>NC_090323.1:53627284-54266083 GCF_040869045.1 Eurosta solidaginis
AAGTTGGTTTTCTTCGCTTTACCCATGGCGGACCGATACAAGGTGGCAGCATGGGACAGCTGAATATAAACTTTTTTTATTTAATTTGATAGACCAACTTCCGGCGCACTACGATTTTGACATTTGTCCATCGAATTTACAAAAACGAAGTACATGGAATTTTTATTTATGTTTGTAGGTATGTCACCATGCTGCCGCCGTGTATGGTTCCGCCGTGGCTTTACCGAAAATGTGTCACTCGTAGATACGATTTTAACGAATAAACGGGACGATGTGTATATACATATGTGCATATATGCATACGTTTTTACATAGCTATATTGTAATATATACTGTGAAAGAACATGGGAACAAATATGTATAGCAATAGGCAACACTTTTTTAAATAATTTTTTTAAATAATTATCCGCCTACTTTCGTGGGCAGAATACCAAAAGGGTACAAAAGTTACCACATGAAGAAAGTTGCCGTGGTGAAGAAAGTTGTTACCACATTAGAATCACGCTGTAAATCTTTAATACCGTCAATAACATACTGAATAAGTGCTCTTTCTTCCACATTTCCTCGCGATGCAATTATATCAACATTCAAGTTGATATTTTAAAAAACTTTTATTTTTGTTTGTAATATAAAATTAATTTCTGTTTATTTTTGAGTTTAGATATTTTCAAACTAATTAGAATTTTCTTTCTTTGAAGTTATTCAAAATTTTAAGTTAACACGAAAACTCAATTAAAATTATTTTAAAAATTAAAGTAAAGAGTACAAAGTAGTTAACACTATATTTACTCCCCTCCAAGAAAATTTGAAACAAACAAATTATTAATTAATATTAAAAGTAACCTTTTTTTGTTTTTTGTTGTTTAATGTATTTGTATTTAAATTAGTGTTAATAAGTATGTTTGCTGGTTTAAGTAAATCAATTGAAATATTTTTAATAGTATTTTTGTATTGAATTGTAAATGTTTTATTTTTCTTAGAGATAACTTTAAAAGGTCCTTCATAAGGTGATTCTAAATTAGATTTACGAAGAACTTTAACAAAAACATACTCACAATTTTCTAATTGTTTAGGAACGAAAAAATTTTCTTTATTATGATGAAACACTTTAGAACGAACAAGCGAAAAATATTCCCTTATTTTATGAAGAGCGTCATTAGAAAAATCATGTCCTTTATTACTATTTGAAATAATTAATTCACCAGGTATTCTAAGTGTTTGGCCATAAACAAGTTCAGCAGATGAACATTTTAAATCTTCTTTAATAGAAGTTCGTAAACCAAGTAGAATGAATGGTAAAATGTCAGACCAATGAACCGAGTCGTTTGATGCTATAATTGCTGCTTTTAAAGTTCGATGAAATCTCTCTATCATGCCATTTGCTTGGGGATGGTAAGGAGATGTATGAATTTTATGAGAACCTAAAAGTTTAGTTAATTCCGTAAAAAATTTTGAGGTGAATTGTGAACCTTGATCTACTGTAATATTCAATGGTATACCAAATCGTGGTATATAATTTTGAATAAAAGTTTTTACTATAGTATTTGTTGAAATATCTTTAAGCGGATAAGCTTCAGGCCAACGTGAAAATCTGTCAATAATTGTTAAAATATAACAATTTCCTATTTAATGGTAATTTCCGATCAGTTTTATTAATTTATATGTAGTTTTTCGGCTTTACTGATCTATTAGGGTCAAGTGCAAATAAAATGTTATTTATTCCACCATTTAGCCCAACGTTTCGATAATTATCCTTATCCTCTTCAGGGGCGGTCTATATATGTTTATAACAAAATACAAAAGACAAAAACAACATTAGAAATAAAATTAAACGATCTAAATTACATAGTTTCAAACAAAGTTTTTCACAATTATAAATTTGAATTTTACATGAAATATTACTTCATAAACAATTATTTATATTCACTCACATTGGTATTTAAAAAACGATTTTATTATTACTTTACAAAAAATTAATTAAATGCTACCATCACTATATGGTAAACTTGTCAAACTAAAACTAATTATCTGTGTCATAGGCATAATAAGTAAGTCGCGGCTATGTCTTGTGTATCTTCTTTCTTGTTCATTGCCTTTTCTCTGTTTTGCATTATTCTTAGGCTCTCGAGTGTGTACCTTGTTCTTTCTCTCGTCTCTTTGTCTATTATTTTTGTTGTTGTGAAATCTACTGTGTGTTTGTTGTTTACCGCGTGTTGTGATAACGCCGTGCTGTGTTTTTCTTTGTTGATATCGGCTTGGTGCTCTGCAAGTCGTGTGTTTAGCGCCCTCTTCGTAGTGCCAATATATATTTTGTTGCAATGTTCAGTTTCATTTCCTTTGCACTCTATTTGGTATACCACGTTACTTTGTTGTTGTATGTCGATCGGGCTTTTTGTTTTTGTAAAGAATGTTGATAGAGTGTGGTTAGATTTGTAAGCCAGTGTTACTTTTGGGTTTTTTGTTATGTGTTGTGCTAGGTTTTCTGAGAGCCTGGGAATATAGGTTGTACTAAAATATTGTTTTGGTTCATTCGGCGACTCTTTCGTTGTGGTTTGTGTGGGAATATTTATTAATTCTTGTTGTTTACGGTCAATTAGATTACATATTAATTTATTGGGATAATTGTTACTTCTTAGCGTCATTTTGATTTTTTCTATATTAGCGTTATGAAAACATTGATTGTTGATGGTCAGTACTTTATGTATAAAATTTTTGGCGGTATTTAATTTATACTTAAAGGGTTGTGATGAAAAGAAATTTATTAGGCGACCAGACGATGTAGGTTTTTTGTACCAGTCAAGTATAATTTTATTGTTAGCTCTATATATGCGGGTGTCTAAGAAGGGGATGTTGTTGTTTTTTTCCATTTCAATGGTAAATTGCAGTCTATTGTGGTATTTGTTCAGTGTACTTAAGATAATTTCCGTGTCGCTTCGTTTTATTATTGCAAATACGTCGTCTACGTATTTGACAAGAAATTTGATACCAGTGTTTTGTTGTTGGTTCAGCTCAGAGTACATATTGTGTATAAGGTCGTCCATCACAATGTCCGCTATGGTGGGGGAAAGTGGGTTACCCATCGGCATTCCAAAAGTTTGTTGGTAAATATTGTTCGATAAATATTGAGTCGATCCCACAACAAAACTGCAAAAGAAAAACAATAGCATTGTGAACGAATTATACAAAGGAAAGCACATAAACTACAGAGAAAAACAACAGCTCGCAAGCTCGGCAGCAACCGCACCGAGACTTTATGGTTTACCCAAAATCCACAAACCCGAATGCCCCTTACGTCCAATTTCGTCTTCTATAAATGTTCCATGTTATGAATTGTCCATATATTTAGGAAAAATCTTGACGCCACTAATATCAGAAGACTACAACACTACAAATTCATTTGACTTGAAAAATAGATTAGCTGATGTAAATGTATACAATGATGATGTGTTAGTATCGTTCGATGTCGTCTCGCTCTTCACCAACATACCGACGGCTTTAGCAATAAAGATAGTCATGAAAAAATGGGAAAAAGTCCAACAACACACAAACATACCGAAAAACAAATTTTTAACCATATTAGAGTTCTGCTTAAAAGAAAATAACTATTTCATGTACAATAACAATATTTACCAACAAACTTTTGGAATGCCGATGGGTAACCCACTTCCCCCCCCCCTTAGCGGACATTGTGATGGACGACCTTATACACAATATGTACTCTGAGCTGAACCAACAACAAAACACTGGAATCAAATTTCTTGTCAAATACGTAGACGACGTATTTGCAATAATAAAACGAAGCGACACGGAAATTATCTTAAGTACACTGAACAAATACCACAATAGACTGCAATTTACCATTGAAATGGAAAAAAACAACAACATCCCCTTCTTAGACACCCGCATATATAGAGCTAACAATAAAATTATACTTGACTGGTACAAAAAACCTACATCGTCTGGTCGCCTAATAAATTTCTTTTCATCACAACCCTTTAAGTATAAATTAAATACCGCCAAAAATTTTATACATAAAGTACTGACCATCAACAATCAATGTTTTCATAACGCTAATATAGAAAAAATCAAAATGACGCTAAGAAGTAACAATTATCCCAATAAATTAATATGTAATCTAATTGACCGTAAACAACAAGAATTAATAAATATTCCCACACAAACCACAACGAAAGAGTCGCCGAATGAACCAAAACAATATTTTAGTACGACCTATATTCCCAGGCTCTCAGAAAACTTAGCACAACACATAACAAAAAACCCAAAAGTAACACTGGCTTACAAATCTAACCACACTCTATCAACATTCTTTACAAAAACAAAAAGCCCGATCGACATACAACAACAAAGTAACGTGGTATACCAAATAGAGTGCAAAGGAAATGAAACTGAACATTGCAACAAAATATATATTGGCACTACGAAGAGGGCGCTAAACACACGACTTGCAGAGCACCAAGCCGATATCAACAAAGAAAAACACAGCACGGCGTTATCACAACACGCGGTAAACAACAAACACACAGTAGATTTCACAACAACAAAAATAATAGACAAAGAGACGAGAGAAAGAACAAGGTACACACTCGAGAGCCTAAGAATAATGCAAAACAGAGAAAAGGCAATGAACAAGAAAGAAGATACACAAGACATAGCCGCGACTTACTTATTATGCCTATGACACAGATAATTAGTTTTAGTTTGACAAGTTTACCATATAGTGATGGTAGCATTTAATTAATTTTTTGTAAAGTAATAATAAAATCGTTTTTTAAATACCAATGTGAGTGAATATAAATAATTGTTTATGAAGTAATATTTCATGTAAAATTCAAATTTATAATTGTGAAAAACTTTGTTTGAAACTATGTAATTTAGATCGTTTAATTTTATTTCTAATGTTGTTTTTGTCTTTTGTATTTTGTTATAAACAAATATAGACCGCCCCTGAAGAAGATAAGGATAATTATCGAAACGTTGGGCTAAATGGTGGAATAAATAACATTTTATTTGCACTTGACCCTAATAGATCAGTAAAGCTGAAAAACTACATATAACAATTTCCATTTGAAACTGGAAGAGGTCCAACAATATCCATATGAATATGTTCAAAACGGCCTGATGGTATTTGAATTTTTTGGATAGGAGATTTAGTATGTCTTGAAATTTTGGGTTTTTGACAATTGATGCAAGATGAAGTCCAATCGTTAATCTCTTTACGCATGTTAGGCCAATAATATTTATTTTGAATTAATTTTCTAGTTGTTCTTATACTTGGATGAGATAATGAGTGAATTTTGTCAAATATAATTCTTCTCATAGAATGTGGAACATAAGGTCGAAAAGGTTGTAGAGAAACATCACACCATATATTTAAATTAATAACTGGAATATGAATTTCCTTTAAATTATTTTTAGAAGTTTGATCAGAAATGGTTTTTTGTAAAAATGTATCAGTTTGTTGTTCTTTATATAAAGTTTCTAAATTTATATCTTGAGTTGAAATTGCATTTATTTCTGGAATACGGGAAAGTGTGTCGGCAACTATGTTGTCTTTTCCACGTATATATTGAATATCATTTGTAAATTGAGCAATATATTCAAGGTGACGTAGTTGACGAGGAGGTCTATCTACTTTAGAATTTAGAACATGAATTAAAGGTTTATGATCAGTATAAATAGTAAAAGTTCTACCTTCAAGAAAATGTTTAATTGAATTATAAATAGCCAAAAGTTCACGATCAAATGTTGAATATTTAGTTTCTGTTGTAGTTAATTTTCTTGAAAAATAAGCTAAGGGTTCTAGTATATTATTGCTAGTTTGTTGAAGAACTGCTCCAATAGCAACATTTGATGCATCTACTGCTAATGATAAAATACCATTTTTGTCGAAATGTGTAAGTAAAGTATTTTTGGCAAAAAGTTTTTTAACATTTTCGAAAGCTGTTGTGGTTTCATTTGTCCAATTTAATTGTTTAAGTTTGTTTTTAATTGCATGTGTTAATATTTCATGCAGAGGACTAAGTTCTGTTGCTAACATTTTAATATATCTGTGATAGTAATTTACCATACCTAAAAATTTTTGTAATTTATTTATAGAAATTGGTTTTTCAAAATTTGTTATGATTTCAATTCTATCGAAAGATGGTTTAATACCTTCGCCTGAAATTTCGTAACTTAAAAAATTTAATTTATTTACACCGAGAGTACATTTTGAAGGTTTGATATTTAAATTATATTCTTCAAGTCTTTTGAAAACTGATTTTAAATGATTTATATGTTGATCTTCATTATCACTGGCAATAAGAATGTCATCAATGTATGTAAATACAAAATCGAAATCAGAAAATACTTCATTAATAAAGCGTTGGAAAGTTTGAGCACTGTTTCGTAAACCGAAAGGCATTCTTACGAATTCAAACATTCCAAAAGGGGTAGTTATTGCAGTTTTATGAATGTCTTCTTCTGCCATTGGAATTTGGTGGTAAGCACGCACAAGATCAATTTTGGAAAAAAATTGTTTGTTTTTTAAATCAATTGTTAAATCGTGAATATGTGGTAAAGGATACCGATCTGGTGTAGTAATAAAATTAAGTCTTCGATAGTCTCCGCAAGGTCTCCAATCATTTGGTTCTTTTTAGGAACGAGATGAAGTGGAGATGCAATAGGAGAATTTGAGGGTCTGCATATACCCGTTTTAACTAAAAATTCAAATTCAGCTTTAGCAATTTTAAGTTTGATTGGATCAAGACGTCTGGGTTTCGAAAATGGTAAAATACCTTTTGTTTCTATCCTGTGAACCGTATGGTGTTTAACTTTTTTAGTATAATCTGGTTCACAGGTAATAGATGGAAATTCATTAAGTAATTTTGAAAACTTATTTTCGACAATAGGAATTTTGAGTGAGAAAATATCAGAAAATCCAGAAGATCCAGTAACTTTAATTTTTGTAGTAGAATCCATTATTTCTTTATTTTTAATATTGACAATAATTCCGAATTTTTCTAAAAAGTTTGCTCCTAAAATTGGTGTATCAATATTCGCAATAATGAATGGAAATTCAAAATCTCTTCTTAAACCTAAATCAATTTTAAGTAGTTTTGTACCGAAAGTTTCAATTGAAGAACCGTTTGCTGCGGTCAAAGTAAGATCCGAATTTCTTTTATAAATTTTAAATTTAGAAAAAGGAATAACTGATACAACTGCACCTGTATCGATAAGAAAATTAAGTTTATTGAATTTATCAAATATGAATAGGCGACGAGTAGGTTTAATAATAGTTCCATTATCCGTCACCGTCATAATGGATCGTTTCAGTTTAAATTTTGTTCGGAATTTGAATTGTGATTTTGATTAAAATTGCATGGGGGTATACATTTAAGAGCGTTATTCTTAAATTTTTTGTGATACCAACAAATATTTGTTTGTGAAGTAAAATTACGATTGTTTGAAAAATTTCTTGATTTTGAAAAATTTCGACACTTAAATCTATTTCTATCTTTAGATCTTGAACGGATTTGTAATTGATTAATATCATTAGAAATTTTATTTAAATTTTGAAAAATAGCCGTGGTTAATTCAGTTAAATTTTTAACGCATTGTTCTAAAATATTATTATTTATACTTGAGACTACAGGAGATTTGGAAGAATGACGTTTGTTGATTAAATCAAAAAGTTTGTCAGCTAAAATAATTACTTCATCTTTATTTTGATTGTTACTAGAAGTTAAATGGATTTGTATTTCTTGTGGCAATTTACGAATCCATAATTTGAAAAGTAATTCTTGACTTACAATGGAGTCAGTACCTATAAGTGATTTCATAAATCTGAATAATTCAGATGGTGAACGATCACCAAGTTCAGATTTTGAAAATAATTGTTCTAATCGTTTTTCTTCGCTAAGAGAAAATCTTTCACATATAATTTTTTTGATTGTATCATATTTATTAAAAAGAGGAGGAGGGTTAATAACATCTAAAATTTTAGATATAGTATCTCGTTGAAGAGTAGTTAGAACATTTTGAAATTTTAAATTATCATCATTGATATTGTTAATTTCAAATTGTCCTTCAACAAGCAAAAACCAGACATCAGGACAATCTTGCCAAAATTGTGGTAATTTAATAGATTTAGTAGAAGAAAAATTTGTAAAGTTATCTTGTCTTGAAGTATCTTGTGTTATATTAGAGATGATGTTTTGTGTTGTATTAATGTTAGAATTTTGAGTTGTATTGTGAGTCATGATGTTATTTGTATGGTTGATATTTTGCTTTTCTGAATTTGTAAATTTACGAGTTCGTATTGGTGAACGTAGAACAATATGAAAAGAAATTTAAATGAAAAATTAGAAAATAAGAAAATATTTAAGATTTTTTTTGGAAAGGGAGTTAACAATTTAAATAAAATATTTAATTTTATATAAAAAATAAGTAAATTTAAATAACTATATTAAAATTGTTAAAATATAAAAATAATCTTAAAATAAATTTAAAAGTTTAAAAGGTTTAAAATTTTAATTTAAATTATAATTGGAAAATTTGTAATATGATATTAAAATAAAAATTATACTTACATAAAATTAAATTAGTAAAAAAATATTCTAATTAATAAGTATTTGATTGATGATTGTAGAGATTTTGAGGGAATAAATGGCGTTTTTTGGGCGTGATAACAATTAAATTCATTGTTGTTGCTGTTTATGCAATGGCTTTGTTGTTTTCTTTATGAATCTCATCATTTTCATCGTGATGTCTTATACTTTAAATCCGTTCTTGTGTGTATTTTGCGTAAAATTGTTGTAATAGCTCTTGTTGTAGTGAAGTGGAAAACTTAACTATTGTTTTAGGCGTAGTATATTGTTTTTTAGAGTTCTTTATTAATTAACGATTCGTAGAAAAATTTTATTTTTATTTATGTTGCATAAAATTTATAGCATGTCTACTAGTAAATTTCTGCTATAAGTACTTTATGTTTTATTTGATTTTCCGCACTTATTTTTTGTTTTTGTTTCGTATATAGAATTTACAGTGACTGTTATATGCAATTTGCACAAAATATTGTTTATTAATTGAAGTATATTTAAGTTTCATTTTTTTTTTAAATCGATGTGCGATTTACAATTATGGTACTATGATTTAACTTTTTAATTTTTTTATTATTTCTTTAAAAGTTTTAACAATTGGTTAAACTATTTTGTTCATCAAATCTGCTAAAATTTGATTTCCGTTTTCGGGTGTTTCCACACAGTCCATCTACGAATGTCTATGGACTTTCACTTATTTTCACAATAGTAAATGTTTTAAGCACTTTCAAAACGAAATATTTTTAAAGTTAATTATAGCTTCGTATTATAATCACTAAATTCATAATTTTTTGTTGATGGCGAATGTATTTCCAAATTGGATTTTAAGTAAACAAACTGATGGCTGTTCGTTTAGTCTGTTTCGCACTACTATTTAAATCGTTGTAAATATGACGGAGTAGTTACTTTAAAATTGCGAAATTTTTTGTTCAAAAATCATTTATCACAAGCACGAGGTATTATATATACAAGCACGGACATATATAGATTTAGATAATAAATGCATTTTAATTAAAAATTAGCGAATGGAAATTTTCGTAATCATTACAGTCATTAATGAAATAAAATATTTGCGCAGGATCGTTGGTAGGATCGCCAATATATCAACATTCAAGTTGATATTTTAAAAAACTTTTATTTTTGTTTGTAATATAAAATTAATTTTTGTTTATTTTTGAGTTTAGATATTTTCAAACTAATTAGAATTTTCTTTTTTTGAAGTTATTCAAAATTTTAAGTTAACACGAAAACTCAATTAAAATTATTTTAAAAATTAAAGTAAAGAGTACAAAGTAGTTAACACTATAGCAATGTCTTTCATTTTAAAGAAATACTCTTGTACACTTTCTTCTTTACTCATCTTACGCTCTTATAGTTGCTTATGTAGCAGCGCACTGTTTGTATTTGTTTTGAATTCGCTTAACAAACCTTGTTTTAATTTATCCCAAGAAATTGTTCCCCTCTCAGTAGAAATAAATAACTTTGCAAAATAACTTTTGCGAAAACAAATTTTTGGAATTCATCCCACTACATTAATGCGGAGGTTTCTTCGAACTCGTTAACCCAAATTTCAACAGGTAGTTTATCTGTGCCATCAAAAGATCTAACCAAATCCTCGATATTGCGAAAATTGATTGCAAATCTATGCATCATATTATTTCTCACTGGCACTGTATGTTGTTGGTCGTTATTTTCTTTTACTCCATCTTCTTCATTGTACGTTCGTCTTGTTGAATTTTCATACACTCGTCTTCGATTTTCGTCACTCGTTAAATTTGAAAAGTTACTGCGTCATCGTCATTGTTTACAAAAGGCAAAAAGCATCATCGTTTCGCTTTGGTTCTTTTTCTTTGATTTTGTTTCTACTTCCCTGCAAAAATCGTTGGATCATGTGGTCCACTGGAGTACTTACCATTCTAATCCACTGTAATGCAGCAATGGACCAACTCTTGTTTCTACACGAACATATTGTAAGCCGATCAATGCTCGTTTTTAACGATTGTAATCACTACACGATGTTTATTGCACAGGACATCGCAATGTTAATTGGACCATATTTTTTGTATGAATTGTGGTTAATTTTGGAGCACTCGCTTGGTCCATAGCGAGTACTCCATACATGCATGCATGGAGTACTCGCGATTTTTGCAGGGTTGTAGCTGCTACCTTTTCGTTATTTCTTAAATTGCGTGTACCATCTTCCACAGTGCAGTTGCTGTCGTTGTTTTTGTTACTGCTGCTGTTGACGCCTTCGTCGTCGTCAGCGTCGTCAGCATCGTCTTCGTCGTTTTTCTCGCTAGCACAACAAAGTAATCGCCCTTTTTGCAAATTTTCCATGATATGCGCATCTAAGTTATCAGCTTTATAATTCAATCCCAAAATGCTGCAAATGGATGCAAGATCGCTTGCGTCTAAATTGTCGTCAATATATTCAATCTTATTGTTATAGTAATCGGAGTTTATCTCAAAATCAAAACCGGTGAATTTACGTAAGCGTTTGCGATTATTTCTATCACCTTCGGATTCAAACACTAGTTTGTGCAATGCCACTACACTTTGTTTGCTGCTGCGTCGCAAACTTTCGCGAACTTTCTGTATTGAATCTAAAGACATTTTACTTTGCAGCTCAGCTCGTTATAAAAAAAAATTTTGTTTGAGCTTCACTTCGTCTTTTTCTGGACGAGTCCCCAAAATGTGGGTTAGGTTTAATGTTGAGCTTTTAAATTCACACAAGTTGTAATTTATTTATTAAAAGAATATTAAATGTTATAAAGAAATATAATATGTATTGTATTTTAACAAGTATTTTGTAATTTTATAGGATTTGATTAAATGTCAAACGCTTTGATTACCGGCTCGTACACGACTCAACCCTTCTTTCGGCTTCTTCTTTTATTGTTCTCTTGTTATTTTGTTACACTAAGCATCAAGGTTACCAGATGTTTGAAGTAGAGATATGGTGACCAGGTGTACGCCGCACATCAATATAGGCCAAAAACATCGGCAAGTAATTTCAAAACCGGCCACATCCATACAGTTGTATTGCAAATCCGGCTATGGGGTTAAGCTTGGTATCAAAACCCGCCATCTCCGATTTACTTTAATAATTATTAGGCGTAATATACGAAACAGATTGTTTTGTATTAGTAATACAAATGTATTTGTATTATCATCACAAACATAAAAATAATAACCACAACTAGTTTTAGTCCCTTGTTTCTTAGGAGCAGTTTTTTGCATTTTTCTCAAAAATGACTTGAGTGGAGATGGCCGGTTTTGAAGATTCATATGTAATATATGTACCTCCTATATATACGATATTTTCTCTCAAGAATATATGTCTTATACAAAATCATTTGGTGATATTTGTAGCTTCTAGCGTTGAGGCAGAAATTACAAAATGCTTCTTAGCTAAAGAATGGGTTGTATGAGATACATATCTGAAAGATCGCTACACTTTATTCAGAAAGCAATACATGCTGCAGAATGCCTACATAAGCATTTGATGAAATTTAAACCTTTCAAATGTTGTTATCTGGTGAAATTTGCAGCTTATATGTATTATAAACTGAGCAAGATATGATAAAAATCTGTTTATGAACAATTTGTTGTATGGGAGATGTATGCTATAGTGTTCTGCTCTGACCGGTTCCAACAAATGCCTGATCGCACACCTAAATATAACCGCTCACTAAATTTTATCAAGATATCTCAAAAATTTAGGGACTAGTTTGCGTTCAAATAGACGGACATTGCTAAATCAATCTTCTCCTTTAAGGACTAACAATTGTGAGATTCCTGACAAAGCTAATATTCAATTTTCCTGAAAGGTATAATTACTTGGCTAGATTTATAGAAGGATTTCTATAGTGAAATATCATATACTATTTTCTGAGCTAGTTCCCTCGTATTTAGGATTTTTTTTTTGCGTATTCAGTTTGCTTATTAAAATTTTGAATGTAGATTCCATGGCACTTCCATCGATATTCGATACTAACAAAGTTGGATGGGGAGAGGTGACATTAGGTCAACGGTCATAACTCCAATTGTCCAATGACCACAGCAAATGCCTACATAAAGAATTGAAGTTGAGAAATGATATGAAAGTCAACTATTATAACTTCTTCCCACGACTTCTAGCTTTTTCTGAAATGGCAAGAATATTTCTTTTAGGATTTACAATCATGTTCAAAGCTACTTTCGGTTAAATAAATGTTGTTTCATGCCGTCTGCTGGTGAGGAGCATATTCTTTTTCACGGCAACTTTGCATATTTTATAGCGCCTTAAATAATTCGGCCACCATGGTGTGATGGTACCATGCTCCGTCTACCACACCGAAGATTCTGAGTTCTCACCTAAGCGGAGTCGACCCTCGGCAGTGTTTGGCAAGCACCCCGAGTGTATTTCTGCCATGAAAAGCTCTTAGTGAAAATTCATCTGCCATGCAGATGCCGTTCGGAGTCGGCGTAAAGCACGTAAGTTCCGTACGGGCAATTTGAAGGAAAAATAATTAAGACGCAGAATCAAAGAAGAGATCGGCCCAAAATCTCTTCGGAGGTTATCGTGCCTCACATTTATTTATTTAAAAAATTCAAGTCTTCGGAAATGTGTCATCACATTTCCACTAATTGGCTTTCACGAGGCTTACAAAATTGTAGAGTCACAGTATTCGCTTTCTTTTCTCTTTCGTGAATGAAGGCATACACGGACGGAGGGTTTGTTCGCGCGTGGATATACGCTGTGATTGTTTGTGAATTATATATGAAATTTGAAAGTCGGCTTCTGGGATTGTAGTTACTTGGGTTTACCTAGTTAATTAAAGCCTGAAATAATCAGAGGCCTATCATTGCAGAATCATAGCATTGGAATGTATGAAAATTCTTTCTTTAAATAATTTTTCGGTTCGTTCAACAAAAAAGACTGTAACAAAACTTCAATGCATTCAAAGCCATAGATGTATCCAATTTAAAGAAAAATATTACTCGTGTATGGAGCAAATGCGGCTGAAACTTTCTAGGATTCAAAAATTATTATTATTTTAATCTACAATAGCATACAAAACTGTTTTTCATTCTTTTGTTTAAAAATACTTACTTAAGCTTTTAAAAGAAATTGCAATAAATAATAAACTAAACTTTTAATTTTAATGTTAATGTTAAAACGAAACTATTTAAATAGTACCTACAAACTCAAATAAATAGGCAAAAGAAGTGTAACTTTTTCAAAACTTATAGCGTTTTCTTTTCTGGCTAAAGTGTTACGCTTTTTGTACGCCGCGCAAGGGTTGTTGTTCTATTCTAAAAAACAGGCAACACCTTTACGATGTTTCTTTCTTTTGTGAAATTGTTGCCTGGTCGCAACGCAAAAGCATTACACTTTTACCCTGTATAAAATGGCGGTGTGGCAGTGCAACTCTGTGAAACTCGCAATTCGCTCTTTAGTTCCACATATTCTCTGTTAATATGAGTGAATATAGTGAGTTGAAATGTTCTTTGTATGCGCAATAAATGTTGAAAATTTTCTGGGGTGGGAGTAACTCTATTAAAGCTTTACCATTTACTTAGGCAAAAATTTATTTCTGAAAAGAAAACGCTATTAGTTAATCATCTTTACAAAACCAGCCCCAGGTCTGCGCATACTAAAAATATATCGCAAAATCCTTTTTACTAATTCTACTAGTAACGTTTTCAGCTTTCAGCGTGTGTATTTGATTTTTCTTTCAAGAGACTCATATTTCGGAAAAAGGACAGTATAGTTGTATTAAGTTGTATTTTATTTTTCGGTAAATCTTTGGAATGTCTTGCGAAAACTAGAACATGGTGATATATCAATGCCATTTCATTTCCAGAGCATTATTAGAACAAGATATAGGAGAAATTAAAAAGTTTCACAAATGGATGCGGCGGACATGGTTGCGGAGCGAGCAAAATTGAATAAAGTTCATTTGTTTATCTTTTTATGTTATCTTTTTATGTATTTATATTTTTTCTTGCAAATAAATGCATAAAGTTTCATTAAAACTGCTGCATTTTATTATTAGGGGCGTGGCAGGCGTCCCATTTTGATTATATTTCATATTTTTTTTTATCTACGGTAAGTGGAGATTCCATGATGAAGTGCAGTGAAATTGCACCAAGATAAGTTTTTTGACTGCGCTTACATAGGATCGCAACAATATGCGAAGCCATCCCTTTTTGGCTAAAAATTTCTACAGGATAGAAAGCAATAACTCGAAGAGAAATTTACCTATCATGACAAATTCAGCACACATAAATTTTCTATAAATTTAAAATTTATGAAATTAGTTCAGAACTTTGCCCAATTTTATATGATAAGGACCTTTCTCAGTTATAACAGGCAAAATCTATTATATAATACTGTGGCGAATATTAGCAACACTAAGCGATACTATCATCTCTAAGCCGATACTAAGCAGTCATTTGTATGTACATAAACAAATTAATCATTATGTCTACACATATGTAGCTCCAAGCAGCGGAGAGATACGCACAAACACATGCATATATCTGAGATACACACAAAAGTATGCAATCATCGGTGGAAGTATTACTCACATATACACGCGCATATGAGAGGCTATAAACGTGCATCTGTAGTTTATAGCTGGTAAGTTTATTGCTGGCAAACAAGTAGTAAATTCTAGAAGAAGAAACGCTTAGAAGTATGCGAACGAGACATCAGAGAGTATAAAAGTAGTTAAAGCTGAGTAAGCAGAATCAGTTTGTTTTGAACACGCTATCAGTTGCGAAGTGAAGTTAATTGTAAAGTACTTTCAAAGCAGGCTAATAAAGACCATTTTGTAGTACAGAATATTGGAGTGTTTTATTCAACAGTTTAGCGATACGAACGTTAGCAGAAGGTTGCAAATAAGAAGAATTTCAGTAAATTCGTTACAATACAAAAAACACTTAGCCAAGGACAAAAGACTGAGGCAAGGAACTTGGCAAGGAAGGTTCAACTAATCGTAACATCGATTAAAACCATAATACCATTTCCAGTTGTAAATGAGAAACGTCAGATGTAAAAACAGCTGTTGGCTGTGGTGGTACCAACTTAGAGAAGAATTTTTTTATCAACTCCACCAAAACTCTATATCGAATGTAGGATATCAACTGCAGAAATGTGCTGGACATTCATTTAGGAACTATAAATTTCTCAGAATCTCTCTATGTTTGGAGAATAATTTGAGAATGACGTGTAAGATCAAATACTAAAAGTTTTAAAAAATTTCTCAAGGATTGAATAGTGATTGGAGAATGATGTGTGATATCAACTCAAGAACTAGATACATATTTGTCAAAAACTGGAAATTTTCCATGTTTTTTGAGTAAAAAAAATTCAGCTGTTGCCGTATCAACATTATCTAGATAAAACAAGTAAGGCAGGCTAAGTTCGGGTGTAACCGAACATTACATACTCAGCTGAGAGCTACGGAGACAAAATAAGGGAAAATCACCATGTAGGAAAATGAACCTTGGGTAACCCTGCAATGTGTTTATATGACATGTGTATCAAATGGAAGGTATCAAAGAGTATTTCAAGAGGGAGTAGGCCATAGATCTATGGGTGGACGCCTTTTCGAGATATCGCCATAAAGGTGGACCAGGGGTGACTCTAGAATGCGTTTGTACAATATGGATATCAAACGAAAGGTGATAATGGGTATTTCAAAAAGGCGTGGGGCTTAGTTCTATAGGAGGACGCCTTTTCGAGATATCGCCATAAAGGTGGACCAGGGGGACCCTAGAATGTGTTTGTACGATATCGGTATCAAATTAAAGGTATTAATGAGGGTTTTAAAAGGGAGTGGTGGTAGTTGTATATGTGGTCGCCTTTTCGAGGTTTCGCCATAAAGGTGGACCAGGGGTGACTCTAGAATGTGTTTGTACGATATCGGTATCAAATTAAAGGTATTAATGAGGATTTTAAAATGGAGTGGTGGTAGTTGTATAGGTGGTCGCCTTTTCGAGATATCGCCATAAGGGTGGACCAGGGGTGACTCTAGAATGCGTTTGTAAAATATGGGTATCAAACGAAAGGTGTTAATGAGTATTTTAAAAGGGAGTGGGCCTTAGTTCTATAGGTGGACGCCTTTTCGAGATATCGCCATATATGTGGACCAGGGGTGACTCTAGAATGTGTTTGTACGATATCGGTATCAAATTAAAGGTATTAATGAGGGTTTTAAAAGGGAGTGGTGGTAGTTGTATATGTGAAGGCGTTTTCCAGATATTGACCAAAATGTGGACCAGGGTGACCCAGAACATTATCTGTTGGATACCGCTAATTTACTTATATATATAATACCACGAACAGTATTCCTGCCAAGATTTCAAGAGTTTTTTATTTCGCCCTGCAGAACTTTTTCATTTCATTCTACTTAATATGGTAGGTGTCACACCCATTTTACAAAATTTTTTTCTAAAGTTATATTTTACGTCAATAAACTAATCCAAATACCATGTTTCATCTCTTTTTTCCTATTTGGTATGGGATTATGGCATTTTTTTCGTTTTTCGTAATTTTCGATATCGAAAAAGTGGGCGTGGTCACAGTCCGATTTCGGCAATTTTTTACGCCAATACAAGGTGAGTTCACATAATTACGTGAACTGAGTTTAATAAAGATATATCGATTTTTGTCAAGTTATCGTGTTAAGGGCCGTGCGGAAGGACAGACGGTCGACTGTGTATACAAACTGGGCGTCACTTCAACCGATTTCGCCCTTTTTCACAGAAATAAATTATCGTCCTAGAATCTAAGCCCCTACCAAATTTCACAAGGATTGGTAAATTTTTGTTCGACTTATGGCATTAAAAGTATCCTAGACAAATTAAATGAAAAAGGGCGGAGCCACGCCCATTTTGAAATTTTCTTTTATTTTTGTATTTTGTTGCACCATATCATTACTAGAGTTGAATGTTGACATAATTTACTTATATACTGTAAAGATATTAAATTTTTTGTTAAAATTTTAATTAAAAAAACATTTTTTTTTTAAAGTGGGCGTGGTCGTTCTCCGATTTTGCTAATTTTTAGTAAGCATACATATAGTAATCGGTGTAACGTTCCTGCCAAATTTCATCATGATATCTTCAACGACTGCCAAATTACAGCTTGCAAAATTTTAAACTTCCTTCTTTTAAAAGTGGGTGGTGCCACGCCCATTGTCCAAAATTTTACTAATTTTCTATTCTGCGTCAATCACCTACCAAGTTTCATCGCTTTATCCGTCTTTGGTAATGAATTATCGCACTTTTTCGGTTTTTCGAAATTTTAGATATCGAAAAAGTGGGCGTGGTTATAGTCCGATATTGTTCATTTTAAATAGCGATCTGAGATGAGTGCTCAGGAACCTACGTACCGAATTTCAACAAGATACCTCAAAATTTACTCAAGTTACCGTGTTAACGGACGGACGGACGGACGGACATGGCTCAATCAAAGTTAATATACTCTGTGAGCTCTGCTCAACTGAGTATAAAAAAACCATATAGCCGTACAAAAAAGCCTATCGGCGGCGTGAAAAACTCATTTGTATTTAAACTGTAGTTTAAATTTGATTAGGGTTTAAGCAAGCTTAGTTAAAGCTTTACTTGCTGAATTTAAGTCACTTTAGTCGTTCGCAAGCTTTTCCCATAATTGAAGAACTAACTGGTCTTACTCAAGCAGCGCATGTGCTTGAGTAAGATGGACAACTTTGTCGGTTTGTCTATTTTCCTTTGACACTCTCTCAATTACAAACGACTTTACTCATATTGAAATTGACTTGGATACACTTTTATGTGCTTATTATGTTGCTTTATTGCACATTCCTTGTATGCATAAAATGCATATAAAATTAAAAAACTAAAACATTCGAAATTTATGTAAATGTTATTAATAGACACATACATACAATGCTTGAAGCTAAGCATAAAAAACTAAAACTAAGCTCGAAGATGATGATTTCATTTTAATAACACCCTGTCTGCATACACATACTTACATATGTAAATTTATGTATATTTACATGGTAAATTTGTATGCATAAATGAGTGAGCGTTTGAGTGCGCATAGCAAACGTTCGTCGCTATCATTTTCCACTCAGCAGTTAACAGACATTGTGCTGAAATATCCGTATGACTTCTTCCTAAATATCAACACACGAGAGTAATTGAGAAGCGCAAAAAGCTAAAATAATCTGCCATATATCAGTTGGTTGCATTCAAATCAAGTGAACTTAAGCTGGAGACATTGGTGCTTTATCGGTAACCGTATCGGTAACCTTTTAACAGCTGATTCGACCAACCTTATGAGAATCAATGCAATCGATTATTGGTGCCGCTAAGGTCGTAACCGTATCGTAGCCAACCAATTGGGTTTTGGTTTACCGTCGTAACGATAAACAGCTGATTACGTTAGGGATACGACTACAGCGATACGACAAACGGCACCAATGACTCCAGCTTTATGCTATTCGCTCAAGTCATACATTCAATTACTCTCCAGCAAGTATTCCAGGCGCAAATCTATCTCCATCGCTTCTAGCACAGAATTATATTTGAATGTCTAAGCAACTGTCCACTAGCTGTCAGCTGTTGTTATAGTTATTATTTTGATTTGTCTTATTTCTTAGTTTTTTTGTTTTGTTAACATTTGTATGTCGCATTTTTTCGTTACGATTTTAATTAAGTTTATGAGTTATGCCACATCTGTGTGATTTAATTCCTTCATATGGCTATCAGAGATTCCTGCATACAGCTTATATGATTTTTATAAGATACGCTTACATATACATATGTGTATATATGTATATGAGTGTATGGAAATAATTTAGTGAAGCAAAAAACTCATTTAAGAGAGCCGGGTTTTTTTAAAGAATCGGGAGCTAAAATAAGAAGAATATCGTCGATGAAGCTGTCAAATTAGAGAATCCTGACATAAGACCCGATTCGTTGATAACACAAATTCGATGATTCTATTACTAAGTAACAAATAAAGGCATTATAATGAAATTGCGTATAAAAATGAGACAAATTATAACTGCAGAACCTCGGTTGTCATTTTGGGTTAAAGATGTTGAACTTGCTCTCATAAATAAATACAACTCAAGTGGGAGCGACTGTTGTGACGACTTGCTATCTTATATATTATTTCTAATTGAACTTTTTATGTTCAGGTCCCTTTTTCGCTCTTATTTGGAATCCAAATCTATAAATAAAGTTTTGGTTGTGAAAACGGAGATTCGTGCTATTAGCGAGCTTTGGGGATCATTGGTCGTAGTGCTCTTGTTTAGCTATATTTTATTAAAACGATTTGTTAAAAATAAACGATTGTGAGCACACAAAAAATCTATTTGTACTATGGCGCTATTGTGAATGTTTGATTAGCACTATCACTGAATTAGCGGCAGTAGCTAACAATCGCCATTGTTTTATTGATAAGTGACTGGTTGATAGAACAGCTGATTTCTGTTGATATTTGATATGAAACTTTGAAAACCATCGTCTAAGTTAAATACATACGTGGTAAGTTGTTAAATTTGTATTTTTTAATTAATTTTGCTCACATTTTATTACTATCCAGAGATTACAATGGCTAGATAGAGGACCTTAAATGCCTTACCTGAGCGAAAAAGACGGCAAAACACTAGACGGAGGGAAAGAAGTCAGCAAAGAAGTATTGATCTATAGCGTTTAAGCCATTGTATGCGTAACCACCAACAGGAACAAAGTGAACAGGCGATAGTTCGGCGTAGAAGTGATTTGCAGCCGTGATACATTTTAAGACTAAGCAGTGTTGTGAACGATAGGGGCGCAGGAAAAGCTTCCAAGAACGTATTGTTGCGCACACTTCGGCATTTCAGTTGAACCACATAGAGTTGGTGTATGGACCAATAATATATGTTCTGCATGGCGAAACTTTATCCAGGGGAGGTTAACGAAAACAGTTCCTAAATTTGTTGTCACAAAGAAAAGATGAGTTTGCCGCAAATTTCTATATGCGAAGAATTTAAAATCCTCTTCGTACGCAATGATTCCATCACAAGAAACTATTCGAAAAACAATTAGATATGTAGTTAGAATATTTAATATCAATATTATATATGGAAAAAATTTATATATATGTTTTTATAACTCGCAACTATGTGTTGTATTTTGTTGCGCAAGATGCGCATGAGTTCGGCTACTCTAGTACAATTCTTAGATATTTCGTGCTGTACTTTTCTTGTAATGTTTCCCCTCCCAGCCTAAACCTAGTCAATTTTGGCACCTTATATTTCCTAGTAAATAATAATCGGTTTTTTCGAGTTGGCAGCTAACCCGACTTCATACGCCCAGGCATGTACAACCCAAATTGCCTGGACCATCAGAGAGCTGCTGCTGAGAGACATCTTATACTTATCAAGAATGAAATGCCATCTGCATATGCCGTAAGTTAGAGACTTTCTCCCATATTCACTGCAGATATTGCTTTAAGTCCATGTAAATAGGAAATTTTGCAGTAAAGTCTATTTGAGGAAGAGCCATTATTATATTGTTTCTTATAATCTTGTTTAAGAACACAATTTCCGCTGCAGTTTAATAGATTTATATAAGGGTTTTAAATACTCGTATCTCCATTTTAAATTCCGCTTTAGTTGAGTTGCCTCAGTGCTCTTAACAAGATGTGAAGTTGTAGCTCAATGACAAACCACTTATAAATTTTTCGCAAGATACCCCATGACTTTTCCCTTGTGCTCCTTAAGTAGACCCTTTTGAATAGCGGTTTTGTATTAGCTTTGGCATCTTAAATACGTTTCAAATCTTAAATTTCTCTCATGCCAGAAAATTAATTAAAAATTGATCACAGTACCGCGAATCTAGTATGAATTTTCTAAATATGTCGACCCATGTGCCAGCTATTGGATTACTGCACTGGAGTCTCAATAATCTGGGAGCAAAAAAACAAAGGTTTTGTTAGGATGGGTTGCAGGTTATAAGGGGCATGAAGGTTATGAACAGGCAGACTACATTTCCAAGCAAGGGTACTATAGCAGCATTCTATGGTCCAGGGAGCTTCTGTGGTCAAATGAAGGCACGCACTAAAAAAACCATTAATAACTGAAAAAAACAATGCAGTTAGCAAAACAGATACATAAGTTGTTTATACTCCCACCAACGAGAGTACCAACAGAACTCATTAATTTAAGCAGAGAGGAACAATGAATTCCAAGTGGGTACTGTACGGGATGTTGTAGTCTACGATATCACCTAAGTAGGTTAAATCTATACAATACACAAATCTGTTGCTTAGCAAAAGAGATAAAAAGTGGTCAGAAAATTTCCAAGTCTGCTTTCGAAAGAGATTCGATTGATATTTCATGTGGTGGGAAGGTGTATCACTAATTTGTAGTGCTTAAGTGCACTTGTCTAAATTTCATACCTTGCACAAAAATAGTTGAACCAGTTTGATAATATGCATTTGTGTAATTTTTGTTATTAATCTGTTGACTGCTGCTACTCTCTGACGGTCACATTTCTGCAGTTCGTCTAAGTCAACTCGAATTTAGCTATTTAATTCAACAGTAAGTTAGTAGCCGGCTAGTCTAGCTGGCAATCTGTCAGTTAGATGCTTTTGCATATTTGTTCATACAAACGTGCATATATGCGTACCAATGCTAAGCTCTGCTAGAATTTTAACGAAGTTAGCAGTTAAACCTGTGATGAGTTGGCGCATTAGTGTTGATGAAGCTCGTAAAATCCAGCACGTAACAGCAACAAAAAATTACAAAACCATAATTTCAGTTTACACTGCTTTTCTTAAATTGACTTATATAAATATTTACAAACATATGGAAATACATATGCACTTATTTAATTATATATACCCTCCAACAAGTGCAAACCTTATAGAAGGCTGATTTTGTTTGATTAAAAGACTTTTGAATTTAGGCCTGAAATTTGTGAGTGTTTCAATTGTACTCAAAATCCTTACAGTGGTTTTAGATATTTAGTTAGTCACATAAGGTCTCTACGAAACCCCTGCGTAACTATTCTGGTATAATTTCGAAATTAATTTTTTTACTTTTTTTTACCACACCGCGAAGATTTCGGGGCAGTTTTGGTATAATCTCGGGCATATTATAGAAAAGCTGCATTTGCTTGTTATCGATAAAAATCTATATTGACGAGTCACCGTTTTGTTATAGGCTTCTAGTCGAATCGTTATCGGTTAATTATCGAAAATAACCGTTATGGCTGAGTTATCGGTTCGTTTTTGGCGAAGAATCGTTTTATGATGGACGGTTTTCCGCCATGTCGTTGATTTGATTTCGATAATAATAATCCCGCCATACGCACCCAATAGGAAAAAGGAGCATTTGTTAAGCGACGAGATCTAAAGCTCCTCAGCTACAGTTATAGATTTAGAAAATACAGAGAGAACATTTTGTATTGAGAAGAACAGCTGTGTACAATGAAATTTGTGATAGTTAGGAGAAAGGTACAGCGTTTTCACTGATGAAAAACCATCCGAAATATCAAATGTGGCGTAGTGAGAGTTATATTTCTGACACAAACAGCGGAAAGTTTATTTAATTCAAAAAACAGTTATCGATGATTTATCTGTTTATTATCGACGGGACCGTAATGAATTTTTTGCAGACGATTTCTGGGTTTGAAGTCAATCAGCTATCAAAATGTCATCCGTTATCTATCGGCTTTTTATCGATCTATTAGCCATAAGGAATCTTTTTTTGCCGATTATTGGGCAGTTTTTAAGTATTTATAGGAATGTGTTCAAAATGTTATCAATTTATTATCTAAATCTTATTTCATCTAGTCGATAGCCGCTGTTTTCGATATCGATAGCAGATCAATATAATGCAATAACAAACCGTTAAAGTTATATCCGAGTTACTTCAAATCAGTTTTTAAGATAGTAAGAATTTATTCTAAAAGATCGCTTAAGGCTCCGGAAAATATCTTTGGCAATCACCGAAGAAGATTCATAAATAATGCCCAACCTTTTTTGAAAATAGTCAGCACTATTCAAAAGCTCTTGGTTTTCCCGAAACTAAGTCGTAAATAGTATTGAAATTATACTTTCCGAAAAAGCTGTATGGCAACAGCGGTATCCTATGAATGCTCTCCAACAGACTTTCTATCACCCATATTGAACCTCGAAAAGAACTTTAAGGAGAGGTTTCAATCAAGCACGGAAGGGTCAACCGAAAAATTTTACAGAGAGGGCGTAACCTCACTCTACAGTGACGGGTCCAAATGGCCTGACTGTGTATAGAGAGGGCTTTTATATTCATGTTAGAGAATCAGGTAAGCGGCGGACAGCCAAACAGCCGGTAATCTGCACTGGACATTAGCCCAAGCGTGGAAAAAATGACAATCCCTTTCAATAACAGGACAGACAAGCAGCGCTTAGTCTGCACTGGTCGTTAGCTCACACGCGGAAAGAAGGGCAATTCCCTTCAACGACAGGTGTAACAGTTGTAGTATGGACGTTTGTAAGGAGACAGTCACCAATTTTCTCTGTCAGTGTCCAGCTCTTGCGCACATGAGATTCCGAAATCTAAGCAGTTTTGTACTACCCGCCCTAGGGGCTTGTATGAAAATTCTCCATAAAAGACATTAGAAGGTTTACTGATATAACCAAATGGTTGTTGTAAATACGTACTTACTTTCTTAATTGGCGCTCAACCGTTTAAGGGGTTATGGCGGTCTAACAAAGCCCGGCAGTCGCTTCTTATTGGGCTAACTGCCGCCAGTTGGTCACACCAATAGAATTTAAATCGTTTTCCACCTAGTCGTTTCAGCGGATTGGGGGCCGCGCTCTTCCTCTGCTTCAAAGGCGTGCTTCGATAAAAATACTTTCTTTGCCAGATCATTATCTTTCATTCGCATACCATGGCCCAGCCAGCATAGCGGCCGCATTTTAAATCTCTGG
Source organism: Eurosta solidaginis (assembly GCF_040869045.1). Taxonomy (NCBI): domain Eukaryota; kingdom Metazoa; phylum Arthropoda; class Insecta; order Diptera; family Tephritidae; genus Eurosta; species Eurosta solidaginis. The sequence goes on from NC_090323.1 coordinate 53,651,831, forward strand.
ACTATGTTGATGTGTGCATAAAGCTTGCACAGTTTATCATAAAATCTTCTTCAGTACTTGCTCTTGCCAACGCGTAGATATCCATTTATCGTACGGATAACTTTTCTCTCGAACACTCCTGGAGTCGCTTCATCTGATGTTGTCATGGCCCATGTTTGTGCACCCATTTTTCCATTAGAAAACCCTCGGAAGTGATTTGGCAAACACTCCGAGTGTAATTCTGCCATGAAAAGCTCCTCAGTGAAAACATATCTTCCTTGGAAAAGCCATTCGTAATCGGCATAAAACAAGTAGACCCTATCCCATCAGTTCAGAGGGAAAAGTCAAAATTGGTTTGAGTGGCTGCTTGATCTGGTTTCAATTTTTTACAATCCCTTGCATAATTTTTTGGTGGCTAAATATGTATTTAGGTGCATATGTATTTGTACGTTAAATAATTTTCTTAGAAAATATACAAATCAGTCAACATCAAGGTTAATTTATACGAACTGCAAAATATTTGTGTATAATCATTTTGAGCTCTTTTGTTCATGGATATATGTCTCGAGATGGGTCTAGATTGGAAGCTGTAATGCAATTTTGAGTGTAATGTGGTTCGGTGGTATATACTCGATTCCCGCTTTCACGTTCTCGTCTAGGAACTCAGGGAATATAAGTGGTGTAGATGCCAAAAGCAATCCCTAAGTCACTCGAACAGAAAGAGAAAATGTTACGGTAGTCTGAATATGACATACAAGTTTTTGGGCTTTTTTCAAAAAGGAAGCTTGAAATGTACAAACATCAAGTGAGACTGTGCCTGCACAAAATCTACCATAACAATACTAATCACCGAGTTAAACATCCATTGTTGCGAGTTGGAATCAATAATATCGTAGACGTTAAGAGTGTTGAACTTGGGTCTCATTACGTTAACCAGTTTTCACTACAAAAAACAAAAAAAAACAACCCAAGGCTTTCCATTTCTGAAAGCAATCACTGCAAATGTTGCTACTGAAGACGTTTTGGTCGTCGATAAGGAAATGTAATTGATGCATGAAGGCCTGGAACTATTCGCGTCTTGTTCAGTCTACTATTAGGGCCAGGTATAGATGGAAGCAAAGCGAAAATTAAGTTATAATGTTAGGTCGAATTGAACTGGCTGATTTGTAGCGACCTCACATAGGTGGAATGTATCCATGGAGCCTCGATTCTGATTCCGATAAGTCAGAGCTTCCGATGTGAGGAAAGGTTGAATGCAAAAATATTTTTATTTATCACAACAAAATCGATAACATCGTTAACGCATTTTTGTGTCCCCCAGCGGTTTAGAGGGCTTAGAACTTACCCGCGGTAGGTATGCCTGTCGTAAGATGCGACTAAGAACCATAATGATTCAAGGGGTTGTGTAGCGCAACCATCTCAAGGGGTTGCCAGCGCACTATATAGCTTCTCCAATCCAATTGTCAACCTCACATATCCGTGGGCGAATCCTGTTTCATTAAAAGTCGAGGCTCTGTCGACCCCAAGTTGCTAATGGAACTAGGGACGGGGAGTGCGGTATGGCCTAGAAGTTTAAATGTGGTCATATAAATCGTTACCGAGATGGCCGGGCTAGTACATTAACGGTGATTTGTTACTGGAACGTAAGGGATCTTTATCCGGTAAAGGACCATCAACATCGATAACAATCCCCAAATGCTTCGGGGAGTGTCTTTATAGTTAAACAGCAAAAACATTATTATTTCATTCGTTAACCTCTCCAATTAGATATGCTTACCACGATCCCCATCCCATTTTCCATAACAAAAATTTATTAGTTCCAATTCTGATTCCGCCGTAGTCTCTTTTTTAGTAGTAAGATTAAGTCAAGTATTAAAAGACTTAACATGATCTTTGGTACTTGGCACCTCTGCGCTTCTTTTCATGCCTTCGCTGCTTAGGTGAACATATGTAAATCTCGCGTATACGCCAAGACACTACAGTGATCAGATAGCTTGTGTTAATGACTACGTCAGCATAAAAGGCTAATAACTCTATCCCTGCTGCTACCTTGAAACCTTCTTATCTTCCCCCGTTAACGTGTATATGCCTCACCCCTATATCTTTTTTTTGCGCTAATATTAGGTACGGATTCAGGTTGTCTCTCCGCCCAATCTTAGTTAACGCTACAGCGCATGATTTGCGCTCAAGCCAGAGGGAGGTACTAAGTCTTGTTCTTTTTATTTACGCTATGTTTGTGGCTACTAGAGGCGGTGTGATGTATAGAATACTTTTAGTTATTCTGTCGGAGCCATTTTAAAATCGTTAGCCATACTGTTAACTTAGGTGGCTTGGCGAGAGACTTATTTTCTCGCAGACTATACGTCCATGGTGCTATATCATCATTAAGTATTGGACGAATAGTTTAACTTATTTCATACCTGCGCTTCGAAGTTCCTTGAGTCACAATAGAGGTTGATGTTTGGCGCAGGGGGGCACAAATAGGATACGATGGTTTCAAGTAATGGAAGGAGTAGGGTCCTTGGTGTACTGCGCTGATCCGGAAACAAACAGAATGAAATAGTGGTTGAGCTAGCTTGAAAGGGTGCATTCCTCCTACCTTATTCTACAGACGTCCCAATCAGACCCGAAAGTGGTTAAGCTAGCATAAAAGGTCGCATTCCTCAAAGGTTGTACCATAGACATCTCTACGAGATCGGATAGTTCAACCTAACCTAACCTTGGAAAAAACGGAGGTGTGACTGGCTTATTTCCCCGCTAGCGCGATCAACTTCGCAAAAACAACAAAAAAACTTATTTTTAACTTATTGACTCATGTCTACTGCCAAAGTAAGTCTTAAAGCACTCGTAGCTAATTTCGTGCACAGACTGCAATTTGACATGGAAATTTGATGCTCTGAAATATATTCGAGCGCTAATCAATCATACGAGCACAAATATGTTTGAATGGCAAATGCATAAAGTTAAAATATGTATAAGTATTAGTATGTAAGTGCATATGTATGCGGAACTTTGTATGTAATATGAGTTCATCATATATTCATTAATCATAACACATGTATGTATGTATGTATGTATGTACCACCAACGTGTTCTCCAATTTGGCTGAAAAGTATATTTTGACAGGTGTGTGTGGGCATGAAGAAGATTTAGCAAGCTACAAATAAGAATAAAAAAATAAAATAACATCTTATGTTCCAACAAATGGAAAAAAATGTAACAACCATAAATATTTTGTGGGCAGATGCACAACAAATTTAGCAAATGATTGATTTTGTATTTCAAATTTGATTGTAAAGATTTGCTTTTCGAGTCTGTCAGCTGGGGGTGTTGCTCGACACAAAATGACCTAAAGAAAAAGTATTTTTAATTTTTTGACATTTAACAAATACTTAAAGAGCAAAGTAATTTACTTAAACTTGTAATTTTTTATACTTTTTAAATGATGCAAATAAAATTTTTTATTCGAAGCATCAAATATGAGTCATTTTAAGATATTTTTGAAGAAGACATCGGCTTAATTATATTCAGGGTGTGAATATTATAGAGTGAAAAATAAAAAACAGCTGTACGTAAGGTTTTATACCCTTCACAAAATGGGCAGAAAAGTGAAATACGCGGCTGCCGGACCCCTTACGGTTTCTGGTGGAATTGGTGAGCGGTGACTGAATTTGCAGCGGACTAGTGTTATCGGCCTGTAGAGGGGGTTGCGATGTGATGGCCATACCCGATAAAGCGGGGAATCGATTACCAAGCAACCGGTGGATTAGTATATGCAGGTGAATATGATTAGTGAACCGGCTTTGGCGAATCGGTGGATGGACTCCCAAGCAACTGGTCGTTGTAGAATCGATACCCGGCCAGGCATATGTGACGATTCGGTGGATGTCTTAGGATAGAATTTCTGAGTCGAAGAAACGCAGAAATTGAATCGGTTGATCGAACTCCAAGCAACCGGTGGCTGGTGGAATCGATGTCTGGTGAGTCACAGATGACGAATCGGTGAATTTGTGAATGTTGGTTAATAGAATTTGTCGATCGGCTATGCGCAAGTGACGATCGGTTTCCAATCAGTGCTTGGTTAAATCGTTGTCCTGCGAGTAGCAGCTGACGAATAAGTGGATTGATGCATAGCGGTTTATCGATTTTCAAGTAACTGTAGGTTGGTGAAATTGAGCTCCAAGCAACGGGTGGTTATTGAAATCGATGGCCGAGGGATACATGTAGTGGGTTGTTGGAAACATACCCAGGTAATCTATATGGAGGCCTGGCTGCATCAACCGCCCCCGTGTCTAAGAGAAGGAGGAAGTGAGAACTAGGCTCCTTCACGCCCAATCTTTTTAGATACACCAAAAATTGGTAGGCGACCGAGATAACTTACTGATCAAAAGTGGCGGTCCAATGCAAAATAAGGTAAATATTTCCGTTCCCGCAACGTATTTGCGATACAGACTCACTTTATCGTGGTACCATACAAATTGCAAAATGTTTCTACTTAAGTACGAGTTTTTTTTGTGGTATCACAACGGGCCTTATATCACTAGCCTAAGTGTGCCCTCGGGTAGCCAATTTAACCTAACCTAAGTATGCATAGACTTCCGCCAACAGGGCACTGCATGAGTCAGGAAGTCGGTACGACTAATCTATAGCTGGTATGAGTACAGTCCAGCTCTAGATATATTTCCATTTTCGAGACTCTTTGCAGATTGCAGTGCTCTTAGCGCTATCTCGGCCTTGACATATTCCTCCCTCAAGTGATGTCTTATGTTCTGGAAGTACTTGTAAGTCAACCCCTGCCCCGAAGTCAACCCCAACCGCTGAAGTCGGAACTATGTTAGTTATGGTCCCCTTGCCATGTCATCTTATATTGTCGCGTATCCATATTTGGTATATTTCCACATGTTTGATTTTTCTGTTTTCGTTGGATTTACCCCCAGCCCGTTTTGACCTGTGATCAGAATCACTGGGTCTAGTATCCACCAGTATCTATAGAAGAGGAAATAGCACGCCACCATGAGAGTATTGGGTGGGTTCCATGTGGTAAAAGTGCGCAGAAAAAATGACAAGCCAATAGCCCTGTAGTATTTCGAGTGCAGATGACTGGTTTGACTGCTTTCGTTATGAAGACTAGTCGAGCAGTTATCCAAAATTGTGGAGCACGGTCCAGTTTCAAGCATCCCCCGTTGACTCTTTTAAGCCATTCTACAATCATTTCACCTGCCATCTACAACAAAACAGGTAATATCCCATCTAGAATCGGCGGTATAAACTTGGCAAACGTTTTCTTTGCCCAATTAATTTTGGTATTTGTCTTCAATCCTAGTACTGCTCGCTCCGAATTTGAACCGTAGAGGTTATAAAACAATTTTTGCGTATCATCTCATGATTTAAGGTGTGTGTTAAGTAATGCCTCAAGTGACTCTTCACTACTGTGTAACCATTCCCCGTCGTACTTTTTATCAGTCTCTGAACTACAACTTATTAAGGTAGGACTTTGCTCAGTCGTGCCGATATGCTGAAACATTATATGACCGCACAGCAATTTGCCTATGAAACCCTCTTTGACCTGCAGGTTTTACGTTTATAGATCCTCAACAGCTCTTTATATTATTCCCAGCACATCTCGCTTTTCGCAAATTTTGCGAGTTTGTTAATGTTCTTTACCTCACCTCCGAAAATAATAAATTAAAATAAACTTAATCTACCTCATCGGCTTTGCTTTTACTTTGAATCTTCTCAGAGGACAACCTCTATTGTGCGCAGCGCCTTTGATAAGAAGAAGAGTGAGGGAAAAACCGATTAAATTGTCGGGACGAGGATGAGGGATATATAGGGGAAAATTTGGAAATAGGGAAAAGCAACAGGATGAGAGAGATAGGTTTATGGCTGTAGAGATAGAGATAGAGAGAGAGAGAAAAAAAATAGAGAGAGAGAGAGAGAAATGAAGAAAGTAGTGAAAAAGTCGGCTAGTAATAAAAATTAGAGACACACCCAAACTAAAACAAAATCTTATTATATAAGGTTGGATCCAGAAGAGGGATTTCCTGTGAACAAGGAATATTCAAATATTTCATCGTAAGTTCGAACAAAATCAGCTTTTAATAAATGAGTTTATTATGCATATACAGAAAGGTAAAAAAAATAACAATAAACTAAAGCAAAAAAAAAAAAATCAAAAGTGTTAGCAGAATTGAACAATAAATACGGAGGAACTTGAAATACCACTTCAATAAAAAGAGGGTTACAATTTCTGCACAGCACACACAACAGAAAAGTTGCTTATCGACTGAGTAAAAAACCAATCAGTAGAACTTTTTAAAAATTAATGAGCACACCAAAATGCTCACTCGCAGCAGCATCAAATAATAGTCAGCAAATAATTTATTTATTCTCTTCTTTCCTTTTTTGTGGCATTGTCTTCATTTGCATAAACTTATCATTTGTTGCTTTCATTTATTTCGACAACATGTTAAACGTTATTGTTGTTGTAATTGTGCGGCAAACTGTTGTTAATTTAATTTACGTCAATTTTTATGCATCAACACATCTTTGGTTGTTAGCAGCAGACAGGATTTCCAATTTACCACGCAGGACATTCTAGTGCGCATGCGCAAAGGATGAACCAGCAGTAGGGCTTACTGGACAGTTTGTGAACTCATTTATCATTGACAGCAACAAACAGTTTTTAATACGAACATATGTTACCTTTTTAAAGATGTCAAATTTGCATACTCAACAAATACTGAAGTACTCAAACACGTACGAATAGATTTGCGTATGCGCGTTTTCATGCACCCCTTTTGAATGTGTTACACTCATAGAGCGACACACCAGGTAAGGATTCTGACTTTGTTGTACTATATGTAAAGATAATATTTATTTTTTTTTCTACTCAATTTCAATTTATTTTTGCTTTTGCTCCTCTTTGTGACACTCTTTAAAAAGTGACAAAACAATTTGTTATGCCATTAAACATTCAACACTTAAGCATCCTCAAGAACTAGTTTAAGTGCTTCATATATTCTTATTGCTATTTTTTGTTTTATTTATATTTTCTGCTTCGTTCTCATATATCCTACTGACTTTTCATGGGATACACGTACTCGCGCGTCTGGTATTAATCTATTCGCATCTTTAACACCTTTCATGCGATTGCGTTCTTTAATGAAAAATGTCTTAAACGTGACGAATTCGTGTCAAGGACTTGTTCGTGCGGCTTTTAAATGCTGCAACACAAAGGAAGTCTACCGACGTACTTTAGATAATTGTAGAATTATGCAAATATGATCAGTTTGTATGATAACGATGTGAAATGACGGTTAAATAAAAAAGGCAGTAATGCTTTACATATTTGCAGAGTTAGTTCATTTAATTTACTAGTATATGGATACTAGGATATGGATTTTATACTGCACAGGTATTATTGGCATTTTTGCTAACGAAAGATGAAAAATCCTTACAACTGTAGACGTTAATTTTGAATAACGGCTTGTTTTTTCAGTAGCTAATTAGATTAAACTTAAACTAGGTTTGCATAAATTCTATGAATATTCAAACTCCAGTTAAACTACAGAGTAGTTTTTTAGTAACAGTTTAAGGTAACATTGGTTTTTTATTATCTAGATAGCTGGGTGTCTTTTTTCCCAATAAAGATGTAAAAAATATTTCTCCATCCTTAGAGATATGCATCTACACCATTTCCAGTTGTAGTGGGAAAGCAATATATGCAAATGAGAATGGTCAGGTGTAAATAAGAAATTGTCACTTTGATATAAGAATAGTCACTTGTAAATAAGAAAGCGTTAAATGAGATTTCGAAAGCGTCAGTTGTAATTGAGAATAGTCAGTTTTAAATGAGAATAGTCAATTGTAAATGGAAGGCATCATATGGAAATGTGAATATTCACTTATAATTGAGAAAGCGTCAATTGCGAATTTGAAGGCGTCTATCTTAATTGAGAATAGTCAGTAGTTAATCGGAATAGTCAATTATAAATGCTAAAGCGTCATATGAAAATGAGATTAATCAATTTCAAATGCGAAAGCGTCATATGAAAATGCGAAAATGTGATTTGTAATTGAGAATATAAAAATTGTAATGAAGATAAGCTATGTATGTGGCAACTGGCATATTTTCTAAGGATAATAGAACTTGATGGGAAATTGCCTTTGTTTCGACTGACGTATCTTGGAGTAAGCGAGCATTTCCATTATGAGTCCCTGCACCTATGTTTTTTAGTTTTTCTCAGAGAGTCTCGATGGGGATCAGTATAAGCGTTCCGCCATTTATGATATCAGCTAACGCTGACTGGATTCTCGACTGCATAGCCCACCAAAACTAGGTCGTTAAAATCGTTCGCCTACTCCTCCGATCGCTGACAAATTGACCTTACTAAAGTAGCGCATGTACTCATGCTAAACTTCGGTCAATGGACGACATTCAACACACTGATATGGCGCTGTATAAATTAATGTACCAGCAATTACAAGTGGCGCTGTTATTAGAACAACTAGGACTGTGATATAAACTGTAAGACTTAATAATTTAGGTGTATAGTTTTAATGTTAAAAATATATAATTATGTAAACTATGTAATTTTTTTGTCGCAGACGAAAAAGCCTAATTATCGTTAAAGGTTACAATGAACTTAAAAAGTGTTATATTTCTTTCCAGTCAATTTATTTTTTACTTTTTGTTATTATATTAACCAATAATAAAAGCTTATTTAAGAAATATTTTTTTTTTATTTTTAGTTTGTTTTATTAACAAGTAATATAAGATTGTTCTTAGAAAAGCTTTTTTCATAAATTTATTTTAAATATGAATTTTTTTTTTTAATTTTTAGTAGGGTAAAATATTGTTTAAATTAGTTATGTGATCTTTACTTAGATATTTGTAACGTTTCTCATACTATCCATTTCTTTTAATGCATCAACATTACAAGGTTTCTTCAAAGTCAACTTTGAACATTCAAGTTCTTCTATTCGAGTTGTGACTTTGCCTATTTCGCGTTCAGGTTACAACTACTCATTGCAGATCTCTGCTCTGTTCCATCGCCAAAAATCTGTAAAACAAAATCAAGTGCGCAGAAATGTATGCACCAAAAAGTATGCAAAATTTAGCGATAACAGCCTAACTTCTACGTTTGTTGCATACACAAACAAAGCGACTTTATCTGCGTTCTTGAGGACTTAGGCTTTTATTCCCTAGTGAACACAAACCTTTACCGATAACTCTGTTATCGATTAATATATCGAATTATCGCAGAGGAATATTCCATTGTCATCGGAATTATACATGTGTGCAAAATTTCAGCTCAATCGGACACAGGGAATTGTATCAAATTTAACTTGCAAAATTTGATTACAGACAACAGCCAAGAGAAAGTAAATAAAAGCTTATAAAAAATAAATGTAAGGTGTTTTTTTTTAATTTCGTGAAAATACTGTAATATTGAAATCTTAAATTTGAGTCCAATTAGAAAACCGAACCTGAGTACAAGTTTGGAATTACTTTTTTTTAATTTAGGTAATAGAATTTTTTGGTTTATAAAAATTCCCTTTTTGCTGAGCGTGCTATGTTTCTCAAGTTGAGCCACTTTCTTGAAATTTTACAACTCTTGAAATTTTATAGGTGTGCTAGATATCAACATGTTCTCTAAACATATTGGGTATATTCGACACCATTACAAACGAACGGAAATAACTGATAGGTTAACTAAATTTTAACCCTGCTAATCGGCCACTTAAGCTCAAACTTCAGTTAAGGTAGAATCTAAAACTGGATAACAAGTTTAAGCGTAAAAAACTGACGACCTGAGTTGTACTTGTACTGAAAAGCATGATCTAAGTATATTAAATACAAGTTATAATAAAACAGGTAAGGGCAGGAGTGTTTTCAGCTGTGCGGAAAAATGGATACCTTTCATGAAAGGAGCTGAGCAATAATTGTATCCAATTCGTAATGCCCAAATAATCGGATGTATGAGATATGTAAAATATAGAGAACAGATGTACACAAGCGACATTTACGATAAATATCAAATAAGTAATAGATCGGTAATCCTCACACAAAGTCTCAAACTTCTTGCTGTCCACACGAGCTAGCTATGATGTTGATTCTCATATCCAAACGATAGATTTTATGGGGTATATCTATATATACGACTGATCTATATTAATTTAATGCAAGTTTCTAGCTGTTAAAATCTGGCTGAAATTGCGAAAATATATATATGTACTATATATATATACTGTATATACCACCATATATATACTATATATAACGCCGATCTCTATGATTTTTTACACAACAATATATGCTATATATGTAAACATCTGGTGAAGTTTGAAGCTTCAATATGATAAATTGAGGAAGATATGACAAATATCTTCTTTTTCTGAAAAATCGGTTGTATGGAGGATATATGCTGTAGTGGTCCGATCCGGCCACCAGCTCACCATATTTTATCAATATATCTAAAAACTGAGGGACAGACGGACAGACGGACACGGCTAAATCAACTCAGCTCTTCATCCTGATTATTTCGGTATACTTAATGGTGGGTCTATCTATTTTCCCTTAAGGACTTACAATTTCAAGATTTGTGCAGAAGTTAATATACCATTTCATTTTCATGAAAGGTATAAAAAGAACGCGGTGCAAGCGATGATCGATCAGTCCGATTTAAACACGCTTTTAGGGAAGTACGTGATGATTGTAATTCTTAAGTAGAGTTGTAAATAAAGACCGTTTTGCCATACTGAAATTTAAGTTATTTATTCGGGATTTCCCAAAATTCGTTACAATATATATGTTTGGCATATGTGAAGGTGCAGCAGCTGGTTAAGGACAACAATTAACGAGGCAGTTGGGTATGACCCATTTCTACTGTTGCCCATGTGCAGGCGAATCGAAAAGGCATTTTTATAGTCCACCCTGGCCAGAGCATATAAGAACCCTTCGCATATGGTTCACCAGTAAGTCCTTCCCCGAGTCCGTCCGAGGCCTTTTGTAACCTCTGCAAACATTTTCTGTAAGTTATTGACCTCTCCGCTAAATAGGCTTGATCCCAAGATTCTCGAAAACCATACATTGGGAGTGGTTCGGTCGGGTTGTCGGGAATGTGCCGCACGGCAAGTCTAGATAGTCTAACCTCTTTCTCTACCAAGATTTGTTGGACGAATGCTGGTGAGCGGCTGTTAGCATCGACAGGTCCCTGACAAGCTCATGAAAGTGCATCTTTGATGAGTGTTGCTCCTCCGCCGGTATGATCTTCTTCGGTTCCTTGGAGCCATTTAGTTTCTGGTTTCTTGGCCGGATCTGTTCCTCTTTTGACTGGATACTTGAAGCGTCTACTCTGGTGAAGGGATTCTGTTAAGGTTTATATTTACGTATTTGTGTTGTATGTTTGTCTTAGTCTTAGTGGACGTCACAGTCTCCGTCCCTGGCAACGTAATGTCCGTTACCCCCGCACAGTTGTAAGTAATAAGAGGCCTGTCTCTTGGTTCACCAAATTGAATGCATTGGGTATAAGAAACAATTTCTTTAAATTCGAAGAGTTAAATGGAGTATATATTTTATAGCCCATTATCTGTGGCACAGTTTACCATATTAAGTTTATCTCATGTATAAATTTATCGGTGGGTAGCAAAAAAATGCATATTTAAGTTAAAACAATAAAACAAAATTAAATCTACACTTGCCCAAATATTTCAAAGACAAAAAAAATGTATTCATAAAAATTCTAATTTCCAAGTATTCGCATTTATTTACTTGAGTTGCTTTAACTCATTAAACGCTAGTGTTACATATATGTAACGTTTAAAGCACTATATTTATATACGATTTTTCAAAATTGCAATTTTAAATGTTTCAAACTTTTAAATAAGAATCGCAGTAAATATAGCAAAGAGTGAGAGTGCACTACAGTTTAGCTCTTCTGTTTAGTATAACAAAAGCAATAGAGCGTTGAAGACGATGCAAATTTCACATACGTAAAAAAACTATCCAAATGGGAACACGCTATCGGTAAGTAGTAATTTTAGCAAAGTGCAAGACATTATGTGAAAGCTTTGTTCTACATATTTTAATAATTTTATGAATGCATGTGTTCGTATAAAAAAAGATATGAAAATAACTGTACTTATAAGTTTTTTTTTCGTTTCTTGTAAGCGTGACATATATGACACGCTCGCGGGTTCGCTTTATGTATAAACATTTATATAAAGATTTGTGCGGTCAATGTAAAAGTATAATATTTGTTGGTTACCAGGGAAAAACTATCTGTCGAGGATATTTGCGCCGTTTTGGAGGAATTCAATAACAATGAAGAAGATGAAGTGAAAGCTATTTATATCGAGGCACCTGATGCGGGCGCTCTTTCAGGTGAAGATTCAAGTGATGAAGACGGGGGAAGTTTAGAAAACTTGCCGCATACACAGCTTGTAGAGGAGAGTGAAGTAGTAATAAGAAAAAAGACCGACGTCGAAGAGAACCCCGACTTCAATATAGATACTGAAATTTTAGACTACTTGAATCATTCCCTGTCGGATTTAGAAGTAAACCTTTTGGAAGAATCATTTTCTTCTGAGAAAGCACCCGAAAAGCCGAGTACATCGCTGTCAGCTCAAAAGCCAATAATCGTCGTCGCAAGGCAGCTTCAACGCAACCACATAGTAAGGCGAAGAGAACCAAGCCATCCTTTTCATGGGTCGACGATAACACCCAACATAGAGTTCCAATTTTTCCTAACGGTAATTACAGTGACTGCACCAACTTAGAGCCATGCGAGCAGTTCCAAAAGTTTTTTGATGACGATTTATTGCAAATGCTATGTGACGAGTCAAACAGGTATTCAGTCCTAAATAATAATGGGAACCCGAATATTACAGTGAGAGAAATGAAGGTCTTTTTGGGAATTATGATAATAAGTGGATATACCTATTCTCCAAACAAAGAAGCATATTGGAGCGTTGACAAAGATATTCAAAATGGTGTTATTATTGACTCGATGAGACGTGATCGTTTTCGAGTGATTTTCATAAACTTGCACTTTATTGACCCAGAAAAGATAGATTTATCAGACAAAATATGGAAATTGAGACCCATAACGGATGCTCTGAAGGTGAAGTTCGCAAAAAACTTTCATCCAGAACAGAATTTGTCCTACGATGAATCAATAGTGGAATACTACGGCAGGCATGGTTGTAAACAATTTATTAGAGGCAAACCATTGAGATTTGGATATAAAATGTGGTGCCTAAATACGCCTTCCGGCTATCTGCTAAACTTTGAGATGTATCAGGGGAAAAACCCTAGAACAAACGAGGAATACGCTGCAGGCTATGGAAAGAACGCTGCTCCTTTATTTTCAATGATTGATGAATTTGATGAAACGTGGAAGCCACTTCCCTTTCGATTCTTTTTTGATAATCTCTTCACTTCAATACCTGTTTTACTTGGACTAAAAAATATGGATATGAAGGAACTGGAACCATTCGTCAAAATTATATACCAAACTCTTGTCCTTTGCCACTGAAGGATAAGTTGAAGAAAATGGAACGCGGTTATATTGCTAGTTCTCGGATTTCTGAGTGTGGTATTATAGTCACAAAATGGGTAGACAATGCAGCAGTTTCCATCGCATCAACTTTATTTGGAAAGGAGCCAGTCGGGAAAGCTATAAGGTACTCTAGAGCTGAACATTCAAAGGTTCAGGTTCAAATTCCAAATGCTGTTGTAATGTACAATAAGAATATGGGTGGCACGGACCGCATGGACCAAAACGTCAACGCTTACCGGATCGGAGCTAGAGGAAAAAAGTGGTGGTTTTCAATTTTTACATGGTTGGTTGATGTATCCATTCAAAATGCTTGGCTCCTACATAGAAGAGGCGGACAAGGGTTAACCCAACTACAGTTTAGAAGAAGTATTGCTAATCACTTTTGTCGCACTTACGGAGAAGTCCGAGGTCCATGGGGATTTAGACGTCCGGAATCTCAAAAATGTTAATTTTCATGTTAGCATGAAAAATTTTATTACATAATAGAAACACGCGAGTGTTACATATATGTCACGGGTCGTTCAGACTCATCAGGATAGAGGTTGAAACTTTTAGTTGCAGTTTTGGGTACATATCAGTCCTTGTAGTAACCACAAAAAATTTGGTTGTTCTAACTTTGCTATTTAGCTTTCGCGTTTAATGGGTTAAATAAAATAAAATTATGCAGTCAATTCAAGAGCAATTTCTCTTTTCATGCCACCAGCACAGTCTCATAAATTTTATTTATTCCTTACTTGCTGAGTCTTGTCTTATTCATCGACTGGAAAATTGCTAGAAAATCACATGCCATACAAAATCACAAAAAAAAAAAAAACAACAGCAACAAAAGACCGAAAGTACTACGTTGCATGCAATAGACATTATGTGTTGCATGCCCCGCCCAATTCGCGCACCCGCAAGCTTCGATTACAAATCGCCAACTTGTAGACAGCAATAGCCGCTTTAGCTTTTGATACTGTGTAATGTTGTTGTTGTAATGGTATTAGGGCTGCGTACGAAATTGAATTATTCATGCGATTGTACGACAATCAATTGAAACTGAAATAAATGCGCGCAGCTACGACGATCAGCGATCAACGACGATTAGGAGCAATCGAATGTTCAACTTAGTGCAATGGAATCAAACTATATCTATACATTTATTTGTCACTGTAGTAGTTGTACGCATGCCAATAGCTGTTATTATTGTTGTTGGTTGTTTTCGTTGTTGTCACTGCTACCGCTATTGCTACTGTTTTACTTTTGACATGTGCGCTGCGGCAATAAAATGTTTTATTCGTGTTTTTGTTTCTGTACTTCTACTAACACATCGAGTGTGGTTGTTGCATGTTGTTTTGTTTGGTTGCACAATTGACTACATAGCCTTCCTCCACATGCCGCGCTACCACTCGTCATTGCAATTCCAATAACGCTATTATGCAATAGCGACCACGAAATGGAGCGAAAGTAGAAGATTAAGAAGAAAACGAATGGTTAGAGATTACCTTTTTGGCAGCGATGAAATTGTGATTTAAAGTATCTCAGATCGATTTGACAATCATACGTTGAATGGTTTACGGTTGCAGTGCTGCTGTTGATCTGTGGTGGATTCATGGGGAGGTAGTTTTCGGGTGCAACGCCCTACCTTATCCGCTTATTTTGCTATGTTCAACGATGAAAATTTGGAAAAAAAATTTATTACATCCAACGTGTACTTCTACGCGAGAGTTGTTTTAACTTTGACAGGATAACGGTAGTATGTAATGGTATAATTGAATTGATTAGATATAGACTTTTTATATCAAAATCATCAACATAGAACAAGATTTTGAATGAGCCATGTCCGTCCGACCGCCCCTTTGTCCGTTAACGCGATACCTTGAGCAAAAACTAGATACCCTTAAGAAATTTGGCAAAATAGCTAACTTGGATCTGGAATAGATCATTTTCAAAAATATACGAATTCGAACGATAACCACGCCCATATATTTGATATCGAAAACGTCGATTTCTGTAAAAAAAATTAGACAACTCATTACAAAAAACAGATAAACTGATGAAACTTGATGTAGTGGTAGAATTTATGTAGAGAAATACAAGTTTCGAAACAACTTGAAAATTGGGCGTGGTACCGCCCACATACAAAATAAGAAAATTAAAAAGTTGTAAGTTATCCCTGCTAATAAATATACATTTTATGAAAACTAATCAAGTTCCTTAGTTCCATATGGGTAGTGGGCGGGATGGCCTAGAAGGTATAATGTGGTTATATTAAATCATTCCCGAGATAGTGGGCTATAGTACCTTAATGGTGCTTGCTGTCAAAACGTATCGGATCTATATCGGAAAAAGAGCCATCAACATCGATAACATACCCCAAAACTTCGGGAAATGTCTTTATGGCTACAATAACAACAACAACAACAGAAGGTAGTTTAAAAATGTGTAAGCCGTTAAAGATATTATGTTGAAATTTTGTTCTAACAACTATATCATTGTGTATGTACATTATTCAAATTAACAGGATCGGTTTGGCGACCACGCCCACTAAAATATCTATATGAAAATTTCGAAAAAAAAATCGATAATTCATTACCGAATGGCGATAAAGAGATATATAGTTTAACTTTAGGACAAAAAGTAGAAATTTGGTAAAAACTTGAAAAATGGGCGTTACATCGGCAGCATTTTGAATTTATTATGCTGAAATTTGGCATGAAGCTTCAAGTCAATCGGTTCTTGTAGCATATAGAAACGTGGCTTAGTATAGAAAACTGAGCTTAACCATATTATTGGATATGTGATGATTTGGAGACTACACTGCCAATAAGCAGTGATTAACAAAATATCTAGATTCGTATTGTTTGGTTGATTTTTCGACAGACGGATAATTGGGATCGTTTCGAGAGCGAAAAATTACACTAATGATGGCGCAACGCCGAAAACGATCTAAACCGCGATTATCTAATTATTAGGAGAACTTAAAATTGCTAGCATATGCTGGTTATATTGATATTATTGGTTTTAACACACGCGCCATAAGTTCTGATTTTTCTGGATTGGATAAAGTGGCAAACAAGGCGGATCATACGGTACATGAGGACAAGGAAAAGTTCTCGGTTCTTGCACCTTGGCAGCTACGTCACTATTGACGAATATAAATTCAAGACAATGAAGAACTTCATCTATTTGAGAACCGAAGCTAACAGCGAAAACAATATCAGTCTTGAAATCAAACAGAGGGTAGTTTTTGGCGGAAAGTGCTACTTTGAAATGAGAAAGCAGTTGAAAAGTAAAGCCTTCCTCCGCGAACAAAAAGCACGCTTTACAAATCGGTCATCATATTTTTCCTGACGTATTGTTCAAAATTCCGGAACATCTGTGGTCCTGTCCGTAATGCCGACGATGATTATCCAAGGAGGGTTAGTGGCTAGCTGTAGGAGCTATACACAAATATATTATGAACAGATATGCAATGAATAAAAGTCCAACGTTTCCACTGGCTTTATCATGTAATGCCAATGGGCGAAGGAGCTAAACCCTCTCTCTACTAGCAAAAATCTAGCTCCCTTCGTCGTAGGCGTTGTAAAAAAAAATTAGACTGTGTCGAGAGGAAATTTCTCTGCAAGATGTATGGTCGCTTCGGTGATGCTAGTACCTGAGAAGGTTTATTACGAGCTTTATGGGTGTTATGGAGGCATGAAAATAGGGAAATGAATAAAAGCCCAAGGGCACCGTAGTTTGGCCATGTTATGCGAATGCACGATGACGCTATCGCTATACAAGGTAGCGTATTTGTTTTACATGAGATTTTGCGGACGTGTCAAAGCAAGACTATTGCGCGTTGCCATATGGGAATAAATTTAGGTCCTAATTAGGTGTTGTTTGATCAGGCCTTTAAAAATTAACTTTTAGTAGATCTATAAATAAATTTGGTTTTGAATATACGCAAAATTTTACTTAGTTTAAGGAAAGATTTCGCAGGTACCTAATGGAGTTCGAGTCGGCAAATCGAACTTATGTGTGTAGCGCCCATAGCAGAATTTACCTTAAATATTTGAGATTATTCAAAAACAAAACTAATTTAAAAAAATAATAATGTGCCGAATATTAGCATCACTATGCTGTTTGTAAATAATCACAAAAACAAAAACAGCAAGCATCCACTCTTATGTACATGTACATATCCTACACACACATACATATGTAGCCATCAGCTAAGAGAAGAAGTAGTTACTCACACATACCCACGCATATGCCTAGGAGAAAAGCATAAACTACAAACATACATGTATAAAGCTGGGTAACCAAGCATGAGGTGCAGCTGTTCTAGAACACAGGTTCATGAAACGACTAGACCTTAGGAGAATTATCGAACGAGGTAACCAAGAGTATAAAAGAAGCGAAAGCTGAGGAATCAGTTAATCAGTTTGATTTAAGCATGCTTTTGTGAAGTACGTGACATTGAAATATAATTTTACTGCTCCCAAATTAGTCCAAATAAAGACCATTTTGCAATACTGAATATTGGTGTTATTCATTCGACAGTTCAGAGATTCGAACATTAGCACAAGGTGTATCCCCAAGATTCGTTTCAATAATAATATTTGAAAATCAAGACCCCTTAGAAAAAGTTTAACATTTGTCACTGCAACTACAGCTAAGCTTTGTTTGTGCGGCTGTTTTTCCGATGCTGCAATGTCATTATGCAATGCCTGAATTTAGTCAGATTTGGTAACAATGTCACAACGTTGCAGAAGGAGTGGCAGCAGCTCTGACAGTTGTCTCAATTGCACTTAGAATGACAGCAAAACGGCACGCATTGCAAAACTAATGCAAATACAGGGGGGACAGAACTCACTTGCTAACTTTTTTTCAAACAAATAAACTGTAAATACAATTTTTTGTGTTTCTCAATCAATTGTATTTTTTTTCTTAAATGTTGTTACAATGAACAATTTGCACTACATTGATAGATATTTCCTTTCAAATGCCAAAATGTCACTCAAATAAACGGCTTTCGAAAATAGGTGTTGACATTTAAACTTTTCAGGATGTAAATATTTTTATACAAAGTGATTGATTTTCAAATAAAATTGTTGAGATTTAATTAGAATTTCAACAGGATAATGCTAAGAATTTGCCAACATTAGACTTAAGCTTATCTTCTAAACTACTATTTTCGTTGCAGTAATATCTAATTTTCAGGACCCGAATCATAATAATTCGCTGGACTATTTTTTAGTTTAATTTAGTTTATTCAGTTTATAATCAAAAATTTTACAGATTAGATATACCAACATATTAAAAATAAATATAAACAATAGGTACAACATTATATAAAGAGGAAATCAATGGACCGACATACCCGTTTAAACGATTAAGCGCCAATTAAGTAAGTAAATAAGTAAATCAATGGAATGACGGAATGGCAGAAAAATCAATATTTAATCTAATAGAGAGCTTATTGAATTCAGTAAAGGCGCGAAGGTTGGGCTAAAATGAAATTAATTGGCCCTACAAGCACTCAAATAAAAAGGCAGGAATGCGCGCAGATTTTTTTGCGGCACATTAAATGATATTTTCGCAAGAAGAGTCGCACAGTCCATAAAACCCACGCTTAGGTCGTACACAAACATAACCAATTGCATCGTTCCCCTCGTTTCCAGTTATTGCAGATTGATCAGTTGACAACGTGAAAAATAAGAAGGCAGCGGGTTATCAAAATGTATGGAGTTCAATGCAAAACGGACAAACTTTCTTTGAAATCTTTCTATTCCAGCCAAATGACTGCTGTATATGGGGTTCCAGATATTGGAAGCATATTCTAGTTTAGAGCGCACTAACGATATATGTATATAGGGATTTCTTGGGATTCAAGGGTTTGTGTATCGCAATATATAGCTTCTCCAACCCAATTGTCAACCTCACCTTCGAGCGGCGAATTCCGTTTCACTAACAGACGAGGCTCTGGCGACCCCAAGCTCCTCATGGAACTTGGGGGTGGGGAGGGAGGGATGGCCTGAAGGTTTAATGTAGCCATATAAATCGTTCCCGAGATGGTCGGGCCAGCACCTCAATGGTGCTGTGTTACCGGAGCGTATCGGATCTGTAACCGACAAAGGACCATCACATCGATAACACTCCCCAAAGCCTTCGGGGAGTAACCTAATCGCTACAACAACAACAACAACAACAACATAGGGATTTCTTGGTATACGGATCTTTAATGTCCCTTGCATATCTGCGAACATTGTGAATTCATACAAGTGGCGAATTGACAAAAACGTTCACAATAGTAAACAGCCTCGATCACCTTTTCAATCGCTGTTCGATTACTTGAATTATTTGCTCAATAGTATTTTTCAAAAATTTTTGTAGACGACTGGTGTATTGCATTATTTACATATTTTAAAATGTTTGCTTAACCGTTTCGCCCCTACTGGGACAATACGTCCCAGCAAACTTCAAATATGTGTATAACTTTTAATTTTTATCCAATTACGCATTGAAATGTACCCAATAAAACCTTGAAGCCTTCTTTGATGATCAGTAACCGCATTCCGTCATTATTGACATCAAATTTCCCGTTACGCAATATTTTGCACAGACATGTCGGTAAATTTCATCAGTAACGCGTTGTATTTCAGTGTGAAACGTCTATCTGGTACCGTTTTTTTTTTCGTAATATACCGCTTGCTGTAAAGCTTAGGTGTGTATAAATATTATTCCTTCGAAATTGGAAAGAAATTATAATGAAAAAAGTAAGTTTTTTATATTTATAACTGCATTGGGACATATAATCACTATAATGCATTTGTGTGGGATAATAATATCCCAATATTTGGTTATACCTTTAGATGTGTACAAATTTTTGGCCCTTTTGGTATTATTGGGACTTATTCCTACCTATTCCACCTATATATGTTAATAAATGTTATTGGGATTATGTATTCCAGAATAACGGTAAGGATTCAGGTATGCCAAACATTTTATATTTTAGTCATATTACAGGACTAGCTGTCGTAATGATGAAAACACCGCCTGATTTCGAAAAAAACTCAGGGGTGAAAGGGTTAGCTGGCTGCTCAAATTTTATCTGTTAAATAGATTTTAGAAATAAATAGAAATATGTAGTCTGATTTTCAGTATACACATTTAAAAGAAAATCTGATTTAAGACACAAATGGGCAATTCATGGCATTTAAAATTAATAACCGCGAGCAAAAAACAAACCTATCTTCCATTCTCTGGCCATTCGCGGCAGTCATTCTCCCTGTCAGCTATTATTTGACAGGTAGGTATGGTAATGGAGGAATAGAAAGATTTTTCACTTGTATGAATTCACAATGTCTGCGAAAAAAGGCAAGGATTCCGTAGGCCATTGGGAGCACATAACATACGTGATTGGTGAATGTGAAATATGATTCAAAGATAACGCCTAGATCAACATGTTCGTTAATGACCCCCAACTGGATGCCTGAAATAGAGTACAACGAAAAATAGGAGCTCGTGGATTTTGAGAAAGACATACTAAAGCATTTCTTAACATTTAAGAAAATATTATTGGCGCGGCACCAATCATCCACATTAATAAGATCATTTGGCAGAAGGCAGGAACCTGATGGGGCATTGACTCTACGGAAAAATTTTAGATCGTCAGCATATAGCAGAAAACTGGAGTTTTTAAAGCACGAACCGATATCATTTATGAAAAGCACAAACAGGAGTGGACCAAGAATACTGCTCTGAGGTACTCCAGATGTTGCGACAAATGATTTGAACTTAAGATTTCCGATTTTAGCACACAAGAGTCTATTCGTCAGGTAGGATTTCAACCAGCGTATAAACACAGAGTAGAAGCCTATACATACAAGTTTATGTAAGAGAATCTGGTGAGAGACTTTGTCGAAAGTCTTCGAGAAGTCCGTGTATATAGCATCAACTTGAATGCGGATATACAGAAATCCGAGAAAGATGCTAAGTTAGTAACAGTAGAGCGTCCGGCAAAAAAACCATGTTGATTGGGTTCAACAATGCATTTGACTATAAAAGATGGTTTATCTTTTATAATTTTTTCGAAAAGTTTCGAACAAAAATTAAGTTTAGCAATAAGCCTATAGTTTGAAACATCGTTTTTATTCCCGAATTTCAAAATCGGTGTTATCGAAGCACATTTCCATCTATCAATAAAATTGGAAGATGAAAGAGACAAATTAAAGGTATAGTAAGGAGGTACACATAAAGATACGCTGCAGTGCTTCAGAACAAACGCGCAGACGCCATCACTGTCGCATTTCAGCGAGGGCTTTAGTGTTAACATAGCATTGCCAACATCGGTATTGGAGATCGTGAGCGATCCAAAATCTAATCGTTCAGTGACAGCCGAGAACAGATTCGGAGCAGCAGCATCATCTTCAAAATTAGATTTAAATAACTCAGCGAAGAGTTCCACAGAACCATCCAGAAACTAGGCATTCTTGCCATTAAAGTGCATGCAAGTGGGAATATTAGAAGAGCCACGTTGGGAACCATCATTTCCGCTTCTTTTTCCAATTTGGAGTAAACATAGCTTATGGTGCGCGTGTTCAGGTCGACGATATTAATACTGCGAGCATACGACAGTAATTTCACGTTTTTATAGAATGTTGTTCCAGAGCGGTTAAATTCTGCAACTTGTGTTATTTCCTCCAGCACCAAACTAATGAAATCGAACGATAGGGGGTCACTCTGTCTGAAACATCGTTTCAGACGACTCGGAAAGGCCCTTGTCAATTCTGACTTAGCTGACGTTGAACGCCAATTTGAACAGCCGTAATAGGTTTGTGACGAAACCAAATTCAGACATGGTACCATCGAAATACGCGAGGTGAAGTGATGATAAATTCATCTTTTTGCAGTGTTACCGGTTACCAGAGGAGTAGAGTGTGGGCTTGGTATGCTATATTGGCGATTAGAGAATGTAAGCGTAAGTGCGTTCGCTATACTACATCATAATGTGGGAGCAATGTAAGGCAAGGCAAGGAAAGGTGTTAGTTTTAACGCCGAGGTGTAAATAGACTATCGATTTGTTATCAAAGAGTTATATTTTGTTGTTAAAAGCCTACCGATTATTTATCAAAAGATTATCGACATATTATTAAAAAAAAAATCGAAAATTTATCGACATGCTATCAAAAAGTTATCGGCCAGTTAACAATAGTCATATATACATAATAATAAAACTATGGATCGTTTATCGAAAAGTTATGAATTTATTATTGATGTATTACCAACTTTTTATCGATTTTTAATGGAAAAGTAATCGATTTGTTATCGGCGTATTATCATTTTATGATCAGCGCATTATCGATTTGTAATTGAAACGTTGACAATTTGTTTTCAAAAAGTTTTTGTTGTTGTTGTAGCGTTTAAAAAAGTCATCGATTTGATTTCCAAAATTCGTCGATTTGCTACCAAAAATTGATCGATTTATTTGTCGAAAAGTTGTCAGTTTGTTATATGTTTGTAAACAGTTCGTTATCGATTTCTAATCAAAAATTAATAGTTATTTTTAGAAAATTTGAGATTTCTAATCGGAGTGTTACCAATTTACTCTCGGTATGTTATGTATGTATGTAATAACAACGATTCATCGGATTGTTATGAAACAGATACCGATAAATTTGCAATATAAAATCGATAAAATTTTCATAAACCGTTGATAACGAACCGATAGGAAGCCAATCAAGAACCTAATGAGATGCCGATAATAATTCACTATCTATAATAGGTCGATTGTAAAATAATAACATGTAGGTATCGGTTGTTATCGCAGTTATTCGTTTCCAGTTAAGGGTTTACTTCAACCTTTTGATGAGCTCTGGTCAACTTATAAACACAAGTTTTCTAGACATCTTTACGCATGTTTACACAACGAACATCACGAGTGCTTGGTTTTTACGCTTTTTTTTTAATGAAATAAATGTTTGCTCTTTGCATTTCTCACAAACATTTCTCAAATGAAATTGAAAATTTGCAGCAAAACACGTACATAATATATACAGCCGCTAGGCAAAGGTCAATATGTGCTGTGCGCCATAGCAAAACTATTTTTTATAGAAAACTGCGAATTGCAATCATGAACTCTAAAACTTTTTGTTTTTAATTTATATTTTTTCACTGAATTTACATTCATCAAATTCATTTCTAAATCTGTGCGCATTCTCAACTATTTCCGCAAATATGCGCGCATGCGCAAGCGCTCCAGTTATTTCAAGCTGCAGTCTTCTTCATAATCAGCTACGGCTGGTTTGTACACGTCGCGCCCATGCGTCGCCTTGTACGTGCTGCCAAATTGACACGCGCGCATGCGTGTTTCTGCGTTGCGCAGTTGTACTTTGGGTCTGCTTTGATATGCCTTCGCTATCCATTGAAACCTTTGGCGGTCTGACAAGCCCACTTGGTGCATATTTCTTCCGCGCGTTATACATAATTACACAAAAACACACTCACACAATGACAGTCTTTGCGCGCAGCATTGTTCCGTTGCGATGTCATCAGTGTAAATCGGTGGATTTGTTTGGATTGTGTTGCTGAATCTATGCAACCAACCTGCATCACCTGTGCGCTAAAACGACTTTAGAATCTTTTTTTTGTCGAAATTCACATATTGCAAAAAAATTGTGAAAATGCTTTATGTGCGGCGGCATGTACGAGATCCGATGAACTGGGTTTGCTCTAAAGTTTAATTTCTATTTCTTAATTTTCTCAGATCTTTACCGCCCAGCAAAGTCACACAAAATTATATTAAAATGAAAACAATAAAATTCACTTAACATATTTGCATGAGCTTAGCTCAGCAAGCTCAGACATCAACAATGTCGGTTTCTTAAAGGGACATAAACTAACACCAAATATTTCAGTCGGCATAAAGAAATGACAAATTAGAGCAATTATGAATGCGGTGTGGCAATTTTTTTGGTTGATGGGTGAGCAAAGATATGCACAAGTGATTTGGGCCAGGTAAAGTTTATAATTTTTTTTTTTTTTAGATATAGTGATATGGATTCGCTTAAGTCGGTTGAATGAAATTTAGGTGACAGCTCTGAAAAAAATTAATAAAGTAAAATTAAGCAAAACAAGACCTTAGACTAACAAAGTTGCTTCTATAATTAAAGAGAGGGGACTGTGAACTCATGACGGGTATTCTAACTGAACAGGAGTGATACAGCTGTCAGATCTAGAAGCAGCAAGTGGCTTAAGGCCTAGAAAGCTTCTAGTATTTTCCGAGAGGACGGAGTTATTTTATAACATAGGTCTTTGTTTTTGATAGGGTTTTTCAGTTTGGTCGTTAAAACAAACTTCTGGAAACACTACAGACTCATTCAGTCTATGTGGGGTCCTCATAGACCAGCCAGTTCAACCTAACAAAACAAGCGAAAAATATCAAGTTGGGTTAAATCATAATGAAACCTAAATTTGGGTGATATGAACCAGCCGCAATAGTGGTTTTACCTGGGGATTTTGCTGCCAAAGAGCTAGCGAGAAAAGCCACTGAATAGGCTGAGTAAAAAACCAACAAGGGGCAGCCACTCTAAAAGTATTGAATAACCGCTTGTGGGATAATGCATACAATACCAGATCTCAGGTCTTTATGAGGTAAAACGAGTAGTGACGTGTTACTCGATGTCGGGTATAAGGATCTGATACCAATCACTTTTCTTTTAATTTACCTTAGGTTGGACTGCTAGTACCTCCTGGAGAACACATAAGTAATGAGTATAAGCGCCCAGAAGGTTCAAACAGTCAAATCAATCGCGGCAGTAGGGCTAACATCAAGAGGTGATATTATTGGAGTATGCCGAAATCAAATTAGCCAAATGACTGCACCTCAACGGTAACTCTCCCTTCAATGTTCGGAGGCGAAAATTTTACTGATATAGGGCGTGCGAGTTAGAATGGGACTGGGAGAAGGAGTAAGAGTGAGAGTGGAAGTGGGAGTTGGAGTGGGAGTGGGAGTGGGAGTAGGAGTGAGAGTGGAGTAGGAGTGGAAGGACCTCCTCGATTCGCAATAGATCCAAAGTGCCGCATAAAGTGACCGTAACAGTGCTTTCAACTGACACTTCTAATATTGTGATTGTCAATTAAATGGCAATTGTATGCCTGTGCAAATAACTGGCTCGTCAGCCCAGTCGAAGCCTTTTATTTATTGGTTTCAATGTATATAGCTTGAACTTTAGCACTGTTGGTACAAGTGTCCCGGATGCAGATCCGATTAATACTAGTAAGGTAGTAGTTGTAGTACTTGTAGTCCGCCTATGTACAGATCTTTTTGCATACATCCAGAATAAAAGTCACCTGTCGTTGCACAAACTTTTTTTTAGACTGAAATTAGTTGTATTAGTTGACATGTAATTCTAAAATAACTACCTTGAATATTTTTCGGCTATTAGCGCACAAGAAATTAAGCCACCAATTTCTGGTAGTAGCGTGCACCGCCTTTTACACCGAAGGTACCGGGTTCATAACCCGGGCGGAGTAACATCAAACATTCAAAAAACATTTTTTAAATTCGAAAAAAAGTTTGTCTAAGCACCGTCGGCCCTAGGCAGTGGTTTGGCAAACATGTTAGGTGACTAAGTTGTTGTTTTACCGATAAGGACACTAGCCTAAGGCCACGGAGAGTGTTATCCATGTTGATGGTCCTTTGCCGGATGCAGATCCGGTACGTTCCGGTACCAAGGTAGGTGAGGTTGACAATTGGGTTGGAGAAGCTATATATTGGTCTGGCAACCCCTTGAGAGGGTTGCGCTACACAACCCTTTTAATCAATTTGGTATTTTAGTCCACGGGTATATTCTAAGCCCCCTAACCCCCTGGATTAGAACCAAGTCAATCCAGAGTCAAGAAGGCACATATTTCCTTTCTTAATGAATACACGTTACTTTGCTGTTGATAATATTGGGAGGAAACTGTTACCAACTGTTGACTTATGGAAGGGATGACAAGCGTTGGATCGATGGACAGCGGCCGGCTGGCCGTTAAATTGGCAAAAAGCGGTGGAATGTATGAATGGTGTATCGTTTGATGGAAATCTTACGGTTGCCGGTTAACGGATACCTTACGGTTGCTGGTATTATCGGTGATCGTGTTTCAGTGAACGGTGTATCAGTTAACGGGCACCTTATGGTTGCTGGTGTTATCGGCGAACAGGGATCAGGTTTCGATGATCGGTGTATCGATGGATGGTGGTTGAACAGGTGGCTTGGCACCATTCGCACGGGAGCGGTGGACACACCTGTGTCTGGGAAAAGGAGGGAGTTCGAACAACGTTCCTTCACGCCGAATAGCCGGACAAACCGTGGTCACCTACTGATCAAGAGTGGCGGTCCTGTTCAATATAAAGGAAATAGATCTCCTCACGCAAAGTGTTTACGTTATATAATGTAACAAATTTTGGGGATTGTAGATAATTATGCACCTTCTGATAACGTTCGAATCGCTGAGCTGTCGAACAAATAGCTCCAATATTCAGTATTTCAAAATGGTCTTTATTTAGACTACTTTGGGAGTAGTACAATTATAGTTTAATATAACGTAATACGCAAAAGCGTGTTTTAATCAAACTGATACCGATTCCTCAGCTTGCGCTGCTTTTATACGTTTCACTTTCTAGAAGAGTTGTATCTCCTGCTTGGTTAGTTAGCTATATGCGTGCGTATGTGTCAGTAACAACTTCTTCTCTTAGCTGATGACTACACGTGTGTATGTGAGATATCTCTTCACTTCGAGCTGCTGGTTATGGGTGTGTTATATTCTTCGTTGCCTTGTACAAAAGTGTGGCTGCTTGTTGTTTATGCTGTTAAGTTATATACCACTACAAATGTGCATAAAATGGAGCATCAAAATGTGTGCAATTTTTAAACTTTTTTCCAGCTGACTATACGACAGGTAGAGTGTAACGTTACGGCAAAGTTATAGCCACGCTTTTTATTTAATTCAAAATTACCACAATATGTTACACTCACTAATGTAGGCATAAAGTACCATTACGTTTTGAAGCAGTCTTGGCAATGCTTTGATTGATTTAAAAAGAATAACAAATTGATGTTGACCAATGGTAAATGGGACATACAATTGTGTGCAGGCAACATAAACCAAAAACAAAAAAAGGTCAAACACACACATAATAAAACTTAAAAGCGTCAACACAGTTGCGGCATTGACATGAGCAATCAATGCGCAGTCGCAGCAGCAATGAACAGCCATTTGTTTGCGCTGACGTTTGTTTTACGGCAAACGATTCGCGACTAGAAAAATGCTTAATGAATTTATTTATTATTTTAAAATTGCAAATTGTACAACAAGAAAAAAAACAAAAACTAAGCAACAAATGACGAGTGCAACATCAGCGCATAAACTTGTAACATTGATTGGCAACATTTTCATATTTGAAATAGTTTTGCCATTTACCATTTGTTTGTGGCGCCGTTGATGAATGAATGACTGACTGACTGAGTGGCTGTGTGGAGTGTAAGGAATGGTCAAGTGGTTGAGCCAACGCTAGGCGGGCCATTGGATTGATAAGTGGTGCTGCCGCTTATCCAGTTGTCTGAGCTGGCAAATTCATGAACTTCTATTGTTGACATGTTGCAGCGCACAATTACAAGGCTAATGCTTACTTTGTTGCTATTGTCGCTGACTTTTGCACTAACTCTTTATTTTTCGCTTAAGTTCTATGATTTTCTTGTACGTATTTGTTTAATCGGTGCAATCATTTTTTATATTTTTTGTATTATTGTTGCAGTTTATGAATTAGTTTTTGTTTTCTTTTATCAGAAATATGCTAACATTACTCGCTGTCAAATTTGACATCAGCGGCGCTATTGCTGCCACCATTCACAGCATGCCTTAGTCAATGATCGCACAAATCAGTGATCATCATCTGATTGTCGTTGTAAGCTGTAGCGACTTAATTCGACAATTGTTGGCAATTGTTACTGCAAGCCAACTGCCAATACCAATAATGATTGTCGCTGTTGGAGGAAAATTGCAACAATAATTTCACCCAAACGTCATCACCAACAGAAATGAATGTTGCGACAGTGGTAGGCAGAGCGCTTAGAAGCGCTGAGTAGACATGGTGGTTAAAAATTGTTTGTTGATGGTGATACAATCACTCACTCCCTTACTCACTTGGTTGGGTATGGGCAAAGACAGAAACTTTGAGTTGCGAGCTGAAAAAAGGAGTACAAAGCCTTTGAACTTAAAGTGGCCTAGATAGTTTTTTAAGCTTCGATGTTTTTTCCAACATATTACACTCCATAAGTGTCGTCTGTTGAGCTACTTCATGTGTTCGGCTGCGTCCTCATCCTATCAATTCCGGAAGAGTACTCTTTGTGCTGTGGATAAATAATAGGTTGATATTCAGCAACTGCTTGCACAGACGTTTGATGCAGATAAATATGAGGTTGCCTTAGGTAAAATCCACACAGTATCGGGTAAACGCCTTTGCTAGGACGCGCCCGGGGTCACCGGGGTTTTCAACATACACTATCCTACCCTTGCAAAAGATATAAAACATACTATCAGGAGAGACGCGAGTCACCCTGGCCCTACTTCGTTTTAGATACTGTAACTGGTTCGAGTCTTACTTGTCTAGAATCAACCCCGATACACTTAATATTTGTTTTGCATGCGAGGTGTACCCACATGACGCCAACCATCTTTCCAAATGTAATGTGAAACCTACGCCTCTAACATTAACTTCCCATAGTCCACCCCTGTTGAAACTTTTAGTTGCCTTGGACTCTCGTTGTTGTTACAGTAGCGATCAGGACATTCCGTGAAGGTTTTTGAGAGTGTTTCCGACTTTAATGACCATTGCTGGATTTAGACTCAGTAAGTTCTTGTAACAAGCACCATTAAGGTACTATTCACAATATCTTGGGAACGATATAATATGGAGTTGTTGTTGTTGTGATAAGGACACTGCCCAAAGGTTTTTTAGAGTGCTATCGATGCTCGGTATATTCCTGTAACAAGCACCATTAAGGTACTAGTCCGAACATCTTGGGAACGATTTAATATGAACACACTGTGAACATATAAACAAAATATATTAAGGGTTTTTTGAGGTCAGTCGTAGCAATAAATTAATCCAGAAACAAGTAGAGGTCCCAAAATTCCCAACTAAACAAAAAAAAAATCATAAAATCATACACGGCTTAAAATGTTAGAAGGACGGCAGCATTCTGGGGGAAGAGATGGGAAGCGTAAAAACGAGATAACTTGCTTTGGGAGTACACAATTGATGTAGAAGGGCGGATGGCACCAGAGACTGGGGCAGCAAGATCGGTGGATAGCATCAGTTGTTCAAACAGGTTAGCGCGGCGAATTAAAGTATAAAGCGGTGGGTAGTAGCGGAACGGCAACAGCTGGGCGGCTGTATTATAGCGGACAAACAATGTTTGTAGTATCGGCTGCGGTTAGGAGGCGGTATGATGGTGGGCGGCTAAAAGGACGTAGTAGCAAAAACTGATGGTGTCGAAGAAAAGCAGGAAGAAAAGTATATGAAGCGAGACACAACAGATGCGCAGCAGTATGATAGAAGGCTGACAGCGGTCTTGGTATTGGCAAAGGTTCGACGGCGATATGAAAGCTGGCTGCAAAAAAATTCGTTTTAGCAGCAATGGCTCAGCAGCAGCTGAGCAGCGATATCGTAAAAAGGGCGGCAGCCGTTGAGAAGCAGGCAACTGACAGCGGGAGTTAGAGCATGAAACGCTTACCAGGAGCATGCCCAGGGAGTGGGAGCGGCGGTATTAATGGATCGCTTCTCTTGGGGAAACTCACCTATAGCGACACCTTCGTGGTAGGTGTGGGCGGAATTCAAACTGCTGGACACAGTTGGCCGACCTCTGGGCTGAAGGAGGATCTGCACCTTACGGGCGCAGCGGTGAGTAGGCTGCGTTGGTCACCACCGCCCCGTTGTTATCGCATGCCATGCGCTAATACGCTGCCAGCTAAATAGCGGTAGGATCAGTTATTTTGAAGCATTGAAACATTACACCCAGCCAGTCAGCCAAGTAGATGTGTCCAACGATGACATCTCCTGTGAACTCACCCAAGGAGACTTGGCTATTAGACAATTAAGTAGACTGATTGCAAACTCGGCAAATCTTTATATCTATAAATGGCCGCTCATGAAGTATTGAAGAATTATAGATTTATAATTTGGTTGGCTGTTGGTAGGGCAGCCGCCGTGGTGTGATGGTAGCATGCTACGCCTACCACACTGAAGATCCTGGGTTCTCGCCCCGGACAAAGCAACATCAAAATTTTAGAAACAAGTTTTTTCAATAAGAAGAAAATTTTCTAAGCGGGGTAGCCCCTCGGCAGTGTTTGGCAAGCACTCGGAAAGTATTTCTGCAATGAAAAGCTCTCAGTGAAAACTCATTTGACTTGCAGATGCCGCTCGGAGTCGGCATAAAGCAAGTAGGTCCCGTCCCGCCAATTTATAGGAAAAATTAAAAAGGAGCACGCCTCAAATTGGAAGGTAAACTCGGCCTTAAATCTCTTCGGAGGTTATCGCGCCTTTCATTTATTTTTTTTATGTGGTATGTAATTGCTGTTTGATAGCCTGTAGCTCGCTACCTGTTCCCAGCTTGCCGATGGTTGTTGTCTGGTTTCTTGTTGTACGGTTTTCAGAGCATGTGAGTTACAGTTAGGCCGGCACTATTTTAACACAACAAACGTTGCTAAGTACGACAGTTATGATGATATAAACCGCAAAAGACGGACTGGTAATAGAAGGCGCTAGTAACCGCGATTCCGGATTTATACATTGTAAAGGTCGAGAAATATCTTTAAAAAACAACAAACCCATATGGTTCTCTGATGCTCTTATCTGTTTGCCATGACTGAATTAGCCGAAATTTACCGGACGACCTTTTTAAACGGTTTTATTAAGCTTGCCGTTGTTTACGAATTTTGTAATTGAAATTTAAGTAACTTCCCGATACCGGGCCATCTCGGGAAGTATTTATGGCCTTACCGCAGTAAGGGGCGCTGCTGTGGCGAACGGTTCTTTCCCCGTATATAATACTGGACCGCTGAGCCCGCCTTGTCGGGCAGGTGGTCGTACGACCAAGATGAACAACTCATTACCTGAATGTAATAAGGAGGATGTAAAGAGGAGGACTCCGTGGTGTGATGGTAACGTGCTCCGCCTATCACACCGTATGCCCTGGGTTCAACTCCCGGGCAAAGCAACATCAAAATTTTAGAAATAAGATTTTTCAGTTAGAAGAAAATTTTTCTAAGCGGGGTCGCCCCTCGGCAGTGTCTGGCAAGCGCTCCGATTGTATTTCTGCCATGAAAAGCTCTCAGTGAAAACTCATCTGCCTTGCAGATGCCGTTCGGAGTCGGCATAAAACATGTAGGTCCCGTCCGGCCAATTTGTAGGGAAAAATCAAGAGGAGCACGACGCAAATTGGAAGAAAAGCTCGGCATTAGATCTCTTCGGAGGTTATCGCGCCTTACATTTATTTTTTTTTTATAAAGAGGAGGACTGAGTCGCAATCCAAGGACGACAAATACGAATTAAGCGATGCGTCGGACTCGGGGAGCGAGAGTAGTGCTGATTCAATGAACTCCGTGTTGGAGAAGCACACAAATGAAAACGGAGTAGAAGAGTGGAGAAGGGTACGGAGCAGAGGAAGTAAAAGAGCTCTCTCGCAGTACCGTGCAGCACTAAGAATTGTACAACGCTTGGGAGCAGTGGTCGACCCAACAGAAGTGGAGATCGAGCGCTTGGAATGGGCCCATGAAGCGGTAGAAGTAGGTCGAAGGCAGTTCAAAAGGTTTGCTCCGAGAAACCCTCGGTTCTGCAACCGGTACGAGGAGGAAGAAGCGTCGAATGGCAGAATGAAGAGGCAACGTTCGGCAGAAGCCGACAAGCCTGCTTTCAAGAGGCAGAAAGGACCCAGTCCTAGAGCCGCGAGGCAGGGCAGTCGCATAGACAAGACAAGTAGGCCCAAAGCTGTAAGACAGATGGGTTCCAATAGCGAGGTAGCAACTACCTCGAAAGCTGCCAGTCAGAGGGAAGTTCCAACTACGGAAGTAGGAGATAAGCCAAAGGGAGATAACGCTAAGACTCCGGCTTTCTCGGAGGCGCTAAAGGGAGTTAACGCGAAGACTCCGGTGTTCTCGGAGGTTCCAAAGGGAGATAACACTAAGACTCCTGCTTTTCCCGAGAAGATGAGTGATGTGGCAAAGCAGTCACTGACTGTGGCGCTGGTTGATCGTAGCAGTCCGTTCGGACAAATGACTACTGAAAGGTGGAGATCTGTGGAAAGGGAGCTTATTAGCTTAATGCTTAAGATGATGCGGGAACAACCAAGTAAGCCCCTTCCAACCTTTGATTCGGGGGGGATGGTATAATGGTGTGAAGATGATAGCGTGCGACAACATCGCGAGCTTGCGGTGGCTGGAGGAAGTCGTTCCAAACCTCCAAAAGCAAGGCACGAACGCGCGGTTTGAGGTGGTGGATAAAGCGCAAATCCCCACGGTACCAAAAGTTAAGGTATGGATACCATGCGTGATGAAGTCGGAGGATACACTGCGACTTCTGCAGAATCAGAATCCGAACATACCGACACAGGATTGGAAGGTACTTACTGTATCTCGGCCTACCGAGGATGGTCAGTACTACATCTTCCAAATAAACAAGCAGGCGGAGGATATTTTGTACACGCAGCTTGGCAAAATGTCCTTTGGCACTGGCAAAATTTACATGCGACTCAGGAAAAGAAGTCCCGAGGATAAAAATCCTAACACGCTGGAAGTGGGCGAAGTCGAAAAGGACCTCAGAAGCCTAAGAGAAAAAAGACAGGTGGAGGTCCCCGACGTCACCACGAACGTGCTAGAAGAGGACCAACCGCTAAATGGTGCTGTAACTCGCACAGAGGAACACACGGCACAACATTCACGAGGGGCTGAAGGGGGCCTCGAATACTCTAAACCAAAAGGGCAAGAGGAGGACGACGACGTCAAGACGAAGGTGCTGGGGGGGACAAACAGCCCAATGGTGCTGCGAGTCCTACTGATAAACCTCCAACACAGTAAAGTGGCGTCGAGCGAACTCCCCTTAACCCTTGAGGAGGATTCGTTTGACGTGGCGCTGATCCAGGAGCCGTGGCTCTCATCGGGAGGAAAGGTTTCTGGACTTAGCGCGCGCGGGTTTGGCGTTTACTACGCACAAACGGAAGGACGGGTGCGAGCTGTAGTAATGGTAAGGAAACAGCTGCATTCATATATGCTGCCTAATTACACCACCGAGGATCTCGTAGCGGTGGCCGTTGAGCAAAAGAATAAGCAGGCATTTATCCTGGCGTCCTGCTACATGGCCCATGCTGCGGAGGTTCCACCGATGGAGTGCAAAAGGCTGGTACAGGAGGAAGGGCGCAAAGGGCGGTTGGTCATAGGCGCAGATGCAAATGCGCACCACAATGTGTGGGGAGGAGCAGATACGAACGAGAGAGGCGAATCTCTATTTTGTTACATCCTGCAAACCAATTTGCAGATAGCCAACAGGCGAAATGTTCCTACATACATTGGTCCAACATCCAGCAATGTTCTGGATATTACATTGAGCTCCGAGCGTGATATATCAAGGTATGATTGGATGGTTCTCGATAGACCATCCTTCTCCGACCATGCGTATATAAGCTTCAGCATCCCACTAAAGAGGGTAGAGAAGGGAGGAACCTTTAGAAACCCTAGGGCAACGAATTGGACTAAATTCCAGAAACATGTAGAAACGAAACTGGGACAACCCAAAGAGGTTGCTAATGTAGAAGAACTGGAGGAGTCGAATGAATTCCTAACAAGGACGCTTATGACTGCGTATAACAAAGCTTGCCCTCTAAGAAGATTCAGAGGAAAAGCAAAGCCGCCATGGTGGAGCAATGAGCTGAGTCTTCTAAGAAGACAGGTAAAAGAAATGTTTAAACTCGCAAAGACCGCGGAAAGCGAAGCGTGTCGGGACGAGTACAGGGATCTACTGAGGATATACAAGCGTGAAATTACCAGGGCGAAGAGAAACTCATGGAAAAGTTTCTGTACGGCCATAGAGTGCTCCAGTGAAACAGCACGGTTGAAAAAAGTCCTAGCAAAGGGAAACATAGTCCAGGGACTAATAAAGAAAGAGAACGGGGAATGGTCACGTGATAGTGAGGAATCCCTTGAGGTGCTTCTCGATACACATTTCCCATCGGGAGACCGTTTAGAAGAACCAGCAGATATCACTCACACTTCGATCACGGAGCTAGTGGTGCCGGGCTTGGTGACCGATACCAAGATCGAGTGGGCAGTGAAGACGTTTTCTAAGTTTAAATCGCCGGGCCCAGATGGTATATTCCCGGCCATGCTACAAGTCTCAGGTAGGGCGGTCGTGGAATGGCTTAAAATAATATTCGATGGGTGCATAAGACTGAATCATGTACCGCACTCTTGGAGAACTGCTCGTGTAGCTTTTCTACCAAAGGCGGGGAAGATCGGTCACGTGTATCCCAAAGACTATAGACCCATTAGCTTAACATCATTTCTGCTCAAAACCTTTGAGAGGCTGATAGATGTGTACATAAAGTCCAACGTGGATGAAAAGCTGCTCTCCACAACACAGCATGCGTACACCAAAGGCAAGTCGGTAGACACCGCATTGCATAGGGTGGTAATAAGCATAGAGAAATCCCTGGAATATAAGGAGTATGCTCTAGGAGTCTTCTTGGACATTGCCGGGGCTTTCAATAATGTTGCAAAATGGGCGATTATGGATGGTCTTAATTACATTAAAGTACATCCTGCCTTAATCAGATGGATCGGCTGCATGTTAAATTGCAGAAAGATTACATCACAATGGGGATTGTACGAGGCCACGAAATCAGTGGACAGGGGCACGCCGCAGGGAGGGATGCTATCACCTCTGCTGTGGACACTGGTCATCAACCAACTGCTCAGGCAATTCGATGAGGGACCCGTAAAACTTACGGCTTACGCAGATGACGTTGCAATTGTCATAAGTGGAAAATGCCTTCCAACGATTAGTTCTTTGATGGATAGGGCGCTTCGGGATATTCATACCTGGGCATCTAATGTCGGGCTGAAAGTCAATGCGGAGAAGACGGATATGGTCTTGTTTACAAAGAGGTACAAGGTCCCAAATTGGACCAGGCCTAAGTTAGGAGCGGTGACCTTACAGGAGAAACCTTGCACAAAATATCTAGGGATCATCCTAGACAGTAAGCTGTAATGGAAGCTCAACGTGGAGGAGAGGGTCAAGAAGGCCTCAACGGCACTCTATGCATGTAAAAGAATGCTGGGGTGTACGTGGGGCCTATCGCCCTCTCTTTCTCATTGGGTTTTTGCAGAGATTGTAAGCCCTATTCTATACTATGGAGTTCTTGTTTGGTGGAAAGCCACACAAAAAACAACATACCTCAAAAAATTAGAGGGGTATGCAGACTATCGATGCTTTGCATTACGGGAGCCCTGAAAACAACCCCGACGGCTGCACTGTATGCCATTCTGCACATTCCACCTGTAGACCTGGTAGCAAAGAACAAAGCATTAACGACCGCAACCAGGCTCGATGCTTCGGGGCAGCTTGAGCGCCGACCATATGACCATAGTAGTATAGCGTCCTCAGTCACAAGACGAACAGACTACATGATTCCCTACCTGCACTTTGAGGGAGATCTTAAGGCCACAATAGAGGTGGACGGTTGGCGCAAGGGTGCGCAAATGGCGGACGAGGCGATACATGTGTACACCGATGGTTCCAAAATAGTGGAAGGAGTAGGGTCTGCGGTATACTGCGCTGATCCGGAATTAAGCAGATCCTACAGGCTGCCGGATTACTGTAGCGTTTTCCAAGCGGAAATATTAGCCGTAACCAAATCAGTAGAAACCTTGCAAGAGAATAGCTTAAGCTGCAACCGTGTTAACTTTTATATTGACAGTCAAGCAGCAATTAAGGCAATAATCTCGCATAGCACAGTATCTAAATGCGTGGTAGAGTGTAAGCAGTCTCTCGAGAGCATCGGGACAGGGAGAAGCGCACATCTATATTGGGTCCCAGGGCATATGGGAATAGATGGGAATGAAAAAGCGGACGAATTAGCAAAAAAGGGCGCATCCCTTGAAGCTTGCTCCGTAGACGACCCAATTAGATTGGGCGAGATTAAGCGAAGGCGAGAGGTGCACATGATCGACCAAGCAGGAAAGGCGTGGGTTCAAGCGCGGGGCTGTAAAGTGTCGAAGATTATGTGTAGGTCTTACAACCTTAGACTAACACAGTTGCTTCTATCATTAAAAAGAGAGGACTGTAGACTCATGACGGGTATTTTGACTGGACACTGCCTTCTGGCGTCACATGCCTTTAAATTAGGCTTGGTCAGTGATAGCAGGTGTAGGAAGTGCGGGTTGGAGGAGGAAACGATCGAGCACGTTCTGTGCTCGTGCCCTGCACTTGCCAGGCTAAGACTCCAGCTATTAGGAGTGATACAGCTGTCAGATCTAGAAGCAGCAAGTGGCTTAAGTCCTAGGAAGCTTTTAGTATTTGCCAAGAGGACGGAGTTATTTTATAACATAGGTCCTGGTTTTTGATAGGGTTTTTCAGTTTGGTCATTAAAACAAACTTCTGGTAACACTACGGACTCAATCAGTCTATGTGAGGTCCTCATGGACCGGCCAGTTCAACCTACCTACCTTAAGTAACTTCCCGATTAGCTACAAGCTTGAAACTTGGAATATAGTTCAGAACCCGATGAGAATGCATTAATAAGAATAGAAACTCCGATAGGTGGTGCATGGGTCGAAATATTTAAAAAAATCGTATTTGTATACCGATTTGGCTCATATTTGGAACACATAATACGTACATGAATAGAAAGCGACATATGAATAAAAAGCGCCGATAGGTGGCGCAAGGATTGCGATAATTAAAACAAGTAAGGAAGGCTAAGTTCGGGTGTAACCGAACATTATGTACTCAGCTGTGAGCTTTGGAGACAAACTAAGGGAAAATCTCCATTTAGCAAAATGAACCTAGGGTAACCCTGGAATGTGTTTGTATGACATGTGTATTAAATGAAAGGTGTTAATAATTATTTAAAACGTAGTGGGCCTTAGTTCTATAGATGAACGCCTTTTCGAGATATCGCAATAAGGGTGGACCAGGGGTGACTCTAGAATTTGTTTGTACTGTAACGAATTTATTTGCATTTTCCCTTATTTGCAAACTTCTACTAAGATTCGACACACTAAAATGTTGAACAAATAACTCCGATATTGAATAATGAAAAAATGGCCTTTACAAAGGTACTTCACAATAACACTTATAGCTTGCTTAATTAAATTGAACTGATTGATAGCTTAAATGAAACTGAAATTGCCTCTACTGTTGTCGCCTTTTAATACTGTCTGATATCCTCGTTGCATATTTCTAGGCTTTTCTAATTCCAGAACTTACTAGTTAGTTATAAATTTCTCAGCTACAATTACAGATGTATAATTTTTATAGCTTCTCTCATACCCCAAGCGCTTGTATGTGTGAGCGACACTTCCATAATTATAATTGCATACGTTTAGAAGCATCTCAGATAAGATATCTGAATGTGTTTGTGCATCTCTTCTCCGCTGCGTGTACGTACATAGGTGTAGACAAAATGATTCAAGTATTGATGTGCATTCACGTCACTGCTTAGCATCGGCATAGAGATGGCAGTACTCCTTAGTGTTGTTAACATTCGTAACACTGCCCTCCACCTAAGTCTGATCGTCCGGATCAGACAAATCTCTCGTTCTAAACGCTGTCAGCCTTTCTAAATGGACCACTTTCATTTTGGTTCGTGGTTTACCGATGGTTTGTATGCGGTACATTACATCGTTGATCCCTTTTACGACTTTGTGTGGGCCTTCCCTATTACACTGCAATTTCGGGGCAAACCTTTTTTCCGTTTTGGGTTGTATAACAGCACCAAATCTCCTTCCTGAAAGCCTTCCGAATTAATTGCTTTATCGTATCTGGATTTCATTTTGTCACTCATAATCTTTGTTCGTTGCCTTATCAGATTGTGTATTTCTCTCAGCTCTTCTTCCAAATCACCACTTGACATTTCTCTCCGCATCGGCACCTATCCCAAACTTCAAATCAGCTGCCAGTCTAAGGTCATTGACAAAAATTACTTTTGCAAGGGTTTGGCCCGTTGTCTCATGCACTGCTGATCGGTAAGTCATCAAGAATAATGGTATGCGGGTATCCCACTCTTTATGGAACTTGTCCACTTCTTTCCTTAAGTGCTCCTCCAATGTTCTACTGAATCGTTCCACCATACCATCGGACTGAGGATGCAATGCAGTTGTCCGTGTTTTTCGAATGCCCAATGATTTACACATTTCCTGGAATACAGCTGATTCAAAATTCCTGCCTTGGTCAGAATGTAACTCCATTGGTACATCATACCTTGCAACCCAATTGTTTATAAACACTTCGGCTACTGTTCCCGTTTCTTGATTTGGAATTGGGTATACCTCTGGCCATTTTCTGAAATAATCCATAGCTACCAGTACATATTTGTTCCCGCCGTTGCTAGTAGGAAATGGACCGGCGACATCCATAGCGATCCTTTCAAATGGCGCACCTGAGTTATATTGCTTCATCTGGCCATGACTTCTTGTTTTGGGTCCTTTCGCTTTGCTGCAAACCTCGAAGTTCGCAATCCACTCAGTGACCGACTGACGGCAACCAACCCAATAGAATCTCTGTTTAATCTTCTCGAGCGCCTTCGTGATTCCAAGATGACCTCCGCTTGGACCATTATGCAGCTCGCTGAGCACGTAGGAATCCTCTTTCTGGGAACAGCTATCAGTTTCTTCAGGCATTGACAATCCTCACTCTCCCAAACTCGATGCAAGCAACCGCATATCAATTCTAAACTGTTCCACTGTGCCCAGTATGACTTCGCAATGGGACTCTCTGCTGACATCTCCTCTCTGCTTGGTATTTCGTTTCGTTCGAGCCCTTGCATAACATGTGACAGTTCTGTATCTTCTAGCTGACACTTTCTTAGTTGTTCCTTGTCCCCTTCATCCGTACACGTTATAGTCATTAGCCGGACATCTATAATGCCTTCTTTAGCTTCGGCCTTTGAACAGGGCTTGCATTCCAAACTACATGGTCTTCGTGACATTGCATCGGCATTCCCATGGGTACTACCTTTTCGATGCTCAATGGAAAAATCATAGCTTTGTTGTCGCTCGATCCACCGTGCCAATTGTTCTTACGGATTACGGAACCGCAGAAGCCATTTTAACGCTGCGTGATCTGTCCTGACACGAAATCACTGGCCGTAGAGGTATTTGTGAAAATGTTTAATACACTCTACCAATGCCAACAGCTCTCTCCGCGTAACGCAGTAGCTCCTTTCTGGTTTTCCAATCGAACGGCTGTAATATGCAACTACCTTCTCCTGTCCATCAACAAGTTGTGCTAAAGCGCCTCCTATAGCATATCCGCTCGCATATGTATCTAGAATAAATGTTGCTCCTGGAATCGAATATGCTAACATTGGGTAGTGCACAACCGCTCCTTCAATGTTTGGAAAGCCATTACTTGTTCTTTCTTCCATTCATACGCTTTATTTTTCCTTGTAAGCTTATGTAAGCTATGAGCTACGCTGGAAAAATTTTGTACAAATCGGCGGTAATATGTGCACAGCCCAAGAAAACTTCTCAATTCATGTAGGTTCTGTGGTCTTGGCCAATCCTTTACAGTCTCTATCTTTTCGTTCGCAGTGCAGATGCCCTCTGTCGTTACCTTGTGACGCAAATAATTTACTTCCTTTTTAAACAGCGCACACTTTTCGGGACTTAACTTCAGACCAGCGCCAGCTTTTCTCTGGAAAACTTCCTCCAAGTTCTTAAGATATTCATCAAAGTTCTTGCCCAATACGATAATGTGGTCCAGGTACACCAAACATGTTTTCCAATGTAGACCTTTCAGTACCTGGTCCGTGAGTATCCCAAAAGTAGCTGGTGTATTACAAAGTCCAAAAGGCATCACTGTAAATTGCCAAAGACCACCACCGACACTGAAGGCTGCTTTCTCTTTATCTTCCTCCTTTACCTCAACTTGTCAGTAGCCGCTTTTCAAGTCATACCAGATAGCGAGTCCAGAGTGTGGTCAATTCTTGGCAATGGGTAGCTATCCTTTTTCGTAACGTCATTCAACCTCCGCTAATCTACGCAAAACCTCAATTTTCCATCCTTCTTCTTTACAAGTACTACCGGTGAGCTCCATGGATTAGCTGATGGTTTGATGACGCCGCTGTCGCTCATTTCTTGTGCGATTTGATTCACAAATTCCCGTTTCGCCAGTGGAATACTACGAGGAGCTTAACGTATCGGCCTCGCGTCTCCAGTGTCAATTTGATGTTTCACAACATTGGTGCGGCTTGGTTTGGAACCATCCTGGTCAAATATGTTCGCTTACTTTAAGAGCAGTTGTTTTGCCTTACTCTGATAATCTTGATCTAGCCCCTCCGTCAATGCCGTGATGTCATTTGAAAGATCAGTATTACTAGATGAAACGTGTTCCTGGAGCTGTTCACAGTTAATAACTACTTCAGCCTCTTGGCATCTTCCCAAAATAGCTCCTTGGGTCAAATTGAATGGTGACTTGAACTTATTCAGTACTATTACCGGAATACGTCCATCTTGTTTTGTCATAGCCAGGGTTTTTCCTACAAGTATGTTCAGTGCTGATTTGTTTGCTGCTTCGACAACCCACAATTTGTTTTTCTCACAATCTCCATCAACCTTTGCCCAGATGACTGCTTCGGATTTTGGTGGTATTTGCTTACTCTCTTCCACCAGCACTCGTTTACTGCTGTAGTCCCTCTCGTAGCCGAAATTAAGTGGCACATCCATGTTCTTATATCGCTTCGTCTTGCTTTGCATATCGATCTTGATGCCTTCGTTAATTAAGAAGTCCACTCCAATTATGATTTCATCAACAATATTTGCCACTATAAAATCGTGTAGTACCGTGACGATCCCAATTACTACTTTACATTCTACTTCTCCAATTACCTGGGTGTCCTTTCACGTGGCTGTACGTAATCTTGCTCCAAGCAATGGCTTTATCTTTTAGTTGACTAAATCCGCTCGAATGATGGTCAGTAAACATTCCTTTCCATCCACATGTCCTCCAGCAGTGAGATTGCTCGATCTTCTTCCAATCTGCGAGATAGAGATTATGGGGCATTCAATTGCGGAAGCCAGCTGTCGCCCCTTGCGGCTGACTCAATTTAGTTTAACGATTGAGTGGTCTTGGCGATTTGCTCATCTCCTTCTGCTCTGCGTTTACGGCCACCCACATTGTTGGAACTGTTAGGGTTGGTGTTGCAATAACACCCAATATGCCCTGGCTTTCCACACTTAAAGCATTTGACTGCATCATTATTCTTCTGCTGCGTACCCTTCAATGCTACCAAAACTGCGTCTACCCACTCTGGCCCTTCCACTTCCACGCGATGAGCTTTGTACGCTGGCTTACTCAAAAGTGAGGCTGTTTCCGGAGTCAGTGCATGCGATACCGTTTTAGCAAATGTTATTTTTGGATTCGCATATGTAGCCCGCTTCGTTTCCACATTTCGTATGCCATTTATGAAACTCTGAATTTTTACCCTTTCAGTGTATTCCACGGGTGCGTCCGCATTTGCAAGATGAGCCAATCTTTCAATATCTGAAGCAAACTCCTGCAATGTCTCATTTGCTTTTTGGTAGCGGTTTTGCAACTCAATTTTGAATATCTGTTTTCTATGCTCATTTCAATAACATCGTTCTACAGCAGCTATCAATGCTTCATAGTTGTTCCGCTCTCCTTCGGAAATCGTCTGTAGGATTTCTGCTGCTGGCCCCTTCAATGCCACGAACAGTGCAGCAACTTTATCTTCCGCATTCCAGTTGTTCACTGCTGCGGTCTTCTCAAACTGTAGCTTGAAGACCTGGAAAGGAAGAGAACCGTCAAAGGATGATGTTTTTACCTTTGGATTACCCATTGAAATTGCTGGGCGATTTGGTTGCAACTGCAACCTCTCAAAGCATCCACCTCGGCCTCGATTTTTTCCTCAAACTGTAAAATTTTTGTATCCTGGGCCTCCAGCTTCGATGTTACCCTTACCTCCTGTGCCTCCAGCTGCGAGGATATGCGGCCCTCCTGTGCTTTCGACTGCTCAGCCAACTGAGATTTCATATATGTCTTTTGCTCTCCCAGTTGGGATGCCATATATGTCTTCTGTTCTTCCAGTTGTGATGACATATTTGTGGATATTTGTGATGACATTTCTGTTATACCTGCCTCTTGCGCTTCCAGTTGGGATGACATTTGTGATGACATTTCTGACATTTGCGACGACATTGATGTTACTGTCGATGTTTGTGCAAATATTGCAGCCAATATCATGTTCAAGTCTGTGCTGGTAACTGTCTGCGATGTTTCGTTTTTCTCTTAAATTTTTGTTGTCTCCTCGCCATCAAGATGAAAGACATACTCTTCCACGTCCAACTCCTTCTTCAGTTGCTGGATCTTCAATTCACTGAATTTTGCCATGTTCTTGTTGTCCTCTGGAATTTATTCAACAATTTCTCTTCTGACACCTATTGTAACGAATTTACTTGCAGTTTCCCTTATTTACAATCCCCTACTAAGATTCGAATCACTAAACTGTTGAATAAATAACTCCAATATTTAGTAATGGAAAAATGGCCTTTATTAAGTTACTACACAATAACACTTATAGCTTGCTTAATTAAATCGAACAGATTGATAGCTTAAATGAAACTGCCTCTACTGTTGTCGCCTTTTTATACTGTCTGATTTCCTCGTTGCATATTTCTAGGCTTTTCTAATTCCAGAACTTACAGACAAGGGTGACCCAGAACATCTTCTGTCGGGTACCACTAATTTATTTATATATGTCATACCACGAACAGTATTCCTGCCAAGATTCCAAGGGCTTTTGATTTCGCCCTGCAGAACTTTTTCATTTTTTATACTCAGTTGAGCAGAGCTCACACAGTATATTAACTTTGATTGGATAACGGTTGGTTGTACAGGTATAAAGGAATCGAGATAGATATAGACTTCCATATATCAAAATCATCAGTATCGAAAAAAAATTCGATTGAGCCATGTCCGTCTGTCCGTCCGTCCGTCTGTCCGTTAACACGATAACTTGAGTAAATTTTGTGGTATCTTGATGAAATTTGGTATGTAGGTTCCTGGGCACTCATCTGAGATCGCTATTTAAAATGAACGATATCGGAAAATAACCACGCCCACTTT
Source organism: Eurosta solidaginis (assembly GCF_040869045.1). Lineage (NCBI taxonomy): Eukaryota > Metazoa > Arthropoda > Insecta > Diptera > Tephritidae > Eurosta > Eurosta solidaginis. Next base: position 53,695,742 of record NC_090323.1, read on the forward strand.
TTCGATATCGAAAATTTCGAAAAATCGAAAAAGTGCGATAATTCCTTACCAAATACGGATAAAGCGATGAAATTCGGTAGGTGAGTTGAACTTATGACGCAGAATAGAAAACTAGTAAAATTTTGGACAATGGGCGTGGCACCGCCCACTTTTAAAAGAAGGTAATTTAGAAGTTTTGCAAGCTGTAATTTGGCAGTTGTTGAAGATATTATGATGAAATTTGGCAGGAACGTTACACTTATTTTTATATGCTTGTTTAATAAAAATTAGCAAAATCGGAGAACGACCACGCCCACTTTTAAAAAAAATTTTTTTTTTAAATTCAAATTTTAAAAGAAAATTTAATATCTTTACAGTATATAAGTAAATTATGTCAACATTCAATTCCAGTAATGATATGGTGCAACAAAATACAAAAATAAAAGAAAATTTCAAAATGGGCGTGGCTCCGCCCTCTTTCATTTAATTTGTCTAGGATAATTTTAATGCCATAAGTCGAACAAAAATTTACCAATCCTTGTGAAATTTGGTAGAGGCTTAGACTCTAGGACAATAACTGTTTTCTGTGAAAAAGGGCGAAATCGGTTGAAGCCGCGCCCAGTTTTTATACACAGTCGACCGTCTGTCCTTCCGCTCGGCCGTTAACACGATAACTAGAGCAAAAATCGACATATCACACGCACTTTATCTTGGTATAAAAAATGAATGAAATCCGACTATGACCACGCCCACTTTTTCGATATCGAAAATTACGAAAAATGAAAAAATGCCATAATTATATACCAAATACGAAAAAAGGGATGAAACATGGTAATTGTATTGGTCTATTGACGCAAATTATAACTTTAGAAAAAAACTTGGTAAAATGGGTGTGACACCTACCATATTAAGTAGAAGAAAATAAAAAAGTTTTGCAGGGCGAAATCAAAAGCCCTTGGAATCTTGGAAGGAATAGTGTTCGTGGTATTACATATATAAATAAATTAGCGGTACCCGACAGATGCTGTTCTGGATCACCCTGGTCCACATTTTAATCGATATCTCGAAAACGCCTTCACATATACAACTAAGGGCCAATCCCTTTTAGAACCCTCATTAATACCTTTAATTTGACACCCATATCGTACAAACACATTCCAGAGTCACCCCTGGTCCACGTTTATGGCGATATCTCGAAAAGGCGTCCACATATAGAACTAAGGCCCACTCCTTTTTAAAATACTCATTAACACCTTTCATTTGATACCCATATCCTACAAACAAATTCTAGAGTCGCCCCTGGTCCACCTTTATGGCGATATTTCGAAAAGGCGTCCACCTTAAGAACTAAGGCGCACGCCCTTTTAAAATACTCATTAACACCTTTCATTTGATACCCATATCGTACAAACAAATTCTAGAGTCACCCCTGGTCCACCTTTATGGCGATATCTCGAAAAGGCGTCCACCTATAGAACTAAGGCCCACGCCCTTTTAAAATACTCATTAACACCTTTCATTTGACACCCATATAGTACAAACAAATTCAAGAGTCACCCCTGGTCCACGTTTATGGCGATATCTCGAAAAGGCGTCCACATATAGAACTAAGGCCCACTCCTTTTTAAAATACCCATTAACACCTTTCATTTGATACCCATATCGTACAAACAAATTCTAGAGTCACCCCTGGTCCACCTTTATGGCGATATCTCGAAAAGGCGTCCACCTATAGAACTAAGGCCCACGCCCTTTTAAAATACTCATTAACACCTTTCATTTGATACCCATATCGTACAAACAAATTCTAGAGTCACCCCTGGTCCACCTTTATGGCGATATCTCGAAAAGGCTTCCACCTATAGAACTAAGGCCCACGCCCTTTTAAAATACTCATTAACACCTTTCATTTGATACCCATATCGTACAAACAAATTCTAGAGTCACCCCTGGTCCACCTTTATGGCGATATCTCGAAAAGGCGTCCACCTATAGAACTAAGGCCCACGCCCTTTTAAAATACTCATTAACACCTTTCATTTGATACCCATATCGTACAAACAAATTCTAGAGTCACCCCTGGTCCACCTTTATGGCGATATCTCGAAAAGGCGTCCACCAATAGAACTAAGGCCCACGTCCTTTTAAAATACTCATTAACACCTTTCATTTGACACCCATATAGTACAAACAAATTCAAGAGTCACCCCTGGTCCACGTTTATGGCGATATCTCGAAAAGGCGTCCACATATAGAACTAAGGCCCACTCCTTTTTAAAATACCCATTAACACCTTTCATTTGATACCCATATCGTACAAACAAATTCTAGAGTCACCCCTGGTCCACCTTTATGGCGATATCTCGAAAAGGCGTCCACCTATAGAACTAAGGCCCACGCCCTTTTAAAATACTCATTAACACCTTTCATTTGATACCCATACGTACAAACAAATTCTAGAGTCACCCCTGGTCCACCTTTATGGCGATATCTCGAAAAGGCTTCCACCTATAGAACTAAGGCCCACTCCCTTTTAAAACACTTATTAACACCTTTCATTTGATACCCATATAGTACAAACAAATTCTAGAGTCACCCCTGGTCCACCTTTATGGCGATATCTCGAAAAGGCGTCCACATATAGAACTAAGGCCCACGCCCTCTTAAAATACTCATTAACACCTTTCATTTGATACTCATATCGTACAAACAAATTCTAGAGTTACCCCCGATCCATCTTTATGGCTATATCTCGAAACGGCGTCCATCTATAGAACTTAGGCCCACGCCCTTTTAAAATACTCATTAATACCTTTCATTTGATACCCATATCGTACAAAATAAATTCTAGAGTCACCCCTGGTCCACCTTTATGGCGATATCTCGAAAAGGCTTCCACCTATAGAACTTAGGCCCACTCCCTTTTAAAATTATCATTAACACATTTCATTTGATACCCATATCGTACAAACAAATTCTAGAGTCAGGCCTGGTCGACCTTTATGGCGATATCCCTAAATGGTGTCCATCTATAGAACTATGGTCCACTTCCTCTTAAAATACTCTTTAATACCTTCCATTTGATACACATGTCATACAAACACATTCCAGGGTTACCCTAGGTTCTTTTTACAACATGGTGATTTTCCCTTACTTTGTCTCCACAGCTCTCAACTGAGTATGTAATGTTCGGTTACACCCGAACTTAGCCTTCCTTACTTGTTTCTAATTAATATGGTAGGTGTCACACCCGTTTTACAAAGTTTTTTCTAAAGTTATATTTTGCGTCAATAAACCAATCCAATTACCATGTTTCATCTCTTTTTTCATATTTGGTACAGAATTATGGAATTTTTTTCATTTTTCGTAATTTTCGATATCGGAAAAGTGGGCGTTGTCATAGTCGGATTTCGGCTATATTTTATACCAAGATAAAGTCACTTCAGATAAGTGCGTGAACTAAGTTTAGTTAAGATATATCGTTTTTACGCAAGTTATCGTTTCAAGGGCCGAGCGGAAGGACAGACGGTCGACTGTGTATAAAAACTGGGCGTGGCTTCAACCGATTTCGCTCATTTTCACAAAAAACAGTTATTGTCATAGAATCTATATTCCTACCAAAATTTCACAAGGATTGGTAAATTTTTGTTCGACTTATGGCATTAAAAGTATTCTATACGAATTAAATGAAAAAGGGCGGAGTTACGCCCATTTTGAAATTTTCTTTTATCCTTGTATTTTGTTGCACCATATCATTACTGGATTCAAACGTTGACATAATTTACTTTTATACTGTAAAGATATTAAATTTTTTGTTAAAATTTTACTTAAAAAAAATTTTTTTTTAAAGTGGGCGTGTTCGTAATCCGATTTCGCAAATTTTTATTTAGCACACATATAGTAATAGGAGTAACGTGCCTACCAAATTTCATTATGATATCTTCAACTACTGCCAAATTACAGCTTGCAAAACTTTAAATTACCTTCTTTTAAAAGTGGGCGGTGCCACGCCCATTGTACAAAATTTGTCTACTTTTCTATTTTGCGTCATAAGGTCAACGCACCTACCAAGTTCCATCGCTTTATCCGTCTGTAGTAGTGAATTATCGCACTTTTTCGGTTTTCCAAATTTTCGATATCGAAAAAGAGGGCGTGGTTGTAGTCCGATTTCGTTCATTTTCAATAGCGATCTGAGATGAGCGCCCAGGGACCTACATACCAAATTACATCAAGATACCTCAAAATTTACTCAAGTTATCGTGTTTACAGACGGAGGGACAGACGGACGGACGGACATGGCTAAATGAATTTCTTTTTTCACCCAGATCATTTTGGTATATAGAAGTCTATATATATCTCGATTAATTTATGCCGTAACGGATTACCGTTATGCGAAGAAAGTTAATATACTCTGTGAGCTCTGCTCAGCTGAGTATAAAAATCGTATTTTTGGTCCGATTTGGTTCATATTTGGAACACGTAATACATACATGAATAGAAAGCGACATATGAAAAAACTCGCCGCCAGGTGGCGCAAGGATCGAAATATTAAAATAATCGTATTTGTGGTCCGATTTGGCTCATATTTGGAACAAATTTTACATACAGTCCAGTATAAGTAACATCAAAATATTTTGGAGTTGGAGGAGGGACAAGCATACGTGGCGCTGAGTCGAGTTAAGTCTTTGGAAGGATTATGTATTGAGGACTTAGATTGTAAAAAAATTTCAGGAAAAATTAATGAGCCACTAAATGAACTAAATAGAATGAGAAATAATAGGCAATTAAATAAACACTAAAAACTTGAAAATAAAATGATTAAAAAAAAAAAGAATTTAAGTTAAATGGTTTTATTGAAAACAATATTTACATGAAATAATAATAATACTAAAAGCTGGAAAATAATTAGATAGGTCCTAGGTACTAGTCGTCACACTCCCCATCAATCTAGGGCGTTGATCAAACAATTAAATATATTTCTATTGTTAGTCATAAGTAAGACTAACTGAACCTTAATCAGGTTATGCTACTCCTCAAATTGTTAGTGCTGAGTGCCCAGGATTAGGGAAATTATAAGCTATGTATACTTTCTTATAATGGATCAGTAATCATAGCAAGGAAATAAGCAGTGATCCGCTAATGATTGAAGATCTTAACAGCTAGCTTACTTTGTATTGTTTTAGCAAAGGCAAATGTGAACTTTTCGCATATCAACTGATTTCCTCTAGTAGCTCAAGCTGACTGCAACATATAAGAAGATGTGCAAGTGTAGTTTACGCATCCCGTTGTGGCATGTTGCTGACTGCTATTAATTAATTTAATGGCAGCGCTGACAGTTGAGTTATTAACAGACGCACACTGATAGATGCACGGGCAAACGGACAGACGGACGGGTGAGTTTACGAGCATAGGTAACTTTGGCAAAGACATTGACAGCTGGGCATTGCTTTCATTTTGTTGCACAATAAAGTCAAATAATAAATTTATTGTACAAATAGTAAAAATAAAATAAAATAAAAATATTTATGCGCTTTCAGTTGAATGTGTGCTGATGGTTTTGAATGTGTTGTTTGTCTACCGCAGCATTGATATGATTTTAATTATGCAAGCAAGTGCACTTGTGGCAAGTTGCTATTGAGTGAGTTTTAGCATCATTTTTCATCTTGTTACTGCTGCTTTTTGTGTTAATTTGTGCTACAAATTTGCGCCATGTATTTTATTGACTGACACAATTATAACTGTGCTTGCGAAAGTGGGAACATTACGACGAGTGCTTCCTAGATTTCATCTGCGCGCATATTTGATGATAAAATGCAGTTAATTATTGTGCCACATATACGTACATATAAAAATTATGAGAAGACATGTAGCGTAGTTCCTGCTACCTACCTACTGCTCTATATATTGGCTGTTCTATAGAAACTGTCGATTCCTCTAATCTGAAAATTCAAAATTTTAAAGTGGTCCAGAAATTTTTTTACTTTTATTTTATCATCAGGACCTGAGTTACATTTGAGGGAGTAAAGAGTTGAGTCTTCTTAGAGGGCAGGTAAAGCAGATTTCTAAGCTGGGAAAAGTCGGGGAAAGCGAGGAGTGCTATAAAGATATCTGTTGAGGACCTGCAAACGGGAAATTAGCGGGTCAAAGAGGGATAGAACATAGATTGCTCCAGCTTTACGGCGAGCCTGAGGAAAGTTCCTATCTAAGGGAGATACAGTCAAGGGACCGATAAAAAATGATGATGAGGGAATGGTAACACAGTAGCGAAGTATCTCCCTTGACGCGCTACTTAACACACATTTCCTATCAGGATATAATAATAATAATAATTGGGCGTTGTGGCAGCGCACTGCCCTCAAGTGGCCCAATGACACCAAGCTAATCCTGTTCAATATTTTTTTAAATTTTTTTTTTTTTTTTTATTAATTTTATAAAAATTTTTTTTTTGTTTTTTTGTTTGGCCGAGTCATTGATGGGCAGTGGTTTGTCAAGCGTCGAGATCTATAACTGCTCAGCTACAGAAGAAATATCATCAGCTGAAGGTAAAATTTAAATTAATAGAATATAGAAACAAACATATACAGCATTAACGATTAAGAGAAATAAGAACAGTCTTTTTTATAGAAAAAAATGGAGTCCGACATATCAAATGTGTTTGAGTGAGAGTTATAATCTTGGCACAAACACCGGAAAGGTTCGTTAAGTTTGAAGTTCGTTCTACATTGTTTTAAAAGAAGAGGTTTGAAGCGTCTCGTAGTGCGACAGGGAACACTAAAGTTCACTTCGTTCAGAAGAAATGGGCTTGAAATCGATCCATTCAGTAGTTTTGTCACAAATATTATGCCAAGCATTTCTCTACGACTAGCAAGAGTTGGAAGATTGATAAGTTTAATCGATTAGTATAAGGTGGTTAAATGAAGACTCCCATTGAAAATTCCTTAAGGCAAATAGTAAAAACTGTTTTTGTATTGATTCGAGCCTGTCAGTATGGACTTGAATACGTGGATTCCAGACTATTGAGCCATACTCTAATATCGGTCTAACCAATGTTGTGAAGAGGGTTTTCGTAACGTAGGGGTCGCTATACTCGTTTGACCACCTTTTCACAAATGCTAAGACACCTTTAGCTCTATTGACAGTGACACTTTTACGAGGGTTGGAGCTAAGTTTGCAGTTCATTGTAACTCCCAAGTCTAAAAAAACATTAACACTTTCAAGATTTTGGTTGTTAATTGTGTAAGAAGCTGGTTGTAAACTCCTGCGCGAAAAAGACATACATTTAGATTTCTGAAGATTAAGCGGCATGTGGTTCACATTGCCCCATACAACTATGCAATTTAAATCCGTATGAAGTAAAGAGGGTTCTTCAATCGACGCGTAAGTCTTAAAAAGTTTTACATCATCAGCATACATCAAGATTTTAGAATATTTTATAGTTGGCAAGATATCGTTTATAAATAGCAAAAACAGAATCGGAACAGAATCGGGCCAAGGTGGTTGCCCTGAGGAACACCAGAGGTGACACTAATGATACTCGAAAACATATTTTGAAAGATTACTCTTTGTGTTCTGCCACAGAGATAGGAGGAAATCCAACGAGTGAGATTAGGTTGAAACCCAAGAATGTCGAGTTTATATAAGTTAAGCAAGTACTTTGCTTAAGAAAAACACTTTTAATTAATTTTAATACATTTATTTAATTTAAACTTAAAACATATTTAATCAAAATGTTGTCCGTCATCAACATATGACATAACCCGGGAAACTCATTCCTGATGCTCTAATTGTGCGACCTTAAATACCCTTTTGCCACACAGCTTGTTGTTACTATTTTCCACTCTGATCTAACTATGCCTGCACCTGTTCAGCCTGTTGTTGTGCTACCCATGGCGAAGCTGTTGCTAGGTTTGGGTGTTGATGGGTTGAGTGTTTGTTAGTACCGTAAAGGGATCGCGAATTGCTTAGTGTTGTTATTTTGGGATGTGGGGTAATGTTGCTGGGCTGAGTGGCTAACCCAAGCATCTGCCAGGGCTGTTGCTGGGTTGGCTGCTTGTTAGTTACCGTAAAGGGATCGCGAATGGTTTAGTGTTGTTGTGTTGGATTGTGGGATGATGTTATTGGTTTTGTATGTTTAAATGTGGGATGATATTACTATGCTGATATTACTGGGCGCCAAACATATGGCGAGGCTGTTGATAGGTGGGGAGTTTGTTGTTAGCTTAAAGGGATCGTGTAATGTTTGTTGTTGTTATATTGGGATGTGGCGTGAGGTTATTGGGTAACGTATTGGGATTTGGAATTCATAACTACAGCAAAGGGCTAAAACATTGGGAAAAACATGATAAAGTTTATGCTGGGTGATGGCAATGCGGTTGCTAGGTCATGGGAGTTTGTAGTCAGATACAATACGTTAACTCCTCCCTCTCTTAAATTCGGGTCGACTCTGATCCGACGGGCTCTTTTGGACTAACATAAAATATTAATTCAAATTAGCTTATATTAGGTTTCAATTTGGTTTTTAGTAACAAATATCAATGTATGTAGTTATGCAACTTTAAAGTTACGTATAAAAATTCTATTACATTCCGTGTGCATATGTACGTTTACAATAACAAGCATATCGTTTTTTTTTTGATTTTATGTACATATGTGATGTTGAAAATAAATAATTTAACAAAAACAAAAAAAAAACAGAATTTACCAGTAGGAATTGCTTCTTAACATTTTAATAAAAAAAAAATTTTGTTTTTGAATTCATATAAAAATATTTAAAGTTGTTTACAACATCTTGAAGTATTGTATATTTAGAGTCTTAGTTTTGAATCGACATATATCGTATATACCTTTACAATTAGTTAGTAGCTTAGAGGCTTAGTTTTGACTCTTGAATTAAAAATAGAAAACAAACAAAAGTATCAGTTAATTTTTTCCGTAACCAAATGTTTAAGAGAAAACAGATTTTGTTCTAATTAAGAAATTTTTTATAAAATTAAAATAAGAAGTTGTTTAATTTTGTAAAAGTTTTAAGGAATCGTTTGTTCGACAATGATATTTTCCGTATTCATATGTACGTTTATATTTATGTAATCATTTTTTATTTATAGAATTGCCAACAAATACAAAAGTATGGTTAGTTAGTTTTCGTAACCAAAAATTCCAATCATTTTTTTTTAATGAAAATAAAAATGTATTTAATTTTGACAATATTTTAAAGAACTGTTTGTTTAACAACGATATTTTACGTATTCATATGTACGTTTGTATTTGTATAAACATTTGTTGTTTCTATTTGTTTTACCATGTGATAAAGGTAATGGTGTAATCATGAAAACTTGTTTAATATATTATATTGTTATTCAATTTAAAAAAAAATATTAAATGTCCTTAATAGAGGTAGTTCAATTCTTATTAACCAAAAAGGAATTATAAAATATACTTCAACCAAACTTCCGGAACTATATTGCATAATTAAATTTCTTTATAGGTGTCAAATCACTCATATGCGGTGAAAAGTTATCTAATATTGTCCTTGTGAACTTTTTTTCCATTTATTACGACGGTGGTCCCCAAATCTTTTTGTATAACATTTTCGACATATACCTTACTTAATTTATCACCCAAGCGTTTATTGCGGCGAACATATACCTTTTCACCTTCTTTAAATGTTTTACTCTTAGTTTTAGGGTTTTTTGTAATATTTTCTTGTGCAGTACATAGTGCTGCCTTTATTGAGTCTAGGTGATCTTTTGAAAATTTATGTAATATATCTATCGGTTTTGCATCGACCGTAAAATGTATAGAATTATTATACTTATGGGTAGCAAGTAATATTAATTCTTTTGTATCGGTTAAATTTTGCTCTGCTTTAATGCACCGATGCACTCTCAAAGTTGAATGCGCTCTTTCAATTTGACCATTACTAAAAATTTATCAATTTTGAATTGATCCTTCAATAAATTGGTTAGGAAGTTTTGATTGAAAGGATTTTTCATTGTCTGAAACGATTAATTTGGTTTTCCCAAACATGTTTAGTATGATTAAAAGTGCAGGTTTGATATCAATTATTGATCTAGAATCTATTGGAATTGTTACTGCAAATTTCGAAAATTTGTCTATACAACTAAGGAAATGGAATTTGACAACAGAAAAAATGTCTATATGAAGGATTTGTCCGGGTTATTCTGGTATGGGTGTTTTTCCGAACTCTGTTTTTGATGGGTGCCTGTTATATTTATTTTCAGGGCATATTCTGCAATTTTTAGCTATCGTTTTTATGGTCTTCTTCATTTCTGGGAAAAAGTAATCAGATACCAATTGTATATAATTCTCCTGAATGTAGCGGTGGGCTCGATTATGTTCCGTGGTAGCTGCCTCGGTTTGGTCCTCTTTCTTTATCAGATCGATTACTAATTTCTCGGTGTGCACAAATTTTACACTTGGGAAATTTGACAAAAGTAAAGATTGAACTCTGGCTAAGGTTTCGAGGTCACAACATATTCCATTCCCTACGTTTGGGTTTATCTTTTCCCGTATGGTTTGTAAAAGAAATTCCGCTCTTTTGAAGTTTATTGTATGTCTTAGAAGTTTTTGATACAGGATTTTCGTTGATTTGCTATCAAGCTCTGCTGGGAGGAGTACTAGCTGGGCTTTAAATTGATTTACCGGATTTTTTATCGTTTTTATTGCACCTGACAAGGAGATCTCATTGTGGGCCGTAGACATTGAATCGTCCAGGTTGTGAGTATACTGGCATGAAAGTGCATCTGCCACTTTATTTTCTTTTCAAGGTTTATAAAAGTATTTTGGTGCAAATGAGTTGATAAATGTAGTCCACCTGTTTATCTTTGAGTTGGGATTTCTATCTGATATAACGAACGTTAATGGTTGATGGTCAGTGTAAATGTACAAATAATGTCTTAGCTTTTGAAAGGCCCGAACTATTGCTAAAAGCTCACGTTCTTTCGTAGCATAGTTTTCCTCAGTTTTAGATAAGGTGCGAGATATCATAGTTATTGGCTTTCCGTTTTGGGAAAGTACCGCACCTAAGGCGACGGACGAAGCGTCTGTGGTTATTTCGAATGGTTTGGCGTAATCTGGATGTTGAAGGAGAACATCTTCCGAAGCCAAAATATTCTTAAGCTTATTAAAAGCTGCCATAGTATCCTCGTCAAGTGATATGTTGATTTTTTTAGAATGCCGACTGTTGACATGCCCGTTTTCGCCTCTTAAATATTTTGTTAAGGGTTTAGATAAGTGAGCATAATTTCTTATATATCTGCGGTAGTAACCGGAAAGACCCAGGAATGAACGCAAGGATCTTAATAACTTTGGTTCTTGATAATTTAAGATTGCCTCAACTTTGCTTGGACAAGTTCGGATACCCTTGTAGGACACGGTGAAACCCAAAAATTCAGCCTCCTCCTTAAAAAATTTGGATTTCTCCAAGGACACTCGCATTCTTGCACGCTCAATTTTTTTCAAAGTGGTATCAACGTCTTTGTAGTGCGACTTTTCATCTGGTGAAAAAATGATGATATCATCAACGTAGACATGACATATTTTCCCGATATCTTCTCGGAGAATGTCATCTGTGGCTCTTTGAAAAATGCTAGGTGCTTTTTTCTAGCCAAAGGGTAATCGGCAAAACTTGTACTTTCCGTTGCTTACACTAAATGCCGTCTTACATCAATCTTTTTCTAAGACACAAATTTGGTGGAAACCGGACTTGAGATCTAGCGTGGTGAAAAGCTTGGATTTCCCCAAATTTGAAAGAATTACGGTTGTGTCTGGAATCGGTCATTTGTCAGACGTTGTTTGCTCATTGAGCTTGCGAAAGTTGATCACCATTCGTAATTTCTGATTTCCTTCATCATCCAAACCTTTTTTGGAGAATACGTGCACGGGTGAATTATAAGGTGAGTATTACTTCCTTATAATACCATCTTTGAGTAGAGCTTCTATTTCCTTATTAATAAAATTTGCTTCCGAAATTGGATAGGGTAGCTTTTTGAATAAGTGGGTCTATCAGTTTGGGTATCTACTCTAGCAAATACTTTTGTGTTGTATGGTAGCGATCTATTGGGGTTGGCAAATGCGTTCTCATTTTTCTTAATAAGCAAACCGATGCTTTTAGATACGTTTATTGTACTTGCGATAGACATATTAACTTGCTGACAAACAAAGGAGTTGAGTTCCTCTCTTCCAGTTTTATGGAAGATGAGACCAGCTTGCATATCAATGTTTGCTTCGATACCTTTCAATGGATCATATCCTATGATTCCATCAAAGGTATCTAATTTTGGTAAAATGTAAAAGGTGGTGATTGTTCCTAATATATCGCTTTTGCATATTTCTGAAATTCGATTAGCGCCATTTATGGATCTTAATTGAAAGGGCCTATCGATAGAGATACTGCCTTTTAAAAACGAAAAATTCTTTATGTAATTTTTAGCTGTTCCGGTATCTAGCAGCAGGCCAAAGACTTGCCCGTTCGGAAGAGTTCGAGTAATGAACGGCAAGTGAGACCTTAGCCTAAAAAATTTATCTCATCGGGCGAATTATCTTCAAATTCACAATCCTCTAATTCATAATAATAGGGTTCGTATTTCATTGCATTTACCAGTTGTTGTTTGTTTATAGGTGCCTGACTGGACGTATTAGTGCCATGTCTCTTAAGGGCACTATATTTCTGCTGAGGTTGAGCAGTATTATAAGATAGCTGCCGTGTATGCCGATGGGACGAGTTCTGGGAATTCGAACTATTTCCTTGCTGAAATCTTTGTTGCTGATAACCCTGACTTTGATGAACAGAAATATGATTCTTATACTCAGTCGGTCACCGAAAGCAAGAGCTTCCTGGATCTACATCCATTGGTGTAGGGCTTTGGGTTGAAAAGTTGTGAGAGGCATTAGGTTTAGGAACCGTGTTATTAGTGTGCGTTGAAAAGGGCCTGGTTTGGAAATTTTGTGGCATCCTTCCTGTGGCATATGTTTGGGCGAACTCATATCTTTGTCTGTTGTGATGTAGCTCTTGGGCTACTGCAAGGGCGCTGGGCAAATCTGGTGGATTAGACGAAAAGAGGGTGTCACATAATGAACGTCTAAGGCCAGAAATGAACACTCTTAATGCGTTTTCCCTAGCCTTTTCATTGGACGCCTTGGTGAGTTCCTCATTATTACTGTGCGTCATTATAATTTTATTAACTATCAGAGTAAGCTGCCTGTCGACCGTGTCATAATACTCGCTGATGGACATGTTACCCTGTCTTAAAATATTCAGTTGGTTTTCCAGTATATGGAGGGGCCGCTTATCTGCGTAAAGTTGATCTAACCTAGCAATTATGGCTTTGAAGTTTAATGGGGTATTAAAAGCACTAAAATTTTCATTGGATGAACACGTTATTTTATTTCTAAGGACCCCCATCGCAATATAATATGGCTCAGAGCCCTCGGTGTAGTAGCTTATTGTAAACTTTGCTGCGTTTCTCCAAGCCGGATATTCCGATATTTTACCCTTTAACCCGGGAAGTGACTTTATTAAATTAAGATCGCTTTGCACGCCCTCTACTATTGCTACGAGTTTGTGAGTTTCTATTTTCTGTGGAAGTATATTTTGAAAAGCCTGAGTTAATTCAGAAATTTGTTTATTAAAGTTTTCTTGAACCACCCCTACCGCGAAGTCTACCTTACTCTTAATAGCGTTTTCGTCCATTTTTGGTACGACTTTTATCGTTAGTCAATTAACTTTTATTTAATCAAATCAAAATTAAAATATTAATGCAATGAAAAATAATTTAATATAATTTTTTTTTTAGTAAAGATAAATAGAAAATACCTACTTACACTAACTTACAATTGACCTGGTTTCCGAAAAGCTGCTGCATAGATGTCTCCATTCACTTGTTCTGGCTACTGCTGCTGGTTAGATTGATGGTCTGCTATAATTCTTTTACTTCTGGCCAAAAATCTGTGAATTTTGTCGCATTTGTTTATTTGAGTGGTTAACTTTTACTTCACGCTCGATTGTAAACTTTTGTAAGAGTTTTGTGGATATTGCGTATACGAATTTTTTTCAAATCGTGTTTCACTTGTAGTCAACTTTGCATTTGGTTTGTGATTTTAGTTAAACTTTTCAAACACACATTTGGTTTTTTTAAACAGTTTTTTTTTCTTTTTTCTTCTCCTTTGTGAAGACAGTTTACTATGGTTTTAGTTTTCTCAGTTTTCAATTTTAAACACTTTAAACACTAACTTAGATTTCAAATTTTTTTGTTTTTTAGACACGATTTCTTTATCCTTATACAAGGATTTTTTTCAATGTTCGTTCCCTTTAGTTGGGCGGCAGTTAAGCAAGTACTTTGCTTAAGAAAAACACTTTTAATTTAGTTTAATACATTTATTTAATTTAAACTTAAAACATATTTAATCAAAATGTTGCCCGTCATCAACATACGATATAACCCGGGAAACTCATTCCTGATGCTCTAATTGTGCGACCTTAAATACCCTTTTGCCACACAGCTTGTTGTTACTATTTTCCACTCTGATCTAACTATGCCTGCACCTGTTCAGGCTGTTGTTGTGCTACCCATGGCGAAGCTGTTGCTAGGTTTGGGTGTTGATGGGTTGAGTGTTTGTTAGTACCGTAAAGGGATCGCGAATTGGTTAGTGTTGTAATTTTGGGATGTGGGGTAATGTTGTAGGGCTGAGTGGCTAACCCAAGCATCTGCCGGGGCTGTTGCTGGGTTGGCTGCTTGTTAGTTACCGTAAAGGGATCGCGAGTGGTTTAGTGTTGTTGTGTTGGATTGTGGGATGATGTTATTGGTTTTGTATGTTTAAATGTGGGATGATATTACTATGCTGATATTACTGGCCGCCAAACATATGGCGAGGCTGTTGATAGGTGGGGCGTTTGTTGTTAGCTTAAAGGGATCGTGTAATGTTTGGTGTTGTTATATTGGGATGTGGTGTGATGTTGTTGGGTAACGTATTGGGATTTGGAATTCATAACTACAGCAAAGGGCTAAGACATTGGGAAAAACAAGATAAAGGTTATGCTGGGTGATAGCAATGCGGTTGCTAGGCCATGGGAGTTTGTAGTCAGATACAATACGTTAACTTATATAAGTAACGAGTGGCATACTTTCCCGAATGCTTTACTAAAATCGGTGTATATAACATAGGTGTGAAGATTTTCCCTAAACCTGCTCGAAATATGAGTAGCGAACTCAAATAAATTAGTTATGGTTGATTGGCCCTTACAAAACCCATGCTGAGAACTTGCAATAAATGTTGAAAATGTTAGGTGATTTGTAACGATTGCTTCAAACAACTTTGGAATAGATATGCCACGATAGTTTTCAATGGACGACTCAATGCAACATTTATGGAGAGGGATGAGAAAGGATTCCTTCCAGGTTTATAGATGAATTCTGCACATTTTTAAAGAAAGCATGTGGGAATTAAATTAGGGCCGTATGTAAAAGATTATTTTAGGATCTTTAGGTACAATAAAACATCATCAGGTAATAAGAGTGGAGCAGGGTTGGAATTACTTGAATGCAGTTCATAAGGATATTTCCCAGGTGGCAAAGTAATATCGCCGGAATAATTAAATTTGAAAAGTTTAGCGAAGAAATTCGCAATCTCTTGATTTTCGCTAGAAATGTTACCATTAAACTTCATAGCGGAAGGAAACCCCTTTACTCCACGTTTCGAATTTATGAAACCATAAAACGACCGCGGGTTGCTTATAATTTTCTTCTTAATTTTACAGACATAAGCCTTATAGCACTTTTTATTAAGTTCAAAATACTTGTGACGCAGAATAGCATAACGAACTTAATCGGAATGTAACCCAGTCTTCTTATATAATTTAAAGTAACGTGGCTTTTGTTTTTCAAAGATTTTAGTTCTTTAGTGATCCAGGGTTGCATTGGTCCATCGTATGAACAAATTCGTTTATTCACATACTTTTCAAGCTCAAAGCTCTTCATTTAATTTTTTGAAATTGGCTCTTGAAAAATCAAAACGACTGGTATAAACACCTGGTTTATTTATGCAACCATAAACGTAGCCCATGGTTTCGTAAATTATCTCGAGGGAAGGATGGTAAACATCTTCAGGTAACACTAGGGGCTCACATCGGTTCACAGAGAATTTAGATAAGTCGTCTACAAAAGCTAAATCTAAAAATTTACCGTACTTATTTGGAAAAATATTAATCTGATTAAGACTAAGGTCCGATATTTCATACGAAAGGTCGCTGTTACACGTCTTAGATGAGACTGGTAAAATATTATAATCATAGGTGTTCCATGATATATGCGGCGGGTTAAAATCGCCCAAGACAAGCATTGAGTCGCATGGCTTCGTCATCGGATGAGCAGATTTTATCAGTGAAATATGCTGCATATTCAATGATTGATCAGATGAGGGAGGAATGTAGCAAACGACTAAGTAAATCCGTCCTCTGTCCAGCAGGATTCGGACGCATTTAAATTCGATGTCATCTGTAGCTTGTAAATTAACCCCCCGGATGGTATTAAAGAATGTACAACCAGCAAAACACCACCCCCAATTGTGTTTAAGCAATCATTTCTATAAGACTGATACTCCTCACAAAGAATTTCGGAATCAAAAACATGTGGTTTCAACCAGGTTTCAGTAAATGCAATAATTTTGTAATTACAGTGAAACGATTTTAAATACAGTTCGGTTAACTTTGAATTTAAACCTCTAACGTTCTGGTAATATATACTTAAGGTCGATTTAAAATTCAGTTTTTTGAAACAGAGCTTTGACGGGGAAATTGGGCGATATTCTCATTTGTCTTATGAAGGAACTCGCGAAAAAAAGCCCCGGGCGGCCAAAACGAACTATTTGAAAGGGTTTCGAAATCTTTTAATTAAACATCAATTCTAAACGTGGAAATATTTCACTCATAATTGAACTTGAATTTTCATATCGTCATGCCGTCAGCCTTTATTTTTGCGATAACATGGGACTTAATGTCATCAACAGAGGTGTCTTTGTCAAATCTAGACACAAAAATATATTTTTTGCGAGACCACAACCAGCTTCCTAACGGATGTTTCTGCTATAGGAGGTGCAGTTTGAGACTCAGGGATCGTTGTATTCGTGATCTTCGAAGTGGAAGGCACTACAGCTTGCGGATTTGGGGAAGCTAAGTCTATCAAGTCTTGCAATTGGGGTGAAGGATAATTTTGAGAGGGGATTAGACTCAAAGCGTTGTGTGGTTTTTGTGCCCTTTGGTTTTTTGTTACGACTACCCTTTTCTTTATTGGAAGAGTGTGATAACTCATCTAAACACGTAAATGAATTGACCAAGTTATCGTAATGCCTAAACTTTTCACTTATTACGCAAAACTCTTTGTATATATCAGAAAACGCATTGCAGGTTTGCTTAAACAGCCTAAAAAGATCTATTTCAGTTGATCTGCATTTAGGACATGACCAACGTACTCCTTTGGTGGGATCATTGATGTTGTCCACAACTCTACCTCTCAATCCCGCGCAATTCGAATGGGCGAGTCCATCACAAAGCCAGCAAGACGCAAAGCGTTCGAGCTCGCTTTTTACCTGGAAGCTGTTGTAAATGCATATCATTTTCAGAAACAAAAAAAGAAACATTTAATATGTAATGAAATAGTATACAGCACTAAAGTTTAATGTAAATAGAGCAACCCTGAAAGTTTGAAATACGAGCGAACAGTTTTAGAATTATCAGCGAGCAGTTTTAGAGCCACTTTATATTGACACTTTGCAAACCAAACGAAACAGCTGTGTTAAAAGTGAAAATTGCAATAAAACAAAAAGTGCGCACAAAAACAATTTGCAAAAGAGATAGGATGGCTGCCAATCAAGCTGCACAAATACACAATGCAAAATGACTCGGCAAACACAATGCGAAACACAAATTGAATTAAAATTCAAGAAATATTAATATTAAAAACAAGCCAATTGCTTTATTTCGATCACTAATATTAATGCACTCAATTTAACACAAAACACAATTAAACAATTAGGTAAACCAATTTAAATTTCACAAATTAGCACAGCAAAATGAAAATACAACTACACAGCTATAATGACGTTTGCGTACACGTAATGTGGAAAAGTTGTGTTACAACCCCAAGTACGGAGTGAACAGTACCAGCTGACAAATACCAAAATTGAGCCAGCGGAAAACACTTTTTCCATGTTTAAATCTGAACCACACCCCGCAATCTTCGAGAACGGCTCTAGTATTTTTCATACCGGTTGCGGGGCGAATTAGTCATTTTCACGAGAAAGACGGTACACCCCTAAGTTTGACATCTTTGCTGCTAAAAATCGTAGAGAAATGTATATATGTACTTACATATAAAATCAAATATGATTGAAGCATTATTCTCCCCGGCACAACATGAATACACCAAAAGCGAGTCAGTCGATAATGCATTGCATATAGTAGTCATGAAAAAGGGAAAAACTGGGAACCCCTGAAAAATGACCTATGTGTTTGTATGGACATTGCCGGGGCATTCAACAATGTCTTGAAATAAGCAATCATGGACAGTTTTAACACGATTCAAGTACATCCGGCCTTAACAAATCGGATTAGCTCCACGTTTAGCTGCAGAATGATCACATTGCAATGGGGTCTTTGCCAGGCCACACAATATATAAGCTAAAAAAAAAAATCGCAGGGTGGGTTATCTACACCAATGCTGTGAATTCTAGGCATCAAACAATTGCTTAGGCGGTAATACAGAGGACCAGCCAAACTCTGAAACAAGGCTAAGGGTCTAGAAACAGCTTGAGTGGAGGCCTTAGCAGTTCAGCAAAGTGTTCCGTACCTGAACTTTGTAAGAGAAACTTGAGGCCAATATAGAGCCGGAGAGTGGATGCAATGGTGCGAAAATGGCAGAATATATACGTCTTTAATGATACATTCAAATTAACGGAAGAGTCAGTTCTTCTGTTTATTGTGTCATTCCAGAAATAATTAGATCCTTCAGGCTACCAGACAGCGGTAGTGTCTATCAGAGCAAAGTGTAGTCGTTAAGAAATCACCAGAAGTTTGGAGAAAGCGTGATTAAGCTGCAATAGTCTCACACATTACTCCATCAAGAAATATCCTGGAATGCAAAGAAGGATTGGAGAGACTTCGTCCAGGCCAGACCATACATTTACAATAAGCTCCCAGTCGTAAAGGGATATAAAGTAACGTGTTGGCAAAGCGCACACCTCGGTGAGTCGACAGTTGGCGTCCCAATCCGTTTGGGAGGAATCGAAAAGAGACAGGAGTTGCATATAATCCACCAAGCAGAAAAGGTATGAACAGAAGCGTGGGGGTTCACCATTTCCAAGATAATGTGCAAATCTCACGATATAAGACACACAAAGTTGCTCATATCTCTAAGGAGGATTTAGTAAAGGCTTGGGATGGACATACTAATTGGACAGTGCCTACTGCCGTCCCACGCTTATAAGTCAGCCTCGACAGTAACACCACATACAGGAAGTTCGAGCTGCAGAAAACAAAAACTGTCTATCACATTTTGTGTTGGTGTCCTGCGCACGCGAGGTCAAGTTTTCAGCTACAAGGGGTGGAACAGTTGCCAGATCTAGTATTTGCCAATAGAACGAAGTTATTTTACAACTCAAGTCCTAGTACCTTAATGGGGTTTTCCGTTTGATCGCCACACAAATTCTGGTAACACTATGGACAACTTCATTCTTTGTGAGGCTTCTTCTACTTAACCTTAAAATAACTAGAGCAATAAAACTGTGAGGAGATAAGAACCAAGCTTCTCTCCTAGCTCCCGGCAAATAGTTTTCGTACAAGTTGGAAGACATAAAAGTTTCTAAGCCGATTCCGAACGTCGTGTACTTTCTCAAGCCTTTCACATGAAAAAATATAAGAAGAAAGCTTTCGAACTATTGCTGAGGATAAACCGCATTCCTAAAAAAATTCCGATGCGATATAAACTTATTTGCCTTATTATCGTTTCGTTATCAGATTGTAATTAATTCGTTTCGACTAGTCCAGAAATGACAACAAACTGTTTCCAAAATAGTCCCAAAGTTACCCAAAAGTAATACAGAAGTACTCACGACATAGTTCAGAAATCATCCCAAAGTGATAGCGTTCATAATCCTGAAATAATCCTTAAACCAAAAAGATCTCGAAATATTACTTAAAACAAATTTTAAAGATACTCCAAAGTAATCTCGAAATAGTTCTGAATATTATCCCGAAATGATCGCAAAAGGGTCTCCGACTGTTTCCAAAATTATTCAAAATAAGTAGCGAAGCAACCGCCAAGCAATCCCCGACATTATACTGCGTAACCCAAAATATGTATAGTCGATCGGTATAGAGTATGGTTTTTATACCTAGCTTAACTTCGATGAGATAACGATTGTTTGTAATGGCCCAAAAGAAAGGAACAGATATAGATTTCCTATATCAAAAATATTAGCATCGAAAATTCGGTATATGGCAAAAATGTAATAAATCATTAATAAAATTGAAGAAGTGATGAAACCTTGATCAATTCTTCTGATAGTTTTGCAGCTAAAATTGAATTTACAGTATTGTGGTGAATACTATCAATTCTTTATCTCACTATGATAATACTAAATAAATGCACAACAACAATAAAGCAAGCAGCCACACTTATGCATATGTACACATTAAAGAAAGCAGTCACACCTACGTACGTGGACACATTATAGCAAACAGCCACACATACACATAACCAGCAGTTTGAAGAAAGATAAAGAATCACACATCACGTTATCATCAGCTAAGAGCAGAAGTTTTTACTCAAACATACACACGCATATAGCTAAATGACCAGGTATGAGAAACAACTCTAACAGAAGGGATGTTCGTGGAAAGTTTAGACCCTAGGATAAATATGCGTACGAGGTAGCAGAGAGTATGAAGTCAGCGCAAGCTGAGGAATAACGATTCAGTTTTTTTTCACACGCTTTAGCGAAGTATGCGATTATTGTAGTGTACTACTCCCAAAGTAGTCTTAATAAAGACAATTTTGCCATACTGAATATTGGAGTTATTTATTCGAGAGTTCAGAGATTGGAACAATAGCAAAAGGAATTTCTCAAAATTCGTTACAGTATATAACAACATTTAATTTAACTTCCATTAATGCTACCCACCACGGCGGCCACCGTGGTGTGATGGTAGCGTGCTCCTTCTATCACACCGTATGCCCTGGGTTCAACTCCCGGGCAAAGCAACATCAAAATTTTAGAAATAAGATTTTTCAATTAGAAGAAAATTTTTCTAAGCGGGGTCGCCCCTCGGCAGTGTCTGGCAAGCGCTCCGATTGTATTTCTGCCATGAAAAGCTCTCAGTGAAAACTCATCTGCCTTGCAGATGCCGTTCGGAGTCGGCATAAAACATGTAGGTCCCGTCCGGCCAATTTGTAGGGAAAAATCAAGAGGAGCACGACGCAAATTGGAAAAGAAGCTCGGCCTTAGATCTCTTCGGAGGTTATCGCGCCTTACAGTTATTTATTTTTTAATGCGACCCACCAACATAGGATATAAACGTCGGCTGGGAAAGTATCGCACATAGATTCATTGTAACAAAAACCGCCATTCATCTAATGAGCATGATTGAGTTTTCCTCTCTCCAATCACAACAAACTTTTCATATCTTCCCTGTATATTATTAAATTGTGCACCAAGGTATTGTTTGCTAGCGCGACTAGGTATAAATATT
The DNA here is from genome assembly GCF_040869045.1 of Eurosta solidaginis. NCBI lineage: Eukaryota > Metazoa > Arthropoda > Insecta > Diptera > Tephritidae > Eurosta > Eurosta solidaginis. The sequence continues at coordinate 53,717,481 of NC_090323.1, forward strand.
TAACTAAACCGAATTTGCACAAAAACTATGGTGGCAACACCTAAGAAGGGGTGCGGTGCTCACAAGAGGTTTGTGAAAGTTATGCGCTGCCTCGAACGCCTTGAAATTAAATTAGGCTAATGAAGAATTTGCATTGTCTATGCTACAATGGCTGAAACTAGTCATGGTTCCATTATTGAATTATTGGTTGCGTTGCACGTTTATGCTGTGCCGTGTTGCTGTGCTGTGCGCAACAGCATTGGAATGAAGGAACAGCATCGCAGGCCTCATGTGGCGCACATGGCAATTATATCGCATGCCTTTAATCTTTGCTTTGTGTGTGTGTGTGCATATATATAAGCATTGCTTAAGTATTAGTGGCAGTCACAAATAATAAACCTAGAAATAATAAAAACACTCGACTTGCCAATATTCCTGCAACAAAAATACCAGAAGCCCAATGGGGAGCGTATTTGTTGACGGTAGCTACTGCCACGCCGACTATGAAGCGCCGAAATATGCAACGCCAACAACGTTTTAGGATGAGTAAATATTCACTAGGAATTGTTTATACTCAGTTGAGCAGAGCTCACAGAGTATATTAAGTTTGATTGGATAACGGTTGGTTGTACATATATAAAGGAATCGAGATAGATATAGACTTCCATATATCAAAATAATCAGGATCCAAAAAAAATTTGATTGAGCCATGTCCGTCCGTCCGTCCGTCCGTCCGTCCGTTAACACGATAACTTGAGTAAATTTTGAGGTATCTTGATGAAATTTGGTATGTAGGTTCCTGAGCACTCATCTCATATCGCCATTTAAAATGAACGATATCGGACTATAACCACGCCCACTTTTTCGATATCGAAAATTTCAAAAAACCGAAAAAATGCGATAATTCATTGCCAAATGTGGTTAAAGCGATGAAGCTTGGTAGATGGGTTGACGTTATGACGCAGAATAGAAAATTAGTAAGATTTTGCACAATGGGCGTGGCACCGCCCACTTTTACAAGAAGGTAATTTAAAAGTTTTGCAAGCTGTAATTTGGCAGTCGTTGAAGATATCATGATGAAATTTGGCAGGAACGTTACTACTATTACTATATATGTGCTAAATAAAAATTAGCAAAATTGGATGAAGAACACGCCCACTTTTTAAAAAAAATTTTTTTTAAATTCAAATTTTAACAAAAAATTTAATATCTTTACTGTATATAAGTAAATTAAGTCAAAATTCAACTCCATTAATGATATGATGCAACAAAATACAAAAATAAAAGAAAATTTCAAAATGGGCGTGGCTCCGCCCATTTTCATTTAGTGTGTCTAGAATTTTTTTAATGCCATAAGTCGAACAAAAATTTACCAATCCTTTTGAAATTTGGTAGGAGCATAGACTCTATGACGTTAACTGTTCTCTGTGAAAATGGTCGAAATCGGTGGAAGCCACGCCCAGTTTTTATACACAGTCCACCGTCTGTCCTTCCGCTCGGCCGTTAACACAATAACTTGAGCAAAAACCGATATATCTTTACTAAACTTAGCCCACGTACTTATCTGAACTCACTTTATCTTGGTATAAAAAATGGCCGAAATCCGACCATAACCACGCCCACTTTATCGATATCGAAAATTACGAAAAATTAAAAAAATGCCATAATTCTATACCAAATACGAAAAAAGGGATGAAACATGTTAACTGGATTGGTTTATTGACGCAAAATATAACTTTGGAAAAAACTTTGTAAAATGGGTGTGACACCTACCCTATTAAGTAGAAGAAAATGAAAAAGTTCTACAAGGCGAAATCAACAGGCCTTGGAATCTTGGCAGGAATACTGTTAGTGTTATTGAATATATAAATAAATTAGCAGTACCCGACAGATGATTTTCTGGATCACCTGATCCACATTTCGTCGATATCGCGAGAACGCCTTCTCATATACATCTAAGGGCCACTCGCTTTTAAAACCCTCATTAATACCTTTAATTTGATATCCATATCGTACAAACACATTCTAGAGTCAACCCTGGCCCACCCTAATGGCGATATCTCGAAAAGGCGTGCACCTATAGACCTAATGCCCACTCCCTCTTAAAATGCTCAGTAACACCTTTCGTTTGATACCCATATCGTAAAAACATTCTAGAGTCACCCTTGGCCCACCCTAATGGCGATATCTCGAAAAGGCGTCCACCTATAGACCTAATGTCCACTCCCTCTTAAAATGCTCAGTAACACCTTTCCTTTGATACCCATATCGTACAAACATTCTAGAGTCACCCCTGGGCCACCCTAATGGCGATATCTCGAAAAGGCGTCCACCTATAGACCTAATGCCCACTCCCTCTTAAAATGCTCAGTAACACCTTTCGTTTGATACCCATATCGTACAAACATTCTAGAGTCACCCCTGGCCCACCCTAATGGCGATATATCGAAAAGGCGTCCACCTATAGACCTAATGCCCATTCCCTCTTAAAATGCTCAGTAACACCTTTCGTTTGATACCCATATCGTACAAACATTCTAGAGTCACCCTTGGTCAACCTTTATGGCGATATCTCGAAAAGGCGTCCACCTATAGAACTGAGGATTACTCCCTTTTAAAATACTCATTACCACCTTTCATTTGATACCCATATCGTACAAACACATTCCAGAGTCACCCCTGGCCCACCCTAATGGCGATATCTCGAAAAGGCGCCCACCTATAGACCTAGTGCCCACTCCCTCTTAAAATGCTCAGTAACACCTTTCGTTTGATACCCATATCGTACAAACATTCTAGAGTCACCCTTGGTCCACCTTTATGGCGATATCTCGAAAAGGCGTCCACCTATAGAACTAAGGATTACTCCCTTTTAAAATACTCATTACCACCTTTCATTTGATACCCATATCGTACAAACACATTCCAGAGTCACCCCTGGCCCACCATAATGGCGATATCTCGAAAAGGCGTCCACCTATGGACCTAATGCCCACTCCCTCTTAAAATGCTCAGTAACACCTTTCGTTTGATACCCATATCGTACAAACACATTCTAGAGTCACCCCTGGCCCACCCTAATGGCGACATTTCGAAAAGGCGTCCACCTATAGACCTAATGCCCACTCCCTCTTAAAACGCTCAGTAACACCTTTCATTTGATTCCCATATCGTACAACTAGAGACACCCCTGGTGCACCTTTATGGCGATATCTCGAAACGGCGTCCACCTAGGGAACTAAGGATCACTCCTTTTCAAAATACTCATTAACAGCTTTCATTTGATACCCATATCGTACAAACATATTCTAGAGTCACCCCTGGTCCACCTTTATGGGGATTTCTCGAAAAGGCGTTCACCTATAGAACTAAAGCCCATTCCCTTTTAAAATACTCATTATCACCTTTCATTTGATACCCATATCGTACAAACACATTCTAGAGTCAGCCCTGGTCCACCTTTATGGCGATATCCCTAAATGGCGTCCATCCATAGAACTATGGCCTACTCTCTCTTAAAATACTCTTTAATACCTTCCATTTGATACACATGTCATACAACCACATTCCAGGGTTACCCTAGGTTCATTTTCCTACATGGTGATTTTCCGTATTTTGTCTCCATAGCTCTCAACTGAGTATGTAATGTTCGGTTACACCCGAACTTAGCCTTCCTTACTTATTTAAATTTATTTTTCATTTTGCTAATATTATTACCATTTATTGCAGTTGCTGTTGTTGTTATCATTATGCTGTTTTGCGGCATTTTTGGATTTGAATTGCCGCCGATGAAAATGCTTTTGTATGCCGACTAACTAAAGTGAGCAATTCGACCGGGTTGTGGCAGCAGCAACCAAGAAACCAAAGAGAAAATATGTACAATTGTTGTAAGCAAGAAGAAGCACCAACAACAACAAAATTGCCATTCATGAGTAGTTAAAATAAATAAATAAATGACGAAATAGCACTTGAATTGAGGGAATGAAATGAAGAGTACTTTGCTAGCAAATTTGAGCGTGAATGAAGGAAAGACGAGTAGCATGCACGGAATTTGCGTAATCAAAACGCTCCCAATTTTAGTAGCAAAAGCGCGCTGAAGTTCAAAGCCCAAATGGCCAAGTGCAACTAGCGTAGTAATTCCCGCGTGAATGCCATTGGTAAATATGTATGCATTATGGCAAGATAAACAGTAAAAGAAAATTGAGTTCGGTACAAAGGGCAAATTACTTATTTCAATCATTGACCACGATGATATTTAGCTCCATTCAGGCGCCAGTTCCACTTTTGGTTCAAAATTTTGAAGTTTTTCCTGCTACCGGTTACATATCGATACCGTTGCATATTTGGATTTTACATTCAGTTCTGTTTTCGGCTGTGGCTCCATACACATTCTGCTGTGATTTCGGTTTCCATTTGACTTTTTGGTTTCGGTCTCTACTTCTGTGATAATTCCCGATTCGCCCTTCATGTAAAATTCGTATCATACATTCGGTTCCTTTTTTAGACAAACTTACGCATCCAAGTCTGGTGTTGCATCCAGGCTCAGCTTAAGGCCGTTGTTGTTGTTGCTGTGGCGCTAAGGATGCTCCCTGAAGGCCTTGGGGAGTCTTATCGATTTTGATGGTCCATGAGGAGTTCGGGGTCGCCAGAGCCTCGGCTGTTAATGAAACGGGATTCGCCACGGATAGGTGAGGTTGACAATTGTGTTGTAGAAGCTATTTATTGCGCTACTCAACCGCTTGAATATATTTGGAATTTTAGTCGCCTCTTACGACAGACATACCTATATATATATCTCAGCTTAAGGTCGGTTATAACTGTGCTTTTTATAACTTAACCGATTGCATTAAAATACCTGTTTCGATTCAGCCTTAGTTTCCCATTCTATTGATAATTCTGTTCCGTTTCCCTCTTTGCTAACAGTTTAGATTTGCGGTTTTCACCTGTTACTTTACAGAAAATGGAACTATGGGTTCGGAACAAAAGGCTAGTTCTGATTGACTACGTAGGTACAGCCCTGTGGAAAAAAATTGTCACAATAAAATGAATATTTGCCTTTTTCAAATGTTAGTTCCACTTTCAGTTTTGAACTTTGGGGTTAATCCTGCTTTCGTATTCGGCCTAAAGTTTTGATAAAGCTGCCAGTTCATGATTTGGTCTTTCATTCAAATTTCTGGTTTCGATTGTGGTTGCTCATTCTGTTCTGCCTTCTACTTCTGTTCCAATTTCAGCTCCGCTCTGTACATAACATAAGGATCGTACTTCCGGATTTTAATCCCAAAATGCTTGAGGATATGGCTCTAGTTTTCCGTCCTAGTTCAGGTCAGTTCTAACTTTCCTCTCATCTCGATTCTGATTTCAATTACTCTTCTACTCTTCGATACGAGTTTAGATTAAAATTTTCATTTTCGCTTTATCTCCCGATACTATTGAAAACGGCAGCTGCCGGAGTGTGGTGGTAGCGCCTACCAAACGGAAGATCCTGGGTTCAAGCCCCGGCCAAAAGAACATTGAAAATTAAGAAAAAAGTGTTTTCAAATTTTTGATTCAGTACATTTCCTGCCAGGGAATTTCTTTTTAAGTTAGACCAATGCATCCGGAGTTAAATTTATATAAAAGTTCAATCAAAAGGAAGCTGGGTCAAATAGAAGATACAATATGAACTAAGCAACCGAGAAGTAGCTCTTCAGACACGAATTTGAACCGTGGCCTATAATAATTGCATTGTACTTGCTATAGCTTTGCTGGCGCCCTTGCAAGTGCATGTTTCCCTGCAATACAATTCAAAGAATTAAAATGCAATTATGTTTTTTTTATTTTGTCTTGCTTCTTTTACCTGTCTTTGCATTGTCTCCAATTTGTTTGGTGTTAGCATTGTGGGTGGCTCCTAGCGGCTGCAGTCCCAACAATGCCTTATTGTTATGGTTTAATATATTGGTTTGCGAACCTATTGCAATTTGTTACTTTAGGGCTACTGTATTGCATTGTTTATGACAAAAGAAAATAAAAAAGTTTTATGTGCGCTGATAAATAAATAAAAAAACTTTGAAGTTACGTTCTTGTATGGCTTGCAAGAAAATATGCAGAGTAAGGAAATATGCAGAGTAATACTAATATAAAAGGAAACATTTGAAAACAGAACTCATGTGTAGCAGCAGCAGAAGGTAATATCTTATATATTATTTCTAATTGCTGTTTTTATGTACAGGTCCCTTTTTCGATCTTATTTGGAATCCAAATCTATAAATAAAGTTTTGGTTGTAAAGGGATTCATGCTATAAGCGATCTTTGAGTATTATTGATCGCAGGGCTTTTGTTTTGCTATATTTTATTAAAATAATTTGGTAAAAATTAACGATTGTAAGCACACAAAGAAATCTATTTGTAATATAGCACTAACACTGCATTACCGGCAGTTGCTAACATTCGCCAGATGGCAGCGCAAGCGCATGTAAGTTTATAGATATACGATTGATAAAACAGCAGAGCTCTGTTGATATTTGATATGAGACTTTTATATTTGGTGCGCAAGCGTCCGGTTCGTTTGATTAAATCCGCGTATGAGTAGTAGGAATGCTATAATCAAAGTGGTAGTGCACTAGTCGTTGATCAACGAGCAACCATAATTGCTACCGTCGTTATAACCATGTGTGCGTGGACTAAAAACCCACCATATTTTGTAACCTTCGCCAAACATGGAACCGCGTTCGCATAACTTTAGGGTAGCATTCCACGTTCCTCGTTTGTTAAGAGCTTTCTGTTGTTCCTGTGTCTGGGTACCACTTTTTTGCTCTGAGTATGATTTCTACGAAGTTACCGTTTTCTTGCCACACTTCTGGCATTTTTGCTGTAACATTATCGACAGTAATTTGGCTGACTCCCTTCTCGAGCAATTGTCGGTTCTGGCTCTATCGCGAGCATTTGAAGAATGTGTGTTCAGTGGCATCCTCGTCTGCATCGCCATAAACGCAGTTAGGGTCTTCGGGCTTTTCTTGTCTTGTGCAATTATTTTTTTAAGTACCGGTGCCCGGAGAGCATACGGGTTACATAGTATTTATTTACCTTACCAAAGTTTTTGGTGCATCATACTTCAACTTCAGTGTTAATTTTCACTGTTCGTCTGCCTCGTTGCTCATTTTCCCTCCTTTCATGTTCTCTTTTTTAACGACTTTAATGCGCTCTTGTTACGTCTGATTTTGTGTTTTCCATAACCTTTTTTTTCAGCTATAATAGGACGATAGGAACTATTCCACTATAGTGTGATAAGCGGAGGCTACTCTCAGAACTGCTGTTTGCTGTACAGCTGTTAGAAACTTACAACGATTCTTCTTACGAAGCGTGTTTGGCCACAGTTCGGAGCCAAATAGAAATGTGGATAAGAGTTGTTCACCAGCATTTCCTTTTGCTCAATGTTGGTCCTCCAATATCTGCCATCAGCCTGCTTAGCAACGATACCTCTTAAATGCTTTCTCAGTCGCATGTTGAATTTGCGCCCAATATTCTAATCTTACTCCTAGATAGTAGAGTACTTTCTTTGATGTTATATTTCCGGAGGAGATTTCAATGCTAACTTATAGCAGTATATGTTTTTTTCTTAGGGGTATCAACTCTATTTTTTTCTACTGTCAGCTGTATTCCACGCGAGTCTAGCTACTCATTTGTGCGTATCATGACTAGATTGAGCTGTATGGGTGTTTCTTCTGCGTTTCGGGCTGTAATGTTTGCAGCAATGCCGTCTCTATGTCCATCTAAGAATGAATCATCAGTATTTTAAGATTAAAAATTTCATCGTAACTGGCGTTCCACATGTCACGACCGAGAATTGATCCCTGTGCTGTTCCGTATGTGACTTTCACGATATGCGGGCTTCTGCGGTATGAGGTAGCTTGTGACTATGCGCTGCAGGTGGCATGATATTTAGAACCGCTGCTTTAAAGTGGCCAGTATCTCTGACCATCTCGTGCTTTTGAAAGCGGTTCTCATGTCTAAGGTTAAAAGGAGCTGTGCTACTAATACGCTTGTAAGGACGTCTTAAGTGGTCCCTTAAGTGTATTTTCCGGGCCTTAAGTCATGCTTGACTGAAACCATACCACGTGTTCTACGTCGTCTGTGATGTGTGATTTTTGGAGTATTTCAATAAGTTTTCCGGCTGTGATGACTATGCATAACGACCGGTATTCTGATGAAGAACTAGGGTCCCCATTGTCTTTACCAATTAACACAATCTGCCCTTTTTTCCAAGTTTCGTAGAACAATCATAATTATCCAGCATAACCCTGGGCGAATTATTAATATATTTAATAGTAGAAATAGCAAAGAACTCTGTGTGAAACGAATTTGCATAATTGAGCTATTAAATGACGGCTACTGGCCTAAATGTATGTACATACCAACTGCTGAGTGGAATATCATACTGTATCGGCTGCCACTTCGAAAACGCCCTATTTCATAATCATCCTTATTGTCATTGTCGTCGTCGACATCGTCGTCGTATTTCAGTCGACGTCACATCGTATCGACGTCGTCGTCACTTCGACACCAAATCGGTATTGGCTAAGCTTGTTGAGACGACGACGACAATTTATCGATAAAACGAAAGGAAAATATACCATCTCTGTCAATTCTGGATCAGCTGTTCGATTTTTTTTACTATTTCTGTATCTTTTTTCGCGATTTGAGATTTGTTTAAATATTTCTTTTCAAGATTTTACAAAAATGTTTTATTATGAGCTCTAGTGACGAAAATAATAAAGAGGAGCTTAGACTCAATAGAAAAAAAAATCAGAAATAACTTCGATTTTTTCTAGCCCAGCTACAAGAACCTCGAATTATTGCGCACTCGTTATTTTCATTTTGAATATCTAAGAAAACAATGAATATTACATATATGTATATTTAATTAATTAAAAAACAAGTAAGGAAGGTTAAGTTCGGGTGTAACCGAACATTACATACTCAGTTGAGAGCTATGGTGACAACATAAGGGAAAATAACCATGTAGGAAAATGAACCTTGGATAACCCTGGAATGTGTTTGTATGACATGTGTATCAAATAAAAGGCATTAAAGAGTATTTTATGAGGGAGTGGGCCATAGTTCTATAGGTGAACGCCATTTAGGGATATAGCCATAAAGGTGGATCAGGGTTGACTCTAGAATGTGTTTGTACAATATGGGTATCAAAAGAAAGGTTTTAATGAGTATTTTAAAAGGGAGTAATCCTTAGTTCCATAGGTGGACGCCGTTTCGAAATATCGCCACAAAGGTGGACCAGGGGTGACCCTAGAATTTGTTTGTACAATATGGGTATCAAAAGAAAGGTGTTAATGAGTATTTTAAAAGGGAGTAATCCTTAGTTCCATAGGTGGACGCCGTTTCGAGATACCGCCATAAAGGTGGACCAGGGGTGAATCTAGAATTCGTTTGTGCAATATGGGTATCAAACGAAAGTCGTTAAAAAGTATTTTTAAAAGGGAGTGGACCTTCGTTCTATAGCTGTTTGCCTTTTCGAGATATCGCCATAAAGGTGGACCAGGGGTGACTCTAGAATGTGTTTGTACGATATGGGTATCAAATTAAAGGCATTAATGAGAGTTTTAAAAGGGAGTGGTGGTAGTTGTATATGTGAAGGCGTTTTCCAGATATCGACCAAAATGTGGACCAGGGTGACCCAGAACATCATCTGTTGGATACCGCTAATTTATTTATATATGTAATACCTGTCAAGATTTTAAGGGTTTTTTATTTCGCCCTGCAGAACATTTTCATTTTCTTCTACTTAATATGGTAGGTGTCACAACCATTTTATAAAGTTTTTTCTAAAGTTATGTTTCGCGTCAATAAACCAATCCAATTACCTCACCATGTTTCATCCCTTTTTTCGTATTTGGTATAGAATTATGGCATTTTTTCATTTTTCGTTATTTTCGATATCGAAAAAGTGGGCGTGGTCATGTTCGGATTTCGTTCATTTTTCATACCAAGATAAAGTGAGTTCAAGTAAGTACGTGAACTAAGTTCATTAACGATATGTCGATTTTTGCTCAAGTATTCGTGTTAACGGCCATGCGGAAGGACAGACGAACGACTGTGTATAAAAACTGGGCGTGGCATCAAGCGATTTCGCCCGTTTTCACAGAAAACAGTTAATATCATAAAATCTATGCCCCTACCAAATTTCAAAAGGATTGGTTAATTTTTGTTCGACTTACAAATTACAGCTTACAAAAGTTGTAAATTAGCTTCTTTTAAAAGTGGGCGGTGCCACGCCCATTGTCCAAAATTTTACGAATTTTCTATTCTGCGTCATAAACTCAACTCATTTACCAAGTTTCGTCGCTTTATCTGTATTTGGTAATGAATTATCGCACTTTTTCGGTTTTTCGAAATTTTCGATATCGAAAAAGTGGGCGTGGTTATAGTCCGATATCGTCCGTTTTAAACAGCGATCTGAGATGAGTGCTCAGGAACCTACATACCAAATTTCATCAAGATACCTCAAAATTTACTCAAGTTATCGCGTTAACGGACGGACGGACGGAGATGGCTCAATCAAATTTTTTTTCGATCCTGATTATTTTGATATGTGGAAGTCTATATCTATTTCGATTCCTTTATATATGTACAACCAACCGTTATCCAATCAAACTTAATATACTCTGTGAGCTCTGCTCAACTGAGTATAAAAATGTTTTACTTACAAGTTTTCCTTCTGTCGTCAGTAAAAACCGCGTCGACACAAATGGCGTCATGTGAGGGCGACGACAACAGCAAATTTGCTTAGCCAATACCAAACATGTGTCGATAGTCGTCAATAGTTATCGAAAACGACAACGGCAATACCGAATTTAACATGTCGTCGTGAGACGTCGTCGTTCAGTGACGACGACGACAATGACAATAAGGGTGAACATGTTTCAAAAACATTGTCGCGATAAAGACACTCCCCGAAGGTTTGAGGGAGCGTTATCGATATTGATGGTCCTTTGCCGGATATAGATCCGACCATGTTGGGAACGAATTAATATGACCTCGTTGAACCTACCAGGCCATCCCAGCCTCTCACCTCCTAGTTCCCTGAGAAAATTGGGGTAGGTGAGGTTGACAATTGGGTTAGAGAAGCTTTAAATTGCGCTGAAAACCCCTTGAATCATTTGGGAATTGTAGTCGCCTCTTACGATGGGCATTTCTATCTATCTAAGAATTCGGTTAAAGATCGCCCTATCTCAGAATTTTCCATAAACGCCCCAGCTAAAGTCAAAATGTATTGAATTTGAGCCCAAATAGGTCATTTTTGAAACAAATTCCGAGTTACGGAGTTCTTTAAATGCATTCTGAGATAGGCCGTTTTCGATACAGATTCAGAAATGGGGCGTTATTAGAAAGTTTGTCGAAACAGTGAATTTAACAAAAATATTTTTTAAGACAATTTTATAAGACCATGAACTTTTTCACACAACAAAATCAATGCTTAGATTCCTCTTCGAAACATATGTACATATATGTGACACATATAAACTGGCGCCATTGTCACTCACATCATTCACACAGTGACCACCATGAATTCCCAAGAAATTATAACGACCGCAAGAAGAAGCAACAAGGACCGACGTAAAGCATATCATCATTGAAATAGTGAGAAAACTTCCCACCGAATGAAGGTTAAAATGAGAAAATACTTAATTGTCAATTGGCGCCAGCTGTGTCAACCTATGACCAAGTCAGGACAAAAGGAATGAATGAATGACTGAGTGCAAAATGTTTCTTAGCACTTGAAGTGATATCACAAATTGTTGATCACAGTTGTTGGTGTTGTTGCCTGCTCAGGTGCTTTACGCTTTTCAAATGGATGACGTGACTTTAGGTTATTTAAGTAGATTGCTATTTATTTAATTGAAAATAAAGTATGGATAATTAATTAGGCAATGCTTCAGCAGTACGAATTGATCAGTGGGAATAGGAATAATAAGAAGAAGGTAGAGAATTGTCCCTCATTAACATTGGCTAGGAGCACATCTGAAGTGATGCCTATTATAAATAAATATATTTTTATTTCGTTTAAAATTCATTTTCCGTTATCCCTTGTCAAATTTTCTTTGAGAACAAATCGGTTTCAGCGCTGTGCCACCTTCAGTGCCATTTTTCTTTCTCACCTGTTGTTTCCATTTGTCTTGTATTTAAAAATCGTAGGTACATGCGCAGGTATTGCCAAAATGGATGTTTGTGTATGGGTTGCGTGTTCGTTCAGAAACGAGGGTGGTTTTTTCTTATGGAGCAGGTAGAAGTCAGTATTTTTAGTCGCTTGAACTTTTTTGTTTGTTTGTTTCTTTGGTTCGCTTATTTTTATACTCAGTTGAGCAGAGCTCACAGAGTATATTAAGTTTGATTGTATAACGGTTGGTTGTACATATATAAAGGAATCGAGATAGATATAGACTTCCATATATCAAAATAATCAGGATCGAAAAAAAAATTGATTGAGCCATGTCCGTCCGTCCGTCCGTCCGTTAACACGATAACTTGAGTAAATTTTGAGGTATCTTAATGAAATTTGGTATGTAGGTTGCTGAGCACTCATCTCAGATCGCTATTTAAAATGAACGATATCGGACTATAACCACGCCCACTTTTTCTATATCGAAAATTTCGAAAAACCGAAAAAGTGCGATAATTCTTTACAAAATACAGATAAAGCGACGAAACTTGGTAGATGAGTTGAAATTATGGCGGAGAATAGAAAATTAGTAAAATTTTGGACAATGGGCGTGGCACCGCCCACTTTTAAAAGAAGGTAATTTAAAAGTTTTGCAAGCTGTAATTTGGCAGTCGTTGAAGATATCATGATGCAATTTGGCAGGAGCGTTACTCCTATTACTATATATACGCTTCATAAAAATTATCAAAATCGGAGAAGGACCACGCCCACTTTTAAAAAAAAAATTTTTTAAAGTAAAATTTTAAAAAAAATTTTAATACCTTTACAGTATATAAGTAAATTATGTCAACATTCAACTCCAGTAATGATATGGTGCAACAAAATACAAAAATAAAAGAAAATTTCAAAATGGGCGTGGCTCCGCCCTTTTTCATTTAATTTGTCTAGGATACTTTTAACGCCATAAGTCGAACAAAAATTAACCAATCCTTTTGAAATTTGGTAGGGGCATAGACTTTATGACTTTACCTCTTTTCTGTTAAAATGGGCGAAATTGGTTGATGCCACGCCCAGTTTTTATACACAGTCGTCCGTCTGTCCTTCCGCATGGCCGTTAACACGATAACTTGAGCAAAAATCAACATATCTTTAATGAACTTAGTTCACGTGCTTACTTGAACTCACTTTATCTTGGTATGAAAAATGAACGAAATCCGACTATGACCGTGCCCACTTTTTCGATATCGAAAATTACGAAAAATGAAAAAATGCCATAATTCTATACTAAATACGAAAAAAGGGATGAAACATGGTAAGGTAGTTGGATTGTTTTATTGACGCGAAATATAACTTTAGAAAAAACTTTATAAAATGGTTTTGACATCTACCATATTAAGTAGAAGAAAATGAAAAAGTTCTGCAGGGCGAAATAAAAAACCCTTAAAATCTTGGCAGGTATTACATATATAAATAAATTAGCGGTATCCAACAGATGATGTTCTGGGTCACCGTGGTCCACATTTTGGTCGATATCTGGAAAACGCCTTCACATATACAACTACCACCACTCCCTTTTAAAACTTTCATTAATACCTTTAATTTGATACCCATATCGTACAAACTCATTCTAGAGTCACCCCTGGTCCACCTTTATGGCGATATCTCGAAAAGGCGTCCGCCTATAGAACTAAGCCCCACGCCCTTTTAAAATACTCATTAACACCTTTCATTTGATACCCGTATCGTACAAACATATTCTAAAGTCACCCCTGGTCCACCTTTATGGCGATATCTCGAAAAGGCGAACACCTATAGAACGAAGGCCCACTCCCTTTTAAAAATACTCATTAACACCTTTCATTTGATACCCTTATCGTACAAACACAGTCTAGAGTCACCCCTGGTCCACCTTTATTGCGATACCTCGAGAAGGCGTCCACCTATAGAACTAAGGCCCACTCCCTTTTAAAATACTCATTAAATCCTTTCGTTTGATACCCATATTGCACAAACTTATTTTAGAGTCACCCCTGGCCCACCTTTATGGCGATATCTCGAAACGGCGTCCACCTATGGAACTAAGGATTACTCCCTTTTAAAATACTCATTAACACCTTTCTTTTGATACCCATATTGTACAAACAAATTCTAGGGTCACCCCTGCTCCACCTTTATGGCGATATCTCGAAACGGCGTCCACCTATGGAACTAAGGATTACTCCCTTTTAAAATACTCATTAACACCTTTCTTTTGATACCCATATTGTACAAACAAATTCTAGGGTCACCCTTGCTCCACCTTTATGGCGATATCTCGAAACGGCGTCCACCTATGGAACTAAGGATTACTCCCTTTTAAAATACTTATTAACACCTTTCATTTGATACCCATATCGTACAAACAAAGTCTAGAGTCACCCCTGGTCCACCTTTATTGCGATACATCGAAAAGGCGTCCACCTATAGAACTAAGGCCCACACCCTTTTAAAATACTCATTAACTCCTTTCGTTTGATACCCATATTGTCAAACGAATTCTAGGGTCACCCTGGCCCACCTTTATGGCGATATCTCGAAACGACGTCCACCTATGGAACTAAGGATTACTCCCTTTTAAAATACTCATTAACACCTTTCTTTTGATACCCATATTGTACAAACAAATTCTAGGGTCACCCCTGCTCCACCTTTATGGCGATATCTCGAAACGGCGTCGACCTATGGAACTAAGGATTACTCCCTTTTAAAATACTCATTAACGCCTTTCTTTTGATGCCCATATCGTACAAACGCATTCTAGAGTCACCCCTGATCCACCTTTATGGCGATATTTCGAAACGGGGTCCACCTATAGAACTAAGGCCCACTCCCTTTTAAAATACTCATTAACGCCTTTCGTTTGATGCCCATATTGTACAAACAAATTCTAGGGTCACCCCTGGTCCACCTTTTAGGCCATATCTCGAAACGGCGTCCACCTATGGAACTAAGGATTACTCCCTTTTAAAATACTCATTAACACCTTTCTTTTGATATCCATATTGTACAAACAAATTCACCCCTGGCCCACCTTTATGGCGATATCTCGAAACGGCGTCCACCTATGGAACTAAGGATTACTCCCTTTTAATATACTCATTAACACCTTTCTTTTGATACCCATATTGTACTAACAAATTCTAGGGTCACCCCTGCTCCACCTTTATGGCGATATCTCGAAACGGCGTCCACCTATGGAACTAAGGATTACTCCCTTTTAAAATACTCGTTAGTACCTTTTTTTTGATACACATATTGTACAAACAAATTCTAGGGTCACCCCTGCGCCACCTTTATGGCGATATCTCGAAACGGCTTCCACCTATGGAACTAAGGATTACTCCCTTTTAATATACTCATTAACACCTTTCTTTTGATACCCATATTGTACTAACAAATTCTAGGGTCACCCCTGCTCCACCTTTATGGCGATATCTCGAAACGGCGTCCACCTATGGAACTAAGGATTACTCCCTTTTAATATACTCATTAACACCTTTCTTTTGATACCCATATTGTACTAACAAATTCTAGGGTCACCCCTGCTCCACCTTTATTGCGATATCTCGAAACGGCGTCCACCTATGGAACTAAGGATTACTCCCTTTTAAAATACTCATTAACACCTTTCTTTTGATACCCATATCGTACAAACACATTCTAGAGTCACCCCTGGTTCACCTTTATGGCTATATCTCGAAACGGCGTCCACCTATGGAACTAAGGATTACTCCCTTTTAATATACTCATTAACACCTTTCTTTTGATACCCATATTGTACTAACAAATTCTAGGGTCACCCCTGCTCCACCTTTATGGCGATATCGCGAAACGGCGTCCACCTATGGAACTAAGGATTACTCCCTTTTAATATACTCATTAACACCTTTCTTTTGATACCCATATTGTACAAACAAATTCTAGGGTCACCCCTGCTCCACCTTTATGGCGATATCTCGAAACGGCGTCCACCTATGGAACTAAGGATTACTCCCTTTTAATATACTCATTAACACCTTTCTTTTGATACACATATTGTACTAACAAATTCTAGGGTCACCCCTGCTCCACCTTTATTGCGATATCTCGAAACGGCGTCCACCTATGGAACTAAGGATTACTCCCTTTTAAAATACTCATTAACACCTTTCTTTTGATACCCATATCGTACAAACACATTCTAGAGTCACCCCTGGTTCACCTTTATGGCTATATCTCGAAACGGCGTCCACCTATAGAACTATGGCCCACTCCCTCATAAAATATTCTTTAATGCCTTTTATTTGATACACATGTCATACAAACACATTCCAGGGTTTCCCTCGGTTCATTTTCCTACATGGTTATTTTCCATTATGTTGTCACCATAGCTCTCAACTGAGTATGTAATGTTCGGTTACACCCGAACTTAACCTTCCTTACTTGTTTATATTGATTTGGTGATGCGATGCGTGATTGTACTGTCTACTTTGGATTTGAAAACAAATTTTAAACGTTAAAATCATTGTGCACAAAACAAGTGTGCTATTTTATGCGTTAACGACCTATGAGAGTGTTGAAGATGGCTAATTTTAGCGCTTGGGCAGCGTTTTGACAGGATGATCAATAGGGCGGTGCGTACGGTGGGCTACCTTCAGTGTGTGTTAGAAAGAGATACAGGATGAGACCACGATTGTTACTTTAAAAATCGGGTAATAATATTGCTAATGTTTATTTCTTTGACGTCTATGCTGAAGATATCACACTTGTCTTATCCACTGTTGTATCAGAAATTCCGTTTGAGTACCGCAGAATGTTTTATGTTTGTAGATTTCCATGTTTTTCAGACGTCGGCATTTTGCTGGTACGTGAAGGATGATGACTGTTTTATTGATGGATGCTGTGGAGCAATTTAATAGCGAAAGTGGACTCCTGTATGATGGTTGGATTCCATGCTTTTTGTTGTAATCTCTAATGTTTTCTTCGAACGTTGTTCTTATTTGTCGTCCTGTTAATGTTATGTGATAGTTTTGGCATTCGCAGCTAAGCTTGTATATGCCATCTTTGCTAAACTGCTCCTCTGAGTTAGTTTTGGTTTTTAGTTTTCTGCCCAAATTGTTCAATGTTTTGAACGTGTGCACCAATTTAAATGCAACCCTTTCAGTATATGTCATTGTCGTCCAAGCAATTTCCTTTTCATTGTCTTTTTTTCTCAGAAGGAATCATTGAGAAAAAAATATAAATAACGAAAAGGAAAATGCAAATACTTGGACGACAATAAAATATTGTAGCGATTTTTTCAAAAAAGCGTCTTTAAATCTAACTGATTCCGCAGCTTACGCTACCCTTGGTTTTCTCGTTCACCCATTTCTCCTAAGGTCTAGTAATTTCGCGAACAGTTGTATCTCATGCTTGGTTACCAGCTATATAAATATATATTTGGAGTTTATCTTTTCTACTCGCCATATGTGTGTGTGTGTGAGTAACTACTTCGGCTGATGACTACATGTGTGTGTGTGATATATATCTTCGTTGCCTAGTACATAAGTGTCGCTGCTTACTGTGTTTTGTTATTGCGATTATTTACTAACAGCATAGTGATGTTAGCACTCGCCACAATATAATGAAAGGGCATCATATAAATTCGCAAACGAAAGGAAAAGGAAATGAGAAATTAGAAGTCAAATCCGAAGGCCGAACTGAAAACGGAGGGCGTCCTTTTAATTTGCTAACGAAGTGTTAACGCGTTGTTATCGAGGTGTTATCGGGTTCCTATTGGTTGTCGGTTACTTATCGAAAAAATATAGATTTTATAATAAAGTCTAATAGATTTATTATCTAAAAGCTATCGATATTATATGAAAGAGTTATCGATTTTTTGCCGAAATTTATCGATTTCTTATCGGAGTGCTACCAATATGTTATCGCTTTGATTTTAAAAAGTTATAAATTTGTTACATAAAAGCTAACGATTATTTATCGAAAAAATGTCGAAGTGTTACTAAAATGTTATCGATTTGCTAGCGACAAGTTGGTGAGTTGTTATGGGCGTGTTATCGATTTGCTATCAAAAAGTTATAGATTTATTATTTGAATGCTAAGAGCTTGTTATCGGCGCGTTATCAATTCGTTATCGATAGCTCATCGTTTTATTATAAAACAGAGATATCTGTTATTACCTCAATAAACAAAAAATTTATATCACATCTAAAACCCGTCGATAACAAACCGATAATAAATCAACAAAACATATAACTCGACGAAAATTTAGCTTTCGATAATAATTTGCCGGTATATTTGTTACCGATAAGTACCGTGCAGCAACTTTGGGAGATAGTCACGCAAAGCGACAGTTACGCACTAGAATTTTAATCTTCGCGTAACTCGGATATAAAAGTTACGTAAGCACGTACCAGGGGTTTCTCGCAGCAAAACGCTTGATATGCCTTCGCCATATTTCTACTGTCTCACGCCCTAGACCAAGCGTTTATTCTTAATGCTGCATGATACTATGGGAGACCTCTCTTACTCCTTCTAAGCCTCTGATCCGTACCGCTTTTAAATCTTCTGCTCTTATTGGATTCACATGCCTTCCCAACACTAAGCTCGTTGAATATTTAGCTTTTCGAGTGCAACGCATTGCTTATAGCGCTTTTGTCTTCTGTTATTCTCCCTCTCCTTCCTTGTTATCAAAACATGGTGTTGCTTTAAAAAACAGTAGCGTATAAAATAGAAGGGAACGAGAATATGAGATGCAGAAATGTCTACAGCAATTAAGAGATACAAAAACGAGAAATAAATAAACATATATTTCCAAAAAGGCTGTTCGCGAAAAATCTAGACCCTGAGAGAAATAGGTCAACGAGGCCAAGTGAGAGCATAAAAGCAGCGCAGCACAAGTTGGGGAAACAGTTGATTTTAGAACGTAGTAAGTGAAGTATGCGAGTAATTTAATATGAAGTACTACTAACATACTAGTGCTGTAAATGAAAAATATTTTGCTATACTGAATATTTGAGGTATATATACGACAGTTCAGTGATTCGAACGATAACAAAAGGTGCAGAATAATTAAGAATCTCCTAAGACTCGTAACAGTAATTAAGTCTGTGGAAAAATCACAAAATATGCATTATATTTATTACACGTATTCTCATTACTGGTGCCGATAGGTTAGTGCAAAGAACGAAAATTAAAAAAAAAGCTAAAACTCTAATTCGTGGTGATCCGCACTTATTTAAGTTCGTCAAAAAACTTTTATTACAAAATCGAATAAGAAGCAACGGCGGCCGCCGTGGTGTGATGGTAGCGTGCTCCGCCTACCACACCGAAGATCGTGGGTTTACGCACCGGGGAAAGCAACATAAAAATTTTAGAAACTAGGTTTTTCAATTAGAAGAAAATTTTTCTAAGCGGGATCGTTTTGTTGCAGTGTTTGGCAAACACTCCGAGTTTGGCAAGCATTCCGAGTATATTTCTGCCATGAAAGGTTCTCAGTAAAAACCCATCTGCCTTGCAGATGTCGTTCGAAATCGGCATAAAACAAGTAGGTCCCGTCCCGCCAATTTGTAGGAAAATTTAAAGGGAGCACGACGCAAATTTTTAGACAAGTACGGCCTAAAGCCTCTTCGATGATTGTCGTATGTCGTGTATGACAGCAACTATTGTAACGTACAGCCTCTCCTCATATCTCTCCGTCAACCAGAGTGGGAGGGGGACTGTAACGAACGGTAACAATAACATCACCCCCCTGTATTTCCTTATTTACTTAAACCTGAACCCACCTGTACTTATTTCTCTATAGCATAGCCAACAACCACTATGGTAAATAACCACACGCTACCAACGACTGATAGCAAACCAATGTTGTGTTCCGTCAACACAAGAAAAACACAGAAAATCACAATAATGGTGTATTGGTTTCTCAACCAGTTTGCGGCACCACCCATATAAACAGCGAATTTGCATTTTTGCAACTCAGTCCTCGCAGGTGAGCCAGCGAGAGCGGATGTCTTTTTAAAGACATACTTTTCCCTCCTGCTAGCTAGCTAAGTGGAAGGGACGTCGTAACGGCACGGGTTACCCTTCACTTAGGTAAGGACGACGGGGAGGACGCCTTGTGCTACTTTGCCCCCCGCGCCCTCTTAGGTGTTGAGCGGCCCGTCGCCTTCATGACCAATCGACCCCTTCCCCTCAGCTCTGGTTTCGGCCGTGAGCGGATGCGTGCGCACAGGGGCTACCGCTGTGCCGTTAAGGTGTACTTCCCCTCCGCCTATGGGTCGACCCACGGTGTCTCGGCTGGTGCAAACCCGCCCCCCTTACGCGCCTTCTACTAGTGTGCAAGTAGGAAGGCGGGGGTGTCCAGCGGTGAAACCAGCACTAACGAGTCCTCGCAGTCTCTTCCCCAGGTGACCGACCCCGCGTACTACCGATCCGGCCGAAGACTACCGATCAATCCGATACCGTTAACCGACCCCGCCCGGAACGAGCCGCGCTGTTCAGGCCAACACCATCGCTAGCCTACTTCCCCTCTCACCCCGGCCCTAGTACACGCCCCGTAACCCACCGCCGCTGCCGTCGCATCGCCGCCCCTCCGGCGGCCACCGTTAAGCCGCTGGTTCTATCCCACCGCTGCTCCCGTACCGCCGCACAGTGGCGCCTTTTGAGTTTTTTCTTTGCAAAAATCATAACTTTTAAACCAATGAAGATATTTTAAAAATTTAAAATGCGAATGAAAGTTAATTATTTGATGTTTTATTGTGTGAAAGCTCAGAATGTTACAGATACCGTGGCACTGCCCACTTATGATAAAAAGTTTTATCTAAGTAGTCAGTAACTACCAAAATCGATAGACGTATTGTTTCTTTTAAATGGCAATACTCTTACAAAACTCAAATGTCCAAGGTGCTTCAAAATGCATCGTAAAATTTTAGATGTTTTTTTTTTTTAATTTACAAGCCAAATATGTATTTTATTAATAACTAAAATTATTGAAATTGGTTCAATGAAATTTTATTTGAGCTAAAGATTAAACAGCCAACGAATTTTGGAAAAGGGAAGTGGCACTGCCCATTTATGCTGAAAAGTTTGATCTTAGTAACCGCTTCATCAATTTGTACCAAACTCGATAGACGTATTGATTTCTATAAAAATGTAAACTCGTTTGAAGGCGAAATGCCTAAGCTTTAAAATAAATTTGATAAACTTTAGAGAAATGCAATAACGAAAAGTATATATTTATAAATTACTAAATTAATAAATTTTTAAAAAATTAACTTGAACATAGGTATCTTATTTTTCAATAAAGTAACAAAATTGATTAGTAAATCTCTTTTTCATTGTTGTGACAAGAAGTGAGAAACTTATTTTATCTTAACATAGTCATCGTCACTGGAACATATATCTAACAAAGCAACAATTTCTGAGCTATGCGCATCTGTAAGATCTTTTTGTGTTCTTACATACCTCATAGATGATATGACTGGATCAGAAGAGAAAGCTAACATGTTGAAAGGTCTTAGTTTTGTCTAACTTGTGATACTTTGCAGGTGTTCATACATCTATATATTTTGTAGTCCTTGTTCTTAGATTCTTGAGCTTCTTCAGACAATTCTCCTAATGGTAAGCACTGGTACTCTATTAAATTTTTCCATGTGCTAAAATTTTATGTACCCTTGGTGTAAGTTTCATCTCAGGATACTTTTGATGCAGCAACTCTGTAGTTTTAGATGCATTTTTGCAAATTTGGGTCCACTAACTGGTTCATGGCAGTTTAGAATATTTAAAATTACTCCCAATCTTTTCACAATATCTCTATCAACTCCTGTTATGCGAGCAGCCACTTCATCCTTTTCAAAAAATCTTCTTGAGGAGTTACTATCATTTGTATTTCCGTATCCATATTTTGGACAGTCAACTCTAAGGCCAATCTCTTTATAGAATGCATCCTGAATTACTTTTTTCTCCTGTTTTGTTTCTCCTTACATTTTATATTGTCGTCGAAATCTTCTCCTTGTTGTGGTAGTGTATAAGCCAGCTTCACAAAAAATTCCATACATCTTATCCTAGAATACAAAGGAGATATTCCATACTCATAATTTAGTTCGTCAGTTATTGAAACATCAAGATATTCAAAGTCCTTTTGGCTCTTCTTACAAATTGCACATTTCATTGTAGATGTCGTATTTTTTATTAAGTTCAAAACTTTTCCATCGACCATTGTTAGAAGAAAATCATGCTTTATTGTAATGACATTCCCCTCTTCAATTTCAATTATTGTTGGTTCTTATTTGGCAATTTGATTTTTTATATCACTCACTGTAGCTTTTATGAGTTCCAAAGACTCCTTCTCGCATTTAAATAATATCGGGCGACACAATATAGTTGATGACGAACGTGGATTTTTCCAATATTCTGAAGCTTCATCTTTTAGTCGTAATGGAACAATAGAAGCCATAAACATATTGCTATCTGTAATTGTTTCATCGTCTACATTTATTCTTTGTTTATATGCGCTTTGTCCTGATGATCCATCACAGCCCCACATAGTTATCAATGCTAGCTCCTTTGGCAGTGATTTCAACTTTTCTTCAGTAAAACTTTGAAGGAGTGGTGTAGATGTGTGATCCATTAGGTTTTGTAGCTCAATTTCAGCTGATACTTCGGTTATTTTGGGACTTAGAGGAACTGCTTTTTTCTTGGCTTGAGTACTTTTTTTGCATCCAGGTAAAATATCGGCATTAGGTTGCAATAATGACTTACGCAATATAATATATTTTTTCTTCGTTAAAACGAGATCTATAAACAACGCCAAAGCTTCTTCGGGAGTGTATTTCCAAGGTAGCGCATTTGGTGGTGTGGGAATGCTGTTTTTGATCCTCATCAGTCGCACTGGACTTGCTACCGCAACTGCTTCTGTTATATGAGACTTCACGTTTTCTTCATTTTTTTTTTATATTTAATAGCCAGTGCTTCTGAAAGATTAGTCGTGGCCATACATTTTGTGGTATCAGACAGCTTCCTTTTCCTTGTGTATGTAGAACACTCTTCTATGGGATTTGTTGGTCCCCTCTAGTTGGATTGGCTGACGTGCTAGGCGTTTCTTCATCCAAAAAATGTTTGCCAGCTAGCCACTTTTCATGCTTACTTAGAAATTTTGGATTGTTATGATAGACGTCCTTCCATTTTCTTTCTATCATAATGTATTGTAAACTAATTTTTTCTTCCAGTCCTTCCTTTTCTTTAATGCTTGTTTCACTCGCTTATTCTCTCACAAAAGTCTCAAGGAAGTCCCGTCTTGACTTTGTAGATTTAAACACCGCAAATTGTTTCGAGTTTTCTAGATACATATTAGAATTGGTTTCGAGTGTACTTGACTAAATATTAAACTGTGAACTATATTTAAAAATACTATTCTCTTTATTTAAGTAAACAGAATACTCAGTTCCTTAATCTCCAAAAGACGAATGATAATGTGCATTGTATGATGGATAGCTTTATATACCTATTCAAATTATTAAAATGAATTTCAGGTATACAATTCGTAACTAAAAAAATTTATGTTTTTAACAAGTTCCAATAACAAAAACGACTTTACTGCCGTAATGAATTATATATAAATGCTCAGAGGCGTATTTATGCCCAAGGTTGTTTAACTTTATTTGATGTAAAAAGTGAAGTTGCAGCTGGACGCAGGTAGACTTTGTGAATTTAGGTAACTGAATATTTCACAAATAACTACTGTTAATTTGACGGAGCACATATTTTAACATTTTTTTTTCCATCAAAGTTTTAAAAAGGGCCTAAAAATAGGCATTCCGAAAAATAGGTATATCCGCCAACTTTTACCAAAAAAAAAAAAACAATTTTTTTTTGTTTCAATCCTAAATTAAATTATCTTTAATTGGTACACAAGAAGACGACAACCGGCCGCCTTATTTACTCACAAAACCATTTTAAATACAACGAAAAAAAGAAAAATTTCAAATTTTTCCCAATGTTGAAAATTGGTCAATTTTGAGCGGCTCTACCTTGTAAACTATAATTTTCTGTGAAAAGCGGTTATATACTCTTGATCCCTAGAAAATTCTCTATTAGAAACATTTATTAGATTTAGCGAACGCTTTCATGATTTTTTTGATTTTTGCCATGCTTTAACGGCAGAGGTGCCACTGTGCGCCGTACCAATCCACCCGTTACCCGACCGTCCAACCGACCTAACGAGCTTCTTCTGCTCCAACGACCGTTAGCCGCCCCTCCGCCCCCACCAATTTGCGACAGAAAGCTGCTGCCCGCCTAATACTCCAGCCGTGTGTGCGTGAGTTCGTAACACATAAATATTGTGTATTTATTCAGTAGGGGTTTGTGGGACCTTTACCCGACTCTGGATTGACTGAGCGTTACCCCAGCCTTAGACAAAACCCGCCTCATACTATTTTATAGATGGTAAGGGAAGACGATTTTTGCACATTATTAAGCAGTGTGTTCTAAATGTATCGTTGACATTTACATGTATGAGATCACGTGCTGGGTATATAATGTTGGGTTACACCAGAACTTACAATTTCTTAATTGTTTTTTTTATAATTTTATAAATTTTCATGCCACATTTTTAATTTTTTCTTCAAATAACATTTTTGCAATCGTTTCTTGCAACATTGTTTCTACTCACTTTTTACTGGTTTGTTTTTTTAAAAACTTAAATTTAGCGTTCATACTATGCGGCAATCAGTTTTGTGGCGGCGAACGTTGTAAAATGTTTACGTTTATTTTGTGGCATACTAATATATATGTACGTATCTTTTTTATACTCAGTTGAGCAGAGCTCACAGAGTATATTAAGTTTTATTGGATAACGGTTGGTTGTACATATATAAAGGAATCGAGATAGATATAGACTTCCATATATCAAAATAATCAGGATCGAAAAAAATTTGATGGAGCGATGTCCGTGCGTCCGTCCGTCCGTTAACACGATAACTTGAGTAAATTTCGAGGTATCTTGATGAAATTTGGTATGCAGGTTCCGGGGCACTCATCTCAGATCGATATTTAAAATGAACGATATCGGACTATAACTACGCCCACTCTTTTGATATTGAAAATTTCGAAAAACCGAAAAAGAGCGATAATTCGTTACCAAAGACCGATAAAGCGATGAAACTTGGTAGGTGCGTTGAACTTATGACGCAGAATAGAAAACTAGTAAAATTTTGGACAATGGGCGCGGCGCCGCCCACTTTTAAAAGAAGGTAATTTAAAAGTTCTGCAAGCTGTAATTTGGCAGTGGTTGAAGATTTTATGATAAAATTTGGCAGAAACGTTACCCTATTACTATATACATGCTTAATAAAAATTAGCAAAATCGGAGAGCGACTACGCCCATTTTAAAAAAAATTGTTTTAAAGTCAAATT
Source organism: Eurosta solidaginis (assembly GCF_040869045.1). Classification (NCBI taxonomy): domain Eukaryota; kingdom Metazoa; phylum Arthropoda; class Insecta; order Diptera; family Tephritidae; genus Eurosta; species Eurosta solidaginis. The sequence goes on from NC_090323.1 coordinate 53,743,045, forward strand.
TTAACAAAAAATTTTATATCTTTACAGTATATAAGTAAATTATGTCAACATTCAACTCCAGTGATGATATGGTGCAACAAAATACAAAAATAAAAGAAAATTTCAAAATGGGCGTGGCTCCGCCCTTTTTCATTTAATTTATTTAGGATATTTTTAATGCCATAAATCGAACAAAAATTTACCAATCCTTGTGAAATTTGGTAGGGGCTTAGAATCTAGGACGATAACTATTTTCTGTGAAAAAGGGCGAAATCGGTTGAAGCCACGCCCAGTTTTTATATACAGTCGACCGTCTTTCCTTCCGCTCGGCAGTTAACACGATAACTTGAGCAAAAATTGATATATCTTTACTAAACTCAGTTCACGTACTTATCTGAATACTTTGTATCGGTATAAAAAATGGCCGAAATCCGACTTTTTCGATATCGAAAATTACGAAAAAAGAAAAAAATGCCATAATTCTTTACCAAATACGAAAAAAGGTATGAAACATGGTAATTGGATTGGTTTATTGACTCAAATAAAACTTTAGAAAAAAACTTTGTAAAATGGGTGTGGCACCTAAGATATTAGTTTGAAGAAAATGAAAAAGTTCTACAGGGCGAAATCAAAAGCCCTTGGAATCATGGCAGGAATATTGGTCGTGGTATTACATATATAAATAAATTAGCGGTACCCAACAGATGATGTTCTGGATCACCCTAGTCCACATTTTGGTCGATATCTCGAAAACGCCTTCACATATACACCTACCTGCACTCCCTTTTAAAACCCTAATTAATACCTTTATTTTGATACCCATATCGTACAAACGCATTCTAGTCACCCCTGGTCAACCTTTATGGCGATATCTCGAAAAGGCGTCTACCTATAGAACTAAGGCCCAGTCCCTTTTAAAATACTCATTTGCTTTCGTTTGATACCCATATTTTACAAACGCATCTTAGAGCCAACCCTGCTCCACCTTTTTAACGATATCTCGAAAAGGCGTCCACCTACAGGACTAGGGTCCCCTCCCTTTTAAAATACTCTTTAATACCTTCCATTTAAAATCCATGTCATACAAACACATTAAAGGGTTACCCTAGGATCATTTTGCTAAATGGTGATTTTCCCTTATTTTGTCTCCAAAGCTCTCAGCTCAGTATGTAATTTTCGGTTACGCCCGAACTTAGCCTACCTTACTTGTTACATTCTAAATATGTGTTTCAATGTCATTGTTGCATTTTACATGAATGTATTTTTGTAAGGAAGTGGTGAATGGGGGTAAAAATGTACATTAGAGCAGGTATTATAATGGGCCCAATTTGGATATTTATCATGCGAACATTTCTAAGATATATATTGTGACGAAGATACTTAAATCATATTTCATGTGTTAAAAGCAGAGATTGCATTTAACGGTTAACATAAAAAGCAATTCTGTTTATCAGGGCTAAAAAGAGATAGCCAAAAACAAAAAGAGCTTTTTCACTGAGGTATGTGTATTTCTGAATTTTTCTTTCTTTCTCATAACTTAACGATACTACTTTATTTTGTCTTTGCTTCCAAGCTAGAAAAACTGACGAAACTTTATTCCAAGCTAGAAAAACTGACGACACAATTTCTACTACGAGAAAGTGACGCAACTAATTCCCCAAAGTTAGTCAGTTTGACATGTTTATGTTTTAAATTTTATATTTCATTAACATTGTTGACAGTAAAGAATGCAAATAATATGGAAAAATTATTTTGGTCTCTGATGGTTAAATTTTTTCACAACAAAGTTGAATTTTAGTTGTGTTTTTATGTACACAATTTTCAAACTAAAAACAAAATTTTCATTTGTGAGAAAAAATAAAGACAAAACCGCCGAATGACAAAAAAGCCTATCGAAACACAAAAAGAACTAGATTGTGTTTTTCTTGTATTTCGTTAGTTTTTTGAAATACATATAGTTTAAACACTTACACCAGTACTGAGGGCAACAAAAGGTATAAGAGAAAATATAAGAAAAATACAGAGAAAATAAAGTAGTGTCATACAGGTATTAGTGATCAAATTTTATTTTAAAATGTTTTCTCATTATCACTGAAATCGTTTAGTGAGATTTATTGCCTTATGCTTTTTTAAAACTTCTATTTTGTGGACGAAATAGGTTTTGGGAATGGTATATCTTTATCTATTTCCAGGACCAAGTTTAGCAAATTTCTTAAGTGTTTGGTGAAAATTTTGGGATCATTTCGAAATAAATTTGGGAACATATTAAGGAAAGTTTTGGGATTATTTGCACAATTGTTTCGGGACCATTTTGAGATTGTCATGGAATTATCTTGGAATAATCCCGCAGCCATTTGCAAATAATTACATGATTATGTTAGCGACTATTTCAGGATTCAGAATTCATTTATGAATTCGAAAAATTATCGTGCTGTTAGATATTATTATCGGATTTTTACCGGTCCATTGTTGCATTTTTATCGTATTGCAATCAATAAAAATGCTAAGGGCTGTCGCAATATCAGTGAATTATCAACGTGTTATCGGTTTATTATGGAAAAATTTAATATTGTTATCAAAATGTTATCGGAGTATTATGGAAAAATTATCGATTTATTTTCCTAAAAATATCGAAATATAAATTTAATCACAAAGCTATCGACTTGTTATCGAAGAAATATCGAAAAGTTTTCGACAGCAAATCGGTGATTTTCGATAACAAGTCGAAATTGTTTCGATAACAAATAAATATTTTTTGACAACAAATCGATTTTATAAATGAATAAAATAAACATAAAAAATGTATATTTTTGCGGTTAAAAATCGATAACTTTTCGCTAACAAGTTTGTTATACTTCGATAAAACATCGCTAATGCTTCTATAGCTTTCCTATTAACTGTCGATAACAGTGCGAATACTCATTTATCCCTTCTTTTCCATTTTGCTCTCCTTTACTTTTCTCTCCTTTCCTTTTTCCCTCTCCTTTATTTCCTTTCCTTTTAATTTCTTTTCTGTTTTCCGCGCATCAAAAAATGCATGTGTCCATTAAATAATTATTCCTATTTCGGGAACTGTTATTTGTGATCTCTGCTAAAAAAAATAATATATATGGTCAATTTCACACTCGTAAACTCGTTATTTCAGAGGGAAACATATGAGGTGGGTTTGGTCAAAGGCTGAGGTATGCTCAAGTCAATCCAGAGTCGGATGGAGGTCCCACTTCCCCCACCTAAATAAATACACAGTAAATTAGTGTTGATTACGAACACACACACACACGCGGCTCACATCCTTGAATCCAGGAGAGAGAGGGAGAGAGAGAGAGAGAGATGTTCACTAGGTAGTGTCGCTGACAATATAGTGTAACGCAAGGACGACGGCTCTCCACAGAGAGAGGGAGACAGAGTGCTAGCTAAGCGGTGGCTGAGATGGTGAAGACGACGGTGGCTCTCGCTAAGATGTGCTAACGGCGGTAGTAATGACGGCGGTAGTTAGGATCACGCCCGAAGAGAGAGCACTGAGTGACGGTGGCTCTCACCAAATAGCTATTACGACTGTGGTGGCTAGACTTCGGGATAGGATGTCCAAGGATCGGGATGGCGATGATGTTGTACCTACGCAGAAGTGTGTCTGGTGTATTCCGGCCAATCATTTTATTCATATGTAACTATGAACACGTTGGGAACTATGCTCGCATTGTCGCGCACAACGCGCCACGAATGAAAATTCCCAAGCATTGTGCGTTCACCACCGCTGGCTTGCCTTGTGCTTGCGCGATGGTTGTTGGGCCGGTATGTATGTATATATGTATGTCGATACATACACTACTAGGGGTGGGGAGTAAATGGAAAATATAATGTTAGGGGTGGGCGCTAAATAGGAAATATATATTTTGGCGTAGAATTTGCTACGTTACAGTCCCCCTCCTACTTCGGCGGACGAAAGGTTGTCGTATTCTAGGGTTTTTGCGCGGAGGCCTGAACTACCATGGGCAGAGCCCAGGTGTGTTTTATCATCGGTTGAATCCGATGGCTCGGCCGACATGTGCGTATATGTGTTCGCTGATGTTTTTATTATTATGATTGATTGATTTTTTTTTTCTTCTCTTTTTTTCAACAATAATGTGTACATTTCATTTGTGTTTAAATTTACATTGCAAGTAAAAATTCATTTTAAATTTACATTTCAAGATTAAGGTATATACATATGTACATTTTTATATTACATTTTAAATATACATTTCAAAATTAAGGTATTTACATTTCATGTATAGAAAACTTATCAAACTAGGTCGTATCTTGCTTCTCCTCAGCCAGCGAATCGTACCATCTTGGAGTGTTCTTTCAGCTTGATTATGGCGCGATCTTCGTCCACCCTACGCGCCGTGTTATACCCTTTTGCGATTTAACCATAGTCCGGGCAAAGAAGTCTGGGCGTGGTTTCCATTAATAGTATCGTGGGGCTCTCGGTTTTGTGCATACGGTATAGTGTCATGAGCGGTTGGTTTGTCGCATACGATGGCGTTTAGATGGCCGGCTATTAATGGCGGGCCCCAGAATATCTTAGCGTCCAGTATTCGTAGCTTATTTGCGGGCCACGGTACTGCGTCGAATGGAGGCGGTTCTTCGGGCATGGCATATTTTGTTCGTGCTTCTCTCGGCCCAACGAAGTTGCGGTTAAAATTTATTTCGGCGGTTGATTTGTGTTGGGTCGTATTTATGGCGAACACTTTTTCTCTTAATTCCCGTTGCCAGTTCCGATGGTCTTGTTTCGTACGTTGTGCCACCCTTGTTTTGATAACGCGATTAACGCGTTCGGTAGGATTTTAGTGGGGGGCCCACAGTTTGGTAAATCGGCGGGTGATGTTATGATCCTTCAGGATCGTTGCCGAGCGTTAGTGACGAGTTGCTCACCATTGTTGCTGAGGAGGATGGCCTGGTAATAACTTTGTTTTAGTATTGTGTTGTGTCTGTGTTCTGCGGCAGGGTTTGGCCCTTTTAGGTGTGTGGGTGCTTTTTGATGTGTTTCTATGAGCTCTAGGTGTTCTATCTTTCGCTCTTCGTTGAGGTGTTCCGCTTCTCTTATGTAATGCAGGGTTACGGGTGCGTTTGCTTTGGTTGTACCGGCTGTGCTAAGGGGCTTTCCATCCAGTGAGACGGTAACGCTGCGCTTTGCCAAAAAGTCCATAACCAGTATAACACTCTCGGCCAAATTAGGGATAACAGACACCAACGTACTGGCTGTTTGATCATTGTATTTGACCTTGACCGGGTAGGAGTGGGTGCTCGCAATGCATGATTGGTCGGCGAGGTGCACGTTGCGACGATTGGATAACGGTGGAATCTTTCGTCGGTCTAAATGCCTCCTTACGACTTCATTGATATATGTCACGGTGGCCCCCGTGTCGATCAGGGCGCGGCACATCAATCCTTCGATGGACACCTGTATGTAAAAACGTCCGTCGTTCCCCTTCCCTTTGGCTACGGATGATAATATTGCGGGTGTTATCGGATTATTTCGGTTCATTCCGTAGCATGCACAATCCCTGGAGAGCGTTCCGTCTCTGCCGCATCTAGAACAAAAAAGTCGTCTTTTGTTGTTGTAATGGGAGCGGCGGTGGCCGCGTTTCTTGCATCGCCAGCAGGTGTTTCTTGCATCGTAACGGTCAGTGAGTGTGTATATGGAGTTTGTTATTTGATCATTCTGCTCCTCCAGCTCCTCGATTATTACTGTGCTTAAGCTTTGTGCTAACAGTCGGCTTTGTTTGGCTTCTTCGCTCCGCAGTAGTTCTTACTCGCCGATGAGCTCCATAAGCTGCTCTATCGTTTGGAACTCGCCCCGCTTCACAAAAAGTCGATACTCCACCCGTAGTCCGTCGTATATGTGTTCTAGATGATCTTCTTTGCACAAAGTCGCGTGGTGGCGAATCATCGTCTGGAGGGCGAGGATATAGTCCTTGGCCTTTTCTCTGCTCGTCTGTTTTCTTTGGCGGATAGCGTCCTCTAGCTCGCTAATATGTCGCTTCGGCAAAAAGAATTTTCCGGCTTCGGAGCGGAAGTCAGCCCATGTGTGTAGTTGTTGTTTTCGCAGGCGAAACCATTGAAGGGCTTTGCCACGCAGTATCTCTGGAAGGGTTGGGAGGAGTTGATCTGGCTTAATCAGATAGCATTCTGCCAGTTCCTCAATCCTTTCCAGGAAGTCGTATAATGTGTCGCCTCCAGCGTAATGTATATCCCAGCGGCGGCCTGCATTCATAACCTCCGTGTTACTTATGCCGCTCTGCTCACGCTGGGGGGATATTTCTTTAATTGTGACGGCCGGCGTGGTGTTTTGCGTAGATGTGACTGGCCGGGCCTCTTCGGCGGCGATCTCCATCTCTACCTCTCTCAAAAGATTTTCTGTTGACTTACGCTTTCGTTGTTCTCGGACGTATGCGCTGAGTGTGCTGCGTAATTCGGCGACGGTATGCCCTTCGGTGTATATTCGGTAGCGTTTGCATTCTTCGATTAGCCTCTCCTTCTTCAGCAGGTAAATCCAGCCTAGAGAGTCGAAGTTGAGCATGATGGTGGTGGTTTCGCTTATTTTTGTGTCAATTGTTGGTTGTTTGTTCGGTGAACCCGTTCCTACAGTGTTGGTGCTCTCGTTGGTTTTGGCACAGTCACCTAAGGAGAAGGGTCCCTGCTCGGGCGCCATTTATGAGGTGGGTTTGGTCAAAGGCTGAGGTATGCTCAAGTCAATCCAGAGTCGGATGGAGGTCCCACTTCCCTCACCTAAATAAATACACAGTAAATTAGTGTTGATTTCGAACACACACACACACGCGGCTCTCAGGCTAAAATATCCACAACCTTGAATCCAGGAGAGAGAGAGAGAGATGTTCACTAGGTATTGTTGCTGACAATATAGTGTAACGCAAGGACGACGGCTCTCCACAGAGAGAGGGAGATAGAGTGCTAGCTAAGCGGTGGCTGTGATGGCGAAGACGACGGTGGCTCTCGCTAAGAGGTGCTAACGGCGGTAGTAATGACGGCGGTAGTTAGGATCACGCCCGAAGAGAGAGTACTGAGTGACGGTGGCTCTCACCAAATAGCTATGACGACGGTGGTGGCTAGACTTCGGGATGGGATGTCCAAGGATCGGGATGGCGATGATGTTGTACCTATGGCGAAGTGTGTCTGGTGTATTCCGGCTAATCAATTGATTCATATGTAACTATGAACACATTGGGAATTATGCTCGCATTGTCGCGCACAACGCGCCACGAATGAAAATTCCCAAGCATTGTGCGTTCACCATCGCTGGATTGCCTTGTGTTTGCGCGATGGTTGTTGGGCCGGTATGTATGTATATATGTATGTCGGTACATACACTACTAGGGGTGGGCAGTAAATGGAAAATATAATGTTAGGGGTGGGCGCTAAATAGGAAATAGATATTGTGGCGTAGAATTTGCTACGTTACAAACATTTATGTTCTCTTTCAACAGGGCAACAAATAATTTTTTTTCTTTTTAGAAAACTTTTTAAGGTACAAGTATACATAAAGGAATAATTTTTCATTTTGTTTTCTGCTTGCACCGCGATACACTCTATGTATGTGAAAGGTTTGCTTGCCATTCTTACTGCAACATAACTCAGCACCTCATTCTTCAAGTGCGTGGCAATAAATTTTACAATTTGCCTTTATTTTACTTGAAAAAAATTAAAAAAAAATAACACCAAAAAAATGTACTTCATTCGTGCCGCATTGTGTTGCATTCCTTCCATTTATGGCACCACAAAGCTCTGTTTGTTTACGCTCAATTGGTGCACAGGTGAATGCTTGTCTACGTAGGGCCGCACATAACACGCTCTATTTGCCACAGACGCATACCCACACATACACACATACACGCACACAAATGTATTTTGAATGCCTCGTGTTTTCAATGAAAGCAGAGCAATTTGTCGTTTGTGCCAAATGTTGGACACATTTGTTGTAAATCTGTAATATATGTGCAAACATACTTTTTGGTTCATGCAACAGCAGCTAGAAAAACCGTTAAACGAATAAGTTGTTGCGACACTGCTTGGCGACAGCAATAAAATAAACAAATTGATGGCAATAAATGCAAAGAAAAACAAGTAAGGAAGGCTAAGTTCGGGTGTAACCGAACATTACATACTCAGTTGAGAGCCATGGAGACAAAATAAGGGAAAATCACCATGTAGGAAAATGAACCCTGGAATGTGTTTGTATGACGTGTGTATCAAATGGAAGGTATTAAAAAGTATTTTAAGAGGGAGTAGGCCATAGTTCTATAGGTGAACGCCGTTTAAGGATATCGCCATAAAGGTGGACCAGGCGTGACTCTAGAATTTGTTTGTACGATATGGTTATCAAATGAAAGGTGTTAATGAGTATTTTAAAAGGGAGTGGGCCTTAGTTCTATGGGTGGACGCCTTTTCGAGATTTCGCAATAATGGTAGACCAGGGGTGACTCTAAAATTTTTTTGTACGATATGGTTATCAAATGAAAGGTGTTAATGAGTATTTTAAAAGGGAGTGGGCCTTAGTATTATAGGTGGGCGCCTTTTCGAGATATCGCCATAAAGGTGGACCAGGTGTGACCCTAGAATTTTTTTGTACGATATGGGTATCAAATTAAAGGTATTAATGAGGGTTTTAAAAGGGAGTGATGGTAGTTGTATAGGTGGTCGCCTTTTCGAGATATCGCCATAAAGGTGGACCAGGGGTGACTCTAGAATCCGTTTGTACGATATGGGTATCAAATGAAAGGTGTTAATGAGTATTTTAAAAGGGAGTGGGCCTTAGTATTATAGGCGGACGCCTTTTCGAGATATCGCCATAAGGGTGGACCAGGGGTGACTCTAGAATTGGTTTGTACGATATGGGTATATAATTAAAGGTGTTAATGAGTATTTTAACAGGGAGTGGGCCTTAGTATTATAGGTGGACGCCTTTTCGAGATATCGCCATAAAGGTGGACCAGGGATGACTCTAGAATTTGTCTCTATGATATGGGTATCCAATGAAAGGTGTTAATGAGTATTTTAAAAGGGAGTGGGCCTTAGTATTATAGGCGGACGCCTTTTCGAGATATCGCCATAAGGGTGGACCAGGGGTGACTCTAGAATTGGTTTGTACGATATGGGTATAAAATGAAAGGTGTTGATGAGTATTTTAAAAGGGAGTGGGCCTTAGTTCCATGGGTGGACGCCTTTTCGAGATTTCGCAATAATGGTAGACCAGGGGTGACTCTAAAATTTTTTTGTACGATATAGTTGTCAAATGAAAGGTATTAATGAGTATTTTAAAAGGGATTGGGCCTTAGTATTATAGGTGGACGCCTTTTCGAGATATCGCCATAAAGGTGGACCAGGGATGACTCTAGAATTTATTTCTATGATATAGGTATCCAATGAAAGGTGTTAATGAGTATTTTAAAAGGGAGTGGGCCTTAGTATTATAGGCGGACGCCTTTTCGAGATATCGTCATAAGGGTGGACCAGGGGTGACTCTAGAATTGGTTTGTACGATATGGGTATAAAATTAAAGGTGTTAATGAGTATCTTAACAGGGAGTGGGCCTTAGTATTATAGGTGGACGCCTTTTCGAGATATCGCTATAAAGGTGGACCAGGGATGACTCTAGAATTTGTCTCTATGATATGGGTATCCAATGAAAGTTGTTAATGAGTATTTTAAAAGGGAGTGGGCCTTAGTATTATAGGCGGACGCCTTTTCGAGATATCGCCATAAGGGTGGACCAGGGGTGACTCTAGAATTGGTTTGTACGATATGGGTATAAAATTAAAGGTGTTGATGAGTATTTTAAAAGGGAGTGGGCCTTAGTATTATAGGCGGACGCCTTTTCGAGATATCGTCATAAGGGTGGACCAGGGGTGACTCTAGAATTGGTTTGTACGATATGGGTATAAAATTAAAGGTGTTGATGAGTATTTTAAAAGGGAGTGGGCCTTAGTTCTATTGGTGGACGCCTTTTCGAGATATCGACAACAATGTGGACCAGGGTGACCCAGAACATCATCTGTCGCGTACCGCTAGTTTATTTATATATGTAATACCACGGACAGTATTCCTGCCAAGATTCCAAGGGCTTTTGATTTGGCCCTGCAGAACTTTTTCGTTTTCTTCTACTTAATATAGTAGGTGTCACACCCATTTTACAAAGTTTTTTTCTAAAGTTTTATATGCGTCAATAAACCAATCCAATTACCATGTTTCATACCTTTTTTCGTATTTGGTAAAGAATTATGGCATTTTTTTCATTTTTCGTAATTTTTTATATCGGAAAGTGGGCGTGGTCATAGTCGGATTTCGGCCATTTTTTATACCAATACAAAGCGAGTTCAGATAAGTACGTGAACTGAGTTTAGTAAAGATATATAGATTTTTCCTCAATTTATCATGTTAACGGCAGAGCGAAAGGACAGAGTCAACTGTGTATAAAAACTGGGCGTGCCTTCAACCGATTTCTCCGTTTTTCACAGAAAATAGTTATCGTCGTAGAATCTAAGCCCCTACCAAATTTCAAAAGGATTGGTGCATTTTTGTCGATTTATGGTATTAAAAGAATCCTAGACAAATTAAATTAAAAAGGGCGGAGCCACGCCCATTTTGAAATTTTCTTTTATTTTTGTATTTTGTTGTACCATATCATTACTTGAGTTGATATTTGAAAGATATTAAATTTTTTGTTAAAATATGATTTAAAAAAATTTTTTTTTTAATAGTGGGCATGGTCTTTCTTCGAATTTGCTAAATTTTAATCAGCATATATATAGGACTAGGAGTAACGTTCCTGCCAAATTTCATTATGATATCTTCAACGACTGCCAAATTACAGCTTGCAAAACTTCTAAATTACCTTCTTTTAAAAGTGGGCGGTGCCACGCCCATTGTCCAAAATTTTACTAATTTTATATTCTGCGTCATAATCAACTCATCAACATAGCTTCATCACTTTATCTGTCTTTGGTAATGAATTATCGCACTTTTTGGGTTTTTCGAAATTTTCGATATCGAAAAAGTGGCCTGGTTATGGTCCGATTTCGTTCATTTTAAATAGCTCTGAGATGAGTGCCCAGGAACCTACATACCAAATTTCATCAAGATACCTCAAAATTTACTCAAGTTATCGTATTAGCTGGCGGACGGACGGACGGACAGACGGACATGACTCAATAAAATTTTTTTTCGATACTGATGATTTTGATATATGGAAGCCTATATCTATCTCGATCCCTTTATACATGTATAACCAACCGTTATCCAATTAAAATTAATATACTCTGCGAGCTCTGCTCAACTGAGTATAAAAAGACTAATAAAACCGTCAGTTAAGCAATAACTTTTACAAAGCTTGGCAATGTCACACACACGCGTTTCAGTCAACATATACATATATACTTGCATACAAATGCCAATTTGCCACACTTAACGGCTTAAAGCCTTAAGCCTTGACTTGAATGAAAATTTTGCATGAAAGCCTGTGTGTGTGATGTGTGATATTTCAAAGATCGAGAAACGTTGCACAGCTGTGATTTATGTCTTAATTATTGACAATTGTTCTTAAAGGCAAAGGCGTTAGCAATAGAGGTGGGTGAGTTTTAGGTTGGCTTATTTATTGGATTCCAATAACTCCAATAGCTTGCAAATGTGTTACGGTTCTGGGCTATGATAGAACTACCCATTATTTACAAGAGTTTTCGGATGTAACTTTTTTAAAAAACTTGACAACCCGTACTCATGGCTGTTTTTTAGAAGGAAGATAAAGAGGGGAAAAATTATATCCCCTTTTTAAAAAATGCATGTGTGCATTGTAGTCTGTAAGAAACAATGATGCTAATGGTGGAAAAGAGCGAAGCATTAAATAACGTACAGGAAACTGAAACTGAAACATACTTACAATTTTTTTACAGTAATTATTATTCAACTATTTCGTAGCTCGGACGCTAACTTTTTTGTGGAATGTAAACCAAAAATCCATTGTCAATTTGGACATATCACAATAAAGACTGGGGGCACAACTTTCACGTGCAAAACTTCACATTCATTGATTTTTTGAATCGTTTTCCACCTGGTCCTTCCAGCGGAGTGGAGGTCGCCGTATTCCTCTGCTTCCATGGGCGGTTTGCCGAGAGTGGACTTTACTTTTCATAATAATCTAAAGTAGAATTTATTGGTAAAAGTGATTTGTTGTTGTTTGTTCTAATGCTAGATTCGAATTAAACGAAGTCTTTTACTTTTTCAAAATTATGGATGCCAACAGTAGCGTGGTTGCCAAGGTGCACATGCACTGACTCCTTACTTAATGACAGCAGGTATTTCGTTTCGTTCTCATCCACCATCGAACTCATCTTTTCCGCTTCTTTTTCCAGTTTTGAGTAAGCAAAACTTACGGCGCGGGTTTCAGGATAATGATATCAATGTCGTAACTGCACGCCTTTATAGAACATTATTTCTGAGCGGTAAAGTTCTGCAGCTTGTATTTTTTCTCCAGCATTCAACTAAATAACTCAAACGAAAGGGGTTACCCTATATGAAACCTCGTTTAGTTTTGAAAGGCTCAGAGAGGTCCCTCCCAATTCTGACTTAGCTGAGTTTAGCGGGGAAAACAAATTCAGATATAGCGGCATAAAGGCATCTCCTTTGTGCAGTCGAAGGTGGATATCAAGTTTCGACGAATATCAAGTTTTTTTTGCAATTTTTTTCTAGCTTTGAAATATAGTTAAAATCTGTTAAATAAAAATAAATGTAAGGCGCGATAGCCTCCGAAGAGATCTAAGGCCGAGGCTTCTCTTCCAATTTGCATCGTGCTCCTCTTGATTTTCCCTAAAAATTGGCCGGACGGGACATACATGTTTTTTGCCGACTCCGAACGGCATCCGCAAGGCAGATGAGTTTTCACTGAGAGCTTTTCATGGCAGAAATACACCCGGAGCGCTTGCCAAACACTGCCGAGGGGCGACGCCGCTTAGAAAAATGTCTTCTAATTGGAAAACCTTATTTCTAAAATTTTGATGTTGCTTTGCCCGGGGTGTGAACCCAGGGCATACGGTGTGGTAGGCGGAGCACGCTACCATCACACCACGGTGGCTGTTAGAAAGGGGCGACGCCGCTTAGAAAAATGTCTTCTAATTGGAAAACCTTATTTCTAAAATTTTGATGTTGCTTTGCCCGGGGTGTGAACCCAGGGCATACGGTGTGGTAGGCGGAGCACGCTACCATCACACCACGGTGGCTGTTAGAAAGTAGATTTTTCAGGTCTGAAGGAGCACTGACAAGGTCCAATTAGTCGATTCATATTGGGCATCTATATTTCACACAATTCGCTTAGCAGAACCTAATATGCGATATTAAAAAGTCTGATTGGAAAAAAGTTTGCAATATCCACCCTCTTGTGTAGACACAATGAGATGGAGGGTTGGTGCCAGGGTGCAGAAATGGCTGAACATATTGATGAGTTGGTGAAGGAGGGTGGCACACGCGGACGATAGACGTCCCAAACCGTTCCGGGCAAATCAAAAGGACATAGGATTCGCATATGATCCACCAAGGAGGAAAAGCGTGGACAAATGCGCGGGGCTGAAAATTTTCAAATATCATATGCAAAGCTTACGATGTTAGACTGACGAAGTGGCACATATCTCTGAAGAGAGAAAACGTAAGGCTTACGGTGGGCATATTAACCGGACACTGCCTTCTGGCGTCACGTGCGTATAAGTAAGGCTTCATCAGTAACAGCACGTTTGGAAGTGCAGGAAGAAACGATTGAGCGCATTCTGTTGTCATCTAGTGGATGGTTCTTTGCCGGATGCAGATCCGGTACGTTCTAGTACAAAGCCCGACCATCTCGAGAACGCTTTGTTATGACCACATGCAACCTTCTAGGCCATACCGCCTTCCCATTCCCTAGATCCATGAGGAGTTCGGAGTCGCCAGAGCGTCGGCTGTTAATGAAATAGAATTCCCCACGGATAGGTGAGGTTGACAATTGGGTTTGGAGAAGCTATATATTGCACTGGCATTTTAGTCGCCTCTTACGACAGGCATACCTGTTGCGGTTATATTCTAACCCCCTAGCCCACTGGGGGGGGGGGGGGGGGGGGGGGGGAGCGCATTCTGTACTCATGTCCTGTGTTCGCCAGGTCAAGGCTCCAGCTATTAGGGTAGCAGCGTTGAAATATCTCGATGCAGCAATTAAGCTATGTCCTAAAAACATCCTGGTTTTTGCCAAGAGGACGGAGTAATTCTATAACATAAGTCCTGGAACCAGATTGTGGTTTATCCGTTTGCTCGTCAAACAAGTTCTGGTAACACTATGGTCACATTCAGTAAATGTGTGGTCTTTATTGATCGGCCAGTTCTTCCTGAGCTAACCTTTTTTGGGATAAGGCAAAGACACTTCAATTCTAATCATCGGATATGCGCTCATCCAACCATAGTTTACAAAGAAACTGATGCACCTTATCAACACCTCGCCGCCGTATTTTAAGAGCTCCGCAAGCAATCCATCATCGCGTTCGGCTTTCTTGTTTTTGGAGGGTTTTCTCTGTACTTTAAATCCTCAAGCTCTTGCCGAATTTTTTGGAAACATTTTCGGGCATTATTCCTGCCTCTGCTTTTTTCCCTTTTCACACATTATTCTTGTTGGACTCGCTTTTAACGTTATGCAACGTTTTTCTTTCGGTTGCAACGCGGCATTATTCATCGTACCAGATTTTCCCGTGGCTGGTGGCTACCAATTTTTTAATCGCGGGCGGTGCGAAGTGCTTTAAAGACATACTGACAATGCTCCAAAATTTCGCGGGTTGATTTTTGCTCTCTATGAGCAAATTTGAGAGTAGAGTGGCGAAATCCGTGGCAGTCTGTTGCGATCACCAAGTTTCGACGTCTAACTTTCCTTGTGTTTTTTGTTCCTTGATTTTCCTTGCAGGCGGGCGGGCGCGAATTTTGGCTGCTATGAGATCTGAGTCGATGTTAGGTACTCTTATCGTGCGCACATCTAAACCACTGGATATTTTACATTTCAATTCTTTAATCATGGGAATCCGTCTTTCACTTTTTCATGAATTTGAGTTCTCTCATGCACCATACTGTAACTGAGGATATAAAAGTATGATAAAATCGAGAATACATATACGGAATATAAGGCACAGCGTATTAGTATAGTGCAGAGCACTTTATTCAATATCCCCACTATACTGTGGCCAATTTATAGACAATTATTTTGCATTAGGCATTTTCCATCCTAACCCGTCAAAAAAGTAGTCGCTGCTAGTCTACTCGATTTTCGATTCGATTCTCAAATTAAATCGATTACATCGAGTGGAGCACTTTGTCATAATGGGTGTTTATTTTGTAACTCTGTTCGATTCGTATGAATCACTATTAATTTGAAAACAATTTTAGATTAAAATGTTTCGTACTATTTTCAAAACTACTTATATGTACGAATACTTGAATTTTGAAATGCACCTTGATTAACTTCAAAAACTAAGATAAATTTTAGTGAATTTTTACAACTTTCTTCTTAGGCTCTTGCTGTCTGCTGCAACACTTGCTACAACGGCTTGTTGTACAAATTTCTTGCTAACCTGAAATTTAATGGCTAGTAATATTCTGCTAGTCAGTTAAAATTACGCCAACAAACCAGTTCATAAAAGTTAAGCTGCACCTAACGGCACACATACTTGTGGTAATGTGAAAAAAATAGTTGCTTTTATGTTATTATTATAAACAGAAAGTCCGCAACATCCCAGCGCGCACACAAACAAACCCTAAACAATAAAACAAACAAAGCAAAACAAATTGATGAAAACAACAAACCCCAGCACCCAAACGCTCAACATGAAAATCTGACGTTGTGACAGCAGCTACCAACAAGCAGATAGCAAGTGCTGCTAGACATTTAGTGGCAATGGCAATGACAGCAAAAGGAGCATAAGGTACATGGAAAAGCACGAACAACAATAATAACAAAAGGTTAAGAGAGCGAAAGAGAGAGATAGAAAAAAAAATAAATAGGAAAAAAAAACTAAATGAGCCTTTTCAAAATTGGTAACCAAACCATATGAATATCTAACAAAGTTGGAGCGTTTCAGCGCCTCAATATGCGACACAGTAAGAACGGCGCGTCACATATGATAATATGCCATTTAAGCAAAGTGGCATGCAACATACTCATAGATACTAGTGTACGTCGTATGAATAAGCGCACACTCGCTTGTTGCATTAACCCGATATGTACAAGTTGTGTGGGAAAATGTGCGCCTAACTGCCGCTTTTACCCACCTGAGTGTTGTTGCTATACATACAGCACACAGCAAGCCAGGTTCGCTGTTTAAGTCTTTAGTAAGTGAAGCCATTTAATGTGTACTTTTTGTTGAGTTGTTTTTGCTATGACGGTTTTCGTTTATTTTATTTATTTTTTGCACTTATATTAAGTATTCTCGTGTTTTGCACACCACAAGCGCATATTCATGCATACAACATTCGTTTTGTTTGTTGCATGGTTGCACTTGATAACTCAATTTAGTTGTAAACATCTACTTTTTATTAAATTTTTTTTTTGTTTTTTTGCTTTCTTGCATTTATTTTTTTTCATTTGCCAAGCAGTTCTATTCTTGTCTAAATTGTTGATGTTTTTTCTTTGTATGCTTAAACTGTCTTCTTATGCTGCTACTGCTGCATTTGACTTTTGTGTCTTATATGAGTTCTATTTGCTTGTCGTTTGCCTAGAAATTGCTCGCTTGTCACAATTTTAATTAATTTGCAACATTTTTCAATGCATTCAGCAGTTGCATTACCAACTGTTTGCCATCTTCTAGGCAATTTGATGTGAAAATTTGTAAATGACAGTATGCTCTGCTATTTTTATTTTTTTTTATCTCTAGTAAGTATTCAAGTGTTAATCTGTTGATGTGCGCATACTCAATGTTCTGCATTTTGGAGTGTGGAATTTTGATCTGGATTTCTGGTTTTCCTTCATGAATACTAACGAGTGTGTATATTACGTGTATTAGCAAGTTAAAGAAATAAACACACACAACAAATATGCCAAAAGTTTGCTGGGATAGTTTCCCAGCTCTCTTTGACAAAAAATAAATTAAAAAATTTAATTAAATTAATTAATTAAATTCATAGCTGAGTATTACATTTTTTTAAGTGAGCGTGGAATTTCAATAATATATATAAAATAATCAACATGGAAATCTGACATTGATATAATAATGAATAGCGAAAGCATTGCTAATAGCCCACTGCTAAAAGTCCAAGGTCACTTATTAAGTTCCGTTTAACGCGCCTGAAAATATTCCACTCAATTTGGATAAAAATCCCTTATTTTACATATGCACCCAATTGTGTATAAAAGCAATAGTGGGGCATTCATATAGCTCAGTGAATAGACGCATCTGCTTTTACACCAATATGAACACAGAAGATTTCTAGTTTAGAACTCAACTCCCGAAAGCTAGCTGATGCAGAAGTGAAATTCATAAACATGTGCTATTAACCATTGCTTTGTTCAAATTGCATAATTTTTATCTAATATTATTTTTATAACAATGCCACTACTACCGTTTTGGTACTATTTGCACCCGGCGCTACCATTAAGTACACCGTCGGGAGGTAGGTTGAGCACTAGGCTCTAAGTCAGTTGGGTACACGCTGCGGTACTTGCTCGATCGCACGGCGTTGGATAGGCTGAGGCTGAACCCATATACATATGCCCTGGTTTATTCCAATAAAACGTTTCTTTTCACTGTGTTTTTGTAATGTGCAAGGATCTACTCCATGTTCAGGACCAGGGCCGTCAACGCAATTTTAAGAGCTGGCTCAGTCAGTAAAACGGATACTAGAAGCAAATTTCAGAGCGGCGTGTTATCGCGACTTCTTTGGATACTAGTAATAAATAAAATTGGAAATATTTTTTGTCTGAAGGAATAAGGGTAGTCACATACGCCGACGACTTAGTGATTTTTTTTAACAGGTAAATTCCTGCCAACAATTGGCGGGTTCATGGATACGACACTTCACAAAAAAAAAAAAAACAAAAGTCGGCTTCCTTAACTTACAGAAGCTAAACGGCACAACGATAAATCTCTCTTCTGAAGCAAAATATGCTGGCATGATACTCAACACCAAATTAAGCTGGAAAAGATATCAAGAGATGAGATCAAAGAACGCTCCCTCCTTCTTCTATTAGAATCAATTCGCAGAACTCTTTAGGAAGAGTAGAGTCAAAACAATATATGTTCATGTAAGGGGTACAATATGCTAGGCTTTCGCGCTAGACTTAGAACTCCGACGTATTATTATTATTATTGTTGCAGCGAATTTTAATAAATTCTTGATAATTCTGCACCTTCCGTCAGTATCTGAAATATTCAGTATAGCAAAATTTTCTTTATTTACACCACTACTTTGTAGTAGTATGTCACAATTATATTACTCGCATACTTCACTTTTAGCGTATAGAAATCAAACGGATTCAATATTCCACAGAGTGTGCTGCTTTTATACTTGCAGTTGCTTCGTTCGCCTAGTTTTCCTACGGTCTAGACTTTACACGATCAGCCCTCTCTAGTGTTACAAATATATGTGACTATTTATCTTTCATCTTCGCTCTTAGCTACTGATGAAATATATGTGAACTATTTTCTTCGCCATTATCTTTGCTGTTTATAGGTATGTGTGGCCGATTGCTTTGATGTTTACATTTATGTGTGGCTACTTGTTTTGCTGTTGTTGTACATTTATTTGCAACCAGCATAGTGACTTATCGAACTTCTTATATTCGCCACAAATATTACTAGGCGTTGATACACTATGAGCTTAACATCTATGGTGCTTGACCTTTCAGCCTATTACTGTGTGTGGAGGCTTTTAAAGTATTTAGTTTTGGCAATGCTTACCTAACCTAACTCCATATCACGAAGGCATTAAGAGTCACGCCACCAACATGGGACAGTTCGCCTTGGCAGGTCAACACATTCGTAGAGAATTTGAACCGCTTTTCAAGCTCGCAAAAGCGACCGATTTGTGTCGGATAAATTTAACTTACTTAGATGATATCGTTGACTACAGTGTCCCATACAATATTCAGTGAGAGTTCGTAGGTCCTCTATACTTAGGTAAATGAGTGGGAATATCTCCCATTACAGGGAATATAAACAATTGAGCCTGTCTTTGCTGTGGGAATTTTCTATCCAGTGTTGTCTGAACTGCATGGTTTTACAGTTACTTAAAGTTTCCCTAGTATGTGCTTTTGTGAGTCCACAGATTGACTCTGAACCAGATAATGCTGCCATGGCGCCCTATTTTGCAAAGTAGTCTGCATGTTTATAACCTTCGTGTCCTTGATGTTCGGAAACCTTTTCTAACAAAACATTCTATTTGGCCTCCAGCGCCTTCAGGACTCCTGAAGGTTCGCTCACTAGCTTACGAATAATTGTGTAAGACTGCAAGGCACAAAACGCTGCCCAGATGCCTGGCTGTGTGACATAATGACGATACTTCTGAGGGAGGAGCTGTAGACATTTTCTACCACAAACTTCCATTGCATAGATTTCAGGCATCAAATTTTAACCCATACGTTAATCAGGCCTCTGTTTCAGGGTAAGAATGTGTCAGGGAGTTCTGTACACAACAGATGCCTCAAAATTCTGAGATTATCTCATGTAAATACTACTTTCAATGAAACATAATCATAAAATGCCTCGAATGAAAACTCTTTTTCTGCTGACGGCTACAGCGAACTTTTAACATACTATGAAAATGTCTTCCGATGTCTAATACAATGCCCATATGGCATACACGTTTAGCTGGAGTCAAGATGTGAAAATTGTCGTGGAAGGAAACATTGTCGTTCACGCCTGTGAACGATAGGCATATATATCAGTTCTACGGGAAGAGGGAATTTGTCTTTTCACAACCTGTTTTTAATGACGTATTGCGCTTTAAGATTTATCGAGCGCCGCAACATAGACACATCTTAAATGCCATCACTGTTACGCTTTCACAATAGCCTTAATGACAGAAAAGCTATGCCATATATTTCAAAATCATCTAATTAGTTCATTGTAGAAAAAAGGTCTTCATGTCAATTAACTCAATTTAATTATCAGCTCATTATAAATGTATGTACATATATAACTTGGCGCTCTGTGTGGCATATGCGCACTCCATATTTCACAATCAATATTTATAGGTGGGTATACAAAAATGAAAAACATATGTTTATTGATTTAACTGAACATCAGGTATGGAACTTGGCGTCAGACTCCTTTCTGTAAATAAAGTATGCCATTTTACTTGAACACTTTCCCACCACTTAAATGGTCTATAATGCCATATTTAGGCAACATTTGTGAATTATTGTCAGAACGAATGCCACAATTGTACCATGAATTGACACAAAGCACACACACACATATATATGGGTTTAGTTATACTTCAATAAGTAGACTCATTAGTATTACTTTAGACTCATTATTCATGCCTTAAATAGTCCTAAGTATTGAATGGTTTTCATATGGTACTTTTTATAATTTTTTTTTTTAGTTACTTGTTGCAACACTCGAATGCGCACGAACTGCAACTTAATTTTCCTCTATTTTTTCAAATTTCGCGCTTCATTGCTGTATACTCAAGTGCAATTTGTGGCAACATTGGCCTCCAATAAAGTATTACGACACTAATAACCAACACAAATTGCATGTAAATGCAACTAAGCGCATCGCTGGCAGCACTCAACAACAGCACTTTGCACATAAATGTAGTGCGTATAGCTGCATAGGTACATGTGTAACACCTAACAACTTAGCAATGGCAACATTTTCCGCAAACATATATTTTGAGAAGCAGCATCCTTTATGCAGTGCTCTTTAAAACAGCCGTTGTTGGCGTTGCGCAACAAAAAAGGCGGAGGAAGCTGCTACAATAAAGTCTAATTAATGTTTGATGCCGTAAAACATTTTGCTGCAAGCATTGTAAAGGCTTTTCTGCACTTTTGGCGGTTGTGTATAAATTGTACTATTTTTAATTTTTGTTCTCATTGCAATGAATGTTGGGGCAGTAGGACCTGCATGTTGCAGCAAAGTTACGTAGCTGCTCTTATTTATTTTTATTATTGCAACTAGTTAGCACCTTACAACGGCAATAACAATAAACAGCATATTATCGAAAGGCAATAATAGTAATAAATACAATAACAACAACCACACAAAAAGGAAGGGAAACATCAACAAAATATAAGGACGGTATCGTCTTCAGCTTTACCGAAGGCCTTATACCTTTCATGATTTTGAGCTAAACAATAATCTGATCAATTTTAAAAATTCATAATCAATGGATAATCGGCTGTATAAGTTACATAATACATAGAGAAATTGTATAAACGAATTTTGAATAAATCTAACATAAAAAATTGATTAGATATCATCACACAAAGCTCCACATTTGATGCTGCTTACATGAGATGACAACGAATCTCCTAACTTTATAATCGGTTGTATGGGATATCTATTGTGGCGAATATTAGCATCACTATGCTCTTAGTAAATAATCAAAAAACCAAAAAGAGCAAGCAGCCACTCTTATGTATATGTACATATAAATGCAAGCAACACTTACGTACATAAAAGGCGATGAAGAATATCTCACATACACATATGTAGTCATCAGCTAAGAGAAGAAATTGGTACTCAAACGTACATGTATATAGCTAAGTAACCAGATACAACGGTTCTAGAAGGTAAAACGTCTAGACCTTAGGAAAAATGGGCGAATGAAGCAACAGAGAGTATAAAAGCAGCGCAAGCTGAGGAGTCAATCAGTTTGATTTAAATACGCTTTTGTGAAGTACGTGATAGTGAAGTATTATTGTACTACTCCCAAAGTGGGGACATATTGCACGGATCTACAAACTAATTTGAAAAGAAAAATCATGTTCAAAAATTATTTTATGGACACTTAATATGGAGTTGAAATAAATTAATGTTGTTACTACTGGGTATTTAAAGTATGTATATCATATCCTACTAATTTTTTAAGTTTGGGTCCCACAGTAAGCTGCAGGCGCAACCACCAAAAAAATAACACTAAAACAAACATCCTCTTTGCCTACGCCTGCAATATGACCATAAAACGTTGCATCATTTCTTATTAGCCGCTTAGAAGCTACTACCCTACGGAATATTAACAGCACACACACACACGCCCACTTGATTAAATTGAGACATTCAATGTGGCGATTATGCAGCATTGCCCCATTCAATAACTTAATGCGCTGCGGCTATGTGCAACACGAGCACGGCACACATTGGTACACAAATATAAGCGGCAACCTTTAAGAATAATTTATGTTGCATGAAAATGAAATCTAGTTCGTATATTTTGTTGTAATTGCCTGTGCAAATGCGATAAAAATGTCGCAAACGCATAATTTAGCATTTAATTGAGGGCAGCAGTGACTGTGGTGGAAGCAACAATAACAATAGGTATAACAAGCAAACTAAATAGCGTGTGCTGTAAACGATCTAAACGTTGCCAACTGGTTGTGGCAAATATTAAGTTTCGTACAAAAAAAAAAAATCAAAAAAATTAGTAGCAATTTAAAGACAAGGCGTGAAAAAAATAAAACATGCAACAGGCGGTTGTTAGTACAAATAAAATCAGCAGCTGCTGCCAAGCACATGACTCACGCGCACTGCACAACAACAACAACAACAACCCAACAACACCTTCACTTGCCTCTTACTACTGTAAGCGTTTAATTTATTTGATTAGTCGTGCAACATCAACATTATCATCATCAACAGCAACACTTTAGCTGTGGCATAGTAGAAAACAAACAACAACAAATGCGCGCATATAAATATCTAGGAGGCATTTTAAGGCGGTAAAAAATGCAAAATGTGCAACTTAACTGAGCATGCTGCCTCATTTTTCTGATATGAGATTTCTATTCCATACTCTATGCTTTTTTTGTTGTTTTATATCGCTGCCCTGCTGTTGCACTTATCGGTTATTTAACATTATTGTGCGGCATAAATAAATGTTTTAATATGTGCTTAAGTGTTTGTTAAGTATGTGTGACGTTGTGAATGTCTTCATTCCATGTTTACAAACAATTATGCCGCCTAGATAAGAAGAAAAAGAAAAGATCGGAATGTGTTTTGCTAATGAGCTGTGTGGCAGATTTGTATTAGGCGTTGTTTTATGGTATTAGCGTTGCCTTGGAACATCTCTTTGTTCCCTTGGTATTGTACGGCAATTGATTTGTTCCGGTGAAATTGTATACGTAAAGCGCGTTTACGGTAGGGGGTGTAGATTCCCTACCAAAAATGCGATTAATCTAGGATGAATCCTGAATTAGTTTGAACATGTCCTTTGAAGAAAGTAATTGTAACCATTTATACCCGAAACGGTTCGATAGGACCAATCTCCTTTGTACTCATATGGGAACATATGAAGCCTAGTCCCTTCTCGGTTCCATGGTCGCATTTTCCATGGCAGAAACACAATCGAAAGGTTTGACAAGCCACCAAATCTATTTCATGTAAGTTGTTCGCCCGCTTTTCATAGAGGAATACAAACAATTCTTAGAAAATTTAACCCTAACTCCGGCGTAGTCGTTATGTCCTAGGCTGCCATTTTTTAATATTTATTAAAATCGGCTACATAGATTTCAAACTGACTAATCTCAACTGTACCCGAAAGGGACTAAAGGAGATCAATTATGCCCAAATGTAGACAAAAGAGATCAATCGGAGCCCAATCTCTTTAGGGACCAATCGCACAATTTTTGCAGGGCTGTACTGAAGATTTTCTAACATTTTTAAGTTTTTGACAAGCATTATCTTTTCGAAGTATCGTCAAAAACTTCTTAATGAGATTGAACATTTTTATAAAAAGTTGTATGTAATGAGAATATTTCTTACTTGAAAGCCTACAATCGCAACAGACTGAGAAAGATTTCGCATTCGACTCGCACCACTGCTCTCGCAGAGCACAAGTCAACCTGACAGAATGCATGAGCAGGGCGAGCATATCTCCAAAGCATTTCATGCTGCCGCTGAGAAAAAATTGGTTACCGGCAACCACTGAAAAAGAACTGGTACGATGAAGAATGCCGCGTTGCAACCGAAAGAAAAGACGCTGCCTACAGAGCTACGTTAAAAGCCAATGCAATACGAGTAATACGTGAACCCTACCGCGAGTTGAAAAGGGAAGTGAGGTACATTTACAGGAAGAAAAAAACAAAGGCGGAAAGGCGTGAGTGCGAGGAGCTTGAGCTGGATCGATGGACGGAAATGTTTAAGCCCTGGACAAATTCCTTTTAGTACTAAAACAGCGAACTTGTAACACATGTTCAGACAGTACTTAGCTAATGGAGAGATCACTTCTCTGCCCTCCCAAATGGGGAGTGCTATGTGCCGCCCAGGGATGATAAGCTTGAGGCCTCAATCGATGATGATGGACTTGTTGCCCCCACCACCATCCGCCACCCAATTATGACTAAGTCAGAAACGCAGCAACTAGATTAAAGAACAACGAAACTGCGGCCCCTGATGCATTACCCGCGGAGCTATTCAAGTATGGTGACGAGGAGCTGGTAAAGTGCATGCATCAGATTATTTGCAAAATATGGTGTTCTTTGTCCACTCCGCTGTAGGGGATCCCACAAACTGCGGCAGCTTTCGTGAATCGGTTGGACCTTATCATCGCGACTTCGAAGCGGAAAAGATGCGTTAAATGGTAAATGAGGAGAAAACGAAGTACCTGTTGTCATCAAACAAAGAGTCAGCGCATTTGCACCTTGACAACTACACAAAAGTTGGCAGCCATAACTTCAAAATAGTTAAAGACTTCGTTTATTTGGGAAACATCTTTAACACAAACAACAACATCAGTTTTGAAATCCAGCAAAGCAGAACGTTTACCAAAGAATTCTGCTTTGGACTGGATAGGAAATTGAAAAGTAAAGTCTTCTCTCTTGGCGAATAAACTTCATGCTCTGCCAGTCACTTATTGTACCCGTTTTGCTTTATATTTGCGGAAGCACGGGTCACGGCAGCATCAGATGAAGCTCCGGCAGTGTTTGAGAGAAGAGTTCTTCGAAATATTTACGAGCTTCTACGTATTGGCGACGGTGAGTACCGAAAAAGTGATATACTAGCGCCAGTTTACTTAACGAAGATCCGACTTCGCGCGTTGTTGGCTGGCCATAAACGTTTAAACGGTTAAGCGCCAATTAAGTAAGCTAGTCAGATCTACAGCGCACACTGCAGCGTTCCTCTGTTTAAAGATTTTGTAGCCTCACATAGGCCCACTTTCTAGGTGATAATTCTGCAGCTTAACATGGCGCCGATCCAATTTGTTGAGACCGGATGTACTTGAATTGGTTGGAACTCTCCATGATTACCCGTTTCGAGACATTTTTGAAAGCCCTGGCAATGCTCACAAAAACGGCTGGTATTCATTGCTTTATCTCCTATAGCAAAACTGAGTTTTGAGTTTCGTGGAAGGAGGAAATGGTTTTTGCCATAATCGGGATATTCAAGCCTCACTGCGAGACTTTGTAAGTGTATTCTTCCTTTTTACATTAAGGACTACCCACTTAAACCTACCATCCAACGGCCAGCGCAAATCCCCGTACCTGGGGCCGCTTTTAGTATTACTTAGTTTACGGTTGCGTGCTACGTGAGTTCCATGGCTACTCTCACGCTAATGGGATAGGTATCCGTCTTATCGTTTACTTATAACTATATACCTCATATATGTACTGATCGTATCGCATCTGTCAACGTCTATTATACCAAGAGTTAATTAGCTTGTTAATTTCAAGAGCTGTTATTTTGGAAGAGTCCTTGAACTTTTTGAACTTCCTGAGCTAGATCTCTTTATTAACTTACTAATTCTTACTGTCATCGTTTAATTTCCTATTTCGGATACATTTCGTATGTTATTCATATATTTTTCTTAATCCTTTTTTCATTATTTTTATGTTCTTTTGATTATTGCTGGTTTATTTTCTTTAACATTCGTTCACCATCAACGCCAATCTACTGCCTGCAGCTACTCTACTTTGTTTTCAATGAAGAATTGCTGATACGCGCCTAGAATACGCAACAGAGTCATGAGTTTTTCAGCATAACTAAGTTCGGATTAAAGAACAAACTGCAATGGTAAGATTTATGTAAAGCCATATGTTCTAGTGCATTCACGTTCATACGCATTAACCGTCCTGTGCATAGATGGGTACCCGGGTACCCCTTGCATATTCTAAAGTCATTTTTAAATAATCTGCAAATAGAAACGAGTTAAAATTTTGTGGCATCGTATGGGAGAAAAGTTTTATACAAAAAGGAGAGACAATTTTTTCAAATATAATTTCATAAAGATGATATTTTTAATAAATTAATTTTTTATTACTAGTTCTCATGGCTGGGATACCCAGGTAACACTCGTAGTTCTCACGTTTTTACGTAATCTACAAATAGACACAAGTTAAAATTTTGTGGCATCCTATGGGAATAAGTTTTCTACAGAAAAGAGAGAAAATTTTTTCAAATATACTTTCATAAAGATGGTTTTTAATTAATTAGTTTTTTATTACTAAAATTAGTTTTTTATTACTAGTTCTCACGGCAGTAGTAATACTAGTTCTCACGTATGAACTACCTTGTGGTACCCATGTACCCAGCCATGCGAACTAAGAAGAAAAATTATTCATGAACAGGACGGTTAAGTTCGGTTGAGCACAGAAAATCCATCTACGCAGCCACTGAGTGCGAGTGACATTGGTACCAATCTGTCCATCATCATTATCATCAAAATGTTACATTGCCAAGTTGTAAGTAGAAGCATGAGATTGACTAGAAGCCTAGCTGTCTGGCTTATGCTGCTACTGTTCACTGTAATCTCTTTGCCGTGAAATTGTTAATTTTGTTTTTAGAGTTTTTTCAGTAAAGCGATTATTTAGCTTTATTGAGCTCAAACCCCTCTACCTGCATCCGTTTTTTCACGTTGTCAGCATACATCCAACTGAGTTGATGTGCCACTGAACTGATATTCACATGCATATAAGGATATTGTTTTTAAATAAACATTATTAAAAATAATTAAAAAAAAATTTCAAAGTTTATCGGTTTTATTTAAAATAAATACTTACATGAAATAATAATAATACTAAAAGCTAGAAAATAATTAGATAGTTCCTTGGTACTAGTCATCACACTCCTCATCTATCTAGGGCGATGATCAGATAATTAATGGACGCTTGAAATTTCTAAAAATATTAGGCGTAGCATAACCTTATTAAGATTCAGTTGATCTTATATGAATATCAATGGAAATTTGACGCGTCCAACGCTTTTATTTAATTGTCTGATCAACGCCCTAGATTGATGAGGAGTGTGATGACTAGTACCAAGGACCTACCTAATTATTTTCTAGCTTTTAATATTATTATTATTTCATGTTAATATTTTTTCAATAAAAGCGTTTAACTTAAACATTTTGTTTAAATTATTTTATTCTCAAGTTTTTAGTCTTTATTTAATTGCCTATTATTTCTCATTCTATTTAGTTCATTTAGTGACTCATTATTACATGGACTCTTTCCTGACAATTTGTTACAATATAATTCCACAATACGTAATTCTTCCGAAGACATTACTCGACTCTGCGCCACGTATGCTTGTCTCTCTTACAACTCCAAAATATTTTGATGTCACTTCTACCGGACTGTATGTAATATTTGTTCCAAATATGAGCCAAATCGGATATCATAGGTCGATTTCTGTACATGTATGTATTATGTGTTCCAAATATGGACCAAATCGGACCACAAATACGATTTTTTTGAATATACCGATCTTTGCGCCACCTAGCGGCGATTTTTATCATAGCTCGGTTTCTATTCTTGTATGTATTATGTGTTCCAAATATGAGCCAAATCGGACCACAAATACGATTTTTGTGAATATCTCGATCCTTGCTCCACCTAGCGGCGATTTTTTTCATGGGGCGCCTTCTATTCTTGTATGTATTATTTGTTCCAAATATTAGCCAAATCGGACAACAAATACGATTTTTGTGAATATCTCGATCCCTGCGCCACCTAGCGACGATTTGCATTGTCATCGGTTTCTGAACTATATTCCAAGTTTCAAGCTTGTTGCTTATCGGGAAGTTACTTAAATTTTAATCACAAAATTCGTTCACAACGGCCGGTCGTGCAACCGTGCAGCCTGTCAAGTCAACCTAAATAAAACCGTTTAAAAAATATTTATTAATTTGATACGATATACCCCAAGGAGATCTTGACCGCGCTTATCCTTCTACGTCAATCGGTTAGCCTCGTATTGGGAAGTTGCTGAGTAGATGATGGATATACGCGATGATGATGATAGCCAGCTATCGACAGCGAAGTCACCGCTGAAGCGAAGGAAAGCCACAATGTCTAACATGAGAGACAACGGCAAATTCCATCATGTAATTTGGAGTACCTCGGATACCAACACAAACGTTAAGTCACTTTTTGTCTTTGTTCTAAACTATTGTGGTAAACGGGTTGACCTTGCTTTCGTTAAGGCCATTACAGAGGAAGTATTATTTCCTTGTCTCTGTAGATATATTTTCATCGATATCGGGATGGTAAGATTTTGCAAAGCACTCCTTCTCAGATCACAGGTGTATGCACCTCTCTCTTGATGAGCAGCGTTGCAGAAAAAAGCATATTCAACTATCACAAGCGTATTAATTGGGACTTTTATTGCAATAAATTGGAGAGTTTACTCCCAGTGGCATCGACAACAGATTCAGAGTTATCTTATCTCTACCTTTGATTCTCTGGTTGAACATTGTATGCTAGTATTTAACATGGCCTATCATTTCTTTTGTCCGCTGAAAACTTACAGCGGCAAGCGAAAATCACCGTGGTATAAGGTGGTACTAAATGGCCTAAGGGTTGAAGTAGACGGATTATCAACAAGACCAGAAGAAGGCGATATCCCTACAAGGAAATCAGATTACAGAAAAATTATTTAAGTCAGAACATAGATGAAATATTAACACTAGTGAAATATTTAAGTAAAATGCTTTCGAAGTTGCTCTTATTCAGCCCTATTTTAATTGGTTCAGTTCACAGTTCCACAGTCTAACAGTGCTAATAAAAATTATTCTGCTAGACGCTAAGTATTTGAATATTGGAACCACCAATCTGTTGTTACTT
The DNA here is from genome assembly GCF_040869045.1 of Eurosta solidaginis. Lineage (NCBI taxonomy): Eukaryota > Metazoa > Arthropoda > Insecta > Diptera > Tephritidae > Eurosta > Eurosta solidaginis. The sequence goes on from NC_090323.1 coordinate 53,772,293, forward strand.
TGAGTCAGGGTAAACTGCAGTTTGTCATAAAGATACTACTGAACCTTACACTCTAACAGATGAAAAATAAACACTCAATTTCTGACGGCCAAATAATTTAGGATGTTACACCCCAGAACTTTATCTTTTCAGGGTGAAATTTGATGCTATCTACCAACACCGTACACGTACCTGGTAACATTATTAAAGGTTACCTTCTCTTTGTTAGCGAACCACGCATCAAGTTTAGTATAGAACAGTTAAAAGTAAGTCAAATGGGGTACGCTTAGCTTCATATCAAGTTTGCGACGTGTTTACCGTTGCGTGTACGGTGCTGATATGCGTAAGCTCCGCAGTATAACATAAATATTACTGACTACTTTATTAATATGGTCGAGACAACCTAATTTTTTATTTAGTACAGAACCTAAGTTTCTAATTTAGTCAGTGGTACTAAAAGCCTGCGAGTCGATCTATAATGTTGTTTTATTTTCAGGATCTATTTCATTTATGGATATCGGCATAAGGAACGATTTTGCAGCTTTAAGACACAGAACATTGTTTTTAGCCCAAAAAAATATATGCAACAGTGCCAAATAGCATCCACAAGAAAAACGAAAAAGAACAATCATTTTATCAGGTGAGCGTAGCTGTGTATGTGCATGCTGCTACATATCCTACTTGTAGACCTTTACAATGGGCGCGCCGACCACTGTTTTAAGATCCCTGAATACCACCTACATACATAGTGAGACAAAAGAACTTAATATAAATGAACGTACCTAAATATTGAACAGTTTTTCTCACAATTTCTCACAAACCAGGACATGACAGCAAACAACGGTTTAAACAAACCCCGCCTAATAGAGGTAAAGGAAAATATCTCCGTAAGCACTCCGCCACCACCAACTCAGCTATATATAAATAAATTCACTTCAATGCAAAGAAGCTAAATATATATACAACATATCGCATGTCGGGTGCGATACATCAACTGTAAAGATCAGATTTTATTTTTGGGCAAACGTTTGGGATCCTTCTTGCGTACTGGAGGTAAATTACACAATTTATTTGTAAAGATATTGTACACTGGTAATCAAAAAGACCCCAACTCGAATCCACACTGAGTAGGCAAATATGTGCGCTAGGTCGCGCCCGGTAAACTCTTTGTCAATATACATCATACAACAGTACGCAGGGAGACACGCATCTGTCTGGCCCATCTGGCTTCGTTCCGGATATTGTAGCAGGTCAAAATCTTACTTGTCCAGAGTCAACCCAGGTAAACTTAGTGTATGCCGTACATGCGATGTGTCCTCACATGACACCATCCATCTTCTCAATTGTAAAATGGAACCTATGCATCTAACAGCAGCATCCATATCGTTAAAACCTGTATGAAACAGCAAGTTTCCTTGAACTTCCGCTAGAGGATTTTGGTGACAATTTGTGATAATGCTCAATTAATATTCACGCATCAAGTTATATTCAAGTATTCAGAATTTTTACTTACCGCGATCAAGCCTTGTTTAATCCACAGAAAGCTTTGCCGGTTTCGATGCTGTTAAGGCGATATATACCACCAATTGTCTCAATTTTTGCTACTGTTTGAAGAACTAAGATTTGTTCTTCCCGTACTGAACTCACCTAATTTTTTGTATTGTTAGCCTTACACTCTTTCATCGCGGACATGCCAAATGTGTGTGTATAGCCGTGGCGGTAGCATGCCACGCACGCCATGCTGCAAATGCCGTTGCAATTACTTTGTAATTTAAGTTATTGATTACAACGGTGTACCCCCAGAAGCAACCAACAGGGCACATTACCAGTAGCAATTGCTGCTAACCCAATAGCAATTTGCGATTCCCGGCTAGCCTGTCTACGCGTCAGCTCTTCATTGTCAGCTTACCAGCCAGCGGGCACGTAACTCAATCGCCGCTTTACTATCACGTAAGTATCCATGGTAGCTACTGTCTACGATGTGAACGCGGCTGTCGTCACTCAAGGCTAATCTGCTACGTTTTTGCGCTTTACAAGCATTATTCACTTTAAGTCCAGGGTTGGTTCTTAAGCTCTTGGTTGGTTATTTGTGTGTGAATGTCTGTGTTTTTAAGAATAGCACATTCAGTTGCCTTCAGGTTAAATGTTCTTTTGGTGCTGGTCTTAGTATAATGTCCATCTATCAGCTTGCAGTTTTACTTGGTAACAATTTAAGCTGTCAGCTTGTCTTCTATCTTCTTGAATTACCTCCTTAGCTGACGCTCCCCATTCGCTGGTTATTTGTATTATCCACAGTGCCTTTTAATCATCTCTTATCGTAATTCAGAGCGAATCTTTCTACTTTACATGTTTTCGTACAAAATTTTCTTCTACTGTTTAATGTTATGTAATGACTTTTTATACCCAGTTGTACTTGTGCACTGGGTGAACCAATAATAGATTGGTATTGAAGATCGGACGATAACCACGCCCACTTTTTCGAAATCGAAAATTTAGAAAAATTGAAAAAATAAGATAATTCAAAAACGAATACTGCTAAGCTAATGTAATTCGGTAGGTTGATTGGTTTTACGACGTAAAACATAAATTTAAAAAAATTTTGAAATATGGGCCTTTAGAAGAAGAAAATTTGGAAGTTTATAAAGCCGTATATCAATAGCCGTTAAAGATATTACATTGAAATTTGGTGGATACACTATTCTTGCCAAATTATAAAGACTGAGGGAAGATAATCAAAATCGGTTAAATACCACGCACACCTTTCTTAAAGGTCTAACGTTAACATAGTTTGCAATAACTCTATGGTACACACAAACAATACTCTAAGATTGGTCATACCAATGACGGGCCTTAGTCAGATATAAATCATTAAACTCCTTATCCCATCGCTTCACGGAATCCGAGTATTCCCGTTTGCTTTCCTTACAATTGATGAAATATGTATATCAAAAATCAGTTGTGGATCAAAAAGAACGCTTAGATCACTTATACATAGATATACACTCCAAAGGCGTGTTGTTTAGCGTATACGATGTCAAACTTGGCTTCACTCAGTGAATTGTCATTAGTTTGCATTTCGAGCAGTTCAAACAAGAAAATTTGCAGCACACCAGCATTGAGAAGATTTCAAGTATGCCTGTAGAAGCACCACGCGGGAAAACTCCGAAGGCAAGTATGAGCAGAAAAGCTTAACGTTATCCGCATAAGAGTTCGGGAATGTATGAGAACAAAACAAGTAAGAACGGGACTGTCTTCGGCTGTGCCGAAGACTTCATACCTTTCATGAATGGGGCTGAACAATAATCTTATCCCGTTCGCAATCTCCGAATAATCGGATGTATAAGATAAGAAATATATAGTGAACAGATCTACATACCTTAACGATTTTTAAGATAAATATAAAATAAAAAACAGGTAGGTACTTTGTGTGAGGATGCAAAGTTTCAGGTTTTTTGTGGTCTGCGTGTAAAAACTATGACTACGAATCACGTATTTCAAAAATATATGACGTAAACGTAACTATTTGATGAAATTTGATGAATCTTGAAGCTTCTAGCCGTAAAAAAGGGGCAAAAATGACAGTTTATATGAAGTATATAATATATATACCACCGATCTCTATGATTTTTTCAGACAACAATATATGCTATATACGAAAGCATTTTGTGAAATTTGAAGCTTCTAACTGTTAAAACGGGGCAGAAATTGCGCAAAGTTTCTTATCTGAACAATCGGTTGTATGAGATATATACTATTTATAATACCGATCTCAATGATTTTTTCAGACATCAATATATGCTATACACGTAAGCAGTTGGTGAAATTTGAAGCTTCTAGCTGTTAAAATGGGGTAGAAATTGCGAAAAGTTTCTTATCTGAACAATCGGTTGTATGAGATATATACTATATATACAACCGATCTCTATGAAATAAAATTGTTTGCTGATGATACATTGCTGATGATAAGTGGGAACAATATTACTGAAATATATGCTAAGCTACAAGAAGATCTTAACAGCGTAAACAGACTAAAAGTGAATGTCAATAAAACGAAATTTATGGTTATATCTAGACGCAATTTTCAAAACAATGAGCTACAAAACTTAAATATAAATAACGAACTAATTGAAAAAGTCAGCATTATAAAATACTTGGGAATAAAAATAGATGATAAGCTGAATTTCAACGAGCACGTGGATTATACGGTAGGAAAAATAGCGAAAAAGTTATATTTTACACAACGAACCTGCAAATATTTAAATAGAAGGTATAAAATCATCGTCTAGAGATCTATAATCGAACCTAATTTTATTTATTGCCCAACTATATTTTTCATCTTGCGAGATAGTCAGATATACAAGCTACAAAAGCAACAGAACCGCGCTATGAGATTCATTCTCAAAAAACGGTATGACACACCTACCAGAGACATGCTATGCTCTCTTAATTGGCTTAGCATTAGACAGCAACTTTTTTATTATACCATAAAATTTATTAAAAACATAATAGAAGGAACTTTGCCTGCGTATTTGAGGACTAATATAAAATATGTAAAAGATGTGCACTCTGTAAATACTCGTAATAAAAATGATTTTAATCTGCCGGCTTATAAAACTGAAGCAGACAAATGTAATCTGTATTATAAAGGTCTTAAATCATATAATGAACTACCGATTGATATTAAATCATGTCATTCCAATAAATTTAAACAAAAATTGTACAATTATTGCAGAACACTACCAATTTAGTGCTGGACAGGCGGACTTCCATAGCATCGATAGAAGTGCAGCGAAACTATACTGCTGTGTAGCGCCAAGCCTTCCAAGCTCTTGTGCGCATACAAAAGAGGTTGCCGAAGCACATACTGAAACGCATCACTCGACTAACTCAGTGCATCGCCGTGCAGATGTTGCCTTCGCGCTTTACTAACATGCGTAAAATGCCTACATACTACATAATCGCAGCGCTTTGTTCGCATGATCTGGAAGTCTCCCATCCATAGTACTCCAAGGTAGGACATAGATGTAACTATTCTAGATTGCATAGTCCAGAAGACAATTATAAACATGTAAAATAGATTTAAGTTAGGCTTAGGAAAGCCGTAATAAATAAATACATTATACATTATACATTATACATTTTTTCAGACAACAATATATGCTATATACGTAAGCAATCGGTGAAATTTGAAGCTTATAGCTGTTAAAATAGGGTAGAAATTGCGAAAAGTTTCTTATCTGAACAATCGGTTGTATGAGATATATACTATATATACAACCGATCTCTATGATTTTTTCAGACAACAATATATGCTATTTAAGTAAATATTCGGTGAAATTTCAACCTTCTAGCTGTTAAAATGGGGCTAAAATTTGCGAAAATATATATATATATACTCTATATATATACTATATATACCACCATATATATACTATATATACCACCGATCTTTATGATTTTTTCAGACAACATTATATGCTACATACGTAAGCATTCGCTGAAATTTGAAGCCTCTAGCTCTTAAAATAGGGCAGTAATTACGAAAAGTTCCTTATCTGAACAATCGGTTGTGGGGGATATATACTATATATACGACCGATCCCATACATTTTTTCAGGCAACAATATGTGCAATATACGAAAGTATATGGTGAAGTTTGAAGCTTCAATCTGTTAAATTGGGTAAGATATTACAAAAATCCTCTTTTTCTGAAAAATCGGTTGTATGGAGGATATATGCTATAGTGGTCCGATCCGGTCGGTTCCGACAAATGTCTAATCGGACACCCAAATACACCTGCTCACCAAATTTTATCAAGATATCTCAAAAATTGAGGGACTAGTTTGCATACAAACAGACAGACGGACAGACGGACAGACGGACATGGCTAAATCAACTCAGCTCTTCAACCTGATTATTTCGGTATACTTAATGGTGGGTCTATCTATTTTCCTTTAAGGACTTACAATTTTCGGTTTCGTGACGAAATTAATATACCATTTCATTTTCATGAAAGGTATAAAAAGTCATTTATAAACAATGTAAAAAGTAATGGACCCAAATGACTACCCTGAGGCACACCAGACATTACATCACATAACCTTGAAAGACTGTTTTTAAAAAATTGTTGCGTCCGATTCGCGAGATAGCTTGCGAGACAAACAAGTAAATGTTTCGGAAACCCAAGTTTGTAAATTAAAAGCTCATGATTGACAGAGTCAAACGCTTTACTGAAGTCGGTATAGATCACATCCGTTTGCTTATTATTTAAAAATCCATATATTATAAAAGAAAGTGAACTCCAGCAAGTTGGTAATGGTTGATCTACGCTGCACAAAACCATGCTGGCAGGGCGTTAATATGGAGCTACGCGTGTGTTGAAGCTGATTTGTAATTATTTGCTCAAATATTTTGGGAACAGCTGAAGGCTGGGCTATACCTCTATAGTTCTCGATACTAGAGCTATTATATTTTTTGTACAAAGGTGTAATAAATGATTTCTTCCAAATCAATGGAAAAGTGGCAGATTCCATAGATAATTTGACAGATATTCTACTACAGTAGCGGTATGTTTGAGCTAAGAATAAAACTTAAATAAATTTTGAAAATGTGCGTGACCCGCCCCTTTTTTCGCTCCTCTTTCCAAAATACTTCTAATACCATATGTCGAACAAAAATCTTCCAATCGGAACAAAATTTGGCAAACATTTTTTTCATAGCTATTACTGTTAAACTGTATTTTTACCAGCTCAAGTTCATTTTAACGCTTCTTTTGAACGAAAATGATTTCAGTGTGGAACCATATATGTATTATTGCGGAACCTTATAACACTATTAACCACGCAAAGCAAGCAACAACAGCGTTTCAAGAGCACAGCTGGGTATGTATTGTTCGGTTTCACCGCAACTTAGACTTTCTTACTTGTTCATTCTTATTTAAATTTATTTTTATGAATTGCGTCTGTATTCCGTAACTCGATCGCTCTCAAGCTGAGTTGCCTTTTATTTCTGCCGTTCGCTTTGGGCTTCATTAAATCTTGGTTTTGGTTTTGCCATTTATGTATAATGCCCATATTATAATGTTTGCGTTGAGTGATTGATTTCGGAAAATTGAAAATTTTTTCTATCTGTTTTAATAGTCTGCTTTTAGTGTTTGTCCGTTGTTGGTATTTGATTTGTAATATTTTTTGTACATGTTTAGCATTTAAAATTGTATTTTAACTTTTTTTTAGTGGAAAATTGCTATTGACACCAGAGTAATAAAACAAAAATTTGTTGAATTGAAATATCGTTCAGCAAGTTGTTAAGCTACATTCCATAACGTAAATAATTTATTTTATAATATTAGCTGAAGAAACATAATTTATGGTGAGCACAAATATTTAGTCTCAGTTTCTGAATATGGTATTGCGTGTATAAAAATTACTTTTTTTTAGTATTTTTTAGGCAAAACGTACCAGTATGTTGTTGTTGTTGTGTTACAGTGCTTCCCCCATTCAATAGGCGCAACAATTCAGCCATCAAAGTCCTCAAACTCGAGTCCAAGGAACTAGCAGTTTCAAGTCAGTTAGAGGCGTAGGTTCCATATAACAAATGAAGAGATTATTGGTGTCATGTGGGAATACATCCCGTGCAGGACATGCGTTACGTATGTCGGGGTTAATTCAAAACAAGTAAAAGTTTAACCTGTTGCAGTAACAAGAATGAAGTTGGTTCAGAGTGATTTCTTTCATTTTGTTACAATTAAACAAAAACCGCATGTTCAGCATTTTGTTATGCTCTTTAATGTTAAGTTCTTTGGTCTCGCTCTATAGGTGATGTTCAAGGGTCAAAAGGAGACATCCTGTGATAGTTTTGATATCGTCTGACAGGCCTGCAGCCTTTTCAAGTATGTGCGGTTTTGTACATTAGATTCAATCTCGGAGGCGTGCTTCTTGCAGGTATGAGTGTTATCGAATTTTACCCTAAAATCTTTGGGTGACTGACAGTGGGTAGTGTAATGACATTGACCTCAACGTCAAATATTTGCAACATCTGTACCTTCAATATCGCCAACAGAGTTTCCGCGGATTTGAACGGCGGTACGCCAAGAAACCAGAAAAACTGGGAAGATGGCTATTTATTTACTAAGCGGGTGCGAGGCAACTACGAAGCTTCGAATAAGGCAAGGTCTTGTAAATTTCCTCCGCAGAGTTCAATAGTTCAATACGTCCGATATATTTATGCCTCATCTTTGAAAAGATTGGACTGAGCATGAAGTGACCGGATAATTAGTTATCGTCGTTCTCCATACAGCTAACTCAACTGGGACTATCCAGCTTATATCAAGGCGTACTGTATGGACTTAAATTGGGCAGTACCCTGTTAAGGCCAAGCTCAGCATTGGCGAATACACCGAGGATCAAGAGGTTGATAGACGCAATACAAAGCTTTATAGCTCCCGCAACCAAATTGTGAACCTTATCTACACGGGGAATCTTGCTACAAATATGACTATATCATAAACATATTTATCAGGCGAAGCTCTGGCGACCCTAAGTTCCTCATGGAGCCAGGAAGTGAGTGTACGTGATGGCGTAGAAGGTTTAATGCGGTCATATTAATCGTTCCAGAGATGGACGGACTAGTACCTAAACGGTGCATGTTACTGGAACGTACCGGATTTATATCTGGCAAAGGATCATCAAAGTTGATAGAACTTCCCAAAACCTTAGGAGAGTGCCTTTATCGTTAGTACAACAATTACAACAACACCAACGCTCACCTTTTCAGAAGCAGAAAGCAAGTAAATGATAAATTTAAAAGATTAGGCCAAGATATTACCCATACGGCTGCAAGGGATATCCTTCTGGCTTGGAACTCATTATTTAGATGTCGCCATAAGTGGGGACAAGCAAACCCTTACATCCATTCACCTCACGGCAACAGAGTTTAGGGCTTTGGTAGCTGCCTGAATACCAGAAATACTGCGCTCTTCGAACAAATATTAAATAGGACATTTGCATGTTTGTTTGAAACAACATCACTTCTGCGGCCAAGGCCGATGTTCCTTTTTTTCCTCAGCAAAAAGATCTATTGGTATGGATCCCACATCGACCTGAACAGATTATGCAGAAACAATGAGGTAAGCCAAAGCGATTATTCGCAATTAACAAAAATGTAGAACCGAGGCTGGTGCGAGCAGTTGACTTTCATGGATAAGCAACTCCTATATTTGCCACTAATCGCCTCAGTTTCGGTATAGTGTGCACAACCCAGCCTCCTCGTATGTGATCCTGTAAAGTGAGCTTCTATCAAAAATATGTAAAATATCTTTTTCCTCTTGTTTCCCCGCTTGCCATATTAATGATAGTGATAATCCGCCTCAAACTATTTCGACGAGTGCATATTTAATGATTGGAATCTAAGTTTCGTTTTGCCTAGTTCGCAATAACAATAAGCGCAAACTGCCTCCTTAGTACACCACATTACGACTGGTCAAGCGTATTGTGCGAAAAATCAAATCCCACCGTAAATCGACTGATTGGCCTTATGAGTGCGGCTTCAGACCTGGTAGATCGACCCTCTAACACATGTTCACCATGCAACCAATCTTGGAAAGAACTGCTAAAAATAATTTTCTTTATACTTTCCGACCACATTAGCGTATAAGACGGGAAAAGTGTGATTATTTTCCCGTATAGCCCTGCTGCCCTAAAGATCTTCCACTAATGTGTCGACAACAGAAAGTCGATCACTGAATGCCGCAAATCTCTTAATAAAATGGCGCGCTACTTCAGTGTCAGCTTTATATATTTATTTATTTTATTTATTTAATTCATTCAGTCTAAGCGTACATGCTTTCTTACAGACTAGTTAAAAATAGAAAACAATTCAAGCTTAAACTTATATAAGCTGTTATTAAAATTAAGATCATTACTGAATCGATTTGCTATATATATAGTCCTAGTTATAGGTTAGGTTAGGTTGAAGTGGCTGCCTCCGCGGTCAAGCGGAGACTCAAGTAGGCCGTTGTGGCCCGTTGTGCTGCCACGCGGGGCCCTATTTCCTATTTCCCTACTTCCGAAGAATGTTTAGACCCCAGTGAGGCTAAACCAGCGCGTTTGCCTGATGAAACGCAAGATGTCGTTTATGTGTGCAGATTCAAGCTCCGCAAGACTCTCAAAAGAGTGTCTGTGGAGGCATCGGTACCTGGTTTCTGACAGTGTGAGACAGTGGCACAGATAGTACTCTACGTTTTCTATCTCTCCTCGTCCCTACAGCTGCGGCAGAAGTCATTTGTTTGTAGGCCCATATAGGCACCATGAGTGCCCATGAGACAGTGACCTGTGAGAAGGCCCACTAGTGGGCTTATAGAGATACGGTTTAACATTATCACCGATTGCGATCTCTTTTCATCCAGCTTAGGCCAGATTTGCTTGGATATTCTTCATGTAGGTTCCATGGCCCATCTGGCGTTTGTTTGATGCGTGAATAGAGATCGCAAGCAGCGCTTGCAAGTGTTTAGAGGAGGGCTGGTCCAACCAGTGGAGGTTATTGTTTGCAGATTGGTGCCTTCCTTAGCTAGCTCGTCCGCAGCACAGTTTCCTGAAATGTCACAGTGGCCAGGAAACCATATAATGCTCAGGTTGCATTTTTCAGCTAGCTTGTTGAGGGTTTCCCTGCACTTCAACGCCCCTAGTGACGAGGGATTTTATGGCAGCCTGACAGTCCGAGAAAATTGAAATAGAATTGGTCACCTGCAGGCTATCAAGATAGAGGGCTGCTTCCCAGATAGCTATAAGTTCAGCCGGAAAAACACTGCAGTGGTCGGGTAAGCGTAAGCTTTCACTTAGATGGAGCTTCTCTGAGTATATTCCGCTGCCGACTCTGTTGTTCAGTTTAGAGTCATCTGTAAAAACGGAGATTTCGTAAGATCCCGGCTCCCCGCCGTTTGCCCACTCATTCTTTCCCTGGGATTCTTGTGGAGAATTTGTTGTCCCAGCAAGGGGACGGTATTGTATAGTCCAATTTTAAGAAAGTTTCTGGGAACTGCTTCAGGATCCGGGTGTGACCAAACCTGCAGTCCCTCCATGGCTCGATGGCGCTGAGCCTTGCCGCGCTGCAGTAGGCACAGTATTTTCCATACAGATGAGTGGGGTGAAGGAATAATATGGTTCCAAGAGCTTTTGTGGGAGTGGAGGGAAGGGCACCGCTAGTAAGCATTGCCGCCATCCTCTTCACTCTCGTTACTTTGCTCTTGCTAGATTCGATATCGAGTGCCGTCCACCATACGGTGACGGCATAGAAGAGAATTGGTGTCACCACTGCCGTGTACATCCAATGGACGATGCAGGGCTTGAGATCCCACCGATTTCCTATTGTCGACTTGCAGGCGTAGAGAGCCATTGTGGCTTTCCGGGATCGCTCCTTCACATTCCGCTTCCAGTCTAACTTCCTTCTAGAATAACTCCGAATATTTAACCTCGGTAGAGAGTTTGATTTCCTTCCCAGTTAGGGGCGGGTGGGTAAATTCCGGTAAAATGCGTTTGCGCGGAAACAGCACCATCTCAGTTTTTGCACTGCCTAGTTATAGGTTCATTCATAGCATAATTCGTTTTATGAGTTATTTCGATAAATAATCTATTGTGCCGAAGATCACGCAGTGGAATATATGGAATGAACAATTCAGATAAATCCTAGCAATTTATGCTCAAGTTTATTAAATTATAGGCAAGCATCAGTGAGATACAAGTTCTTCTGTCGTGCAAATCCTGAATACCAAGCATTTTGCGCCTGCTGGTATACGATGGGAGGCCGTCTGGCCAGTGAAGCATCCGTAAAAGAATTTTCGTAAAAACATTTTGAACCCTTTCAATTTTATAGGAGTTAGATTCATAAAAAGATTCCATATTATTGAACAATATTCAAGGCGACTTCTGACCAAGGAGATATGAAGTGCCTTCAACGTCATAGAGTCCTTAAAGTCACTGGTGTTTCGTCTAACGAACCCAACTATTGCAAAGGACTTTGCAACAATGAAGTCAATATGGCTGGAAAAAGAGAGTATTGGAGTCAATAATGACACCCAAATCTTTAATCCTTGACAACGATTAAGAGATTTAGCATTTAGTTTGTAGCTATAATATGTCGCAGTTGTCTTTTTGATATAAGACACATGTGTTTAAAGGTAAGGTAGAGCTGACAAGTCCTACTGGCCAGTTTGGCGAACGTCACCCTTCCCGAAAATAGTTTGGTAGTTTTACATTTGTTCTCTTTTAACTTCCAATCGAGCCCGGAAACTATAACCAGGATAATTACGCACTGGTGCTGAACACATGCGAGTCATCAAGGTTGGTTAAACTATTTTAAGCATAAATATGTCAAGGCTGTTGTCCTGCTAAGGATATTCACTGATCAGTGTTTTATAGAAACACATACCGGTAGGAGGCCCATCGTGTCTTACGACTACTACCGCAATTGCATATGTATTCAGAAGCAGGAAGGCGAGCAGCATCTGCTGGGCTACTGTCCGGCAGTACGTATAAGGTTAATCGTTTTTCAATGATATTGCGGAATTACCTAAGTTCAAAGTACACCACGAAACAGTTTCAACCGCGGAAGCTGGTACAGTAAAGGCTACTTTCCGTTTAGGGCATCAAAATGAATACACTGGTGGCCTGCAACTTCTTGGTCCTGTCCCTAACCTAACATTATCTTAATTTTTTTTTTTTTGCCGGAGGGCTGGAAAATTCCTAATGCACCATATTTCCTGCCGTCGCAGCAACCGTATGTCCGTAGACTAAAAAACAACCCCAGCTTTGGAACTGCCGTACACCCTGGTACCACTTTCGTATTACTTTAGGGTGGCGTTCCACATTTCTCATTTTTTTAAAGCCTACTGCTGTCCTGCATCCAGGTTCCCGCTATTTGCTCTCAGTGTCGATTTAAGTGCCACTGCTTCACCTACGCATTTCTCTGCGCTCTCTCTCAGCATCCGTCAGGCGTGTCATGACTATAAATGCTATTTTGCTCACTGCAGTCCAGCATTCCTTCCTGTTGCACATATGTGATACTAAATTTCTCATGGTAGGCTTCTCTCTAAAAATTCTATGCAAGGTAAGTCTTTCCTCGTGAACACGGGGGCAGCGGAACATGACGTGTTCAGCGTTTTCTAACTCCGTGGTACACCTTGCGCAAAGAGGATCTTCCTCTATCCTACGCTTCCATAAATACTCTTTGCATGTCCACTCAATATCTGCGTGAGCTTGTAGTTCAGTTCGCCGTGCTTCCGCTCATTCCATTGAGCTACGTCCCAAACTAACGTGAAGGTCCAACGCCTTTTACTCGAAGCCTCCCACCGTTCTTGCCACTTAGCTATGGTTTGTCGCTTGCCATAGTTAAACGTTTTTGTATACCGGTTGAGCAATTTTTATACTCAGTTGAGCAGAGCTCACAGAGTATATTAAGTTTGATTGGATAACGGTTGGTTGTACATATATAAAGGAATCGAGATAGATATAGACTTCCATATATCAAAATAATCAGGATCGAAAAAAAATTTGATTGAGCCATGTCCGTCCGTCCGTCCGTCCGTCCGTCCGTCCGTTAACACGATAACTTGAGTAAATTTTGAGGTATCTTGATGAAATTTGGTATGTAGGTTTCTGAGCACTCATCTCAGATCGCTATTTAAAATGAACGATATCGGACTATAACCACGCCCACTTTTTCGATATCGAAAATTTCGAAAAACCGAAAAAGTGCGATAACTCATTACAAAAGACAGATAAAGCGACGAAACTTGGTAGATGGGTTGACGTTATGACGCAGAATAGAAAATTAGTAAGATTTTGGACAATGGGCGTGGCACCGCCCACTTTTACAAGAAGGTAATTTAAAAGTTTTGCAAGCTGTAATTTGGCAGTCGTTGAAGATATCATGATGAAATTTGGCAGGAACGTTACTACTATTACTCTATATGTGCTAAATAAAAATTAGCAAAATTGGATGAAGAACACGCCCACTTTTTAAAAAAAAAATTTTTTTAATTCAAATTTTAACATAAAATTTAATATCTTTACTGTATATAAGTAAATTAAGTCAAAATTCAACTCCAGTAATGATATGATGCAACAAAATATAAAAATAAAAGAAAATTTCAAAATGGGCGTGGCTCCGCCCATTTTCATTTAGTTTGTCTAGAATACTTTTATTGCCATAAGTCGAACAAAAATTTACCAATCCTTCTCAAATTTGGTAGGAGCATAGATTCTATGACGGTAACTGTTCTCTGTGAAAATCGGCGAAATCGGTGGAAGCCACGCCCAGTTTTTATACACAGTCCACCGTCTGTCCTTCCGCTCGGCCATTAACACAATAACTTGAGCAAAATCCGATATATCTTTACTAAACTTAGCCCACGTACTTACCTGAGCTCACTTTTTCTTGGTATAAAAAATGGGCGAAATCTGACCATAACCACGCCCACTTTATCGATATCGAAAATTACGAAAAATGAAAAAAATGCCATAATTCTATACCAAATACGAAAAAAGTGATGAAACATGGTAACTGGATTGGTTTATTGACGCAAAATATAACTTTGGAAAAAACTTTGTAAAATGGGTGTGACACCTACCATATTAAGTAGAAGAAAATAAAAAAGTTCTACAAGGCGAAATCAACAGCCCTTGGAATCTTGGCAGGAATACTGTTAGTGGTATTGCATATATAAATAAATTAGCAGTACCCGACAGATGATTTTCTGGATCACCTGGTCCACATTTTGGTCGATATCGCGAGAACGCCTTCACATATACATCTAAGGGCCACTCGCTTTTAAAACCCTCAGCAATACCTTTAATTTAATATCCATATCGTACAAAAACATACCAGAGTCACCCCTGTCCCACCCTAATGGCGATATCTCGAAAAGGCGTCCACCTATAGACCTAATGCCCCCTCCCTCTTAAAATGCTCAGTAACACCGTTCGTTTGATACCCATATCGTACAAACATTCTAGAGTCACCCCTGGCCCACCCTAATGGCGATATCTCGAAAAGGCGTCCACCTATAGACCTAGTGTCCACTCCCTCTTAAAATGCTCAGTAACACCTTTCGTTTGATACCCATATCGTACAAACCTTCTAGAGTCACCCCTGGCCCACCCTAATGGCGATATCTCGAAAAGGCGACCACCTATAGACCTAATGCCCACTCCCTCTTAAAATGCTCAGTAACAGCTTTCGTTTGATACCCATATCGTACAAACATTCTAGAGTCACACCTGGCCCACCCTAATGGCGATATTTCGAAAAGGCGTCCACCTATAGAACTAAGGATTACTCCCTTTTAAAATACTCATTACCACCTTTCGTTTGATACCCATATCGTACAAACACATTCTAGAGTCACCCTGGCCCACCCTAATGGCGATATCTCGAAAAGGCGTCCACCTATAGACCTAATGTCCACACCCTCTTAAAATGCTCAGTAACACCTTTCGTTTGATACCCATATCGTACAAACATTCTAGAGTCACCCCTGGCCCACCCTAATGGCGATATCTCGAAAAGGCGTCCACCTATAGACCTAATGTCCACTCCCTCTTAAAATGCTCAGTAACACCTTTCGTTTGATACCCATATCGTACAAACATTCTAGAGTCACCCCTGTCCCACCCTAATGGCGATATCTCGAAAAGGCGTCCACCTATAGACCTAATGCCCACTCCCTCTTAAAATGCTCAGTAACACCTTTCGTTTGATACCCATATCGTACAAACATTCTAGAGTCACACCTGGCCCACCCTAATGGCGATATCTCGAAAAGGCGTCCACCTATAGAACTAAGGATTACTCCCTTTTAAAATACTCATTACCACCTTTCATTTGATACCCTTATCGTACAAACACATTCTAGAGTCACCCTGGCCCACCCTAATGGCGATATCTCGAAAAGGCGTCCACCTATAGACCTAATGCCCACTCCCTCTTAAAATGCTCAGTAACACCTTTCGTTTGATACCCATATCGTACAAAGATTCTAGAGTCACCCTCGGTCCACCTTTATGGCGATATCTCGAAAAGGCGTCCACCTATAGACCTAATGCCCACTCCCTCTTAAAATGCTCAGTAACACCTTTCGTTTGATACCCATATCGTACAAAGATTCTAGAGTCACCCTCGGTCCACCTTTATGGCGATATCTCGAAAAGGCGTCCACCTATAGAACTAAGGATTACTCCCTTTTAAAATACTTCTTACCACCTTTCATTTGATACCCATATCGTACAAACACATTCTAGACTCACCCCTGGCCCACCCTAATGGCGATATCTCGAAAAGGCGTCCACCTATAGACCTAATGCCCACTCCCTCTTAAAATGCTCAGTAACACCTTTCGTTTGATACCCATATCGTACAAACATTCTAGAGTCACCCCTGGCCCACCCTAATGGCGATATCTCGAAAGGGCGTCCACCTATAGACCTAATGCCCACTCCCTCTTAAAATGCTCAGTAACACCTTTCGTTTGATGCACATATCGTACAAACACATTCTAGAGTCACCCCTGGCCCACCCTAATGACGATATCTCGAAAAGGCGTCCACCTATAGACCTCATTCCCACTCCCTCTTAAAATGCTCAGTAACACCTTTCGTTTGATACCCATACCGTACAAACATTCTAGAGTCACCCCTGACACACCCTAGTGGCGATATCTCGAAAAGGCGTCCACCTATAGACCTAATGCCCACTCCCTCTTAAAATGCTCAGTAACACCTTTCATCTGATTCCCATATCGTACAAACACATTCTAGAGACACCCCTGGTCCACCTTTATGGCGATATCTCGAAACGGCGTCCACCTATGGAACTAAGGATCACTCCTTTTCAAAATACTCATTAACAGCTTTCATTTGATACCCATATCGTACAAACACATTATAGAATCACCCCTGGTCCACCTTAATGGGGACATCTCGAAAAGGCGTCCACCGATAGACCTAAGGCCCACTCCCTCTTAAAATGCTCAGTAACACCTTTCATTTGATACCCATATCGTACAAACAAATTCTAGAGTCAGCCCTGGTCTACCTTTATGGCGATATCCCTAAATGGCGTTCATCCATAGAACTATGGCCTACTCTCTCTTAAAATACTCTTTAATACCTTTCATTTGATACACATGTTATACAACCACATTCCAGGGTTACCCCAGATTGATTTTCCTTATTTTGTCTCCATAGCTCTCAACTGAGTATGTTATGTTCGGTTACACCCGAACTTAGCCTTCCTTACTTGTTTAAATTCTACTGTTCCGGAACCTACTGGCTCAATACCTGCAGTGGACCCTCAAAAGAGATAAAATTCCCCAAGGCTCCGGGGAGCAAGATTTTTTAAGCGCACAGCAAAAAAATAAGTAGTCTTCAGTACATATGTATATGTGACCCAGCCTATGAAAAGGTGGCTTATGACTCAAAAAAGAAATTGCGAGAAACAGCTGTTAACAGGTTTTTGTTTTTTTTTTGAGTCATAAGCTACCTTTTCATAGGCCGGGTAACATATACATTTACGAATTTTTGCAATGTAGATGTAGCTGATAACATCGTAATTTCAAAAACATCACATTTACGGCTCTATGGATTTTGTAATTACTCTCCTAGTTTTTTAGTTACTGCCACAGCGCTAATGCATGTTTTGTAGTTAGGATTATATATTTTTATGATCAAAGAATGAAACCAATTTCTCATAAACTTGCATAACTTGAATATGTTTATATGTATGTAGGTGTTTACCTACACATTTGCATACAGACTTTGGTTTACTTTTTGATGCACGCAAAAGTGTATTTTTTTTTTAACTCAAGCAAAGAGCTCAACAAATATTTATTTCCCTCATTTCTAAAACATACATATATCTGGTATGTATGACTAAAGCTGCAGACATTGGTGCTTTATCGGTAACCGTATCGGTAACCTTATAACAGCTGATTCGACCAACCTTATGAGAATCAATACAATCGATTATTGGTGCCGCTAAAGTCGTAACCGTATCGTAGCCAACCAATTGGGTTTTGGTTTACCGTCGTAACGATAAACAGCTGATTACGTTAGGGATACGGATACAGCGATACGACATACGGCACCAATGACTCCGGCTTAAGAGAAGCCAGTCAGTTAGTATACTGCTTCATATATCAATACATTCGGTAGGCAGATTTCGGAGCTCCCATGTTGATGCGAAATAGTAAAAGAATTCGTTTATTTGGGAATCAGCATCAACACTAGCAACAACATTAGCTCTGAAATCCAGCGAAGAATAACTTTTACCAATAAATGCTACTTTGGACTATGTAGGCAATTGAAAAGTAAAGTCATCCCTCGGCAAACGAAGATCATACCCTACAAGTCGCTTATCGTTCCCGCCCTGCTATATGGTGCAGAAGCATGGACCATGACAACATCAGATGAAACGGCTCTGGGAGTGTTCGAGAGAAAAGTTCTTCGAAAGATTTATGGACCGCTACGCGCTGGCGATGGCGAGTACCGAAGAAGATTTAACGAAGAGCTGTACGAGCTATACCAGGCATCAACATAGTCCAGCGAATTAAAACGCAGCAGCTATGCTGGCTAGGCCATGTTATGCGAATGAAAGATGACGCTCCGGCAAATAAAGTGTAACTCTCTGAACCCGCCTATGGAAGCAGAAGTAGAGGGCGGCTTCCACGCCGCTGGAAGGACCAGGTGGAAAACAATTTTAACTTCCTTGGTGTGACCAATTGGCGCCGGTTGGCAGAGAGAAGGAGCGACTGGCGCGCCTTGTTGGACGGCCATAACTGTTTAAAGGGTTAAGCGTCAATTAAATAAGTAAGTAAGGTGTTGATGCAGAAACAGTGGACCTATTGCTTGATTTCAGCCTCGCACTCCGAACGTTTTTAGTTATAAAAACGCCAATCCCGAAAATGGTTACAATAAATCAAATATAGCATATCAGATTTCGATTATGTTTCTGACTTACTAAATCTCCCGTAACATCCCTAGTTTGCAGATGTACTTATTTGGTTTTTATTTACATGAGAGTCAAATATTTACAACCTTTTGTCACACAAAGTGCTTTTGCACTCGTAATTCTTGGCGATATGAGCTGATTAGCAACATTGTAAATATATTAGTATACTTTGCCTCTCTATTTGGATAGGAAAAAAAGTAAATGCTCTTTATAAAATTGCACACTTAAATCAGTCTAGAGTACGGATTTATCAGCTGCGCTAATAACTCTAGTACTTAAGGCATCAACGTTGAGGCATAAAACCAAATTTTATAGCATCATATGTAGCAGAAGCTTATGTACAAACTAACTCAAACGCAAATGATAAGATAAACCGTCGTAGCATGGAAGGTTAGGTTACGTACTTACATATAGGAGTCAAGACGGAATATTGGCCACGTAAGTTATAGCTGTTCGGGGAATTGTTGCCTAGCAATGGTATAGTTTCGAGTGCGACCAATATTGACCTTAGATAAGTCATTTAAAGATCGTAGTGAGTCTAGACCGAAATATCAATTTCCATGCAGCTGCAGCAGGGGGGGTTTTCCAGTGCGATGAGATGCACCGCATGAATCTCATTAGACAATGATACATTAAAACCTCGATCCACATTGATAGATATCAGTAGCTTACAAAAGGTAGCAAACCATAGGTGATCTAAGCGACCATTGCCAGGAATTATAAGGCCCATCTTCGTCTTAAAATAGTTCGAAGAAATCGTTAGTGAGATCATAAACTCCCATATCATCCCCCGAAGCTTACATCGTTCTCTTTACAGAGTGCATGGAACCAGAGAGCAGCGTTATTTTAAATATTTCCCCAGCATGCTTATCACAAAAGAATAATTTTAAAGTTTGTGGAATTTACCAGTAATATTGTATTATCTGTAAAAATAGTATTTAAATTTATTCATAGACAACAATTATTATTTTTTTAGTGGTATATACATATTTACATAAAAATATATTCAGGAACTCCGGTGTAAGTGACAGGTGACACGTTTCAGAATATGCATGTTTATCTATAACCTTATGCCAGTTACATACTTACATCTATATCTTACAGTAATAGTGTATCATGTATTAAATCAAAGGAGCTGAAACAACTTGATCATTATCTTTTTATAAATAGAATTTTATAAATATTTTATATTTGTCCGGAATTTCAATATCATAAGTCCTTAAAGAAGATGATATATACCCATCAGTAAGCATTGCGAAATGATCAGGATGACTATCTGAGTGGATTCGGCAATGCCCATCTCTCTGTTTGAACGCACATTAGTCCCTAAACTTTGGAGACATCTTCATGAAGTTTGATTAACGGAGATATCTTGATGAAGTTTTATCAGCAGGTATATTCTTTTTGGTATTCTATTAGACACTTGTCGAAACCGGATCGGACCCCTATATATGCTATATCCACATACAACCGATTTTTCAGAAAAGACGTTTTTTTGTCATGTCTTCTTTAATGTATAAAATTTCGCCAAATGCTTTCGTATTAAGCACATTTCGTTGTCTAAAAAATAGAAGAGATCGGTCGTATATATAGCATATATCCCATGCAAACCAATTGTCTAGGTAACGATCTTATCATCCCAAATATTTACGTTAATAGCTACAAATTTCATGTAGACAACAACAAACGGGAAACTTTGTGTGAGGATTACCAATCTATTCTGTATTTATTTTCAGTTTCGCAATCGCTCTCTGGTTTGTGATGCATCGATTACTACCGTTTTTATAGAATGGAATGACAAGTGCCTCCTTGAGAGAAATATCCCCTGACATAAGCAAGTCTTCGATATATCTAGTAGATGTTGATATAGGAATTCCGCAAAACTTTCAAGAACGATGGTACAAATCTCATCAGGGCCACTGAGGTTTTTAGATTTTCCACGTGAGTTAATACGTCATTGGATATGGATAAAATGGGAGTAAAGTTAAGCAAAAGCAGTCGGAGTGGATAGCTTAATAATATCGTAGACAAATAAGAAAACGGTATATGGAAATGAGAATACTTACGTGTAAATGCGAAAGCATCACTTTGGTATGAGAACAGTCTTTGGAAAATAAGAGAGGGTCAAATGCAATTTCCAAAGCATTAGTTGTAATTGAGAATAGACCGTTGTAAATGAGAATAGTCTGTTGTAAATGCGAAAGCGTTTTTTGGAATTGAGATAAGTCAATTGTAAATGCAAAAACGACATATGGAAATACGAAGAGTTACTTGTTAATGAGAAAGCATTAAATGGAAATGCTGAGTCGCAATTTGTAATTGGGAACATGAAAATGGTAATAAAGATAATCTATGTATGTGGCAATAGGCATATCCTCTAAGGATAATAACAATCCGTGGGAAATTGCCTATGTTCCGACTGACATATCTTAGTTTAAGAGAGCATTTTCATGGAATGACGTTGAGTTCTGGAATGCTTTCACGTAGTCTCTTCTGTTGCCGATCTCTTCGCTTCATCCACCGATTAATCTACATAAATACCCGTATTGCTGTTGTTAGCTTAATATAAAACATAAGTTTGTAGTGGTATGGTAATATGTCTCTACGCCTGTGTTTTTAATTGTACCTAAAGAGACTCGATGTGAGTCAGCATTGGCGAGCACAGTGCCAAATGCAGCACTTCCGTTTGGCCATTTCAAACATCAGTTAACGTTGACAAGATTTTCGAATGGCATGGTACCAAAACTGAGTCGTTTAAATATGGTTGTTTTTGTTGTAGCATTGGGTCCTTTAAATCGTTCGACTACACTTTTGATCATTAACAAAATGACCTTTCTAAATTGCACATGCACTCATGCTAAACGGACCCTATGTCGGTCGATCGACGATACTCCAGAGACTGATATCGCGCCGAATAAATGAATTTACGAGCCTTTTGCAATTATAAGTGACGCTTTTCAGTTTATGCTTTCTCATTTACATCTGACTATTGTCATTTCCATATGACGATTCGCATTAACAACTGTAGCTTTCTTATTAACAATTGACCATATATATTTCCAAATAACGCTTTGGCCTTTACAAGTGAGTATTCTCATTTGTCGCTCTCTCGTTCACAAATGACCCTCCTCATATCGAAGTGACACTTTCGTGTTTACAATTGACTTTTCTCATTTTCATGCTTTGTTTTCGCATTTAAATTCCGTAATACCTTCTTCGTACTTTATAATTTACAATTGACTAATCTTATTTACAATTTACAAATCTTCCATTTCCATTTAAGCCAATAAAATATAAAAGCGAAGAATAAAAAATATATAGCAAGTAGGAGAGGAGTGTAGACGAAGAAGGTATTTACGGAAAGTGACATGTTAGCCTTTTTTTAAAGTTTGCCTTGTGTTGACTCGGGAACTTCACCTCTACCCTATGTCTATACATAATGATTAACCATACTTTTTGTTAATACTTGCCACTATTTATCTAATATTAAAGTATAAAAATGACCTTCAATTTAATTTACAACACATTTACGACAGTTATGATAATAATTTCGATATGTCAGCAATAATATAAATAAATACGTACATATCTACTAGTGCATGCGCATGCGCAATTTTAACTTAACATGCACAATGTGCATTGCACATATTTAGTTTGTGCGAAAAGAGTTAACAGCCAACAACATACAATACATTTATATTGCTGACATATCAGTTAGTCAATATTTTGTAACTTTGGATAACAGTGGCTCATTGGTTGTTAAGGCACATTTGTTATTGCTTTGACTGCATAAGTTGTATAACAACATTTTGAATTCCTTGGTGGGTTGTTTAGTATTCGCTTATATGTATTTTCATATTCAATTGTTTTTTTTCCCACAAGCGTTTTTAGTTTTCTTTTAAGTATTTATATTTATAATTCGCTTTGTTCTATAAATTGTTCCTTTTACTTTTTATTACGCTGCTGTCACATTGCTTACACATATAGTCGCCTGTCAAGTAATCATGTTCAGTTGAAGGCTCTAATTAGCAATTAGCTTTTTCTCTTTTTATTTTTCTACAAATAACCATTCACGGCTCGCAATTGCTGTATAGACTAGAAGTCAGTTCTTTGGTTTTGGCATTCTCCCAACCTTTACCTACATGTTCCTACCAACCTTTTTATATTGACTGTCTAAGCTTTGGTGATTCGACGGGGGAATAGTTTTGTTATTTAAGTGGGCTGTGTATTATTTTATTTAGAGAAAGGTCGCTATGCGCCTGATACACCTTGTATGTATTCATTGGGGCCAAGCACTGAGGGCTCCAAGGTATTGACTGGGGGTTGAGCCACCTGGTTTTGCTTTGAAAAACCCGCTTTGGGATACAAAATTTAAACTGTGTCTTTAGAACATTTCACTAACAATTGAGAATTACAAACACCCTCAATGGCTAATGAAACAAATGAACGAAAAATGTTCATAGTTTAAGTCACTTAAACAATGACTATATCTTTTAATTATCTCATAGTAGTGCTCTTGCCTTTTATCCATGTCAAAGTACCTGTCAGAGTACGAGTATGCCGTTCGTTTATTTCAATATCGAACTTTACGTCATGGTGTGTTTGGTATATCTGCTTGAATTAAGGCGCTGTAATTATAAAAAGTATGAAAGCCTTTGATCGTGTGAATACAAGGATATGTTTCGAGATTAAGGCTGAGCATCTCATCCCATTTGCGTCGTGCAACTTTTTAATTTTTCCCAAAAATTGGTGGGACGGAACATATTGTGTTCATGGCAGAAATATAGCCGAAATGAACGCCAAATAACTCCCGATGGGTGATCACGCTTAAAATAAACTTTGTGTGTTAAGTTTTTTGATGTAACCCTCTCTGAGACTTGAACCTAAGACCATTGATTACTTACATCACCGCATTCAAAGGAAACTTGCTGTTTCAATAAGATTGGAACAAAGAGATATGGTTGGTAAAGTCGTTGGTTCCACAACGCAATTGATAGGATTGGTGTCATGTGGGAATACATTGCAAGCAGGATATATATTGGGCATATCGGAGCTGATTCTGGATAAGTAAAAGGTTAAGGTATTACAGTATTTTCGCGTCTGCCCGGGGAAGTTGATTTTCTTAACTGGGTGTTCTGGGTATTTGTCTTTGAGAACGGGGTCCACAAGGCAATTTTTGGCATATTAATCCGGGGATTTTTGGCGGATATATCTTGGGAAGGGCCCTTTGAGGCTCATTTTCTTCATACGTCTGACTTCTTAAGTACCGGATTTCTTTATAACGCTTACGGAGATGAGGAGGCCATGCCAATTGGCCGCTGTGCTTTGCTTTGGATAATGCAGTTGATGCTTATAGGTTTCATCTACTGTTGACAGAATCCATGTTTTTTTCTTGTACCGTTCTAACCAATTGATATGACAAAGAAGTTTAACCTATATTGAACATTGTTGAGATTCGAATGGCTCGAAAAAGGTTTTTGCTAATTCTGACTAAACTCATGGGGTAGCACACCGTCACTTTTTTACAGGCAAATCATACTCAGACATAGCGGCATAGAGGCAGGTCTTTTTGTGTTACTGAAGGGGGTTTACAGTCGATAATAATGTCCGTCGATTCTTTTGGTTTGGGTTGTATGCAGTAAGCTGACTCACCACGGGCTTTCTACCCCAGCGGGTTAGGGGATCAGAATATACCCGCGGTAGGTATGCCTGTCGTAAGGGGCGACTAAAATACCAAATTCAAAGGGCTGTGTGGCGCAGCCTTTCAGGTTGGCAGCGCAATATATAGCTTCTCCAAACCCAATTATCAACCTCACCTATCCGCGGCGAATCCTGTTTCACTAACAAACGAGGCTCTGGCGACCCCAAGCTCCTCATGGAACTTGGAGGTAGGGGGGAGGGAATGTCCTGAAGGTTTAACGTGGCCACATAAATCGTTCCCGAGATGGTCGGGCTAGCACCTTAATGGTGCTATGGTACCGGAGCGTACCGGATTTGTATCCGGCAAAGGACCATCACATCGATAACACTCCCTAAAGCCTTCGGGGAGCAACCTTATCGCTACAACAACAACAACAACAACAACGACGGGCTTTACTCATTCGCAATATATGCTTGCAGGGTCTTATTTGCGTTAGTAAGAGGGTTGATTTTGCAATGGGTGCCTCAGTTGACAGGATCTCGTTTCTTCTGAATTGGACAAAGAACACTTAGATATGAGGAATCAGGAATACCCTTAACCGAACATGTTGAAACGAATTTTAATAAAGCCTCGTTTTTGCCCTTCTATTAACGTCCGAATCACTGAACTGTCGTTTATCGGTGCTCGGTGAATAAAATGCTCGTTATTAACAGCTCTACTATAGTAGTAGATCTTCACAATTATATATATTAGCGTATTCAATTACATCCTGTTAAAGTCAAACTGGTTGACTATTCCATAGTTTGCGCTGTTTTCATACTCTCAGTTGCCTCGTTCACCAATTTTACCAGAGTCTAGACTTTTCGCTAACAGGGAACCTCAACGTCTCTTATTCACAGTACCTTCTATGTACATATACATATGTGTGTATATAGCTTAGTAATATGCGCTGTACATCTCCGCCTCTTCCGTATATGCGTTTATACGTTTATTACTAGCGGCATAGTGACGTATCAAAACTGATTATATTTGCCACAATATTTTAAATAGATGTTTGTGCATGCGCTACAACTCCCCTCTCCCGTATTTGAATAGCTGCAGAGACTGTTGGGGTTTGAGCTGGATATTGGTATTGGTGCTTTGTTATAGTCAAATAGGAGATAACTATTGATGTTTTTGTATGCGGCCTCGAGCGCAATATCTTTTTGCTGGGTCCCTCATCGCAGCCTACGCTTAAGTGAGTAAAGAAGATGACCTAAGTTAACTGAATTTACTGGAAACTGAAGTTCCTCATTTATGCAACATCGCTAGACCTACGCTCTTCCACTTGAGTCATGATTAAGCAAACTGCAATTCTGATGACCTTACAAAGTTTTAACTCAATGCTAGCGGTTCCCTACTTCTATGTTTTCAGTAACATTCGAGTACATTTTCACATTCGCGTCACTATTTGAAGTACATACGATTATCGCCACTGCTTCATGCTAGATTGCTGTTTTTATAGCTGGTGATGAACCAGTAGCAAACAACTCCCTAGAGATTTCTACTGAGCTAATACTACAGCAAACTGTTTACTTTAGGTAACAGAGAGGGTAGTTCTCCATTGAGATGAAAGCATTGCGCATATTGTGTATTACTGACCAGTGGCCTGTTCACTCTTCAGACAGGGGTGAACAAAGTAAATTCTGATGACTTGTCTGTTTCATCAAATACCATTTAAGGTTAAGATTCTAACGTATTGAATTTTCGTAGGGAAACCTTAATTTTAACCACTGCACGATACCCCTTTACTATCTACAAAAAGTTTTGTTTGTCTTGGCTTTAATTGCAAAGGGTTCAGGCCCTAACGTTGCTTTACCTGAATAAAGTACATGGGGTGCATAAAAACTTTCTTCGGTTTGCCAGGTCTTCAGGATAGAACACCACTTACCAGCCCCCAATTTTCAGGTACTATTTCTGGCAGTCTTCTACCACCAATCGGGCTAGTAACCTACTTTTACTAATAATACCAGCAGTATCACGTTTCTAAGACAGTGATTTAAGCTTTTTTCGTTTTGAAACATTAAAGGAGGTCCCTCCTTTTTGATGGAGGTGACTTAGAAATGTTCTTTTGGGAAACTTTGGAACATAGTCCAACTTCGACGAGGGGTCGAAGCGAAGTTTAGAAAATTATATTTTCCCTAAATTCCGCGAATATATAAAGCCTTTCTACTGACCGCATCTTCTGTTGCGTCCTCGGAAGCTCTGAAGTCGTCAAGCGGAAGTTTTTCTCTTACATCGCCAGTATTTGCTGTATATGATAGTTAGGTAGAGCAACTGTAGAAATGAGTAAATGAATCCATCAGGAGGCTTTAGTATTATGAACAGTTCAATGGAAATGCACTCCCAGATTACTGGCCGGCAATTCGTTTAAGCGGTTCTCATCAAAAGTGATCTTGCCAACTAAATTAGCATCATAAAGTTACCAACTGAACTAATCCAGTACAGAGTGGTTATGGCTTCGTCGAATGCGGACTTCGGCACGGCCCGACGTTTTTGAGTCATTTACAGTCCGTGGAGTATTGCCATCGACTTTATTACTAATGTGATATCTCATCTTAGCGTTTAATATTTCGCTCAAATAGTGGAGAGTTCTTTACATGGTTCTTGTTACTTATCGCATCAAATACAATTTTTTTGTAGGGCATTCTCAGCCGGCATACCCCCTTTAATTTTTTTAGGTAAGTTCTTTTCTTTATGACTGTCCAACAAACAATAACTTCAAGCTTAAAGTGTCAATGAGGCCTTTTTCACTCTCTACTCCAAGTCGAGATTCACTCTCTACTCCAAGTCGAGATTCCACTACTGTCTTGAAAGATTCCAAGATATTTTGTGCGAAGTTTCTCCCGCCACTAACCACTCATATCCAAGGGCTAGTTCGATTTGGGACCTTGAATCGTATACTTAGGAAACAAGACCATGTCCGTCTTCTCCGCCTTGCCGATCAACCCGATATTACATATACAGGTATGTATATCCTGAAGCGCCCGATCCATCAAAGAACTAATTGTGGGAAGGTGCTTTCCACTTATGAAAACGTCATCAGCACGCGTCGTTATTTTGACGGGTTACTCATGCTCAGACGTCCACAGCAGAATTGATAATACCCCACCCAATAGCGTGGCCCTGTCCACTAATTTTCTGACCTCATAGAACCTCCATTGTGAAATATTCGTCCTGCAATTTAACATGCAACATATCCATTTAACTATGGTTGGATGTACTTCAATATCATTAGTACTTCCGATGATCGCCCATTTCGAGACATTGTTGAAAACCCGGAAATGTCCAGACGACTCTTGAGGAGCACTCTTCGCAGTGCCTATCTACGTTGGAATTTTAGTATACATCTATCATCTTCTCAAAAGCTACACGAGCAATTCTCCAACTGTGGGGTACAAGTTTCATTCTCACGAACCCCCCGAATATTATTTTAAGCGATTCCACGGCCGCTCTACTTGAAATTTGTAGCATGGCAGCGAGTATATCATCTTAGTATCGGTCCCCAAATCCGACACTATCTGCTCCGTGATCTAAGTGCTGTTTACTGACTCTTATGCATCATCTCAAAATGGGAAATGTGCGTCGAAAAGTATCTCAAGGAACTCTCCCCTATTTGGTAAACGTTCCCCGGTCTCTTTCATATTTTGTCCCTTTACTATGTTTCCCTTGCTAGGAATTTTTTTAACCGCGCTATTTCGCTGGAGCACTAGATGTCCGCACATAAATTTGTACGTGAAACTCTCTTCGCCATGGAAACTTCAAGCTTGTGGATCCTCAACAGATCCCCTATATCCTGCAGGCTTTGCTTTCCGCGATCTTTGACTACTTAAACATTTCTTTTACTAGACTTCTTAAAAGACTCAGCTCCTTGCTTTGCCTTTTCGTTAAATCTTTCCTCCAGTTCCACACTGACATACGAATAGTTGGAGTAGGATGATCTAGCAAGTGGCAAACCTATAATTTATTGATATATCAAAATCATAGGTCAACTTTATATCAAGAACATTGTTGGCTCTTGAACCAATACAAATATTGGGTCGGTTGAATGTTTGTACTCATTTTCGATACAAATCTTGCAATCGATATTTAAGTAACTTCTCATTAAGCTAAAAACGTGAAACTTCACATATAGGTTAAGACGCCGAGACAATAAAACAAAGGGGAAAAATCCGTTAGGTAGCGCACGGATCGAAATAATTAGATAAGAATTTGGAAATTTGGAGTTTTTAGATCGGGTTTTAAGTTACTTCTTGGTGAGCTGCAGACTTGAAATTTCAAACTTAATTCAAATGCCATAATAAAAAAAGTTTCGATTTTTATTTCTCATAGATATTTTTACAATTTCTATATTTTTTATAAGGATACATTTTTCTCTGATTTAGTACATTTATATAAGGGAAATGCTTGACCATTATTTATTTTATTTTTATTATCAAATTTATTTTAATAAATTTTTTTTTTTTTATTTTATAAATCTTTTTTTTTTTGCATTTTTTCGAGTTTGTAACTTCCTCAGTTGTCGTTAGTTGCCGCGGTTGCGGCCGTGTCTGCAATCCGTGCCCAGATAATCCCTTCCTCACTCGTACGTCGTTTACATTGTTACGAATATTAGCAACACTAAGGGGTACTGTCATCTCTAAGCCGATGCTAAACAGTGATATCATGCACATCCATAAATCAATCACTATGTATCTACATAAGCGAATAAATAATTATATCTACACGTATGTACGTACATGCAGCGGAGAAACAACGCACAAACAAATGCATATATCTTATATGAGGTACTCACAAGAGAGGGCAATAATTTGTGCAAGTATTACTCACGCGCATATGAGAAGCTATAAACGTAGTTGTGGCTGGTGATTTTGTAGCTGGTAACTAACTAGTAAGTTCTGGAATGGGAAAACCTAGAAGTATGCAACGAGAAATCAAAAAGTATAAAAGGCCGCGACAATAGAAGCGCAAAAGTTAGTTTCATTTAAGCTATCAATCAGTTTCGATTAAGCACGCTATCTGTCGATCAATAGTAGAGTTATTTATTGTGAAGTACTTTAATAAAAGCCATTTTGCATTATTAAATATTGGAGTTATTTATTCAACAGTTTAGTAATTCGAACTTAGCAGAAGGTTACAAATAAGAGAATTTGCAGTAAATTCGTTACAATATGTACATTAGATTTAGGTAAGAAGTGGGATTGGTCGATTTATCAATTTATAGAGCATCGAAGTAGCTAATAGCACTAAATACTGTGAAATGTAAGTATTTTTCGCATACGTTCTGGAGTTTTGCATTTCGGGTGAGATAAATACCCCACTTACCAATTCTTTAAGCGACCATGCGACGATTTGTATGTAGCCAATGAATTTACGCTGCGCTCGTTTTATTTACAAATTGCTGTACTTACAAGGGGAATTTATTCTACATGGGGCAGGAAAAAAACAGAAGAAATAAATCTTTAATATTTCATACCTAAACTTAAAATGGTCTGACCGCGGTTTATGCAGCAAGCATCTTTGTAGCTCCTTTATCGCAAAAGCAATAGCTTTTCTATTGTATTTTACAATAAAACAAAATTGTGGGCAAACATGCCCCCAACATTTTTCGTGCTTCCTTTACATATCTTTATATTTTCACCGCTACATTTTGTAGCCTTTATGGTGAATGTGCTGCACATTGTTGCATCGACTGCACCATTTTTCGCTTATTTATCAAAATATTGTTACACTTGTGTTTGGTGTGTTGAATTTATGAGGGTATCGGTAGTTGCACCAACAACATTCACATTCAGCAGTGGCATAAGCCAGCCACAATATATTGTTGGGCACAGCAATTGTGTGTCGAACTACAACAATAACAACAACTACAAAGTCTGTGCATTCTTCACCACTGCAAGTGACTTCACATACTTTTTATGACTTTCTATTGAATTTTATTTATCTGTTCGTATTTTCTCCTGGTGCCTTTGCTGTGGTTTACTGCTGTGATTTTCATACAATTTGCATTGCATAAATTTTAGCAAATCAATAAGTTTACATAGAAAATTCCGCTAGATGCATTTTGTTCCAGGAACTTATAGATACCTTCTGATGGTACTGCTTGAGTATTTCACTCGTTGTCAACCATAATGTGGGTTAGTGCGAACAAGCGAACAAAAATAAACTAAGCGGAAAACTTGTGGCGTTGTGAGCAGTTTTTCTATTTAGATGGGAAAAAGTAAAAACCAACTGTTGGAGGTAATTTACGGCCAAAGTAAATATTTTTTACTAAATATCTTAATTTCAGTCTTTTTGAATAATTTTAACTATAATTGAAGAAACATATGTGAAGTCTTTCTTTTGGTTCTTGACATTATAGAAGCTTACCCTTATGCAAGTCCTCGGGTGATCTTATGGAGTTGTGGAGAACGTTGGACAGTCAAGTATGAAGTATCTTCATTATTTAGTCTCACCATTCTGTAAGCGCCACTAGCCTATTCGCGAGAGCGCAAACTTCTTATACTGTTTATAAAGACTTTTACCTAAGTAGAAATAATTTCCATTGGATAGGGCAACGAAAGTGCACCGACAAGGTTAGTCTGCACCGCAAACACTTTGCGTGAACATATATTATTTTGATGTATATTGGAACGATTTTCCGCCATCCCTTGTCAAATTTTTTTTCGAGACAAACCGGTTTCGGCGTTTTGCAATCTCAGTGTCGATTTTCGATCTCTTATTTTGCACAGGCTCGCCAATTTGGTGTGTCCGGAGATTGAGTGTGAAAGCACCTTGTTCGCCGAAAATCGATTTTACAAAGCACCGATTGCTTGGAAATTGATCCACTAATTCGTCATCTGCACCTCGCAAACTTAAAAATCCTATCCACCCACATCCACCAATTGGTCATCTACGACTTGCCTGGTACCGATTCCACCAACCGCCGGTTGCGTTTTAAAAGATCCACCGATTCGTCATCTGCTCCTAGCCAACTCACCAGTCCACCGATTCGTCATTTAAGACTCGGCGGGTATCGATTACACCAACCATTGGTTGCTGGGAAACTTATCAACCGATTCATTCTCGCTGATTTACCAAACCACCGGTTGCTTGTAAATCCATCGGCCGATTCGCGTCTTTTGGACTTCAATCCACCGATTCGTCATACACGACACGCCGAGTATCAATTCAACCAATCACCGGTTGCTGGATCATCTATCGAGTGAGGCCATCACGCTTCCAAGATAATAAGGCCACCAATCTCCTGTTCAACCATTGTAACCCCTCCAACTGGTCGATAGGTCCTTAATCTGCTGCAAGCTCAGTCACCATTCACCAAATTCGCTAGCAACTAGGTGTTCGTCAACCAAAACACCGCTCACGTGTGCCCCGCGCCTTTCTACTGAGTTCACCGGCAATCGGACGCTGGGTGCACTTCAATATTAAAACGAGGTACAGATCTTTCTTTAACACCACAACAACGACACCCACTTTAAAAAATTTGCAAGTACATTAAAAGATACTGCATACCATTCCGTAGACCGTCAGGCATCCCGTTCCAGCCATTAGGATCCCACTAGCTTGCTGCCCATAAATACGGACCCTATATGTAAAGGGGAAAGCAATGGAGCTCAGAATTTTCCACAACCCCATACGTCTAATTCAGTTGTACAAATCTCTGTGTTACAGTTTCAAGGTAACCACAAGCAAGGTCAGGCACTGCATTGCAAAAATACCATCCATATTCTTCTTCTTCTTGTAGCGATAAAGATGATTCTTTGTCACCATAAAATAACAAAACATTGAAACTTCTAGGCCATCCCGCCCTCATATCCTAGTCCCATGAAGCGATCGCTGGAGCCTAGCCTGCTTAATATGTGCATGATAAATTCATATTTGTAACAGGATTCGCCCCGGGCAGGTGAGGTTGAAAATGGGCTTTGGGAAGTTGTGACCCTAAAGAGCCTTTAATTTCCCTTTCAACCCCTTGTGTCTCACAACAACTTATACCGCATCTCGAGGCTTTAAATTTCGTCTGTACATCCGAAAATATTTAAATTTTCCGAATCTTAGTAGCATTGTTTATCATCCCACATACGGTATGACATGATACAGCTAACATCGAGCTCTTGACAGAAACTTGATATGACCCCAGCTGTGTCCGGTTGGGTACTGCTCTAATTGTGGCTACCAAAGATCTTCATATCATTTATATTTGGTTTCAAGTACAGCCAAAAATATTCCTAAGATATTTAACTCATTCAGAAAGAACGAGCTATGCCAGGGTTGACAGCCAGTTAGCGCGACATCCCAAACAGCTCAAGTATCAGGATAGGCCGACCATATATTGCACAAGATATCCAGAAATTCACCATGGACTAGAGTTGTCAGTTTATTCTGTTGGGCATCTTACCACAAACCACTGGCTTCGCAGTCCGCCAGAAGCTCTTTTAATACCACACCCCAGAGTATAGGGGTTTCTCATTTAAAAGTGACTATTCTCATATCGAAGTAACGTTTTCGCCTTTACAACTCGTTTACAACTGGAAATATTGGAGATTCAGTTATTGTGCTTCATACCACAATGATTTTTCCAACATCTAAAATTCTGAAATTAATCAATTTCAATCACTATCGAATTAATTTAACACGCAAATATTTAATTGAGTATAACAACAGATTTGTCTCACAGCATTACCACCCAGCGAACATATATTTAAATGTTCGTTTGGTATTTACCACCGTCGGCCAATCAGAGCAATATTTTTGCATGCAACATTTACTAATACATTTAAATATGCAAATAAATAAATAAATAAATGTAAGGCGCGATAACCTCCAAAAAGGTTTTAGGCCGAGCTTCTCTTCAAATTTGCGTCGTGTTTCTATAAATTTTTCCTACAAATTGGCGGGACGGAACCTACTGGTTCTATGCCGATTCCGAACGGCATCTGCAAGGCAGATGAGTTTTCAGTGAGAGCTTTCCATGGCAGAAGTAATTTCGGAGTCAAACACTGCCGAGGAGCGACCCCGTTAGAAAAATTTTCTTCTAATTGAAACAACTTTTTCTAAAATTTTGATGTTGCATTGCCCGGGGCGTGAACCCAGGATCTTCGGTGTGCTAGGCGGAGCCGATCGCCATATAAAAATACAAATACATATATATATATGTATAATGCGTTGCATGTTAATCGCATGTAATCATTTACTAAGTCAATAGTGTATGATGATCAATGTTGAGCACAATATGCGCCGCTCATTCAAATGCAACTTATAAAGACTAATTAATTTGCGAGTAGACAGCGAGCAGCGGCAACGTGTATAAGAGCAGGAATCAAGCAAACGGATTGATCGGTTTTGCTATTACCGCTTCAGCAAATAAGTCATGTCTAACGCTAAGTTGTGACAAAAACATCACGCAATGGCGTCGGTGACGATAATTACAATTGTTACTTACGTATACATTCAATAGCCGAAGCATTGTATTTTAGCGAACCTTAAGAATTTCCCTATAAATTTTATTTTCTGCATATACATAAAATTATCTTCATTCACAGTACTACTATAGTAGTAGATCTCCACAATTTATATATTCGCGCACTTCACTTATAGCGCGCTAAATTCAAACTGATTAACAGTCGTTTGAAATGCGCCGTTTTTATGCTCTCAGTTGTCTCGTTTGCCTGTTTCTCTAAGGGTTTAGACTTTTCGCGAACAGCCTTATCCTAACCTAGTTTTTTATTGACTTATCGCATCTATCTACACCAGTGGTATCCAAAACGAAATGTGTGTTTATGAGTGAGAACGAGAGAATGGGAGCAGCCCAGTAAGAAATTTAAATCAAACTAACAGCATACTGGATTGGAGTAGAAAATTTGGAACGTGTTAGACATTCAAATAAAAAATTCAAGTGTGTTATTTGTTAAGCCTACACATTTTTAAATAAGGGTGGCATTTGACAGATTTTGTATTTGATACAATTCTTGTATTACCGATGTTAATGATTTAATTCTTTAAGTTTATTCATTCCAAGCAACACAAAAAACTTACAACAATTTTTCTCATATATTTTCAATTATCAATTATCACTTTGATTAAAGATTAAACATATAACACAGTGGAACAAATTCAGGTTAGCAAAAGTTAGGTCGATTCGGAGAGTGAGGGGTGAAAATAGAGGCTAAATTAGAAGACCCGTATTGCGGCGTTTGTTTATGTTGTTTCGAATTTTTTTTTATCGACCTTCGAACTTTGCAGTGAAATGCCGATTTTCAGCATATTATTTGTATGGTTTTTGGACTATAACTCGCCGAATAATTGATATTCTGTAATCTGTTAAAGCAAAATTATTGCAAGAGAACTGGGCAATATATTCTAGGCCCCCTAACCAGTTGGGTGGTACATACAGTGTATGGGTCGATTTGTATGGACGAAAGTTAACCGATATCGCGCTATCGATTTTTCGATAGGATTTGGGCTCAGGAAAAAAACTTCCACTACGCATACCCAAAAAATAATTTTCGAGCCTGCGACATTTAATTTTTTTCGACTTTGATCTTTAAGGTTTTTTTCATGACCTACTAAAAAAAATTTCATTTTTGGGTCGGACAGGGTATACATGAAAATTTCACAATCATGATTTATGGCATTTGAAGGGATTTTCAAAGATGTCAAGAAATGGATGAAAACAAACATAATCCTGAAATCTGTTTTCAAAATTTATAAACAATTTTTCGAGAATTGCAATATGATCACTCGGCTTAAGACCCACATGTTTCTTATTATAATAACCGAAGTTTTCGGAAAATGGGTATAATGTTTGGAGTTGGTGCACACTTTTCACAGCACCGTTTATTCCTGTTTCTTTTCCTTGAAGCTTTAATTTGAGTTTGTTCAAAAAAGGCAGACATCAGCCAAAAATTCTAAATCCAAAATAAAATTGTCATCTTTTAAATATCGAACTAGGGCGTCTTCGTTACAATTAATTTCAAGAAATTGCAAAACTTCTTCCCTCAACTCAAATAACTTGTTGAGACAATCACCACGACTTAGACAACGAATGTGTGTAAACATTTTAAGGTCATAATACCGAGCAGAACTTGTTTTTAAAAAATCTACAAACTTTCTGTGGGTGAGGGAATGGTGTCCTCCCCGCATTTCATTGATAATCTGTTCTGCACTTTTCATGACAAGATGACCGCTCAAAATTTTGAAGCGGGTGCAACTTGATGAATAATGCAATGGAAATGTCTTCCGGAAATTCCATTTTTATACAATTGGCCTATGAACCCTTCATTCTTTCTTGTCATAACGTTTGCCCCATCCGTACATACTCCTACAAATTTCTTCGCATCGAAAACTTAATTAAATAAAATAAATAATTGCATACGAAGTATGCAATGTGTAAAAGATTAAAATATGCAAAAAGAAGGCAATTGGGAAAGACTTCACAACAGGCATGACGTAGCTGAATGCGTTTACAACCATTTCAACTATCGTAGGGGTGCGAGTTCGACTCCCACTCCCGGGAGAAAAGGCTTTGAAGAGATTTACAAGGTATAATCGAAACAGCTGTCGCCTTGTCCGTCCTGATGTCACGTTGTTTAAATTTTTCCCAAATTATTAAATAAATTATAAAATTAAAAAATTGCTTCAAATAAATGTTTTCATACATTTAAAAAAAAGCAATATGGGCAATCCCCGATTATTAAAAATCATACAAACAGACAAAATTGGTTAATTCGTTGTAGTTCTATAATAGAACGAAAACAGCAACAAAACCAAAGTTTCTTTGAAAACCGCCGTACCAAGCATAGCTTTAACACATAATTGCATACGAAGTATGCAATGTGTAAAAGATTAAAATATGCAAAAAGAAGGCAATTGGGAAAGACTTCACAACAGGCATGACGTAGCTGAATGCGTTTACAACCATTTCAACTATCGTAGGGGTGCGAGTTCGACTCCCACTCCCGGGAGAAAAGGCTTTGAAGAGATTTACAAGGTATAATCGAAACAGCTGTCGCCTTGTCCGTCCTGATGTCACGTTGTTTAAATTTTTCCCAAATTATTAAATAAATTATAAAATTAAAAAATTGCTTCAAATAAATGTTTTCATACATTTAAAAAAAAGCAATATGGGCAATCCCCGATTATTAAAAATCATACAAAAATCTTTTCGTTTACTACGTCGAACAAGATCTTTCCTGTCAAATTACCACAGAATGTTTCAAGAGAAAACATTGTTTCAGTTATTTCATAATTTACGTTAACTGTCGAAACACATATCGCCAGTTGACATAAATCATTAATATCGGTGGTTTCGTCCAATCACAGAGAAAAAAATTGGCAATCATTAATTTGTTTCTTTATTGCAGTTTGAATGTGTATTTCTAGTTCATCAATCCGTAGGGCTACTGTTTGGCGGGATATGGGTATATTTTTAACTAGTTCTGTATCAAGATTAATTTTTTGAAAAATTTTTAGACAAATCTTTTCAACAAAAACAA
Organism: Eurosta solidaginis; assembly: GCF_040869045.1. Classification (NCBI taxonomy): domain Eukaryota; kingdom Metazoa; phylum Arthropoda; class Insecta; order Diptera; family Tephritidae; genus Eurosta; species Eurosta solidaginis. The sequence goes on from NC_090323.1 coordinate 53,809,439, forward strand.
CATCTACAAAAGGCCGGCCTTGTTTAGCAATGTCTAAGCTAATCATGAAAGATAACACAGGTTTCATTTTTCTGTTTGATTTCTTGACAACTTGCTCATTTTCTACTTTAGCCAACCACCCAAAAGTCTAACTCCTTTCTTCATATAATACCTGACAAGCTTTTTGTCTAAAATGTGTATATTTTTGTGGGAGGAATCGAAATGCCTTTTAATATTACATCTATAGCCTCCTTTGGACGACTTGTAAAATAAAAAGCATTGCACGTCGCCAAAGGCATTTTTTGGCACAAAAAATTTCTCACAGGGCTTTGTATTGTATACCATACACAATTGCATATACTAAGCGTCGCGGCCAAGCTTGGTGTTTATTCGTTGCTGGTTCGCTAACGACTGAACGATGGAGTGTAAGAATACGTGTGATCAATTGATATATGGGATGGACAGCAATGATCTACACCCCATATTCGCTGAATACGTGCATATCTATATTTTGTATGAGGCAGTGGTCGGCAAAAATTTAAATGAGAGTGTATTAGTGAGAGCGAGAGCATGAGCATCCTAACAGGAAATTAAAGTTAAAATGGTAACATGTATTTATTTAAAACAGAGTAATTAAGTTTTTTGGAAAATTTGATTAAAAGATAGTTTGAAATATTTTCAAATCCCTTAATTCATCAAGTTGTAGGAGCTTCGAAGGGTAACCGTAATTTTTACATATAAATACACATAAAACTTGGTTTTTTAAGCGGCTTAACACTGAGAACAGCACAAGAATGGTGGCGTTCACTTGTATAAAAAAACAAATCTCCGAAACTTATACAAGTGCCGCATCAAGAGAAGTGCAGAATGTTTAGAAAATATGTGACTGACTCAAAAAAATATAAAGATTCACTCATGTTAGCTTTTAGACTATATTGCTACGATACTTTAAACATTCTATAGTAATTGTTTGCAGAGCAGAAGGTTTTTTTTTGCTCAGAAAAAAAGCGAGTCCAGAATGAAGCTACGCTAACTTTTGTTAAAATAATTTAAAAAAATTCATATAGATTATCTATAACAAATTCAAAAGGGTAAAATCCACCCTTAACATGTTTGGACCATGAGCTAATTATGGAAAGGCCGTATTAATAGTTGCATTCCCCATCATATCATTTCTGACAGGGTATCTAAACATTTGTGCGGCATCAATGCGCAATGTTTATTCGTTGATGTCTCGCTAACGACTGAACGATGTAGAGTAAGAATATGTGTCATTGTGAATGATAACTAAGTGTGATATCTTATCTATCAAATGCCTGACAGGATGTCCAATATGGCTACTTTTTAGCGTTTTGACAGGGTGTTCAATATGGCGGGGCCTATCTTCAGCGGGTGATAGAAGGAGATACAGAATGAGACAGCGACAGTCAAATACAAATCAGGTGATCCAATCGCTTTGGAATTTTGACGTCTATGCAGAAAATATCACACTTAGTTACCATTCACAATGATATGCGTGACGCAGTGGTCGCACGCTCAATTGAGCTCACACATATTCTTACTCTCCATCGTCAGTCGTTAGCGAGACGGCACCGAATAAATATTGCGGACGACTGTCGCAAAAAATATTAAGTTACCCTGTGAGAAATATTACGATGGGATAACACAACTGGTATGACGCTCTTTCCATATGTCGCTCATCTTCCAAATATGTTTAGGTTTCGGTTTTTAACTTTTTGGGTATTATTTATTTAATATAATAACTTTTCAATACAATATGAGTTTTTTAAATTATTTTAATAAAAGTTGTAACAATTTCATTCTGGACTCCTTTTTTTCTACGCCAAAAAATTCAAATTATACACTGCAAAAAACTACTAAAGAATATTTAAAAAGCTTAACGAAATAGTAAAAAATTTACATAAATGAATCTTTAGGTTTTTATACCTTTCATGAAAATGAAATGATATATTAACTTCGTCACGAACCTCAAAATTGTAAGTCCTTAAATAAACAACAGCTTCACTGTCCAGCCCTACATGAATACACAATGTATTGTTTTTAGGTGAAGTCATATCTCCGGCATTGCGTTAATAGCTTTGGTGGAGCCACTGGTGCGGCTGCCTTTAAGGTATCAGCACACAAAAATTTGCGCCACTATCCCGTCCTTGTAGCAATTTGAGTTTACGCTTTTATGAGGTGACAAACATGGGCAGGCCACTCTGTGAATTACCGCACATATAGTACGTAGTTATGTATCACAATAAACAAAAAAACTATTTTTTACCTCAACAAAGAACAACATAGCAAGTTAAAATAATGACAACAACATCAAGCAACAGCGACATGAATACCGCACAACAGCAAACGCCAAACAGCTGGGCATATCTACTTTGCTGCACGCAGTTACAAGTGCTCGTATATCAAGGTGTAGCGATTGGGGTGTCTTTAAAACTGTTGCTTTGCTGGTGAGATGCTGCAAGAACGTTGCCAACAAATGAAGACAAATGACCAACATGCAAACCATTAATTTTGCTAAACTTCATTCGTTGCCACTGCGGCTACGACAACAACAGCAGCGGCGGCAGTAGTTGCAACTTCAACTAAAGTAACTTCTATTTAATTGCTTTTTGGTATACAAGTAAATACTTAATATATATGTATATAAATAAAAATAAATGTAAGGTCCGATAACCTCCGAAGAGATCTAAGGCCGAGCTTCTCTTCCAATTTGCGTCGTGCTCCTCTTGATTTTCCATATAAATTGGTCGGACGGGACCTACATGTTTTATGCCGACTCCGAACGACATCTCCAAGGTAGATGTGTTTTCTCTGAGAGATTTTTATGGCAGAAAAACAGCCTGAGCGCTTGCCAAACACTGCCGAGGGGCAACCCCGCTTAGAAAAATTGTCTTCTAATTGAAAAACCTTATTTCTAAAATTTTGATGTTGCTTTGCCCGGAGTGTGAACCCAGGGCATACGATGTGGTAGGCGGAGCACGCTACCATCACACCACGGTGGCCGCCATATGCATATACATATACATATATGATTCTGTGCGGCCACATGCAACATGTGGTGCACGGTGACATGCCACATTGTATTGGTTGCACGCTTTGTCGGTTGGTCAGTAGTTCAAGCCAACAACAACATTAACACATACGTTAACATACATAGATATAGATTTTTTTACGATAAGTGTTAGGTGCTCTGCATTTATTGCCCGTATATTTTCGTTGAACTTCTTGCACAGGTACATGTTGTTGCTTTTGTTGGCATCCCAACTTGCTGGCAAGGAGTTTTGTCAATTTGCCACATGATTTGACTGCGCTTTGTCAGCAATTAATCAGCATTAATCGTTTAAAATTGGCACTAAAATCAATTGAATGCTGGCGGTTAGCTGGTTATTGTTGTTACTACAACAATGTCACATAGCTTGAACTTTTGTGTGGATATAATTTTCTTCCCACGAAAGTATTGCCATCGAAACCCGCAAACAAATAGTGAGACCTCCACTGAGTTGAGCGTTACAGGTGGAGACAGACTCAATTTCCTTTAGTGTTCCCAAATGGTGTCAGCTTTCACGATATAGGGATCTTACGTGAGCTAACGTGACGAATGGAACGGCCAAATTGCCTTGAAAATCAAAATCCCATTCCTGGGTTGTGCGCTAGGGTGGGGACCTGCCTCGCTGCCAAGGCGTTCATTTTGTGGTGGAAAGGAAACATCGCCACCAAGTATTGTCCGTCACGGCTATGAAGGAGCATCTCGCCATGATTTGCATTAAGGCGAATTGTTTTTAGTTTCTCATTTATATGCGCTTACGCATCAATGAATGGTGCTAACGAAAAGGACTGCTTCGATGTGAAACTAGAAAATACATACAATGACTGCCCTGTCAGAATATTGAAATCAAGCTGGGCGCTTTTAACGTCAGGGTGGGTAAGGGATAGATTTTTGCTCTACAGTCGAAAAACTTAGCCTCCACGAGGTAATATCTCCCGACATATTGAGGCTAATTGACTGCAAAAAATTACCATTTGCAATATCACTTGGCTGTCTCCATATAGAAGAACACGAAACCAAATCAAACATGTTGTGATGGACGAGATAGTTCTAGCGTCCTGAATGAATGCACTCTGCGAAGTCCGAATATCAACTCAGACTACTACGTTGAGTCAACCAAGAAATTGTGCGCAGTGCCACAAAGAAAGTTTGCCCACGAAAAGGTGCTCACAAAACAGACAGCTGATGATTATTCCACACAGCGCTAATACCTGCTCACTGAGAGCAATGTTCGACCTGACGATGTGGCCTAGTAGTGTGAGCATATTTCGCTCCTACAACGCAATTGCTGACAGTGGGTTTCTAGCGAGCCTGCAAAAATTACTGGTACGATGGCGAATACAGCAGAAAAAACAGACGCTGCATATAGATCCCCGCTGCGTACGTGTATATTGGAGCCTTTTCATGATGCGAAGGAGGAAAAAAGAGAAAAAAGGTGAGGCAGAAGGTGCGAGCACTTGGGGGTACAACGTGTAGAGCTCCAAATGAGTTGTTCTTTTCTAAATTTCCAACCGTGTTAATACCTGAGCTTATTTACATTTTTCCTTTGAATATAATTTGCTAAGCAGCAACTCGCGCTTGTTTATTTCACGCAAATGTACAAGCGTTAATATTTATTGCTGCGCTAATAATTCGCCAGCATCAAGCTTATCTTTATGTTTGCACATTAAAATTGGATTTGTATGGCATTTATGTAAGTGGTTAGAGGGTGTCGCTTCTTTGCTTTGTGACATTGTTGTTAATGATATGGCGATGTAGTATAATTCTAAAAAACTATCTTCAGTTTATATTGCAGGCATATTCATAAACATTGTTGCACACCATTCGCTAATGTAACTGATATTAGGAGTGGGTTAATTACGGTGACATTTGATCAAGAATTTTGATATGCTTGTAATTGAATGCTTTTAATTTGTTTTTAATATTTGTTTGGATTTAAAACAAAATAAGGTTATAAGTATTTTGTTAGTAAACTGCATATATTGTCGCAGTTGGTGTTATTGGTATATTATACATACCGATTTTTTTTTTGGTAGCTGACGACTCCCTCACAATTTATTTCGTTATATTTCGCTTAAGTACCTTTTTGTATTTGTGAATTGTGAAAATCAAGACGAATCCATACAAAGTGATGGCAAAGCGAATTCAACCAATTCGCCGTGCAGAAGAATGCCAAGTCAAATGATTTCGATTAACTGACATATTTTTATACCAGTATTGTATGGGAAATAATCAAGAAGAAGCATTCAGCTGTTGGGATAACAACACATGGTACTGAATTCGCCTTTGTTAAAATATTTAAAATTTTATTTCAAAATGCTTTTTAAATTTCATAGCCGATTTCCAAAGAATAACTTTTTTATTACAAGCTCTAGAAGTTCTCGCTTGGTTTCTTATATCCTCGTTCAAGCTAGTTTCTTAAATCTGTTTAAGTCGTTTAGTTGCGAAAAATTTAAACAACGTGATATCAGGACGGACCAGGTCCCCCAGCGGGTTAAGGGATTAGAATATACCCGCGGTTGGTATGCCTGTCGTAAGAGGCGACTAAAATACCAGATTCAAGTGGCTGTGTAGCGCAACCCTTCAGGTTTGCCAGCACAATATAGAGCTTCCCCAAACCCAATTGTCAACCTCACCTATCCACGGCGAATCCTGTTTCACTAACAGACGAGGCTATGATAACCCCCAGCTCCTCATGGAACTTGGGGGTGGGGAGGGAGGGAATGGACTGAAGGTTTAATGTGGCTACATAAATCGTTCCAGAGTGCTGTGGTACCTTAGCGTACCGGGTCTCTATCCGGCAAAGGACCGTCACATCGATAACACTCCCCAGAGCCTTCGGGGAGCAACCTTATCGCTACAACAACAACAACAACAGGAGGGACCAGGCAACAGCTGTTTCGATTATACCTTGTAAATCTCTTCAGAGTCTTTTCTCCCGGGAGTGGGATTAGAACCCGCACTCCCACGATGGTTGAAGTGCTACATACGCATTCAGCCACTTCATGCCTGGTCCGTCCTAATGTCACGTTGATTAAATTTTTTCCCAAATTATTAAATAAATTATAAACTAAAAATTCCTTCAAATAAGTGTTTTAATACATTTAAAGCAACAACGGCAACAGACCGCTTAATTCAAACAAAAATAACTTTAGAAGTCTGACATCGTATTGTATATTGTGCATTGTATTAGGTATATAGTTTATGACAAACAAGAACAGAATCGAACCAAGATGGCTACCCTGAAGAAATAGTGATAACCCCAGAATGTGTATTTTTAAATATTATTTTTGCGCACGATTACTAAGATAAGAAATCCAACATATTAGACAGGGTTGAAAACCAGTCGGACCGAGCACATACATATGAGCGTGATACTTTGTCGAATCCTAATTGATATCGTTTTTAATTACAAGGGTCTGAAGATTTACTCTTAAGCCATTAGCAACGTGAATGGAAAATTCAAGGAAATTGGCGATTGTTAAATTGCCCTTACAAAGCCCATATAGCAAGCTTACAAATATGTGGCAAATAGATAACTTTATGTGATTGGTAACAATACCTTCAAATAACTTCGGGATATCGGACAACTTTGCTATGTCCCGGAAGTTCTCTACGGAAGACCTTTTTCCGTTTTAATGAAGCGGATTAAGATAAGATTCCTTGCAAATTGTTAGAAAAACACCTCATCGTACGCAATGTTGTGACACAAACTTCAACGCATTGACGCCAGTGACGATAATACCAATTGTTGCTTTTGCGCAATATATTATGGTAAACCTTAAGAACTTCTCGCTGAATTTTGTTTTCAGCTATCGTCTTTATATACATAAAATGCTCTTCATTCACAGTACTACTATAGTAGTAGATCTCCACAATTTAAAGTACGCACGTTCTTCACTGATAGCGTGCTTAAATCAGACTGTTTGACCATCGCTTGAACTGCGCCGCTTTTTATACATTCAGCTGTCTTGTTTGTTGGCTTCTCCCAGGGTCTAGCATTAGAAACGTGAGTGGTTAACTCCAGTAAATTGGTGAAAGTTAATCTGCCCTCACAAAGCCCACGTTGCGAGCTTGCAATTATAAGGTAAATATGTAGAAAAATTTAGGTGATGGGTAACAATCACTTCAAATAACTTCCGGATATCGAGAAACTTTGCTATGCCCTGAAAGTTTTCCATGGAGGACTTGGTTTCATTTTAGTGAAGCGGAATAAGAAAAGATTCTTTCCAAATTGTTGGAAAAACGTCATATATATGAGATAAATTGTGTAAATCGGTTTGTGGCTGATTGATGTATGCTGCACATTTTTTATCAAAGTTTGTCGGAATACCTTCAGGGCCATATGCGTATGATTCTTTAGAAATTTTTAAGTAAGATACGGTATATTCCGAAAGTAGAAATGTAGTGCTCATAGAATAGCATGAATGAAGAAGGTACTGAATACCCAGTAATAAAACTTTGGTTTCAATAGAGTAATTTGATTTGAAAAATTTGCAAAGAAGCCGGGAACCTCTTGATCATCACTTGAATATTTGTCTTTGAATTTCATAGATAATGGAAATCCTTTCACACTGCCTTTTGAGTTTACCAATCCGCAAAATGCCTTTCAAAGCTCTCCCAAAATCATTCTCCAAATAGCCCCAAAATGGTATCTGCTCTTATCGCCATAACTGTCATATTTGTACAGTTTCCCCTTCCTTCACTCATTCATTCATTATATTTGTTTTTCGCATTAATTACAAAAGGATTACACTTAAAAAGCTGAAAAACATTGCTTGTCATTGAGTGAAAATCCCACAATGGTGTTAAAAATATTTATGTCGTTAAGCCATCAAACAATATTTTCTACCACATGCATCCTCGTGCGTCAATTTTATTGACTGCAGCTGCGCGATAGGCCTAAGCATATTTACAATCTATCTCCACTTATGGGTAATCTACAGATAAGCTTTTATCACCGACAAAACAAAGTGCCAACTGTCTATTCCAACAATAAATTGCTCTACAAACTAGCATCACCTAATGGAACATAACACAACAACAATTGCAGCACTCGATTATAGAAGCGCGAATGTCACACGACTGGATAAATTGTTGCTGTACCAATGGCAATGGCTGCCATGTGATGTGCAGTCACTGAGGGATGTCTGAGATAATGTGATTGTGTTGAAATTTCATCTCAGGTGAAGGTAATAGCGAACAAATTGAGACCAATAAACATATATAAAATATTTCTCCAGCCTTTTAGAAAATTCTTGTTCTGAAGTTTATAGCCAACATCATACTGGAAATATTCCCCAACATACTAATAGTTCTCAAGTTGATCTCCCACATAATTTCAATTATTCTCCAACCTTAGAGAAATTCTTGGTTCTGGTGCTAGCGTGTTCTGCTCACCAAAGTTCCTGGATTCAAAGCCATTTAAAATCAATATCAAAATTTTATGAAAAAAGTGTTTTCAATTAGAAGCAGGTTTTAAATTGTTTTCAGCCCTCGGCAGTGGTTTGGCAAGCACTCCGAAGGTATTTCTGTTTCTCATCTGCTTGTAGATGCCATTTGGAGTTGGTATAACAAACGTAGATCCTGTAAAACCAATTCCCAGGGAATATTAAAAATAGTAGCAATACTAAATTTGCAAAAGTAGCTCGGCCCGAACCCCTCGTATGCAGATCACGCTTTTCAGCTTTTTTTTTTTACTAGACATTTGGAGTCTAAATGTGTAATTGGTATATATAAGGGTGAAATTGGAAGTGAACTTTATTGCTTTCGCTTTGGTTTCATAACAGAGGTTCATTACTAGAAATCCGGGTTCACGACATAGTACAGTGTGCATTTGTTAACTGATTTGATTATTCTTCATTTGAAAGAATGCCTTTTAGTCTTTAAAATAGCATAGTTGAAATTTAATTTAAATGGATTAAATATTTGTTTGTTTACAAGCTCCTTTAGCGCAAAATTAAGTGCGTTAATTTTTGTTCTGTAATTACAACTAGCCATCATTATGATCATTCAATTAAGAAATAGATTATTTTTGCATTATTTGAATTTAAAGAAATTTGCGATAGTCCTGCGCCTTCTACCTTTTATCATAGCACTGAACTGTTGAAAAAATAAACACAAACATTCAGAATATAAAACGATCTTAACAGCGCCACTTTGGTAGTAGACCTTTGCTGCGCTGCTTTTATACTCCCATTTTCCTTGTTAGCCTTTTTCTCCCAATGTCCAGACTTTTCAAGAACAGCCTTCTCGGGTAGTTGCTTATTTATTGCTCATTTCGGTATTTCATATTGAATTTCACCTTCTATGGATGTGTGTGTATATGGCTGAGTAGTATGAGCTCTTTCCCAAAAAATATATTTGTCAATTCTCAGATTGAGATACATTTGAGAATCAGTCCATTTCTCACATTTCGAACGTTAGTTTTCAAATGCATTTCAAATAACCATTCTCAAGCCAAAAGGCACATTTTGAATATGGAATATTTCTTTATTTTCAAATTGAGAATTTTTGGGTTCTCAACTTTTTCTCAAACGAGAATAAAGCGGAACAAAATGGAATCCACTGTTGTGCCACTTTCCTAAGCAGATTTATTATTTGTCTCACTTCACTTTTAACTCGTTTAGATTTATGCATAATGTAGTACAATATCACTTAATATTATTAAAATGTATAAATACTTCCTTATTTTTTCACTTTATGTCCAACTTCACTCAATAAAATCGCTTGTCCACATTTCCAGCTAAAGTATGCAAATTGGAGATCGACGAATTATCAACTGCACTGTCGATAGCATTGATGTAAAATAAGCATGTTGTACTATGTTTTATTTTATTTTTGGGTTTCATGAACACTTATTATGTACTTAAATTTTAGACACATTGGCGAAAAAAGTATTCACATTATTATTAACGAACATATTACATGATATCGACGGTTTTCAATCAGAATGGAACGAAATGCAAGTATTTCTCAAACCATTCTCAAGTTGAAGAACAACGTTTGAGAAAAAGTTGAGATAATAATTGGTTTCAAATGATTAATAATGCTGAATATCAAGCTGAGAATTAATGTTTTCTCAAACATTTCAGAGAAAACAATTTTCAAGTAAATTTCAAATTATTCTCAAGTTGAAAATCGACGTTTGAGAAAAAGTCGAGAAAATATCTTGTTTCAAATGATAAATAATGTTTAATATCAAACTGAGAATTAATGTTTTTCTCAAACATTGAGATTTTTGTTTTCAGTGTTTGTTGGTTTGTTGCTGTGTGCATCTCGTAACCACTGTTGCCTTCTATGTATTTGTGACTTTATGTCAGAACCCAATAAATATTTTTGTCAATTCTCAGTTTGAGATACATTTGAGGATCATTCCATTTCTCGCATTTCTAACGTTAGTTTTCAAATAAAAAATAAAAGGCACATCTTTAATATGGAATTTTTCTTTATTTTTAAATTGAGAATTTTTGGATTCCCAATTTTTTTTCAAACGAGAATAAAGCGGAACGAAATGGAATCCACTGTTGTGCCACTTTCGGTAAGCAAATTTATTATTTGCCTCACTTCACTTTTAACTCGTTTAGATTTATGCATAATATAGTACAATATCACTTAATATTACTAAAATATAAAAACACTCCCTTATTTTTTCACTTTATGTCCCACTTCACTAAATGAAATCGCTGGTTTACATTTCCAGCTAAAATATGCAAATTAGGGATCGACGAATTATCGACGGCATTATCGACGACACTATCGATAGCATTGATGTAAAATAAGCATGTTGTACTACGTTTTATTTTATTTTTGGGTTTCATGAACACTTATTATGTATTTTAAAATTTAGGCACATTGGCGCAAAAAGTATTCTCATTATTATTACCGAAAATATTCCATGATATCGATGGTTTTCAACCATTGTCCAGGAACCATGGCTGAGTAGTAACGGCAGAAAGATTTCTGGAGTAAGGACTGAAAAATTCAAAACCTTGGTGAATAGGGAGGCAAGTAGGCCTAGATCCTGTGTGAGCTTTTTAAAAAAGAGATTAAAGCTTTTATTCTCTCTAATTTCAGCAATGCTGACGTAACCACACTCTGCCTCGAGCGAGGCAGTAATGAAATGTGGGTGGTCCCAGCGTACATGCCCCACGGGTACGTAGCGAGACCACCACCTGCGATACTGGGCGAAATGCTATTTCCCATTATTACATCTGGGGAAGCTCCGACACCAACACTAGAGGTGAGTCTTTATTTACTTGTATAGCAGATGAGGGACTTTATATATTTAATATGGGGAATGACCCGAATTTTATTACTGCGGTAAGGGAGGAGTTCCTGGACCTCACCCTGGTGAGTAGAGAACTGGGAGGTCGGATATCTGGAGGGTTCTCAACGAGCACTCCTTCTCTGCTCACCGATATATTTAGTTCTCGGTGAACGAAGAACGTCGCGGTAAAATATCTTTTAGGAACCCTAAAAGTACTAACTTGGACTTGTGTTGTAAGAAGCTGGGAGAGCTATTTCCTGCGGCGCCTACCGTTAGTTCGGACCTGTCCGAATCTGAGATAGTCGTTCTGGTGGAAAACTTCACCTCGGCAGGCAATAGCGCGTTTCAGCTACGGCTATAGCGTCGTTCAAGCCTTATAAGTCTCCGGGCCCAGATGGAATCGTTCCTGCGCAACTTCAAATTTCTTTAGGGATTTCCTGCCTTTAGTTGGCCATCATCTACACTAACTGCCTCAGGCTTTTTTTTTTTAAGAGCTAAATGTAAGCCACAAGTTTAAGTTGGCTGATCACTGCAGTGTATTCCAAGCGGAAGTTGCTGCGATTAAGGATGCGGTGGATGAAATGCTATCCAGCGCTCGTACGGCTAGGGAATTTAGCATCTACTCTGATATCCAAGCGGCTATCAAGGCCTTGAGCTCAACTATAGTGCGATCGAGGGTGATCTGGGGGTGTCTGACCTCGCTTGCGATTGCATCGAATTATTTTATAATTAAGATTATCTGGGTCCAGTGCCATAGTGATATCCCGGGTAACTGTAGGCGGATCTCTTAGCCCGCATCGGTAGAAGTGAACCGAATTAAGATGGCTATAGGGATTTCGGGATTCCGCTGGCCACCTGTAGATTGCTCCTCCATAGCTGGGCCTCGAATCAGCTCAGCAAACGTTGGGCGGACACCACGTCTTGCAGGGTAGCAAGATCTTTCTGGCCGAAAGTGTATGGCAGGAGGTCTGCTGAAATAATTGGGTTCACTAAGGCTCACCTATCAATGGTCATTGGGGGTTTGACAGGACACTGTCCCATGGGTATCCATGCGGTAGGTCACTATTACTGGAAATTCCATCCTGCTGCAGCTGTATGGAGGATGATGAGGTGGCATCGCTAAACCACTTCATGCTTGATTGCCCAGCTTTTGCCAGAACTAGGCGAAAGTACTTCGGTCGCGACTCACTTGGATCTCCCGAGGATTTATCCAAAGTTGAGATCGGTATCATTCGGAGCTTTAGCGTTGCTGCCCAACGATTCGCTAAGTAGCTAGATCTAAGTCACCGTTATTTTTGTTGTATGTGGTATCACAACGGACCTTTGTGTTGTCCAAGCGTTTCCTTATCAGGGCAGCTGCCACCTAACCTAATTTCACTTAGCCTTCTGTTTGTCTCGCGCTATAAATTTTGTTTTATCACTGATATGAAACATCTAAGCAACGAAGAATTACGTAAGAAATCCACTATATTGAGCAACTACTACACTCAAGATCTTGAGGAAATTTTCGGAAGTGAAATGCTCTTTTTCAAGGCATACTGCATCGAAAAGAACATTTCAAATTATTCTCCGCTGGAAGTGTTGAAAATGCTGAGACAGGATAATTTGCATATCTTTTACCCTAATGTTAACATTGCGTTGCGAATATTTGTTTCAATTCATATTGCAAATTTTAGCGCAGGGAGATCGTTTTCTGTTTTAAAACGCACGAAAAACTACATAAGATCTTCATTGGGCGAAGACAAACTGAATGCTCTTGCGTTGTTGACTATAGAATCAGAATTGTTTTTATCTATCGATTGTGATATCCTTTGCGAATTCACAGCTGAAAAACAAGACGCAAATATTTGTAAATGAGGAATGTTTGGAAAAAAGTTAAGGTTAAATACCTCATGCGAATGTCGATTACCTTGATTTCGTTATATATTTCATTAATAACAAACTACTCTGTAATAAAGCACTAAAAATCGCAATCATTGTGTTAAATAGTGTTTTTGTGAAAATAAGGGCGGCAAATCTGCCACTGCATACATCGTAAAAATCAGCGAAACTTCAAGTTACCTCTACGTCTCTAATAACAATAGCGATTTCTCGTTGTTTGTGTTGTTTAGTATTATTTTATAAATGCGCAACAACACCACAGCACAATTAGCCGCCAATCAATACAAATCGCACTAGATCACATGAATTCAAAGCCGACAGAGCTTCAAGATTGCTGTCAAGAATGGCAACATCAAAAAACACTACACCAGCTAAGAAAAAAAACAATAATAAGCGTAAATTAGATACGTATACGATGCACAAAATCAGCAACATGGACTTTTTTCAAATGTCGAATCTGCACTCAGTCTGTAGGAATCTCTTTTTCACTACCCCACCTAAATTGTATTTGTTTAGCTTTTCGACGGATATGAGCTTTTATCACACCAATTTTTCTTATGTTGCTCATTGTGACAAAATGTTGTGCCAATCGCTAATGTTGCATGCTGAACTTGTTGTTTGTCGCCATTGTTTGTTGTTGTTGTTTTCATTTGAAGAAATTGTGTTGCGGTCGCTTGTTATTTGCTGAGCTGACGGGCAGCTGTAACAATTAACTCAAACAGAAAGCGCCATTAGCTACAACAACAATAGCAAAAAAAAAAGAAGTATGACGGACATTCTGTAGAGTAATAGTAAACAAACCACTGTAGACCAGAAAAAAACGACAAAAAGAAAAGCAAAAATTTAAGTTGAAAAGCAGTAAGAGCTAAGAAAAATCGCCCAAACCAATTGTATCACATGAACCACTGACATTTAATGTCACCAAGCAGTGGACGCGCGAAGTCACAGCAATTGATGCAGTATTACAAGCGGTAGTCCAAAAGCTCCAAATGTAACAACAACAATCAGTAGGTACTTGTTTAGTATAAATATACCAACTGTGGGACAAGTCACAATGGGACATGCCGCATGTAGGCAATATCAGCTAAGTATTGAAGTGAATGTATGTGTGCCACAAATATGAAAAGAACAAAAACGTCAAGTAAGAGGTACTACCATAGATGCTGTGAAATTTGGAATGATTATTATTGTGGCGGCCTGCCATAGTGAAATATTTGCGCGCAGTCAAAGCCGCCGAATGAATCTTCGAACAATCGACCTGCTGTCCGCCAGTTACTATTTCGATTGCTGCCATTAACTGTACGGCGTACTTCAAAGGGTTTATATCGTCGTGGCACAAATTTTTTACTACTTTTAAGTACTATTTGTAATTTTGTATTTGAACGAAAATCATACTCTACAAGTCACTTATCGTACCCGTCCTGCTATATGGGGCAGAAGCACGGACCATGATAACAGCATATGAAGCGGCTTTGGGAGTGTTCGAGAGAAAAGTTCTTCGAAAGATTTATGGACCTCTACGCGTTCACGATGGCGAGTACCGAGCTATACGCAGACGTCAATATAGTCCAGCGAATTAAAACGCAGCGTCTGCCCTGGCTAGGCAATGTTATGCGAATGAAAGATGATGCTCCGGCCAAGAAAGTGTTTCTATCGGAACCCGCCTATGGAAGCAGAGGTAGAGGGCGGCCCCTTGGCGCGCCTTGTTGGACGGCCATAACCGTTTAGATGGTTAAGCGCTGTAGAGTTATCTCCTTGTAACAAATATACTTGTTATATTTTAAATTTATTCTTATTATATTATTTATTTTTTATTATAAAAAAATGAAAATATTTTAAGTCATCAAAAACATCTTTTAAAAAAATAAAGTTAAAAATATATTAATCTAAATTAAATAGAAAATTATTATTTTCTATATTGGCGATTCTACCAACGGACCTAAATTTATATAAGTCTATATGTGATATAATTGCTGAATGTGACGCTTTACGTATTGCAAAACTGACCAATACTATACCGCAAATAAAAGTGCAACTAAGTGACGTGCTACCAAAGAAAATTTGTTTAAAGTTACCTGGACCAATTACAAACTATCTACCGGTTTCAGCAAATGTGCATACGATCTTACCACAAATTCACTTGAACATACCGATACTTCAAACACGACGCTACGCATTCCCGTCAGGTATTCACATGCCAATAAGGATTCATTAATGAAACAGTTGGATGAAGAATTAGAATTGGAACAGCTTCAAATTAGGCAAGGTCAACAACAACAACAAGCTGAACAACAACAAGTACAATTACTACTGCATATGCAACAACATCAAACGTCAGCTATCTCAATACCTGATAGTGAAATTATGGATGCACAAACCCCAC
Source organism: Eurosta solidaginis (assembly GCF_040869045.1). Classification (NCBI taxonomy): domain Eukaryota; kingdom Metazoa; phylum Arthropoda; class Insecta; order Diptera; family Tephritidae; genus Eurosta; species Eurosta solidaginis. Next base: position 53,825,018 of record NC_090323.1, read on the forward strand.
CTTCCTCATTCAATTCTCTGTCTTTGTTTGTTAGTGACGGCGGCAGTATTGGTATAAATCCCATTAACAATCATAACCAATCTCAACCATAATAAAGAAAATGTGTAATATGAATACTAATACCATTATTGAATATTGTTGTCCTCAATTCGTGTGCATAATGTAAGCTTCGGTCGTTAATTAAAGGCGCTCACTATTTTTAAAAGCATAAAAAGCAAAAATAATTAAACGGTTCATGTCTAGCTTTTGTGATGTATGTATGTAATGAAGTTGCTTTATATTGAGATAAATAAGTCTCCTGACAATGAGAGTGATGATCGCGGGTGTATGTAAAATGATTAAAAGTAATACTACCTTTCCCATTGTCATTCAAACTGACTCGTAATAATAAATGTTTAGTCTGTTAAATACAACTTTATGTTAACTCAGATACAACGATAATATCTCAAGTTAAAAGAAAATGCTGCACATCTAAATGTGACGATAAAAAAAAAAATAAAAATTCCTTTCCTAAATCTTTTGTTAAACCATTATACAAACAAGACATCAAGTTATCTTATTTCAATACATATTATTGATGACATCACTAAAAATATAAAATGTTATTAAATTTTTTTAAAAATTACAGTAGTATTAAGTACTTTTTAATTGTGTAAACTTCTTCTCCAATACATAAATAAATACATTTATAAATTATGTATGCAAGAACTTTCACAACAACAAATATTCTAACCCAAAATACAAACAATAACCTCATTTTCAATTCTAAAACAACAACAAAAATATACATAAAAAAGAAATAACTTAAAATTTTTAAAATTAAACTAATTACTAGAATCAATTTTAAAAATCACAAGAGATTTCTTACAATAATTTTTATTGACATATTTTCCCAAATATCAATTCTTTCATATTGAAATTAAAATCATATTTAAAACTCAATATTAAAATCATTACCATGACACGAATAAATAACAATTTCATATCACCCTCAAACAAATAAAGGAATCAAATTTTCATACCATATCAACAACTTGGACATACATTATGCTGAGTACAATTATATATTGAATATATATTCTGCATAATACAAGTTTTTAATTTTTGAATGATTGTGCACACAAAGTTACCATCTACTATCATTCAACCTCATTCTAAGTTCTTCAAACGTATCATTATAATTGACAATATTTCACAAACAGCTATTAAGATAATTTAAACCTTTAACAATATAGCAATAACAAAACCAAATATTAGTATACATATAAATATTAATACAATAAATAAATAATAACACTTACCAAAAATTTAAAAAATAAAATGAGCTATTAAGTGCATCGAATCATGAAAAGATTGAGTACTTACATCAATACCAACGTAAACTTAACACAATTATATAAACACTTTCTGACAATTAATAACAAAAAAATTACAATATATTTACAACACAAAATTCAAACATTTTTCAAACTACAACAAAATCCTTACAGTAATCAATATACAATGTAAATTAACACAAAAAAAAAAATAAATAAAACCGTTTAATAAATTTTTCGTTTCACTGGAGGGGGAGTATATGTAGAGTTATCTCCTTGTAAAAAATATACTTGTTATATTTTAAATTTATTCTTATTATATTATTTATTTTTTATTATCAAAAAAGTCATCAAAAATATCTTTTAAAAAAATAAAGTTAAAAATATATTAATCTAAATTAAATAGAAAATTATTATTTTCTATAAGAGCCAATTAAGTAAGTAAGTAGGAATGTAAGCGTAAGGTGTAAAGTTTACTCGTAGCCTTTGAAAGTGGTATACTGTACGTGGAATATATGTAAAATGTAAATGCAGGCGAAGAATGTGATATTGGTTTACTGTATGCAGTGCCAGAGAATGTAAGCGTAAAATTTTGTCATTAAACTGTAGCGCCAGTAAAGTGGGTACAATTTACTTTATAGAAATGATATGAGCGAAATCTCACAACTACCGAAGACACAAGCGTTACCTATGTATGTATTGAAGTATCTGAGCAAATTATAGTTTTTATGCATTCAAGTGCACGAAGAGATGTATACACTTTGCTGTTTTGTTGAAAATAAAGACTTTTAACTTTCATTACTGATGCACAAAGTGTTTACAAAAACAACATAGGTATTCAGGTTTAATTTGAGTTTTTTTTAAGTTTTGCTTGTTTTCACATATTTTTACATTATTTAGTTGGATTTATATAAAATAACTAGCCGGACCCATGCGCATCGTGCACGACCAACCTAAAAGTCTCTTATCAAATATCAACAGAAAGCAGCTGTTCTATCAATCAATTAAAACTTACAACTTGTGCTGCCTTCTGGCGTACGGTAGCAAATGCCGGTAATGCAGTGCAAATATTCACAATAGTGCCATAGTACAAATAGATTTCTTTGTGTGCTCACAATCGTTAGTTTTTAACAAATTAAAAATAAATAAAATATAGCTAAACAAACGCACTACGACCAAGATTGGCCAAAGCTTGCTAATAGCCCGAATCTCCATCTTTACAACCAAAATTTTATTTCTAGATTTGAATTCCAAATAAGAGCGAAAAATGGACCCGTACATACAGTAATTAGAAATAAATAAAATATTTAAAAAAATTATATTAAATTAATCGAAATAAAAAAATTTTATTAAATCAAAAGCCTAATATAAAATAAAATTTAAGATATAACATAACATAATATACAATATAAAAAAAATCAAAAAATAGCATAAAATAATATAAAATAAAATAAAAAAAATTACATTGAACGTACCATAAAATAAAATAAAAAAGTAAGGAAAGCTAAGTTCGGGTGTAACCGAACATTAAATACTCAGCTGATAGATATGGAGACAAAATAAGGGAAAATCACCATGTAGGAAAATAAACCTAGGGTAACCCTGGAATGTGTTTGTATGACATGCGTATCAAATGAATTTAAAGAGTATTTTATGAGGGAGTGGGTCATAGTTCTATAGGTGGACACCATTTAGGGATATGGCCATAAAGGTGGAGCAGGGTTGACTCTAGAATTTGTTTGTACGATATGGGTATCAAATGAAAGGTGTTAATGAGTATTTTAAAAGGGAGTGATCCTTACTTCCATAGGTGGACGCCGTTTCGAAATATCGCCATAAAGGTGGACCAGGTGTGACTCTAGAATTTGTTTGTATGGGTATCAAGTGAAAGGTGTTAATGAGTATTTTAAAAGGGAGTGGGCCTTAGTTCTATAGGTGGCCCCTTTTCGAGATATCGCCATAAAGGTGTACCAGGGGTGATTCTAGAATTTGTTTGTACGATATGGGTATCAAATGAAAAGCCTTAATGAATGTTTTAAATGGGAGTGGGCCTTAGTTCTATAGGTGGACGCCTTTTCGAGATATCGCCATAAACGTGGGCCAGGGGTGACTCTAGAATTCGTTTGTACGATATGGGTATCAACCGAAAGGTGTTAATGAGTATTTTAAAAGTGAGTGGGCCTTAGTTCTATAGGTGGACGCCTTTTCGAGATATCGCCATAAAGGTGGACAGGGGGCGACTCTAGAATTTGTTTGTAATATATGGGTATCAAATAAAAGGTGTCAATGAGTATTTTAAAAGGAAGTGGGCCTTAGTTCTATAGGTGGACCAGGGGTGACTTTAGAATTTGTTTGTACGATATGGGTATCAAATGAAAAGATTTAATGAGTATTTTAAAAGGGCGTGGGCCTTAGTTCTATAGGCGGACGCCTTTTCGAGATATCGCCATAAAGGTGGACAGGGGGCGACTCTAGAATTTGTTTGTAAGATATGGGTATCAAATAAAAGGTGTCAATGAGTATTTTAAAAGGAAGTGGGCCTTAGTTCTATAGGTGGACCAGGGGTAACTCTAGAATATGTTTGTACGATATGGGTATCAAATGAAAAGATTTAATGAGTATTTTAAAAGGGCGTGGGCCTTAGTTCTATAGGTGGACGCCTTTTCGAGATATCGCCATAAAGGTGGACAGGGGGCGACTCTAGAATTTGTTTGTAAGATATGGGTATCAAATAAAAGGTGTCAATGAGTATTTTAAAAGGAAGTGGGCCTTAGTTCTATAGGTGGACCAGGGGTGACTCTAGAATTTGTTTGTACGATATGGGTATCAAATGAAAAGATTTAATGAGTATTTTAAAAGGGAGTGGGCCTTGGTACTATAGGTGAACGCCCTTTCTAGATATCGCCATAAAGGTGGACCAGGGGTGACTCCAGAATGCGTTTGTACAATATGGGTATCTAACGAAAGATATTAATGAGTGTTTTAAAATGGAGAAGGCCTTAGTTCCTCAGGTGGACGCCTTCTCGAGATATCGCCATAAAGGTGGACCAGGGGTGACTCTAGAATTTGTTTGTAAGATATGGGTATCAAATGGAAGTTGTTAATGAGTATTTAAATGGGAGTGGTGGTAGTTGTATATGTGAAGGCGTTTTCGAGATATCGACCAAAATGTGGACCAGAGTGACCCAGAACATCATCTGTCGGGAACCGCTAATTTATTTATATATGTAATACCACGAACAGTATTCCTGCCAAGATTCCTAGGGCTTTTGATTTCGCCCTGCACAACTTTTTCATTTTCTTCTACTTAATATGGTAGATGTCACGCCCATTTTACAAAGTTTTTTCTAAAGTTATATTTTGCGTCAATAAACCAATCCAATCACCGTGTTTCTTTTTTCGTATTTAGTATAGAATTATGGAATTTTTTTAATTTTTCGAAATTTTGGATATCGAAAAAGTGGGCGTGGTCGTAGTCCGATTTTGTTCATTTTAAATACCAAGATAAAGTGAGTTCAGATAAGAACGCGAACGAAGTTTGGTAAAGATATATCGATTTTTGCTCAAGTTATCGTGTTAACTGCCGAGCGGAAGGACCGGCAGTCGACTGTGTATAAAAACTGGGCGTGGCTTCAACCGATTTCGCCCATTTTCACAGAAAACGGCTATAATCATAGAAGCTATGCACTTACTAAATTTCACAAGTATTTTTGTTCGGCTTATGGCATTAAAAGTATTCTAGACAAATTAAATGAAAAAGGGCGGAGCCACGCCCATTTTGAAATTTTCTTTTTTTTTTTTTTTGTATTTTGTTGAACCATATCATCATTTCTGGAGTCAAATGTTGTCATAATTTACTGATATGCTGCAAAGGTATTAAATTTTTTGTTAAAATTTGACTATTAAAATTTTTTTTTTTAAAAGTACGCGTGTTCGTTATCTGATTTTGCTAATTTTTATTTAGTACACATACAGTAATAGGAGTAATGTTCCTGCCAAATTTCATTATGATATCTTCAAGGAATGCCAAATTTCAGCTTGCAAAACCTTTAAATTACCTTCTTCTAAAAGTTGGCGGTGCCACGCCCGTTGTCCAAAATTTTACTACTTTTCCATTCTGCATCATAAGGTCGACCCACCCACCAAGATTCATTGCTTTATCCGTCCTTGGTAATGAATTGTCGCAGTTTTTCTGTTTTTCGAAATTTTCGATATCGCAAAAGTGGGCGTGGTTGTAGTCCGATTTCGCTCATTTTAAACAGCGATCTGAGGTGAGTGCCCGGGAACGTACATACCAAATTTCATCAAGATACCTCAAAATTTACTCAAGTTATCGTGTTTCCGGCGGACGGACGGACATGGCTAAATGAATTTATTTTTGCGCACAGATCATTTTCATATGTACATAGAAATCTATACTCGTATCTATGTCGATTAGTTTATGCCTTTACAGGGTACCGTTTTGCGAACAAAATTAATATACTCTGTGAGCTCTGCTCAGCTGAGTATAATAAAATAAAACAAGTAAGGAAGGCTAAGTTCGGGTGTAACCGAACATTACATACTCAGTTGAGAGCTATGGAGACAAAATAAGGAAAATCACCATGTAGGAAAATGAACCTAGCGTAACCCTGGAATGTGGTTGTATGACATGTGTATCAAATGGAAGGTATTAAAGAGTATTTTAAGAGAGAGTAGGCCATAGTTCTATGGATGGACGCCATTTAGGGCTATCGCCACAAAGGTGGACCAGGGCTGACTCTAGAATGTGTTTGTACGATATGGGTATCAAATGAAAGGTGATAATGAGTATTTTAAAAGGGAATGGGCTTTAGTTCTATAGGTGAACGCCTTTTCGAGAAATCCCCATAAAGGTGGACCAGGGGTGACTCTAGAATATGTTTGTACGATATGGGTATCAAATGAAAGCTGTTAATGAGTATTTTGAAAAGGAGTGATCCTTAGTTCCCTAGGTGGACGCCGTTTCGAGATATCGCCATAAAGGTGGACCAGGGGTGTCTCTAGTTGTACGATATGGGAATCAAATGAAAAGTGTTACTGAGCGTTTTAAGAGGGAGTGGGCATTAGGTCTATAGGTGGACGCCTTTTCGAAATGTCGCCATTAGGGTGGGCCAGGGGTGACTCTAGAATGTGTTTGTACGATATGGGTATCAAACGAAAGGTGTTACTGAGCATTTTAAGAGGGAGTGGGCATTAGGTCCATAAGTGGACGCCTTTTCGAGATATCGCCATTAGGGTGGGCCAGGGGTGACTCTGGAATGTGTTTGTACGATATGGGTATCAAATGAAAGGTGGTAATGTGTATTTTAAAAGGGAGCAATCCTTAGTTCTATAGGTGGACGCCTTTTCGAGATATCGCCATAAAGGTGGACCAAGGGTGACTCTAGAATGTTTTTACGATATGGGTATCAAACGAAAGGTGTTACTGAGCATTTTAAGAGGGAGTGGGCACTAGGTCTATAGGTGGACGCCTTTTCGAGATATCGCCATTAGGGTGGGCCAGGGGTGACTCTAGAATGTTTGTACGATATGGGTATCAAACGAAAGGTGTTACTGAGCATTTTAAGAGAAAGTGGGCATTAGGTCTATAGGTGGGCGCCTTTTCGAGATATCGCCATTAGGGTGGGCCAGGGTGACTCTAGAATGTGTTTGTACGATATGGGTATCAAATGAAAGGTGGTAATGAGTATTTTAAAAGGGAGTAATCCTCAGTTCTATAGGTGGACGCCTTTTCGAGATATCGCCATAAAGGTTGACCAAGGGTGACTCTAGAATGTTTGTACGATATGGGTATCAAACGAAAGGTGTTACTGAGCATTTTAAGAGGGAGTGGGCATTAGGTCTATAGGTGGACGCCTTTTCGAGATATCGCCATTAGGGTGGGCCAGGGGTGACTCTAGAATGTTTGTACGATATGGGTATCAAACGAAAGGTGTTACTGAGCATTTTAAGAGGGAGTGGGCATTAGGTCTATAGGTGGACGCCTTTTCGAGATATCGCCATTAGGGTGGGCCAGGGGTGACTCTAGAATGTTTGTACGATATGGGTATCAAAGGAAAGGTGTTACTGAGCATTTTAAGAGGGAGTGGACATTAGGTCTATAGGTGGACGCCTTTTCGAGATATCGCCATTAGGGTGGGCCAGGGGTGACTCTAGAATGTTTTTACGATATGGGTATCAAACGAAAGGTGTTACTGAGCATTTTAAGAGGGAATGGGCATTAGGTCTATAGGTGCACGCCTTTTCGAGATATCGCCATTAGGGTGGACCAGGGTTGACTCTAGAATGTGTTTGTACGATATGGATATCAAATTAAAGGTATTGATGAGGGTTTTAAAAGCGAGTGGCCCTTAGATGTATATGTGAAGGCGTTCTCGCGATATCGACCAAATGTGGATCAGGTGATCCAGAAAATCATCTGTCGGGTACTGCTAATTTATTTATATATTCAATAACACTAACAGTATTCCTGCCAAGATTCCAAGGCTGTTGATTTCGCATTGTAGAACTTTTTCATTTTCTTCTACTTAATATGGTAGGTGTCACACCCATTTTACAAAGTTTTTTCCAAAGTTATATTTTGCGCCAATAAACCAATCCAGTTACCATGCTTCATCCCTTTTTTCGTATTTGGTATAGAATTATGGCGTTTTTTTAATTTTTCGTAATTTTCGATATCGATAAAGTGGGCGTGGTTATGGTCGGATTTCGGCCATAAAGTGAGTTCAGATAAGTACGTGGGCTAAGTTTAGTAAAGATATATCGGTTTTTGCTCAAGTTATTGTGTTAACGGCCGAGCGGAAGGACAGACGGAGGACTGTGTATAAAAACTGGGCGTGGCTTCCACCGATTTCGCCCATTTTCACAGAGAACAGTTAACGTCATAGAATCTATGCTCCTACCAAATTTCAAAAGGATTGGTAAATTTTTGTTCGACTTATGGCATTAAAAGTATTCTAGACACACTAAATGAAAATGGGCGGAGCCACGCCCATTTTGAAATTTTCTTCTATTTTTGTATTTTGTTGCATCATATCATTACTGGAGTTGAATTTTGACTTAATTTACTTATATACAGTAAAGATATTAAATTTTTTGTTAAAATTTGAATTAAAAAAAAATTTTTTTTAAAAAGTGGGCGTGTTCTTCATCCAATTTTGCTAATTTTTATTTAGCACATATAAAGTAATAGTAGTAACGTTCCTGCCAAATTTCATCATGATATCTTCAACGACTGCCAAATTACAGCTTGCAAAACTTTTAAATTACCTTCTTGTAAAAGTGGGCGGTGCCACGCCCATTGTCCAAAACCTTACTAATTTTCTATTCTGCGTCATAACGTCAACCTATCTACCAGGTTTCATCGCTTTAACCGCCTTTGGCAATGAATTATCGCATTTTTTCGGTTTTTCGAAATTTTCGATATCGAAAAAGTGGGCGTGGTTATAGTCCGATATCGTTCATTTTAAATGGCGATCTGAGATGAGTGCTCAGAAACCTACATACCAAATTTCATCAAGATACCTCAAAATTTACTCAAGTTATCGTGTTAACGGACGGACGGACGGACGGACATGGCTCAATCAAATTTTTTCTGGATCCTGATTATTTTGATATATGGAAGTCTATATCTATCTCGATTCCTTTATATATGTACAACCAACCGTTATCCAATCAAACTTAATATACTCTGTGAGCTCTGCTCAACTGAGTATAATTAATGAAATCGATTTTCGATCGACGAGATTTTTTACTATCGGAAAGTTATCGATTTAACATATAAAAGTTATCAATAAGTTCTCAAAATTTTATCGATTTGTTATCGATTGTTACCAAGATCTTATCGGAGTGTTATCAAAAAGTCTTCGATTTCTTATTTAAAAGCTAACGACTTATTACGGAAAGTTGAATATAATAGTATTAATCATGCCCTGGAGAGAGTAAAGGTTCACCAACTAATTAGAATATGGACAAATGCTGAGCTACGTTTAAGGATTGCCGAAAACTTAATTGGGTTAGCACAGCGCAGATTAGGATGACAGTTGCCACCACTAATCGACTCTAAGATACTTCGGAGTTGTTAACACCATAGCAAAGGATACACAAGCAAAAGTGGTGTACAGACGCATTACAGGAATGTCGTGGGGATGCAGCACCAATATCCTAAGATGGATATACACGGTGATAGGAGGACTCATCTTAGCGTCTTTAGCAGTTGAGTGGCCATCAAGGCGCGGTTCTTCTAACTGTACATAAATCACTTAACAGTCACCATAGCTAAGCTGGTGTCTGCATTACGAAAGCCATGTGAACACATCTAAGGGTGGCAATGGAGGTGCTACATGAGCTAACGCCGCCAAACGTGCTAATTGATCAGGTAGCCACACCCCCACTGTGGTGGAAATTGCTAAAGAGAGCTTTAGCAGAGGTAAAGGGATAATGTCCCGGAATACAAAAAATTAAAATAAATGCAAGGTACGGTATAACTTTGCCAAAACACTGCCGTGGGGTGACTCCGCTAAGAAAACCTTTTTCTAATGGAAAAAAAACTTGTTTCTAAATTTTTTATGTTTATTTGTCAGGAAATTGAGCCCCGGATCTTCTGCGAGGTAAGCGAAGCATGCTGTCACCATACCATATCGTTCCCGATATGGTCGGACAAGTATCTTAATGGGTTTTGTTACCGTTGGACCACCAACATCGATAACTGTCCCCAAAACCTTCGAAGATTGTGATTATCGCTACATCAACAACAACAATGGCGACCGCTATATAGATAGATTAAACGAACAGAACCCACTCACACAGCTTCTCAAATGTCTTGTATATCTATGTATATAACTACTTCTTTGCTTTCCCTCTCCCGCTGCTTTTGCCTCTGCTCTTACTCCTGTCCTTTCTCTTCTAACTTTTTTCTTCATTCGCCCTTTGTTCCCGCCGAAAATCTGCGGCTTCCCTGCCATCTTCTTTCCTTCTCTCTTCTCTCCCAATATTCTGGCATCCTCAGTTGCTTTCGCCGTCTCTCCCTCAATATCACGCTATCTCTGTATTTTTCACACCATTCCATTTCTTACAACTCTTTCAATATTTTTGGAATACGAGCTGCACTGATCTACAACGTCGTAATATAAGTTGCTTTTACGTTTCGGCATCTAAAAACTCAAATTAAGCAACAATATTTCCACCCAGAATTGATCATATTGTTGGAAACCAGACAGTCGGTTGACTACCTGAAACGTTCTTTTGCCAACGTTGTCTATAGCAATTTATGTTCAACGCGCCTTCTGGATAAGTAAGACTGAGATGATTGAGTCTGGGAGTCGCATACATATCAATAAATTATTTTTCGTAAGACAGATCGTTTTAGAGTTTGCATCAAAAACTGCAATAAAGCAGATGTAGTTCATTTTGTCTCAAATATAACTGCCTGAAGACGATCATACATATATCCATGCTATCTCTTCAAGTGCCGTTTTTTCCGTTGGCTTAGTGATTGAAATATAGACAACGCGTTCAACTTTTCCTAGCAGGTAAGCCTTATAGCTCATATAAACTGCTTTCGACCACACCAATGATCTGTCCCTTAAGGCTAGTAGAGATCTGGTGCTGTACATCCATGCCGTGATAAATTTTTTTAATAATTGCCACTCAATAGTTGCCAGTGTTTAATATTTTTGATAAATTGTTTCTTCCTCTTCATCAGCTACATGAGAAAAGCCACAAAGGCATCCTATGCCACTCCCCATTAAAACATTGGCCGGCCTATTATCAAATCTTAAAATGCTTTTTAGCCTCTATCGTTATTAGGTAATGAAAATAAGCTCTGACTTCACAACTTAACCAGACGCTTAATGTTAGTTACCCGGACGAAGTATTTCTTAGTAGAATTTTGGAGAGTTATTTTTTTCAGCCAGCATGCGTAGCTTTTTGCATTAAGGCCTCTCTGCCTCATGTTTTTTTCCCTCTAAGTCGGCGCCCTCATACCTTCCTCAATTTACGATGACACTTTTGTTTCACTCATTCGCAATTTTGACCCATATTCAGTGTCTTTTTTCGAAGACATCGCGACAATACTCAACGTACAAGAAATTTTTGCGGACTCGGTGCAAAGTGATGGTGTCCGTATAGCTGAAACGTAATGAGAGAGGAATGTACTCCTACTACCCTGCGAGATCATCAAATAGAGTACTGGTTCAAGTGAGATGGTATGAGAAAACTGAAAATATTTCAGGCCAATCTTCAGTCCAATTTGCGTCGTGTTCCTTTTAAATTTCTTTTACGCCGACTTCTTTCTAAAATTTTGAAGTTGCTTTGCCCGGGGGGTGAACCCAGTCCAGCATTTATGTGCTTTGCACACAGAGTATATAAACTTTGATTGGATAACGGTGGGTTGTACAGGTACAAAGGAATTGAGATAGATATAGACTTCCATATATCAAAATCATCAGTATAGAAAAGGGGATCGGTTAAAGACCATGGCAACTTAGATATAAAACAAGTTTAAAAGGATCGTAGACTAGAATAATAAGCTATAACTTAGCCAAAAATAGTTTTGGATCAATGATATTTTACTTATCAAGTTGTGTTGTAAGAGGAAATGGGGAAACATTTTTTTTTAAACGGGGGTGCCACGTGTTATGTAGAAAAGTAATTTATCTGAAATGAAATGTACAATTAAAGTTCACTCTGAGTATTAGCATCCATCAGCTTTGTCCGGTAGGGATGGCAATGATCTGTCAAGCAAATGATCCACCAATTGACCAACCAACTAAGCAATAGAAAACTCAAATCCAAATGAATTAAGTTATTGTCACAATTGATATCGGGCCAAAGCAAGATGTTGCATGCAATTTGGAAGTTATGATGTAAGGTAACGGGTACGAGCGGTGGGATTGGTAGGTGACTCAGTTGGCGATTTATTAGCGTTGATGGTTTGCCACCTAAATTCGGTATTAATTGCTGATGTGTGCGCGCTCACGACTAAATTCTCGAAATACCCAAAAGGCATAACTGAAGCTCATAAATAACAAAAATTGCAAATGGCAGACGCATTGCGCATGCGCGCGGTTCAAACAGGAAACTAAAGAGTTAGTCAAAAGGGGCTAGATTTGCAACAAAAAGTAGAATCAAAATCAAAAGTTAAAGAAATATATAAGAAGAACGTTAAACGTTGAATTGAAGAGTGCATTGTCGCCGTTGCTGCCGCTTATGATATTTAATATAATAAATGTACCAAAAACAACAACAAGTTCCAATATGGTTGTCTTAGGAAAATTATCGCAATGGAGCAACAAAAATGCGAGAGCATGCAACATAAATGGCAATTGCGTACTAAGCGCGTCATCTAAAATCTCACAAGAAAGAGAACATAAATAATATCAAAATACAAGCGAAGCTTTAAGTAAAACACATATTCCTTCACTGCTTTTGGCATGGACTACGGGCTGCAATGGAGACATGGCCGTAAATTGAAATGTAGGTACGTAATATTAACCAAATTGCTTACAATATATATTCGGCTGTGTTCTAACGGAGCCTTCCCGATACCGTAGTGCCTCGTGGCGGAGGGGTTTTTCTACATGTTTAATATAAGACCCTGAACTCACCTTGTCAGAGAAGAATGAAGGAGAGAGAAGAGAGCCGCAGCCAGGAAAGACAGAAACTATATAAGCGATGCGTCCGACTCGGGGATCGAAAGTACAGGAGAGTCAACGAATTCCATGTTGGAACTTAAGGGAATCCAAACGGAGAAGTAGAGTTGATAAGATTACGGAGCATATGGAGAAAGGGAGCTCTCCCGCGTTACCGTCAGCACATATATTTGTCCAATGCTTGTGAGCAGTTTTCGACTCCGCAGACTTCAAGAGTGAATGCTTGGATTTTTCTACCAGAAACCCTCGTTACTGCAACCGTTACGAGGAGGAAGAAGTTACGAGCGGCAGAGTAGAGAGGCAACATTGGGCTGAAGGCCGCGAACTTGCTTTTAATAGGTAATGAGGGCATACAGACAAGACAATTGGACCAAAAGCTGTAGGACAGATGATCCACAATACCGAGGTAGCAGCTACCACAGAAGCTGTCAGACAGAGAGAAAAGTCAGAAGTAGCTATTTGCCGACCCATGGATGTAGAAGTAGGAGATAAGCCAAGGAAAGTTAAGGCTAAAACTCCAGCTTTTTCGGAGAGGCCAAAGAGAGGTAACACCAGGATTCCGGCTGATCCCGAGAATACGTGTGATGAGGCGAAGCAACCGCTGACTGTGGCACTGGTTGATCGTAACAACCCTTTCGCACAGCTTCCTATTGAAAAGTGAAGGTCTTTACAAAGTTAACTTAATTCGCAAGATGATGCGGGAATAACCACATCTAACTTTTGCTTCGGCATGGTGGCGCAATGGTGTTAAAATGATAGCGCGAACCAACTTAGCGAGTTTGCAATGGCTTTAGGAAGTTCTTCTAAACCTCCACAGCACGGCACGAACACGCATATTGAGGTGGGGGATAGAGCGCAGATTTTCACGATAGTCAAAGTATGGATATCATGCGTGATATTTTCGGAGGGTACGCTGCGCCTTCTGCAGGGTCAGAATCTGAATATACAAACCTTGGCCTTGGAGGAGAGTCAGCGCTACAAATTTTAAATAAACAAACAGGTGGAGAATATGTTGTAGACCTATCATAGGAAAATGTCCTGGTACACGGACAAAATTTTTCTGCGACTCGAGAAAAGAAGTCCCAAGGAAAACAATCCTGACCCGCTAGAAGCGGGCGAGGTTGAAGAGGACCTCAAAATCGTTAGACCAAAAGGGCAAGAGGAGAATGCAAATGTAATGGACGGTGTGATAAATAAACCCACAACACAGTAAAATAATGTCGGTCGAACTCCTGCTAACCCTTGTGGAGGGTCCGTTTGATGTGGCACTGATTCACAGCCGTTGTCCTCATTGGGAGGAGAGGTTGGGAGTAGTGAGAAAACAGCTACACTCCTATATACTGCCTTATTAAACTGCTAAGCACCTCGCTTTGGTGTCTGTCGTGCGGGAAAATAAGCGCGCATTTATCCTGGAATCCTGCTATATTTCCCATACTGCGGAAGCACCACTGTTGGAGCTAAAGAGGCTTGTGGAACTGGGAGAGCGCAAAGGGCGGGTGGTCATAGTTGCGGATTCGGAAAAATATACATCTTCATTGGGTCCCTGGCAATATACGAATAGATAAAAATAAAAAAGGAGGTAAGCTAGCTAAATAAGGCGCATCCCTCGAAGCTTGTACCGTAGACGTCCCAATCATATTAGGTGAGATTAAAAGAAGGAGAGAGTTGCACATGATCGAGCAAGCAGAAAAGGCGTGGAACCAAGAGCGAAGCGCAAAGTTTCGAAGATCACGTGCAGAACTTACAACCTTAGACTAAAAAAGTTCTACCTGAACTCTGCCTTGTGGCGACCGATGCTTTTATACTCAGTTGAGCAGAGCTCACTGGGGCAAATTTTGAAAAATCCCACTTTGAAATGCCTATGTTTTTTCTTTTCGGAGTTTATTTCTCTCTTTAGAAATTTATTTAGTCAGAACATATGTAAATGAAAAAATGAATTTAACTTAGTAATAGAAAAGAAATTTAAAACAATTATTAGAAATTAGCGTTTTTAAAACCCCCTTTTAAAACCAAGGCATCACTGTGACACAATTGCAGATCGTAAAATTGCTTGTGTTGTTTTTTTTAAGCCACCACAAGACACAGCAGGTAGAATTGAAATCGCCCCTATCCAAAAGTGCGACCCAAAGTGGGGACATCAGAATTCGTTTTAGAGGTATGGTTTCTTCGGCAAAGTTTCTTATTTTGATCCCTAGAATACGATTTTCACAGAGCAATGAGCGATTTTTAAATCGACCCGCCCTATTGTACAGGTATAAAGGAATCGAGATAGATATAGACTTCCATATATCAAAATCATCAGGAAAGAAAAAAAATTTGATTTAGCCATGTCCGTCCGATAACTTGAGTAACTTTTAAGGTATCTTGATGAAATTTATGTAGGTTACTGAGCACTCATCTCAGATCGCTATTTAAAATGAACAATATCGGACTATAACCACGCCCACTTTTTCGATATCGAAAATTTCGAAAAACCGCAAAACTGCGATAATTCATTACCAAAGACGAGCAAATCGATGAAACTTGGTAGGTGAATTGAGCTTATGACGCAGAATATAAAATTAGTAAAATTTTGGACAACGGGCGTGGCACCGCCCACTTTTAAAAGAAGGTAATTTAAAAGTTTTGCAAGCTTTAATTTGGCAGTCGTTGAAGATATCATGATGAAATTTTGCAGGAACGTTACTGCTATTACTATATGTATGCTTGCTAAAAATTAGCAAAATCGGAGAACGACGACGCCCACTTTTTTAAAAAAAAAATTTTTTAAGTCAAATTTTAACAAAAAATTTAATATCTTTAGAGTATATAAGTAAATTATGTTAACATTCAACTCCATTAATGATATGGTGCAACAAAATCCAAAAAAAACAAATAAAATTTCATAATGGGCGTGGCTCCGCCCTTTTTCATTTAATTTGTCTAGGATACCTTTAATGCCAAAAGTCGAACAAAAATTTACCAATCCTTGTGAAATTTGGTAGGGGATTAGATTCTGGGACAATAACTTATTTCTGTGAAAACGGGCGAAATCGGCTGAAGCCACGCTCAGTTTTTATACACAGTCGATCGCCTGTCCTTCCACTGGGCCGTTAACACGATAACTTGAGCAAAAATCGATATATCTTTAGTAAACTCAGTTCGCGAACTTATCTTAACTCACTTTTTATTGGTACAAAAAATGGCCGAAATCCTACTATGACCACACCCACTTTTTCGTTATCGAAAATTACCAAAAACGAAAAAAATGCCATAACTCTATACCAAATACGAAAAAAGGGATGAAACATGGTTTTTGGATTATTTTATTGACGCAAAATATAACTTTAGAAAAAACTTTGTAAAATTGGTGTGACACCTGCCATATTAAGTAGAATGAAATGAAAAAGTTCTGCAGGGCGAAATAAAAAACCCTTGAAATCTTGGCAGGAATACTGTTCGTGGTATTATATATATAAATAAATTAGCGGTATCCAACAGATGATGTTCTGGGTCACCCTGGTCCACATTTTGGTCGATATCTGGAAAACGCCTTCACATATAGAACTACCACCACTCCCTTTTAAAAGCCTCATTAATAACTTTAATTTGATACCCATATCGTACAAACACATTCTAGAGTCACCCCTGGTCCACCTTTATGGCGATAGCTCGAAAAGGCGTCCACCTATAGAATTAAGCCCCACGCCCTTTTAAAATACTCATTAACACCTTTCATTTGATACCCATATCGTATAAACATATTCTAGAATCACCCCTGGTCCACCTTTATGGCTATATCTCGAGAAGGCGTCCACCTGAGGAACTAAGGCCTACTCCATTTTAAAATACTCATTAATATCTTTCGTTTGATACCCATATTGTACAAACGCATTCTGGAGTCACCCCTGGGCCACCTTTATGGCGATATCTCGAAAAGGCATCCACCTATAGAAATAAGCCCCACGCCTTTTTGAAATACTCATTAACACCTTTCCTTTGATACCCATATTGTACAAACGCATTCTAGAGTCACTCCTGGTCCACCTTTATGGCGATATCTCGAAAAGGCGTTCACCTATAGTACCAAGGCCCACTCCCTTTTAAAATGCTCATTAACACCTTTCATTTGATACCCATATCGTACAAACAAATTCTAGAGTCACCCCTGGTCCACCTTTATGCCGATATCTCGAAAAGGCGGTCACCTATACTACTACCACCATTCCCTTTTAAAACCCTCATTAACACCTTTAATTTGATACCCATATTGTACAAACACATTCTAGAGTCATCCCCGGTCCATCTTTATGGCGATATCTCGAAAAGGCGTCCACCTATAGAACTAAGGTCCACTCCCTTTTAAAATGTTCATTAACCCCTTTCATTTGATACCCATATCGTACAAACAAATTCTAGGGTCATCCCCGGTCCACCTTTGTGGCGATATCTCGAAAAGGCGTCCACCTATAGAGCTAAGGCCCACTCCCCTTTAAAGTACTCATTAACACCTTTCATTTGATACCCATATTGTAAAAACGCATTCTAGAGTCACCCCTGGTCCACCTTTATGGCGATATCTCGAAAAGGCGTCCACCTATAGAACTAAGGCCCACTCCCTTTTAAAATGTTAATTAACCCATTTCATTTGATACCCATGTCGTACAAACAAATTCTAGGGTCATCTCCGGTCCACCTTTATGGCGATGTCTCGAAAAGGCGTCCACCTATAGAACTAAGGCCCACTCCCTTTTAAAATGTTCACTAACCCCTTTCATTTGATACACATGTCATACAAGCACATTCCAGGGTTACCCTCGGTTCATTTTCCTGCATGGTTATTTTCCCTTATGTTGCCACCATAGCTCTCAACTGAGTATGTAATGTTCGGTTACACCCGAACTTAACCTACCTTACTTGTTAATTAAGCGTTGGCGGTGATTGAAAAGTGGGGAGTTCGGGATGGATGATGTCATTTATATTTGTTTTTCAGTATTTCGTCTTTTTGGGACTCCTTTAACGGCGGGGTAGGGTCTTATCGGGATATCTGAAAAATGTCGGGACTGTGCCTTGTCGGGATTCTGAGATCGGTATAATAAGGTGCACCCGTATACAAATGTACAAAAACAAAAACTCAGCTATACTACACTTAATGCCATCAATACACATTCTACGCCAAATGCCATTACAACATTTAAAAATCATATCATCATTTAGATTACTCCACTTTTTTCGATCTATAGTAAGCACGCACCTAATACGACAAAGTTGGAGCCGCCTTCGCCGACTGCTTACTAGCGATATGCAATGATCGTTTGATGATCATCAACAATGCTTAGCTATTGGACAAGCGCTGAGCCATTTCACTACGTCAACAATCGCAACTCGAGCAAAACGTTTAAGCAGTTTTTGGTGATGCCACATATGGCATAAAACTATCACTCTAACTGCTGCCACGCTGCACTTTGCCGTCTACATCAATCGTACAGCGTTCACCAATTCGTTGGCGTAAGCTCAACAGCAATCATAGCGGCTATTCCAACATTTTATAGTCATGTTGTTGTATATGGTCATTGTGCATTGTTGCTTGCCTTTGATTTTTCTGATTCGTATTGTTGATGCTTTAGTACTCGACAGGAGACCATTTGTGGTCAATGTAAAATGATCGATGACCAACGCTGCTATCATGGTAAATGATCGGTTACCTACGCCGCCCACTCCACTGTCCACATGCGTCATCGTTCTTTGCTGCGTAGATACTATATCAGATATCAGATAAATTGCGGTTCGCAAAATGGTATCAGAAGCACTTGTGTGCAATCTAGCTGGTAAAGTGCTGTGATCATTGCTCCAGTTTTCAGCGCCAATGACGTGTATGTATATATGTATGTGGCTTAGCGGTATCATATGATTGATGATCGAATTGTATGATAGCGCGCTGTCAATGCTTTTGGTATAATAATAGTACAAAGAAATGTGATGACATGATCACTTTGTACGATAATCTACGATCGATATTAAATGTTAATTATCGCTGTCGATTGGTTGGCAAGTGCTGTGTGATAATAGTCACGTAAATATTATTAATGTTGTAAGAGAATGATACTTAATAATGCGATTGCAAGGCGATAATAAATTATTATGTTTTATTAGTGTAATGAGAGGTATCGATTTAACAAAGAGTTGTAAAAAACGTTGAACCTAGAATAATCAGGCTAAATATTGCATAAAGAGTCCAACACTATGTTCCACTAAGGCAGCTGAAAGCCTGTGATATGCTACCTAAGCAAAGGTCCAAGGTTTCCATGTTGCGGAAAGTAATATCTTAGATGAAAATGCTTCAAAAAATTGTTTGAAAACAACATCGCCTCTTAGCAGTGGTATGGAAAACTCTCATAGCATTTTTCTTCCACGTAAAGACTCTCTCAAAAATCCGTCTGCTGAGTCCGTGCATATCCCCAACAATTTGTACGAAAAAATATATTTCATTGCCAAATTCTACGCCGAGGTATATTGCATTCTTATTTGTTATAACCAACTTTTATTAGAATAAGTTTAGGCTACAAGTTCGTGTGCTTAGCTCATTTGCTCCCATTTGCCGGTGAAGGAGAAAGGAACTACAACATTGAACAACCATTTATGTATGTAATGCCGGGAAGCATATTGAGAATATTTGTATACTAACAATCGTAAAATAAACTACCCAAATTAAAAATCTGCGCTGAATATAGGATGACCGACTGAGCTGGAGTTAAAATATGAGAAATTGTACTCCCAAGTTGTAGCATTAATCAAAATTCTTGCGCGACTTGTGCGAAGATCACGTATAGTGAAATGTTAAAAAAGGAAAAGATGTTTAGCGTTCAATGTTCCAACATTAAATCTTGTTTTATTAAATAAATTCTTGTTTTTTATAGTAATTTACTTAACCTATACATTCATAAATATCTTAATACTAATAACTAAAAATAAGTACATAGGAAATGGGTTATGCATACATGTACGTTTGTATACAGTCTTTGTATACATGTAGTTTCGTATGCATAACTCCATACATGTAGTTTTGTACATTTAGCAGCGTCAGCAGATCAATTTGAGTGTTCTAATATTTTCCCACCATGGGTTGTATGTTTGTATGTATAGTTTATGAGCTGTGAATGGATATGGGTCTCATATTCGGCATTCCATTGATGTTGGTTAGCCGTCTGGGTTAGTTCAATAATTTATGTTGGAAAATATTGTAATATGATTATTACTAAAATATATTTGGAGTCTGTTATGCGTAATGCCGCGAATATGTTACAGTGAGTGTGACGTATAATGTAACAATACAGTGGGTGTGACGTATAATGCTACACCATCCACCTTAGGAAAATGGTGTTATACATTTGTTGTGTGAACAAATTGTATAAGACTCTTTGCCGTATTGTTAATATTTTGATATTTTGCTTTTTGTTTTTGATTTGCTGACCTTGATATATTTATTACTTCTATATTTATTGTTTACATTATTATTATCTTAAAAAGAAAAAGTTTTTTTTTTTTGTGTAATGATTATTATTTTTATTTTATTTATTTTATTTATTGTATACATTTTTATAGTTGAATTTTAAATGTGTGCACCCAATTAAAATCCATTTGTCGGTATCTATTCCCTAATGTTTATGTATTTATAATAATTTATGTAAATATGGAATTGAGAAAGAGAAAAAAAATCGTTTTTTCGATTTTTTTTTTTTGATATTTAATGTGCAATGAGTAACATGGAATTCTTATTTTATATGCGTTTAAGCCTTTTCTTATGGATTATTAATTCCATATCTTTATTGTTCCTATCATTATGTAGTAAATTATGCAATTGGGGTTAAAGTGAAGTATTTTCCTAATATGTAAAAATATGACCTTAGACCTAGGCAATAAATGATTGTATTTATTTTATTTTATTACACTAATTCTGTTTATTATCCAAGGAAAAAGATTTTTGTTTTCACTTGGCATTTTTTTTTTCTTTTTTCATTCATAATAAGGTAAATCTGTAATAAACTGTATACAATAGAGGGGTTGCTGATGGAAGAGCGGGGTAGCTATGTATTGATAGTAGTTCTGTTAATGGATGAGTGGAAGGTACAGTGGGTGCAAAGAAGAATGTTTCGTATCTTTTAAATGTTATTTTTATATTTTCGATAATTTCCCTATTTTCCAGCAACATCTTTGATCTTATGAGTCATGCGATTTCTGCGGCGGCCACCAAGACAGAATCGTCATGACTTTTATGAAGAATTATTTTTATTTTTATACCGGGATTGTCACAGACACAACCTCTTTGGTTAGTGCAATTATTTGATCTTAGAGAACTTGGGTACCAATTATTATTTTATAAATTCGCCTACTGCAGTAAATATTCAATTATTTTCACCAATTTGTCCCTCAGGACTACTGTGTTTTCCTTATAAATTTCAAGTCCTGGATTGCCGGCATTTCTTTTATGCCTGGTCGAATACTGTCCTAAGTCAATAACTTCCTCAACAAACTTGTTTGCTTGAAAATTTTTCTACACTACCATTTTTCTATCCTAAGATGAAAACGAGTGCGACTAGTCTTTTCTTGCAAACTTATATAGCGCTTTATTATATATATATGTTCTCTTTGTGACTTCTTCATTCTTGTTGTTATGGGCTGGTTATAAAATATTAGTATTATTTATTTTTTTTTTTTTTTCGTTAGGTCTTGCTTACTTCCACTGTCCTAGAATTTCCTATTGCTTCCTGACCATCTTTGTCAGGGGCAATCGAAGGAATTATGCGAATTTTGGATTTGCTGTTCGCATTATGCAGAGCTACCTTTACTGTCGATTGTGACATTTTGAGACACTATTTGAGATTTTACTCCAATTATTTATGGCTCTTCCTCAGCTTTGAGTTTGGAAATTTGGGTAGAAAGGGCAAAAAAAAATTTTGTATGCGTTGTTGCTCGTTATTCGTTTGCCTATATTTGATTTTCATATAGTTTTTAAGAATGGCGGCTATCGCTATGATTAATAGCCCTATCGTGCATATTAAAGCACCTAGCCAAATGTCTGTAGTTTTTGTGTCCACTTGGGCTTGTGGCTCATATTTTACCAGTTTGTTGTCAACTATTTCCCCTTCAGAGGTTTCTTTGCCGAATTCATACCCAGCTATGGCTATCATAATGCCTTGGGCTATTTTTGTCCACCAAGACATTTTGAAATAAAATTATCTTCCTGCTTCTGTGAGTAATTAACTAGATTTAATTTTTAATAAAATTTTTGATTTTATTCTTTAACCTATGCATTCCATTTTATTTTTATTATTTTTCCTATTTAGTTGACATACCAGTTTAAGAAAACTTGTGTTGGAAATATTTGTTTAATTTTAGCATTTTAATAATAAAAAAAAATTTTCAATTTATATAATATTTTGAAAATTAGTTTTTATGCCATTTTTAACAAGTAATGAAGAAATTTTGTATTAAGTTTTTATTTATATATTTATTTATTCATTTATTTGTCAACCAGTATATAATTTAGTATTAGATTTTAATTCTAAAAAAAAATTTATTTTTCATTTGGGAAGACCGATCTTATCATCCTAGCTATTTCTTCCTGTGTTGTTGTAGGGTTTTTTACATCTTCTACTGTAGGTTCCCTTTTCATGCCTATTTTTTTCCAAAATGGTTTTAACCATAGGAGCTGTTTTTCATAATCTACCTCTGTTTTATTTCTAATATCTTTATCTTCCCATGTACTGGGGTGTTCCCTGTGATTAGACGACATTCCAATTTACTCAAAATTTTTTATTTTTTCTTTCTCAATTCTCTAATCTTGTCTTTTAATTTTAATCTATCTATAATTTTTTTTCTTTTTTTTTTTCAACAAACAAAATTTTTGCTCAACGCTTAATACAAAAAATTTTTTTCAACTAATTTTCTTTCATATTATTTATTTTGTTCCCTACTTAGAGAGACAAAAAAATCCTAAGCAAAAACTTTCGTTTTTGCTCATTGTTTAGCGTCCATAAAGGCCGCCCAATTTGTTTCTAAAACTTAATGTTAATTTTATATACTTATAAAACTTGCTGCAGGTTAGAATGTTGCGAGCCACCAATGTCCGTTTTTTCTCTCCCAGTCTTAGTGCTGATCTATTGTCATCAATGTGGTAGATATTCCACCCTTTTTATGCATACAGTAGGTAAGAGAAGTTTGTTGGTTACAATTATGCCATCCATCGGGCTGAAATTTGCTCTGATTATTTCAATTTGTTTATGCTTTTCTGCGTCTCCTTAGTTTCCTTTGCTGATATACGCCTTTTTAGCCTTCCATTTTGTGAGTTGCATTTTTGCCAGCAAAAAAATTAGCGTCTCTTTCATCTTCAAAGTTAATACATTTTAATTTCCGATGTACGAATATTTGGTTTTTTGTTTTTGACCGATTTAAAAAAATTTTAGAAAAATTACTTAGATCCTTTTTAGGATTTATTTCTAGTCTTTAGAATGGACTTTTTAGCATTTCTGCTTATGAGAAAATTTTTCGCTAAAAAGTGACCAAACTGGCAGGATCTTTTCCAGTCAGATCGTTTTTAGCAGTTGTGCTGATTCGATCTGAACTGGCAGGATCGCCATGAAATGTTAAAAAAGGAAAAGATGTTTAGCGTTCAATGTTCCAACATTAAATCTTGTTTTATTAAATAAATTCTTGTTTTTTATAGTAATTTACTTAACCTATACATTCATAAATATCTTAATACTAATAACTAAAAATAAGTACATAGGAAATGGGTTATGCATACATGTACGTTTGTATACAGTCTTTGTATACATGTAGTTTCGTATGCATAACTCCATACATGTAGTTTTGTACATTTAGCAGCGTCAGCAGATCAATTTGAGTGTTCTAATATTTTCCCACCATGGGTTGTATGTTTGTATGTATAGTTTATGAGCTGTGAATGGATATGGGTCTCATATTCGGCATTCCATTGATGTTGGTTAGCCGTCTGGGTTAGTTCAATAATTTATGTTGGAAAATATTGTAATATGATTATTACTAAAATATATTTGGAGTTTGTTATGCGTAATGCCGCGAATATGTTACAGTGAGTGTGACGTATAACGTAACAATACAGTGTGTGTGACGTATAATGCTACAATAGGTCTTACAATCTTAGACTAACAAAACTACTCCTATCATTAAAAAGAAAGAACCGAAGACTCTTGACGGGTATACAGACTAGACACAGCTTGCTGGTTATCGAATACTTTTAAATAAGTAATTGCCAGCGATAGCAGATGTAGGAAATGTGGGTTGAAGGAGGAAATGATCGAGTATGTTTTGTGATCGTGCCCTGCGATTGCCAGACTAAGACTACAGCAGACTAAGAGCCGCCACATCAACCTAACTGAGCCGATGGGCGAATGTTCCAAGTTTGGGCGGGTATATGAGGTGGGGTAACAGGGTATTTAAATTTTAAAATTGCTTTACCATACTTGGCCCCTATAACGTTAGGGTAAACGCTAGGAAAATATTTCCAGTTTCAAAATGGTGGAGTGACATAAAGTCAACGGACATAAGATCAACCGCAAAAACTGCCATTACGTCAGTTAACTTTATGACTTTTATTACTTAAGTTGATTTTACGACCATTTTAGAGGGTCAAGATCAATTGACGTTATGTTCATTTGACTGTTTATTACCACTTCCTTAAAGCAATTTGAAGAACCATTTTTTACAAATTAATGCTTAGAAAAATAAGAACTAAGTAGGTATGTAAGAGATAGGGTTTCATTTCGACGAACACAAACCACGCTTTTTTATCGCGCTCGCATTAACCCTAGAAAGATAACGTTATTTTTTTACCCTACAAAATTAATGTACGTCTGAGAGACGTGTTCAAGCTTAATGACCCTAAAGATATAAAAAAAAC
Source organism: Eurosta solidaginis (assembly GCF_040869045.1). Taxonomy (NCBI): domain Eukaryota; kingdom Metazoa; phylum Arthropoda; class Insecta; order Diptera; family Tephritidae; genus Eurosta; species Eurosta solidaginis. Next base: position 53,849,923 of record NC_090323.1, read on the forward strand.
TTACATTTTTGTTTTTTTTAATCATTTATTTGATATATATTCACTAGTCTTAAACGTTTTTTAAAGAAAAATATTGTTTTTTAATATACTAAAAATTAAGTTTGACTTGTCTTGGACTTGTCCTTACAAAAGTCAGTTTTTTTTGACGGACTCCAGTTTATAGCAACAAATTAAAATAAAATACACATTTTTGTACTTCAATTGAATGAATTAACTGTTTTAAACTATATTTAAAAAAATATTAGCTAAACTTACCATTTTCGGCAAAAATTATTTATAAAATTATTCATGTCACGTAGTCACGTAAGAGATAACGTCCCTTAGACGTATTTTTAAAAAAACAATCGTATATATTTCAGCAAACAAAAAAGTTACTACTGAAAAACACCCCCCACTGACAAGCTGGTAATGGTAGCTGAGAAAACTGAGAATGAGAATGTTCTCTCTTTACGATTGTGGGAGACTGAGAGCAAAATTAAAACGACGTACGACTCACAGACGTACGTTATCTCACTAGGGTTAATGGCCGTTGCGGCATCACTCTCAGTACTCGTAAGAGAAGCCTTCATGTTGTTGTTCTTCTTGTAGCGATAAGGATACTACCCGAAGGCCTTGGGAAGTGTTATCAATGTTGATGGTCCTTTGCCGGATGCAGATACGGTACGTACCGGCAACAAGCACCATTAAGGCACCAGCCCGACCATCTCGGGCACGATTTGGTATGACCATATGAAACCTTCAAGGCCATAGATCCATGAGGAACTTGGGATCTCCCTATCCTCGGGTGGTAAAGTAATAGTATTCCCCACGGGTAGGTGAGGTTGACAGTTGGGATGGAGAAGTTTTATTTTGCGCTGGAAGCACCTTGAAAGGGTTGCGCTACACAACCTCTTGAATCAATTTGGTATTTTAGTCGGGTCTTACGACAGGCATTCCTGCCGCGGGTATATTTTATGCCCCATAACCCGCTGGGGGCAAAGAGCCTTCATTATTGTTGTTGTTGTCCCTTTAGAAAACTCGCCGTGGAGTGAGGAAAGTATTTAGACCCACTTGCAGAGAGGCACGTAATATTTGTGTTTGGCCTGAGTGCGTCTGGAACCGGCAGTGGGTAGGCGCACACGGGTCGATCTCGGGTTGATAGTGCTCTCGAAAGAAAGTAAAAGAACAAAACGCAAAGAGGATTTCCTCGTTATAATATAATATTTAATTTAGAGTGAAGGAAAATATACACTGTGGTTACAATATTACCTTGGTGTTTTAAGTGACGATGGTGATCCTTGCGATGTGTGCTGGTTGGCGGTCATTCGAGAAAGAGCCCGGTTATCCCGTTGAGGACAACCGCTAAGCCGCGAAAAAGTCCTCTGGTATTAAGGAGGAGAAAAAAAGCCACACACACAACAACCCCCACATATACGTGCATGGGTGCTGACAACCCGCACACACACGTGCATGCGTATGAAACGCATGCATGTGCATGCATGCACACAAATGCGGCGTGAGTGTGGGTGGCTGGAAATATTATTAAAACGTTAGGGAGGGGCGCCGTCAATCAGATAAAAGTTAGGCATTGGGCCTAAACATGCCGCCCCCCTTGCGGTACGCAACATCACAGTCCGCCAAGGATCACCGACAGTGAAGAAGAGAAAAAAATAAAAAACTTATAATTAATTATATCTAACTTAACATAATGCCGGACAGTCCGCCGGCTTGGCGGCACGCAAAATGGTTTGCGCAGTGTGGGAGCTTGGTTGCTGCTGCCTCGGTCATTCACCAATTTTCCCGTTATGGTGTAAGGCGTGAGCCAGGTTTGCCTAGAGCTAGGGATTGCGAAAAGAAGTAAGAAGATATACGTGTTCATATTTCTTGCCGTTTATTACAAATTCATTGGAAATTCTATGCTTGTGAATTTTGCATGAAGAAAATTCAATAAAAATAACTTATTGTAATGATACAAGCTTTTAAAACGCACACCTCCATTGTGAATTCATACAAGTGGCGAATTTTCGATAAAACGTTCACAATAGTGAACAGCGAGTGAGTATTACTATGTTTTCTGTATACAAATTTAAAGCTGATTTGAAACAAATGTGCAATTCATGGCACTTCAATTTAATAACGGCGAACACAAGAAAAAGAAACCTTTCTTCCATTCTCTGGCCCTTCGCGACAGCCGTTCTCCCTGTCAGCTATGATTTGACACGTAGGCATGGCAATGGAGGAATAGAAAGATCTTTCACTTGTACGAACTCACAATGCACACCTCTTGCGACTGTGTACAACAGAAATTCAATAAAATAAAAAGGATAAAAAGTGTAAAAATTCATGTATTTCGGTGGTTACCGAACATTTTGCTGTTAGGCCTTCGCTGTGCCCGAGAGTACCCAACCGAAGATGGTACTCTGAGCTAACAAAGGGCCAAACGTGGTGGGCAGAATCCCTGGGAGTATTATCTCGGCATATACATCTGTGCCTAGGACGAGGCGGATCGGGGCGGATGAGTAGAACTGCGGATCCGCCAGACGAAGATGTGCGTACGGGGCTGCGATGGCACTGTCGATGCTGGTTGTGGGTGTCGTGCGCCGAAAATTGGCTACGACCGCAGCATGGGTCGCAATCCTTCTGTTCTGTCCGTGTCTTCCTCGGATACGCAGCAGACATCCTGCTTGCCCGCCAATGTTGCTGGTAGGAAGTTGGAGCTCCTGGGCGAGCTCATCCGCAATCACTGTGGTGGGGGAGCATCCGTCGATTAAGGCGCGAACGAGGTGTAGCCGCCCCCCTGCTTCTATTTTCACGACCGCGGTGGGGGTGATCGCTACCGTCGGTATCATGGTGGCGGTGGCAGCTGAATGCGGGGCTAGGAGCCCTGCCCGGAAGGCGGACACGGTAGTGAGCTGCAGCGAGTTGGATCCATGACTGCGATCTCGTGGTTGATGATGGGTGTGATATCTTTGTTGCAGGCGAAGAGGCCTTGTCTCCGCTCTGCGATCGCGCGGTGGTTGTCTTCGTTGAGGGTCCTTAGTTTGCCGGCGAAGAGACCGAGTCTCCGCACGGCCGTCACGAACATGGCGATGGACTGTAGATGTGTTTTGCTGGAGCCGCTTCCTTTCATGCTGCAAAAGCGGTCTAAACGATTGGCTGCTGGTGTTGTGTTCGGGCGAAGAGACCGAGTCTCCGCTCCGGTTCGGTTGATTCGAGCTGGACGAAGAGGCCCAGTCTCCGTTCCAGCATCTGACGCATATAACGATATGGAGTCGTCAATCCGCTCACGGGGTGATTCCAGCTCCTCCTCAACTTGTACACTCCATGGCTTGGAGCGGGCTTCGTGGAGTAGCTGTTCCTCTTCATCAATCGAGGAGATGTGAAGCATCGTGTGATGTTTTTCGCCGCATTTTTTACATCGGCCTTGGCTTGGGCACGCGTTCGAGCGGTGGTCTAGAGCCAAGCAATTTCCACAGCAGCTCCCGCGGATCGCTAAGTAAAGACGCTCCTCGGGTTTTTTGGCCCGAAAGGTGGGGCACAGGCGTATGGGATGTTGCTTAAAACAAGAGCGGCATTCCGACGTATAACGCATGACGTTCTTGGCAGCGCTTCGTTGCATAGCGGCAAAGCGACCCATTTTTCTGAAAGAAATGCAATATGTTTGACTGGGTCGAGTCATTCTCGAAAATGCGGGGGCGAGTGGTCCCTAGTTGTATTATTGGGGATTTGGGAAATTTTATTAGCGCGCGCATAAGGGGAGACATCTGTCGCTGCATAAAAAAAAATATTCATATGTGGCGTGCATTATGTGCATGGCCTCTTTCCCCGCACGTTATATGCCTGGGTCTTTAGTGCCTTATTTTGTTTATTTTGTGTCACCCGGCAGCGTTTTAGTTGGCCACGGGCACACTAGTGCTGCAGAAAATGAGCATTTACGATTTTCGGTTCACACATTCTGGTGCCGAACCGGGTAGAAAGTGTATAGCATGGGTTCTTTTGAGTCGCTGTTATTTGTGTTGTTGGTGCTAAAACCCAACAACTTCCCTGCCCGCCACAAAAAAAATGTTTGTACAGCAAAATTGTATGCGATGTAAAGAAAAAAATAAAAAAAAATGTTCGTTTTGGATGAGGAGAATCATTTGTAGAATGTATCATTTTCCTCTTTTTGTATTACCTTTCGGTTATTTATGAGAGTTGTTTATTCAACCTTTCCCCAAGTACGCTTCTAGTCCGGTTTAATTGATGGCCTTTAGCAAATGGCACGGTAAGTTCTTAAAGTCAAATCGTCACAGCACTGTCGGCATAATATTTCAAAGTGTTAAAAGCGGGCAGAAGGTGCTAGTTTCATACCACACAACTCAATTTTTGAGCATTAAAGAATTTATTCAGTAACTTTAGGCAGGATGCGTATTTGGATTCATAAAATTTAAAAATTATATCACGCAACTGTGGCTCCAACTCAAGAAATAACTTAAATGAGCTAGATGAAATAACATTCTTCTGCAATTCTTGTCGATCGAATGTGGCTAATGCGCATAGACCACCATACATAGCAACATTGTTTTGTGATAGCATCTCTGGACATACGCAGTGAGCGAAGCCCGCTTGTAAAAATTTCTTAGCTGCCGATTTATATTTCTTTTTGTCTACAATTCTGCCAGACCGGCAGCGCATTTGAGACGTGTTGCGACTGCCAGGTTAGCTTCCTTTAGTCCCTCCATGGACTCAGGTATGCTTTCTGATTTGTTGATGTAACTGAGAACATGTGCCCAGTTTTGTAAATATACCGATACCTTGATCACATTGAGACGCATATTGATAACATGTTTGCCACTGGTGCAATAGTCGCGTGCTCGCGAATAACATTTCAAGGCATTGGTTAAAAACTCCACAACTCAAATAATGATCACCCAAATCATCATGAGCACGTCGTATGCTCTCTTTAATTTGATTTATAATTTTTTAAATCAGAGTTAATTCTCCAAATCGAATGTGGCTTGTTTACTTTTTGTTTCAACCCAATTGCTATCGAATGCAGGCAAGTCCAATGCATCGGCAGCAACGCCACCTGCATCAGCACCAGCTTGCGCTGCCGACTGCGCTGCCACGTCGGGTAGGAACTTGCCCGGAGCTACTTCCACCACTAGCATTTAACTCTGTTAACCTTTTGTGCAGCGATTGATACATACTATATAGGCATTCATGACATGCTTTATTGTCAGCTTGAGAGCCTCGACACGTAGTAATGGACATACATCAGCCACAAATTTTAAACGATATAAGGTCGCTAATCCCGTATAGGAATTCGCATATACTGCAAGATCGAGCGATGGATTCTCCACAGTTAGCTGGTGCTCCTCATTGTTATCATTGTCTTCAATGGGTGCGTCCACTTACATCGGTTCGAGAGCATTCTGCGCTAGTTGTACCGGCATCAGTGACATATTATTTAACGTATTTATTGAATTAATGTTGCTTAGTCTACACAAATAAGACGAATTAAAATTTTCCAACTTTTATCACAACCGATGCCTGAATTTTGCCAATCGTTTTCACACAAAAATTCATCGACACATGTCAAAGTATAGCTCATGTTCCTCAGCTGGCCAAGTGGTTCCCGTACACATTTTCCTGACTGCTTGGGAAAGTTAAAACAGTTTTAAGAGCCGTGTAAATATAAGAATTTTTTCCAAGTTGCAGGCCGAAAAGTAGTTGTTTTCATTCCGGCCCTTTTTTATGTAATTTATAAAAACAAAAAATTATTTTACACAGAAGTATTAATCTTCCTCGACTCATACGCAATTAGCTCTCTGCGACTGGCGTGCTAGCCTGTTGTTTTCCAATTGTGAACGTTTTAAAAATGTAGTCGTCACCTTCATAATACTCCCATGAACCGATTTAGGATTCCTCTATTTACTTCTACGTTCAATTAAGCCAGCTAAATGTTCAGAGCGAGTTGGTAATGAATCAATTTGTAACGGTTGTGTGCCCCTGACTACATGCCCTCATTTGGAATCACTTTTAGCACTCAAACGAGCATTATGTATTAAATTCACAATCCAACATTCTGCCTCACTTGCTTTCATGTTCAATCTATCTGCAAGCCTTCTAATCGTTTTACCTTGATGAATACGACAGACAGTCTCGAACGTGATTAGACGTTCATCTTCGACGAATTCATTTAAACAAGCAACAATGAAGAAATCATTTAAAATAACCGTTTGGCATTCATGTAATTTTAAACGTGCATCTTCGAAGTCAAAGTTTACCTACAAAGTTTACCGATAAGTATAAGATTCTTGTTGTATAACTTTGATTAGGTCTTTAAGTGCATTTCGGCGCGTGCGATTTATTATGACTGCGGTGGTTAAATAGCGCATAATGTGTGGGCAAATTGTTTGTATGGCATTAAGAGAGAGCGGCTTGTACAGGAACATGTCAATTATTAGACCACGTCCTTTTTCAAGATGTTTCCGGTAAAGGTAATCCCCTTTTTTTCCAGGGAATTGTAGTAGACGCGTATCTTTGGGAGTATATTAGTAGCCATAAGAAATTTGTAAATGCCAATACTTCACCCTCTGCTAAACATTTCGCAAATAGATAAAAGTCATGTCGGGTTGGTCATTCTTTCAGAAATTGTTTGAAGAATGCCGTACGTTAGACTTTTATTCAAAAAATGCACTATGTTGCCAATTCGTCTTAGAACTTTAGATTCCTACCTTGACTTGAACAGAAGAGGCAAGCTTTTGTGCTGTCCTGCTATACAGGGAGTATTCACCCCTTTTAATCTGAAATTTCGGAAAGTTCTTGTCCGTCAAGTATTCATGGAAGCGATCGAGGGGTTAGTGTTCCGGCTCGAGAATGTGCAAACCCACATGACTCCTTATCGATTCACAAAACATTGACCAGAAAATTAAGACTCTCTTCCTAAACCTGTTGGCATTTATAAGTTTATTATTATTATATTTTGTAAAGGGATATGAATACATATTTAAATATGGCTGTCCCTATTCCTTGGACAAAAACTTTCGTTGGCCTCATGCCTTTGGCTGAGTGCATCTGCTTTCTGGGGCAGACCGTGGGTCTGTATTAGGGTTCTGGTATCCTCGCTGGGGGAAGCGAGTGACTGTGGGAAATTTAAAATAGACAAAAGGTCGAAAGCCCTTAGATTCTGTGGCAGATCGGTTCGCCCTTCTGCGGTAGGCTTTTATGATGTCCTCGTTATGGGATAACGAGTGAGTGGGGTGGTTTCTGGTGTCCTCGCTCGGGGAGAGCGGGTGAATTGTGGGTTTGATTTTGAAAATGAAAAATAATTGTTTTGTGGCAGATGGGGATCTGCATTAGGGTGGTTGATTGGCCTCGGTGGGCGAGCGCCGGGTTTTGAAATTTTGAAAATTAAAAAAAAGATTATGGGCCGAGTGCCTTTGTTTTCTGTGGCAGACCGAGGGTCTGCGTAAAGGCTTTTCTGGTATACTCGTTATGTAACAACGAGTGAGTGGGATGGTTTTTTTTTGAAAATGAAAAAAATAGAATTTTGTGGCAGATGGGGGATCTGCGTGGGGGCTTTTCGGGTATCCTCGTTATGGGAGAACGAGTGAGTGGGATATTTTTTTTTTTTTTTGAACGGAGGGATGTGGAGGAACGGGGGGGATTATTAAGCGAAGCTTTTGGTCCTCGAACAATCTATCTCCGTGGGAAGAAGGATCAGTTTGACCAAAGGTCGTCTGACTTGACCCTTCTCGGTTATGAGGTCGACTACACGTACTCGGTTATCTTCTCCGGGGTGTACGTCGACGACTCTACCTAGCCTCCACTCGTTGGGAGATAAGTTGTCCTCTTTGAGGACAGCGAGATCTCCCACTTTTATATTTTCTTTGGGATGCTTCCACTTCACTCGTTTTTGAAGTTCGGATAGATATTCCACCTTCCATCGTTTGCAGAAAGTGTGATGGAGGGCTTTGAGCTTCTGCCATCTGTTTATTATGGAGGCCGTGCTTTCGTTCACATCCGGTTCTGGCGGCGCCAGAAGATGGCTGCCTGTTAGGAAATGTCCTGGAGTTAGGGGTTCCAGGTCCGTTGGGTCATTCGACCCCGGACTGAGAGGGCGCGAGTTGAGGCACGCCTCAATCCGGCACAAAAGTGTTTGGAACTCCTCCATAGTATATTTGTGGGGAGAAGCGATCTTTTTGAAGTGGCTTTTGAAGCTCTTCACTCCCGCTTCCCACAAGCCGCCCATATGCGGAACGCCAGCGGGAATAAAATGCCAAGTTAATGCTTGATGGCTATACTTGGAGACTGTTTTGTCTCGGCTTTCTGCCAGGAAGGCTTTGAATTCCGATCGTAGAGATCTGGAAGCTCCGACAAAGTTCGTACCATTGTCGGAGTAGATGTTCTTCGGACATCCTCTTCTCGCGATAAAACGCGAAAAGGCCGCGAGGAAGCCTGGGGTACTAAGGTCACTAGTGGCTTCTAAATGGATGGCCTTAGTGGAAAAACATACGAAAAGGCATACGTAGCCTTTTGACAGTCGACATCCCCTACCGCGGTAGCTTTTGATGTCGAAAGGCCCTGCAAAGTCTACCCCGGTATTGGTGAACGCGCGGGTAAAAGTAGTCCGCTCGCAGGGAAGGGTCCCCATAAGTTGGGACTGTGCCTGCTTTCGGTGAATAATGCAGGTTTTGCAATTGTGGATGATGACTCTGATCATGGTCTTGACATTCGGTATCCAGTATTGGGTTCGGATGAGACGGAGCATGAGCTGGTTCTCGCCATGAAGGGAGTCATGGTGAGCCATCATAACTGTAAGGCGAGACAGCCTACAATTGTAAGGCAAGATGATCGGATGACGCTCGTTGTATGACATGTCTCTTGACGCCCCTAGACGCCCCCCTGTTCTAATAATATCATCTTTGTCGATATATGGATTTAGGAACAGTATTTCACTCTTGCGATCGATAGGTTCCCTATTTTTTAATTTTAAATATTCTGTCCCGTAAAATTGTTTCTGGCAGACTCGTATTAATGCTTGAGTCGTTGCCTTAATCTCATCGGCTGAGATTATGCACGACCTTTCGGGGAACATTGCTTTAGTTTTTGGGTGAGTTCGTTTATAAAATCTCCTAACATAGGATAGAACCTTCAAAGCCCTGGGTAAATTTGAAAACGATCGAGAATATCTACATGATCTACCCTTGTCGTGGCATATGTTTGTGCCCTCTTTTCCTCAACGGACGTTTTGTATTCGGTCTCTTGTGCTGGCCAGTGGGAATTGTCTTCTTGCAGCCAAGAAGGTCCCTGCCACCACAACGAATTGTTGGTCAACTCTGATGCAAGTAGTCCTCTGCTTCCTAGATCCGCTGGATTAGATTCCGAGTCCACGTGAAGCCAGTCCTTGCTACCGACCATATCGATGATCTTAGTGATTCGGTGTGCGACGAATGTTGACCAGGAACAGGGCGGCTTTCTTATCCATGCGAGTACGATGGTTGAATCCGTCCAGAGGTGAACTTTTACGGGTCCCAAATGAATATTTCGGAATATTGATTCCATCATTTCTGCGAGAAGCACCGCGCCGCAGAGTTCTAAACCTGGTAGCGAGATCGTTTTCACTGGAGCTACTCTGGTTTTTGCTAAGAGTAAGTGAATGAAAACCTGATCGACTCTTTTTACGCGCATATATATCGCTGCAGCATATGCTTTCTCGGAAGCGTCACAGAAGCCGTGGATTTCTATTTCGCCTTCCGGGGAAAAATTTACCCACCGCGGTATCCGTATGTTATCTATTTCGCCATAGTGTTGGGTGAAGGTTTTCCACCGTTCTAATGTATTTGGTGAGACAGGCTCATCCCATCCGGTGCCTTCTAATCAAATATTCTGCATTAATATTTTTGCTACTATGACCATTGGTGCAAGCCAGTCTAAAGGGTCGAAAAGTTTGGCTATAGCGGATAGGATTGCGCGTTTGGTGATGTTCTCGCCCTTCTCTAAAACTCCTGCGGTGAAGTAAAACATGTCTGAATGCGCGTTCCATCGTATTCCGAGTGCCTTCACCGAGCTAGCCTCTTCAAACGCTAGGAAGTCCTCGCTGAGCAAATCCGTTTTGGGGATGTCCTGGAGGACTTCCTCACAATTGGATGTCCACTTGCGCAATGGAAAGCCAGCTGAGTGTAATGCTTCGCGAATCTCGTTCCTTGCTTTGATAGTTGACGCTATTGTATGCCCTCCAGATAAAACGTCGTCGACATACATACTTTCGCGTAATATACCCGATGCTATTGGGTGGGTATTTTCTACATCATTAGCCAATTGTAGAAGTGACCGTATCGCGAGGTAGGGGGCGCAGTTTACACCAAATGTGACAGTCTTTAGTTCGTAAAGACTGATGGGTTCGTTGGGGGATGTTCGATGGACAATTCTTTGAAATTTGGCGTGATTATCGGTCACCCAAATTTGCCTATACATCTTTTCTATGTCACTATTAAAGACAAAGCGATACAGTCGCCAACGTAAAATTAAAATAGGCAAGTCTGCTTGGAGTACTGGACCTGGGTGGAGTATGTCGTTTAGACTAATGCCATTTGCTGTCGGACTTGATGCGTTGAAGACGACGCGCACCTTGGTAGTGGTACTTTCCGCCTTTACAACGGCGTGGTGGGGCAGGAAATAATTATCCGAATCGTCGGATGGTACATTATTTTTAATTTTTCTCATATGTCCAAGCGTTTCGTATTCGGATAACACCCGAACATACTCTTTCCCTAACTCTTGGTTTTTCAGTAATCGCCCCTCATTTCTGAAGAATTGTGAACATGCGCGCTTTAGAGACGGTCCTAATGCAATCTTCTCAGGGTAATCCTGCCTGAATGGTAGCGAGACTGTATATCTTCCACTTTCATCACGTTTTGTTGTGTCCTTAAATAATTGTTCACAATACCTTTCTTCTTCATTAAGCATTTTGTTTTTGGGAACATTTTCTACCTCCCAGAAAGCTTTTAATTGGTTGTCCAACGCAACCTCGTTGTAGAATGACATGATGCTCTTCGTTGGACTCGGTGCTTCGATGCGACCGGTTAGTATCCAACCGAACACTGTCTCTTGGGCCAAAAGTGTATTTAGTACATTCTTTTTCAGACCACTCAGTATAATTTGGGGATATATGTCTCCTCCAAGTATGAGGTCTACATCTTCGTTGATGTAGAACCTCTTGTCTGCCAAAACCAAGTCTGGGAATGCCTGCATAGTCATGACGTTGATATGGCAGGATGGAAGATTCCCAGTGAGTTTGGCTAGGACTAGAACGGGTGTAGTCAGGCTGAAGCAGGCATCCACTGGTGAACGTAATTCAATTTTGGATGTTTCTTTCACCTGGGCTGACACCGAATTTGTGATGCCTGAAACTTGGGCATGCATTTTTCTCGCTGGCAAATTGATTCTGCGTTTCAGTCTTTCAGTTATAAAGGAACATTCAGACCCTGAATCAATTAATGCCCGTGCGGAGAAGTCGGTACCATTATGGCGAATGTGTACGCGAGCAGTTCCTAATAGCACGCCTGTGCTGGAATTGGCATGACAGGATTTTACATTCTGGTTCGCAGATTGTCGCGCCTGTGCCGAAGTTGTTGGGCTATTATCCGCATCTTTGAAAGGATTGCGTACAGCCGTGTGCTGAGATGTATCCGCATGCAGGAGCGTGTGGTGACGAGAGTGGCATTTGGAACAGTTGTAGGAACTGGTGCACTTCGTCACGGTGTGTCCTGGGGATAAGCAATTCAGGCAGCCACTTGTGGATTTTATAAATTTAATCCTTTCTACTGGGGTTAAGTCGCAGAAGCGTGAACAGTTGCGTAATCTGTGTTCAGGGGATTTACACATTTTACAAATTGATTTATTTGTTTGCTTGGATACTTTCGTTTGAAAAGCACCAAGTCTTTTCGTAGGGGTTTCCGTTGATTGTCGCGACGCGTTTGGTTTTTGCACTTTCGAAGTGGCATGCCCTGTAAAACCAGACACTGTTTCAAGTGTCTGAAACCGATTAGACAGGAATTTATCCATATCCTCCCACTTGGATATGTCCATTTTATGGTCTATACTTTGCTCCCAAAGAGCCAGCGTGCTCTCTGGTAACTTGGTTGAGCATAGATAGGTCAGGATTGCATCCCAATTGGAAGTGTCAATTTTGTGGCATTTGAGGGACGAAATACAATTATTTATATCATTTTGCAGCTTTTTTATTGAACTGCCACACTCACTTTCTACCTTTTTTAAGTTAAATAAAATTTGTAGTTGTGTGTTAACTAAGATACGTTTGTTTTCGTATCTTTCACACAAGTTTTTCCAGGCCATCTCGAAACCTTCATTTGTGAGGGGGCATTTTTTAACGATATCTTTTGCTTCGCCCTGCGTTTTGTTGTTGAGATGGAATAACTTTTCCACCCCTTTCAAGCTGGAATTGTTTATATAAATTGCCGTGAAAAGGTCGCGAAAAGTTGGCCAAGACAGATAATCCCCTTTAAAAACTTCCGTGTCGCAAGCAGGGAGGCGAATTTTATGCGCATGAGGTTCTTGCTCAGGGTTGACGTTCTTTTCATCCTTCTTGTATTTTTCTGCCTCAGCAGATATAGACGCTGAACATCGCACGTAGATTGCGTATGCTGCCTTTTGCTTCTTTCTGATCGCCATAACGTCATCCGCTGACACCTCATCAGATCCCAATAGCGAATCAAACGCAGACTTTACCTTCTTCCACAAGAGCCGCAACTCTTCCTGCTGTATTGCAAGGGTGTGTTTGCTATGGTCGCTCTCCGGAATAAGGCTGTAATCTTTATCAAACTCTGCGATTGATTCTGCTAAACGGATGTAGGTTTCCATTATTTTATTTACGTTTATTAACGAGAAAATTTCCGATTAGAAAAATAGAACTCTTCTGAGTTAATATGCCTGCACAGCCCTAAATAAAAACTATTGAACTTCGAGTTTATTATTTATTTTGTTTATTGCAGACTTTTTGTCTTGGTAGCGACAACGAAAAGGGTTTATTTTATGGACTTTTTGTCACAGCAGCGACAACAGAAAAAAGGTTTAATTTACAGACTTTTTGTCTCAGCGGCAACAACAAAAAAGGGGACCACTCGCCACCTCCACAAATAATGGGTGTATTTTGGTGAACGTGAAAAAATGCGTGCGATATTGCAAAACAAGCGCCAAAAAAGTGTAAAAAGTGTTTAAAAAGTGAAGTGAGCACCGGATTAATTAATTAAAGTGAACTTAATTTAGTGTTTGTGAAGTACAAAAAAAAACAACAAAAACCTATTTAGTATGGTGCGGAAAGTGAGGTTAGGTTGCCCTCTTCCTTGTGTTGTGTCTGGAAAACCTTACCACTGGTGGGGGGATAGACCAGATAATCACAAGGACTGAAAATAAAGGCTAACAAACTGAGTGATTTAACCTTTAAATTAGAAAAATAAAGTGGTGCTCACTAAATCACTTCACTGTTTTCACTTTTACTTTCAATTTTTCGCGCACTGCACGGGGTTTTTTATACTCAGTTGAGCAGAGCTCACAGAGTATATTAAGTTTGATTGGATAACGGTTGGTTGTACATATATAAAGGAATCGAGATAGATATAGACTTCCATATATCAAAATAATCAGGATCGAAAAAAAATTTGATTGAGCCATGTCCGTCCGTCCGTCCGCCCGTCCGTCCGTCCGTCCGTCCGTCCGTCCGTCCGTCCGTCCGTTAACACGATAACTTGAGTAAATTTTGAGGTATCTGGATGAAATTTGGTATGTAGATTCCTGGGCACTCATCTCAGATCGCTATTTAAAATGAACGATATCGGACTATAACCACGCCCACTTTTTCGATATCGAAAATTTCGAAAAACCGAAAAAATGCGATAATTCATTGCCAAAGGCGGTTAAAGCGATGAAACTTGGCAGATGGGTTAACGTTATGACACAGAATAGAAAATTAGTAAGATTTTGGACAATGGGCGTGGCACCGCCCACTTATACAAGAAGGTAATTTAAAAGTTTTGCAAGCTGTAATTTGGCAGTCGTTGAAGATATCATGATGAAATTTGGAAGGAACGCTACTACTATTACTATATATGTGCTAAATAAAAATTAGCAAAATTGGATGAAGAACACGCCCACTTTTTAAAAAAAAATTTTTTTAAATTCAAATTTTAACAAAAAATTTAATATCTTTACTGTATATAAGTAAATTAAGTCAAAATTCAACTCCTGTAATGATATGATGCAACAAAATACAAAAATAAAAGAAAATTTCAAAATGGGTGTGGCTCCGCCCAGTTTTATTTAGTTTGTCTAGAATACTTTTAATGCCATAGGTCGAACAAAAATTTACCAATCCTTCTCAAATTTGGTAGGGACATAGACTCTATGACGGTAACTGTTCTCTGTGAAAATGGGCGAAATCGGTGGAAGCCGCGCCCAGTTTTTATACACAGTCCACCGTCTGTCCTTCCGCTCGGCCGTTAACACAATAACTTGAGCAAACAACGATATATCTTTACTAAACTTATCCCACCTACTTATCTGAACTTACTTTATCTTGGTATAAAAAATGGCCGAAATCCGACCATAACCACGCCCACTTTATCGATATCGAAAATTACGAAAAATGAAAAAAATGCCATAATTCTATACCAAATACGAAAAAAGGGATGAAACATGGTAACTGGATTGGTTTATTGACGCAAAATATAACTTTGGAAAAAACTTTGTAAAATGGGTGTGACACCTACCATATTAAGTAGAAGAAAATGAAAAAGTTCTACAAGGCGAAATCAACAGCCCTTGGAATCTTGGCAGGAATACTGTTAGTGGTATTGCATATATAAATAAACTAGCCTTTACCCGCGGCCCCGTCCGCAAGGAGAAAATGAAATATGTGGGCTATTCACGTTAGCCTGCTTATAAAGTTATCTGTTTAAAATTTTTTTTCTGTCTAATGCATTTTATCTTTGTAATTGAGTAAAAAAAAGAACTTTATGAGCTGATAACCTGATAGGATCCCAAAATGATAACGAAATTATCCAGAAAAAGCCACGAAATGACCCCGACGCTATCGCGGACGGATCCCGAAAACCATCCAGAAACGCCCCGGAAGTGTTTCCAAAAGTTCCCGAAGTAGTCCCAAAAAACCCGAAATGACAACGATACGACTCTAGACTTATCCAGATAACCACACAGAAATGATGCCTGAAGGGTACAAAATTGATCCCGAAATAGTCCCGAAAAAGTTCCGAAATTACCCTGACGGGCTCCCGGACGGATCTCAGAAACCATACAGAAAATATCCAGGAAGGGTCCCTAAATTATCCCGACTAACTCCAGAAAAAGTTCCGAAATGGCTGCGAGGGATCCACGATGGATCGCGAAAACCATACAGAAATGATTCCGGAAGGATTCCAAAATGATCCCGAAATAGTCCGGAATTGACCCAGATGGGATCCCGCACAGATCCGGAAATGATCCCGGAAGGGTGCAAAAACTATCCCGGAAAAGTAACAAAAAATCCCGAAATGGCTCCTACGGCATCCCGGACGGATCCAGAAATGATCTCGGAAGGGTCCCCAAATGATCCCAAAATGGTCCCGAAATGACCCTGATGGATCCGGCAAACCATCAAGAAATTATGCCGAAAGGGTCCCAAAATGATCCCGAAATAATACAGAAAAAGTCACGACACTACCCCTAGAGGATCCCCAAATGATCCCGTATTAGCCCCGAAAAGGTCCCGAAATAACCCCGACGGGATCCCTGACAAATCCCGAAAACCATCCAGAAATGATGCCGGAAGGAATCCCAAATGATTCCGTAAAAGTTCCGCATTGATTCCGACGGGATCCCCGAACGGATACCGAAAATCATCCAGAAGTGATGCCGGAAAGGTCCTCAAATGATCACCTAATAGTCCGAAATGACCCTTAAGGGGTCATGGACGGATCCCATAAAACCATCCAGAAATGATCCCGATATATTCCCGAAGAAGTCCCGAAATGACCCTGACGGGATCTCGAACGCACCCCCTAAATGACCCTGACGGGATCCCGGACAGATCCCGAAATCCATCCAGAAATGATCTTCGGAGGGACCCCAAATGATCCCGAAAAAGTCCCGCAATGATTCCGAGGGGATCCTGATCGGATACCGATAACCATCCAGAAGTGATGCCGGAAAGGTCCTCAAATGATCATCTAATACCAAAATGACCCTGACGGCATCCCGGACTGATCCCAAAATCCATCCAGAAATGATCTTGGGAAGGTCCCAAAATTATCCCGAAATAGTCTCGGAAAAGTTCAGAAATTACCCTGACGGGTTCCCGGACGAATCCTGAAAGCCATCTCTAAATGATCCCGAAAAAGTCCCAAAATGACCCTGACTGGACCCCGAAAGGATCCCGAAAACTATCCAGAAATGATGCCGGAAATGTCCTCAAATGATCACCTAATAGTTCCGAAAATACCCTGACGGGATCCCGAACGGATCCCGACAACTATCTAGAAATGATGCCGAAAGGGCCCGCAAATGATCCCGTATTAGTCGAGAAAAAGTCCCGAAATGAACCCGACCGGATGCCGGACGAATCCCAAAAACCAGCCAGAAATGATGCCGGAAGGGACACCAAATGATCCCGAAAAAGTCCCGCAATAATTCCGACGGGATCCTGAGCGGATACCGAAAACCATCCAGAAGTGATGCCGAAAAGGTCCTCAAATGATCACCTAATAGTCCCAAAATGACCCTGACGGCATCCCGGACAGATCCCGAAATCCATCCAGAAATGATCTTGGGAGGGTCCCAAAATTATCCCGAAATAGTCTGGGAAAAGTCCAGAAATTACCCTGACGGATACCGGACGAGTCCTGAAAACCAATCTTAAATGATGCCGAAAAAGTCCCGAAATGACCCTGATGGGACCCGGAAAGGATCCCGAAAACTAACCAGAAATGATGCCGGAAAGGTCCTCAAATGATCTCCCAATAGTTCCGAAAATACCCTGACGGGATCCCGAACGGATCCCGACAACTATCCAGAAATGATACCGAAAGGGCCCGCAAATGATCCCGTATTAGTCGAGAAAAAGTTCCGAAATGACCCCGACGGGATGCCGGACGAATCCCAAAAACCATCCAGAAATGATTTTGGAAGGGACCGCAATGATCCCGAAAAAGTCCCGCAATGACCCTGATGGGACCCGGAAAGGATCCCGAAAACTAACCAGAAATGATGCCGGAAAGGTCCTCAAATGATCTCCCAATAGTTCCGAAAATACCCTGACGGGATCCCGAACGGATCCCGACAACTATCCAGAAATGATACCGAAAGGGCCCGCAAATGATCCCGTATTAGTCGAGAAAAAGTCCCGAAATGACCCCGACGGGATGCCGGACGAATCCCAAAAACCATCCAGAAATGATTTTGGAAGGGACCGCAATGATCCCGAAAAATTCCCGCAATTATTCCGACGGGAATCTGAACGGATACCGAAAACCATCCAGAAGTGATGCCGGAACGGTCCTCAAATGCTCACCTAATAGTCCCAAAATGACCCTGAGGGCATCCCGGACAAATCCCGAAATCCATCCAGAAATGATCTTGGGAAGGTCCCAAAATGATCCCGAAATAGTCTCGGAAAAGTCCAGAAATTACCCTGACGGGTTCCCGGACGAATCCTGAAAGCCATCCTTAAATGATTCCGAAAAAGCCCCGAAATGACCCTGACGGGATCCCGAAAGGATTCCAAAAACTATCCAGAAATCATGCCGGAAAGGTCCTCAAATGATCCCCTAATAGTTCCGAAATGACCGTGACGGGATCCCGAACGGATCCCGACAACTATCCAGAAATTATGCGGAAAGGGTCGCAAATGATCCCGTATTTGTCGAGAAAAAGTCCCGAAATGACCCCGACGGGATCCCGGACGAATCCCAAAGACCATCCAGAAATGATGCCGGTAGGTATCCCAAATGATCCCGAAATAATCCCGAAATGACCTCGTCGGCATCCCGGACGGATACCGAAAATTATCCAGAAATGATGCCGGAAAGGTCCACTGATCCCCTAACCCTGATGGGATCCCGCACGGATCCCGAAAACCATCCAGAAATGATGCCGGAAGAGCCCCCAAATGATCCCGAAAAAGTCCCCAAATGACCCCGACGATATCCCGGACGGATCCCGAAAACCATCCAGAAATGATGCCGGAAGAGCCACCAAATGATCCCGAAAAAGTCCCCAAATGACCCCGACATACTCCAGAAAAGGTTCCGAAATGGCTCCGAGGGAATCAACGACGGATCGCGAAAACCATACAGAAATGATTCCGGAAGGATTCCAAAATGATCCCGAAATAGTCCGGAAATGACCCAGATGGGATCCCGCACAGATCCAGAAATGATCCCGGAAGGGTCCAAAAACTATCCCGGAAAAGTAACAAAAAATCCCGAAATGGCTCCTACGGCATCCCGGACGGATCCAGAAATGATCTCGGAAGGGTCCCCAAATGATCCCAAAATGGTCCCGAAATGACCCTGATGGATCCGGCAAACCATCAAGAAATTATGCCGGAAGGGTCCCCAAATGATCCCGAAATAAAACAGAAAAAGTCACGAAACGACCCCTAGAGGATCCCCAAATGATCCCGTATTAGCCCCAAAAAAGTCCCGAAATGACCCTGACGGGATCCCGAAAGGATTCCGAAAACAATACAGAAATGATGCCGGAAAGGTCCTCAAATGATCCCCTAATAGTCCCGAAATGACCGTGACGGGATCCCGACAACTATCCAGAAATGATGCCGAAAGGGTCCGCAAATGATCCCGTATTAGTCGAAAAAAGTCCCGAAAGGACCACGACGGGATCCCGGACGAATCCCAAAAACCATCCAGAAATGATGCCGGTAGGTATCCCAAATAATCCCGAAATAGTCCCGAAATGACCTCGTCGGCATCCCGGACGGATCCCGAAAATTATCCAGAAATGATGCCGGAAAGGTTCCCAAATGATCCCCTAATAGTCCCGAAATTACCCTAATGGGATCCCGGACGGATCCCGAAAACCATCCAGAAATGATGCCGAAAGGGTTCCCAAATGATCCCGTATTAGTCGCGAAAAAGTCCCGAAATGACCCCGACGGGATCCCGGACGGATCCCGAAAACCATCCAGAAATGATGTCGAAAGGGTTCCCAAATGATCCCGTATTAGTCGCGAAAAAGTCCCGAAATGACCCCGACGGGATCCCGGACGGATCCCGAAAACCATCCAGAAATGATGCCGGATAAGCCCCAAAATGATCCCGAAAAAGTCCCCAAATGACCCCGACGAGATCCCGGACGGATCCCGAAAACCATCCAGAAATGATGCCGGAAGAGCCCTCAAATGATCCCGAAAAAGTCCCCATATGACCCCGACGAGATCCCGCACGGATCCCGAAAACCATCCAGAAATGATGCCGGAAGGGTCCCCAAATGATCGCGAAATAGTCCCGAAATGATTCCGGAATAGTCCCGAAAATGTTCCAAAATAACCCCGACGGGATCCCGGACGGATCCCGTAAACTATACAGAAATGATCCCGGAAGGGTCCCAAAATGATCCCGAAATAGTCCCGAAAAAGTCCCGAAATTACCCCGGCGTAATCCCGGACCGATCCCGAAAACCATCCAGAAATGATCCCGGAAGGGTCTCGATATGACCCTTACGGGATTACAAATAAGGTGAAGCTAATTATAAAACCATGTTAATAAGGCAGCAATCGCATTGGAGCGAATAAAAAGTTAGATAGAAACATACAGGTAAAGCTAATAAAAGCGTGCTAATAAAAACAATTGATGGAGGGCGGATGGCGGGAGTAGAGGAGAGGACCACTGATCGTTCCTCCAAAATTGTCTAGATCTTGTTCTGTATGTACCAGATACCAAAAACTATTGATTTAGGAGAAAATTTAGATTGAGTTATAACATTTTATGGATTTTACACCAGAGGGGGAGATAAAGGGGGGCGGGCGGAGCGTGTCACTGCTTACTTTGTAAGCCCTCGACTTATTTGACCCTTTGAGTCTGTGATATTGGTGAAGGCCAGTATACGTAAAGTTATAATGTGTAAAAATTATGAAAAATAATTTCTCGAAGGGTCGTGGGACCCCCACCCCTCTTTCCATGTTCGAAAAAAATTTCGCCCGTAGACTACTGTCTGTGTCCCAAATTTCATCAAAATCCGTGTAGCCATTCTGGCGTGATTCAGTCGCAAAGACGAAAAAATATAATAATTAAATTATAACTGTTCCTAGGGGCGGGGACTACGCCCCTTTTGAAAAATATATAGCTAGTAGATCCTTCTAGACTATTGGCTATATGTGTGCAAAATTTCATCCAAATCGGTCCAGCCGTTCTTGCGTTATTGAGTCACAAAGACAAACGTCTGGACAAACATCCAAACATCCAAACATCCAAACATCCAAACATCCAAACATCTAAACATCCAAACATCCAAACATCTTAACATCCAAACTTTCCCATTTGTAATATATATTAGATTAGCAGAACCCGACAGATGATTTTCTGGATCACCTGGTCCACATTTTGGTCGATATCGCGAGAACACCTTCACATATACATCTAAGGGCCACTCGCTTTTAAAACCCTCATTAATACCTTTAATTTGATATCCATATCGTACAAACACATTCTAGAGTCACCCCTGGCCCACCCTAATGGCGATATCTCGAAAAGGCGTCCACCTATAGACCTAATGCCCACTCCCTCTTAAAATGCTCAGTAACACCTTTCGTTTGATACCTATATCGTACAAACATTCTAGAGTCACTTCTGGCCCACCCTAATGGCGATATCTCGAAAAGGCGTCCACCTATAGACCTAATGTCCACCCCCTCTTAAAATGCTCAGTAACACCTTTCGTTTGATACCCATATCGTACAAACATTCTAGAGTCACCCTTGGTCCACCTTTATGGCGATATCTCGAAAAGGCGTCCACCTATAGAACTAAGGATTACTCCCTTTTAAAATAATCATTACCACCTTTCATTTAATACCCATATCGTACAAACACATTCTAGAGTCACCCTGGCCCACCCTAATGGCGATATCTCTAAAAGGCGTCCACCTATAGACCTAATGCCCACTCCCTCTTAAAATGCTCAGTAACACATTTCGTTTGATACCCATATCGCACAAACATTCTAGAGTCACCCCTGGCCCACCCTAATGGCGATATCTCGAAAAGGCGTCCACCTATAGACCTAATGCCCACTCCCTCTTAAAATGCTCAGTAACACCTTTCGTTTGATACCCATATCGTACAAACATTCTAGAGTCACCCTTGGTCCACCTTTATGGCGATATCTCGAAAAGGCGTCCACCTATAGAACTAAGGATTACTCCCTCTTAAAATACTCATTACCACCTTTCATTTAATACCCATATCGTACAAACACATTCTAGAGTCACCCTGGCCCACCCTAATGGCGATATCTCTAAAAGGCGTCCACCTATAGACCTAATGCCCACTCCCACTTAAAATGCTCAGTAACACCTTTCCTTTGATACCCATATCGTACAAACATTCTAGAGCACCCTTGGTCCACCTTTATGGCGATATCTCGAAAAGGCGTCCACATATAGAACTAAGGATTACTCCCTTTTAAAATACTCATTACCACCTTTCATTTGATACCCATATCGTACAAACACATTCTAGAGTCACCCCTGGCCCACCCTAATGGCGATATCTCGAAAAGACGTCCACCAATAGACCTAATGCCCACTCCCTCTTAAAATGCTCAGTAACACCTTTCGTTTGATACCCATATCGTACAAACACATTCTAGAGTCACCCCTGGCCCACCCTAATGACGATATCTCGAAAAGGCGTCCACTTATAGACCTAATGCCCACTCCCTCTTAAAATGCTCAGTAACACCTTTCGTTTGATATCCATATCGTACAAACATTCTAGAGTCACCCTTGGTCCACCTTTATGGCGATATCTCGAAAAGGCGTCCACCTATAGAACTAATGATTACTCCCTTTTAAAATACTCATTACCATCTTTCATTTGATACCCGTATCATACAAACACATTCTAGAGTCACCCCTGGCCCACCCTAATGGCGACATTTCGAAAAGGCGTCCACCTATAGACCTATTGCCCACTCCCTCTTAAAATGCTCAGTAACACTTTTCGTTTGATACTCATATCGTACAAACAAATTCTAGAGTCAGCCCTGGTCCACCTTTATGGCGATATCCCTAAATGGCGTCCATCCATAGAACTATGGCCTACTATCTCTTAAAATACTCTTTAATACCTTCCATTTGATACACATGTCATACAACCATATTCCAGGGTTTCCTAGGTTCATTTTCCTACATGGTGATTTTCCTTATTTTGTCTCCATAGCTCTCAACTGAGTATGTAATGTTCGGTTGCACCCGAACTTAGCCTTCCCTACTTGTTTTTCTTTGTTTTGCAAAAAAAAACAACACTCAAAAAAAAAGTGGCAAGAAATATAAACTTACTTCTCTTTGTGCTGTGGCTCCGGTGGCTCTGCTAATATGTGTTGTGGCAAACAAATTTTTGTAGGCAAAATGTGCTGTGGCTCTGGTATTTGTCTAATATAAAGGCTCCAAGTTTTTCCTTGTCAGCAATTGGTGGCAAATAATTTTTTTTTAGGCAAAATCCTTCGGCAAATTGTCTAGTAGGCAAAATTGTGCTGCGTTGTGGACTGTAATTTGTAGGTGCTTTTAGTTCCTTTTTCGGGGAGTAAGGACCATGGTCCTTCGAGCCGGATCACTGGCTCGTATGGAAGTTTCATTAGACGACTAAGCCGTCTAAGGGGGGAGTATGTTTAAGCGACTTTAACTATGAAAATTTTTCGTTCGTTTGTTTCAGTATCCATTGAGTGTGCTTGTAATTCTCAACTGGTTAGTGAAATATTCTAAAGACATAGTTTGAGTTTTTTAATTAAAAGGGAGGTTCTTCGGATGGTGTGCTAATACATCAGAGCCCAGTGCTCGCCTCCATATCACACTTTGAAGGGGTTCTTCAAATAGAAGATGAGGTGGCTCATTAGAGCGAAACCTCAGAGTGCCCAACGCTCGCCCCAACTTAAATAAATAGAGGTTCTTCGGATGGTGTGCTAATACATCAGAGCCCAGTGCTCGCCTCCATATCACACTTTGAAGGGGTTCTTCAAATAGAAGATGAGGTGGCTCATTAGAGCGAAACCTCAGAGTGCCCAAGGCTCGCCCCAAATTAAATAAATAGAGGTTTTTCTTGTAGAAAATGGGGTGCCAATACCTCAGAGCCGTCCCTTGCTCGCCTCCATATCACATTTTAAAGGGTTCTTCAAATAGAGGATGAGGTGGCTCAGTAGAGCGAAGCCTCAGAGCCCCCAGTGCTCGCCCCCAAATTAAATAAATAAAAGGTGTACTGATGCTATGCATCCTCCCATGACTTAAACACACCAATAACACTAAAACTACCCAACTTAATAAACTGAATCCCTTAAAATAAACACAAATAAATAAAATAGAGGTGTACTATGCTATGCATCCTCCCATGACTTAAATACACCAATAACACTAAAACTACCCAACTCAATAAATGGAATACATTAAATCAAAAACCCCATAAACTCAATACAGTCCATTAATAATAATAATTTATAAATTTAAAAAAAAAGGGAATGCTTGGTGGGAGTTGAACCCGCAACCCCGGGCGTTTGGTCGGGTACGTCAGCCACTGTGCCACGACTCATACGCTTACAAGCACATAAAATTACTCATTTATAACTCTTATTAAACTGCTCGCCCTCAATTGCCCACAGCTAGAGTTAATTTAAAAAATTTTTCAAATATGTATGAGTTTAACCCTTCATGTCACGTTAACTTTGTGTTAAAAAATTAACATGCCTTTCCACCCTACTATCGGAGCGGAAGTAATTTTTTATATAGGAATTAAAGTCGTTCTGGTACTTCAGACAACCTGCCGTGGGGATAAAACTTTCTTAGTAAAACGCACAGACATCGATGTAGTTCAGAAAATAAATGTTCGGAGACTAAGTTGGTCAGCGAAAATTAAGTTAATGAATGAAGATTATACGGCTTAGGAACTACTAGCACGATCAGAGATCGAAAGTATAGGAGAGTCGCGAAGAATAAGCATTGATACGCATAGTTTAACGCCTTTTATATGCGGTAGACCAGTGGTAGCCAAAAACAAAGTCAAATTTTATATGACTGTGGTGGTGTCGATGTAGTTCTATGGGCGAAGCTCAATGTTGAGATTCCACTCTCGTACAATGGTTGGTATGTTTTTTGTATCAGCGACTTTGAATGCGAGGCAGTAGTGCACTTGAGAGCTTCGGAAAACTATTCGGTGTGCAACTACATATCGTTCGAACGCAGCGCGCCAGAAATTCTGTAAAGCAGGAAGTCAACCAGCTTCAGCTTGTATGTCAAGCAGTAAAAATCTTATGCGGGAGATCTGTGCTCAAACATACTCCATGTAAACTTATACTACCGCAAATAAAGTTGCGCTTTTATTGCGTTGGGTATCACTGCTGTAAAGATTTAAGCTCCAATTATAATCAGTACTTAGGGACAGATTATGTAAGATGCCGTGACCGTTTGCGTCGCAATTACTGGCATTCACACTTACCTCTATATAATACCAAACATTTCACAAAGGCAGTTAGATTTACTGTCACTCATTGAGGTGAATGAATGCTCTAACTCTGGTTCAAACGTTGCGTTATACATAATATGCCCTTAGTATACAAGCATCCACATCCGTCACATAACATTTTGAGAAGAATGTCTTCAGCCTTACATCCTGTTACACTCGTCTTGTCAAAAGCGTTAAAACATTCCTATTATAGCAACTAAATTAAACTACAGTGCATAAAGGTCATATATTCTATCAAAAAATTTACTATGTATTGTTAAATACCGTTTTAAACGCCTTTGGGGAATTTAAGCAATTTTTTTCAAATTTTCTCTTTTTTTTTTTTTTTATTAAAAAAATTGGAAGTTTCTCAATTTGATTTACTGCAAATGATGTAGTGCATTCATACATATGACTCGTTAATGTCAAACGATGACATTGCTTTATGAAATCGTGGCCTGTTGTGTCAAAATATTGGCATCTTTAATATTGCAACTGCAGCCAAGCTGTCTGCAATTGTAAGGCGGATCGAATACAAACATCATATAAATAGGGTTTTGGCCAAACATTTGCAACACTCACTCGTTCATCACCCCCACCCCTCAAGCATCGTTGCATCAAGGGAAAATACATCATATGTTGACATTCAATAGAGGAGTGCACAACAGAGCAGACGGTCAACGAGGTGCTTTTGTTATGAATATTCTGGCTACGCGTCATTTTGCTACATATTTGCTGTGAACAACAACATTGCTTTAGTAATCTTTTTTCTTATTTTCTATACCCAGTAGTGCCAACTTTGTGTTTATTTTATTAGGTACTTTTGGTTTGAGAGGCTAAGCTATTCTGGCTAAGTGCAAGTAGTTTCACCATAGCAACTTGACAGCCAAAGCCCGATTAGTGTAAAACATTCCGCTTGTTGTTGTTGTAGAAGTGCTTCGCCCAAATTAATAGGTGCTAACTGTCATCAATTTCCTTTTACGGGAGTCCAAGGAAACTTGCAGTTTCAACAGAATTGGACCGAGAGATAAAGATTTTAGGGGCATAGTTTCCACATTGCAATTGGAAAGATGGTTTATGTCATGTATGGACACATTATAAGAGGGACATACATTGGTCGATGGGAGAGAAAATTACGAAAGTTAATGGAGCACTTATGCGAATAATGCCTAACATTGGTGGTCCGAGCGAAGCTACCCTTCAGGTATTGTCCACAGTAACCAGTTCGAAAATACTATACGCAGCACCAGTGTGGTACGGATCTAAACGGTACCCATCAAAAAGATATATCAGCAACAAACCGACTTGCAGCTATAAGAATAGCAAGTCCTTATCGGACGGAGTCGGACGGCGCGAGCCTGGTACCAACCCGGGAAATTCCAGTGGACTTACTCGCAAGCCAAATGGCCGATCCGTATAACACTAATATCAAGCGACCATCTGAAGAAGCTAAGAAAAGAGCAAGGACACAAACAATAGCTAAGTGCCAAGAACGGTGGGAGGCCTCGAGTAAAGTGCGTTGGACCATCACGTTAGTTTGGGACGTAGCTCAATGGAACAACTGGAAGCACGGCGAACTGAACTACCATCTCATCTAGATACTGAGTGGACATGGCGGTTTCAAAGAGTATTTATGGAAGCGTGGGATAGACGAAGATCCTCTTTGCCAAAGGTGTACCATGGAGTTAGAAAACGCAGAACACATCATGTTCCATTGCCCAAGTTTTCACGAGGAAAGACTCACGTTGCATAGAGTTTATGCGGAGGAACCTACACAAGAAATTTAGTATCACAATTGTGCAACAGAAAGGAATGCTGGACTGCAGTGAGCAAAATGGAATTTATAGTGATGACATGCCTGATGGATGCTGAGAGAGAGCGCAGAGAAATGCGCAGAGCATATAACGGGAACGTGGACGCAGGGAAAACAGAAGGCTCTTAAAATAATGAGAACTATGGAACGTCAACCTGAAGTAATGCGAAAGTGCTACCGGGGTGGGCGACGATTCCAAAACTGAGGCTGTTTTTTAGTCTACGGGCACACGGTTGCTGCGACGGCAGCAATTATGGTGCACTAGGCATTTTCAGCGCTCCCGAAAAAAAAAACAATTGTTTATGTCGGGATGGATTCTGGATAAGTAAGAGTTTAACGTATTACAGTATCCAAATCGCGGTTAAGTTAGAGTGACGCACATCCACCTTGGAAGGTTGCTTTCCTCAACTGGGAGTGAAGGGTGTTTGTCATTAAGAATGGGGCTTACCGGGCAATATCTGGCGCAGTAGTCCGATGTTTTCATGCGACTGAACTCTTAAGTGCATGCTCGCCAAAATAAAGATCCTGATCGAATGCAATGCCCAGTATTTTTGGATGTAAGACAGTCGGTTGCGTATTCCCATCCACGAGAATGAACAATACGGTCGATACAACTCCCGACACAACTGTGTATGTAGCAAATAAGGTTGTGGAAGATGTGGTCGGTGGCAAGGGCAGATGATTTTGGGAGTTGGAAAACTGGAAGAACTCTGGAGATAGCCGTTGATTTTATAGCATAGCTCCTCGATAGATGGCCCGGAACCTGTTGCCATTATCGTGCAGTCATCGGTGTGGGGCACAGTGGTAAGTCCTTTTGAGGGGGAATAGAGCTCTGATGTGTAAAATTAGAACAAAATTGGGGAAAGGGCACTACCCTTATTTAATTATTCTGGATTTTGATATTCAAGAACTGCACCGATGCCTGGTGAACACACAAATAATTTACAATCCACCTTTTGAGACTTCGAGGAAAGGGTCAACCCTTCCCAGTTGACTCTTGCAGTAGTGTGCCATGGTTGGCTGTATTAAAGTCTAGCGCTACGAGTACAGTTCTATAGTAGAGTTCTTGATTCAGTCCACAATTTATCGGTGTGTTTGATGGTGATTAGAGCGATGGTGGTGCTATTTAATTTTCGTAAGCCATGTTGAAGATTGGTGAGCCGCGGATTTAGGATGAAACATGGAAGCAGAACGGCTTCAAATTTCTTGGCTACTGTAGATACAAAAGGCGATAAGAGTCTCCTATGTTAGTCGTTTTCCTAGACTTTAATATAATTTCGCCCTTGTTTTTCCCTGTGCTGCTGTGATGTAACCTATAACATTTTACCACCAGCCTTCTTCGACGGGAATACTTCTTGGCTTGAATATATTTCACTCATACGCAACACTAAATGAGTTAAACTAATATTTTTACTAAGCCTCGATACACTGACAGCTTTACGAAGATCTACTGTGCTTGATTTTTAAGCCTCTTCAGGCTTTTTACTCCATATCACGAGGGCATAAAGAGTCACTTCACCTAGATGGGAGAGTTTCGGCATTGCCAGAGCGACGCATTTGCCGAGAATTCGGACCGACGATTCGACAAGAGCAACAGATTTGTGTATCGGATAGATTTAACAACCTTTGATGATATCGTAGATTATAGTGTCCAGTATAGTACTTCGTCAGTATTCGTTGGTCCTTTCTGCTTTGGTTAAATAGTTTTGGCAACACATTGCTAGGGGTATAAACAATTTGGCCTGTCTTTGTTGTAGGCATTGAATCCAGTGTTGTCTGTGTGTGCCTTTGTGTGTCCACAGATGTTCCCTGGATCATAAAATACTGCTATGACACGCTGCTTGGCTTGATATTCTGCCTCTTCATTACAAAACCTTATTTTTGGCTTCCAAAAGTTATGTAAGACTGCAAAGCACCTAAAGCTGCCTGGTTTTCTAACATTATGATGATTCTCCTCGAGGATAAAACTCTGCAAAGACATTCTCTACCGCAAACATCCTTTGCATGGATTTCTGGCTAAAAAATAATGGGGTAATATTCCATTGATATTAGTTTATTGAGCTCTACACATAGACACCAGTTCCGTTCCGTGAACCATACCTCTGAGTCAGGGCCAGCATATAGATTCCCTATTTTCTAAAGAGTTCTGTGCACAATTTATACCGTTAGATTCTTAGTGTAGGGAGCATAGCTTTACGTAACTGCAATATGGGATTTTCAAAGAAGCTGAAAGCTTGATATACCCTGTCACGGTCCCGATCTTTAACTCAGAAATATTTTGAAGTCCTAGGGTTGGATAGACCAAGAAAATACTTTTAAAAACAATTAGCTCGGCCCCCAACTACCCCATTCTTATTTCGGTCATGTTTTCCATACATATGTAGCTTAGAGCTATCAAGTCCCAGTGCTGGGTATACAACATACTATTCTACACGTCTAAGGTTATTATTTGTTGCGAAGTAGATCACCTGTGCGCAAATGTGTACTCCTTTGAATGTACTACGCTCTCAGCTTCAAAACTATTGTACGCGCATGCGCATATGCTGACCTATGCAACATATTGACCAGTACACATCGCAGACGTTTCAATTTTCTAATGATTTCAACCGATGCTACGATGCTCTTTAGTTCCATAAGATTTATGTTAAAGTTATTAGCAATAAATCATGCCGTTATATGGGCAAGCCAAAACGCGCCGACTCGCTGTGCAATAGCTTGATTGTAGACGTGGCGATGAAGACGTAGCGACGTTGTGCGCTTATGAAAATCGCAGCACACACACACAAGCTCATACGCCATTGCTGCGCACATTATTTTATATTTCTAAAAACAAATCACGTACACGCAATACCGCCGACACTGTTGTTGTCATTTTTTCTTGCCCCTTTTTACAGTTATTATAATGCTTGAAGGAGAAAGGCCTATTAGCCATCTAATCATACAAACAAATAGAAATGGTACCGCTAAGACCATGGGGCATCTTATCGTACGTACGTAAGTGGTGTACTCCAGCTGCGACCCGCCGCTCAGTTTGTAGATCCTTCTGGTATGATAATATGCGTTTTTATATGAAAAATTATATTAAAATCTCCATTCCAACACCAACTTGTATCACCTCATAAGTATTGTCATGGCTCAGCGGAGTTAAAGATGGCCAACAGCTGATTGTTAAAGCGTTACGGTTAAAAAGATAGGCAGTTGCCTGGGGGTACATCTCGATTTTTGTCTCTGTATTAAGTTTTGCGTATGGTGGTGGTTCCTCCATTTTTATACTCAGCTCAGCAGAGCTCACAGAGTATATTAATTTGGTTCGCATAACGGTACCCCGTAACGGCATAAACTTATGGAGATAGATATAGACTTCTATATATCAAGATGATCTGGGCGAAAAAAGAAATTCATTTAGCCATGTCCGTCCGTCCGTCCGTCTGTCCGTAAACACGATAACTTGAATAAATTTTGAGGTATCTTAATGAAATTTGGTATGTAAGTTCCTGGGCACTAATCTCAAATCGCTAATTAAAATAAACGAAATCGGACTATAACCACGCCCACTTTTTCGATATCGAAAATTTCGAAAAACCGAAAAAGTGCGATAATTCATTACCAAATACAGATAAAGCGACGAAACTTGGTAAATGAGTTGAATTTATGACGCAGAATAGAAAATTAGTAAAATTTTGGACAACGGCACCGCCCACTTTAAAAGAAGGTAATTTAAAAGTTTTGCAAGCTGTAATTTGACAGCTGAGTATGTAATATTCAGTTACAACCGAACTTCGGCTTCCTTACTTTTTACTTTTACACACTTCTGCTCCATCTAAGATATACGCTTGTGGCTAATGGCGTTCCATTAAGTTTTAAATACGTAGTAACTTTTGAGGGTAAGACGGCGACGATTGAAAACGAACAGTGGGAAGATTTGAAATTTTATACCGCGATTTTAAGAAAAAAATAAGTAAAAATGTCTATGTTCGAGTGTAGCCGAACATTATATACTCAGCGTTAGCTTCAATTGTACATTCCGTTTCAGATAAATTACTTTTCTACATAACACGTGGCACCACACGTTTAAAAAAAAATTTCTCTCCATTTCCTCTTACAATAAAACTTGATAAGTGAAATATCATTGATTCAACACAATTTTTTGCAAAGTTATAGCTTATTATTCTAGTCTACGACCCTTTTAAACTTGTTTTATATCTAAATTGCCGTGGTCTTTAACCGATCCCGTCCATTTTTACTAGAAATATTTTCTACTATAGGGAAAATTTGTGCACCCAATTTTATTACGATTCGTTAATTTTTCTTCGAGTTATGGCTCCCGAAACATAGAAAATTGCTTAGTCATAAAAGGGGCGGTGCCACACCCATTTTCAAAAATTTTAGTGTTTTCCAATTTAATGTTATAATACAATTTAGAAAGTAAAATTCTATTTATACAAAGCTCTTTTTCGCTAAGATATAGCTTATTATTTACGTCTACGACCCTTTAAAAAATCTTTTATATAAAAGTGGGCGTGGTCTTTAATCGATCTCCTCCATTTTTTTCTAGAAATATTTCCTGCTATAGGGAAAATTTTCGTACCCCATAGAAAATTGCTTAGTCATATAAGGGGCGGTGCCACGCCCATTTTTTTAAATTTGAAGTTTTTCCTATTTATTTTTATAAATCCACTTGGAAAATGAAGTACCATTGATATAAAGCTCTTTTTTGCAAAAATATAGCTTACTTTATTCATCCACGACCCTTTTAAAAATCTTTTTTATAAAAGTGGGCGTGGTCCTCAACCGACTTCGTTAAGTTTTCTCCAAAGCATTCCTTATAGTAAAGGCAACCTCTCTGCCGAATTTTGTTACGATTTGTTTACCGATTTTTGATTTATGATTAAACCGCGGCCACCGGGGTGTGACGGTAGCGTGCTCCTCCTACTACACCGTATGCCCTGGGTTCGAACCCCGGGCAAAGCAACATCAAAATTTTAGAAACAAGCTTTTTCAATTAGAAGAACATTTTTCTAAGCGGGGTCACCCCTCGGCAGTGTTTGGCAAGCGTTCTGGGTGTATATCTGCCATGAAAAGCTCTCAGTGAAAACTCATCTGCCTTGCATATGCCGCTCGGAGTCGGCATAAAACATGTAGGTCCCGTCCGGCCAATTTGTAGGGGAACTCAAGAGGGGCACGACGCAAATTGGAAGAGAAGCTCGGCCTTAGATCTCTTCGGAGGTTATCGCGCCGTACGTTTATTTTTTATTTTTTTTAAATCGATTTTATCACAAGTGGGCGGTGCCACGCCCATTTTAAAATTTGTTTCAAATTTTTATCGAAAATCTCAATATCAGTCCACGTGTCAAATTTCAACATTCTAGGTGTATTATTTACTAAATTATCAGGTCTTTTGTGTTTTACAAAATGTTATATATACAAAAAGTGGGCGTGGTTATAATCCGATTTCGCTCATTTTCAACACCAATCTATTCTGGGTCCAGGTAAGCTCGTATACAAAATTTGGTGAAGATATCTCAATATTTACTCAAGTTATCGTGTTAACGGACGGACGGGTGGATGGACGGACATGGCTCAACCAAATTTTTTTTCGATACTGATGATTTTATTATTCGGAACTCTATATCTATCTCAATTCCTTTATACCTGTACAACCAACCGTTATCCAATCAAAGTTAATATACTCTACAGGCACGCTAAGTATAATAAATGCAAAATCCAAGGGTTAATCCTAAAGACCTAATATTAGTTACTTACTTACTTAATCTGCTCTTAACCGTTTAAACGGTTTTGCTCTTCGTTTGGGTGACTGGCGCCAATTGGTAATATCTAGAAAATTTGAACCGTTTTCCACCTCGTTCTTCCAGCGTTATTTGGGCCTTCTTCTTCTTCAGCTTCCAAAGGCGGGTTCCGATAAGGATACCTTCTTGGCCGGGGCATCATCATTTCATTCGCAACATAATATGGCCAATTAAGCGTATCCGCTATGATTTATTTCTAAGGATTGTGGTGATATCTGCTTAAAACTCGTAAAGTTCTTCATTAAATTAACTTCGGTATCCGCGGCCGCTTATGCGTAGAGATCCGTTGATGCTTCTGAGTCATGTATTAGGATGAGAACGATAAGTGACTTGTAGAGAAAGTTGGGTCAAATCGTAAGTACATCCTAAATACTGCAGACATGTAGTCTATCTATTACAACATTGTCGGTCTTGTTACATGTATTTTGATCAGGGGACAGCCATGTTAATTGAGGTATATTTCTATACTTAAACTTGGTGCTGGTGGGGAGAAAGGTTTCATTAGAGAGGCTGAACGCAGTCGAAATGTGGGGCCCAAAACACCTTCCTTGCTTGCGTTAAGTCTCCAAACACGACTTTTATATCATAAGGGGGACAGCGCTCGTATGTGCGTTCTATGCGCTCGGAACGGTAGCGTGGTAAATGAAAGAAATCGTTAAGAGCGTAAGCAAGAATTCTGAAGTTTTTTTTTTTCGCAACGGAAGTGTTTAGACTGGATGGTGCTCGGATGATATCTGCAAGGTAAAGCCTGACCATTTGAATTGAATTTTGCTAGAAATGAAACCCGCAACTGCAGGCAATCGAAATCTACCAAACGAAACCAAAATGAGCCTAGTTCACTAACCTAGATTATTACAAAGCAAATATGCTGTCTTTTATTTCTTCTTGAAGCATTAAGGACACTTCCGCAGAGTTTGTGGAGTGTTGTCGACACTGGTCCTTTGCTGCCTATAGATTCGGTACTTTTTATAAAACCACCATCATTTAGGTGCTAGCCCGGACATCTCGGGAACGACTTGAATTGACCACGTAGAACCTACAAAAACATCCCGCTCTCCTCCTCCAAGCTTTTTGAGAAACCAGATTCTCTTCCGCTAAATATAGATATATGATACATTCATATTTGGAGGCTTCGTCTCCGGTAAGTGAAGTGGATGATTGCGTTGAGGATAATGTGCTGTTTGACTTCTGTTGTAAGTTTGTGAAATATATCATTGCCTTGCAGATAAAGAACACGTCTTGCTGGTTATAGGAACGATGTTAGAAAGAAGTGATTTTAATAAAGATAACTTTTGCATATCGATATACATTATATGGTATAATTATCAAATACAATGTTAATTCACAATACCTTCACTCAAAAGTTACATTTAAACTTGAAATAATAGCAATAGAAATATATAAAAATAATCACATTTAAAATAAACCATATTGTTGAATAAATTGAGACAACTTTGAGTTGTTGACTAGCTTCGTCATGATAGCAGCAACCATTTCCTTGGTACAAAGTATCTAAGTTTGATCAAGAATTCCTCAAGTTTTTCACGTATGAAATGACTCTTCACATCAATGTGCTTCGTGCGTGCATGATAATTGTTGTTCTTGGCAATTTGTATGGCACCTTGGTTATCGCAATAAAGTTGTATAGACTTCGGTGCGTCTTTGAATATTTCACCCTCAAAACGCGGCGACGATAGACATAAAATCTGCCTCCGTAGACGACAAAGCAATATTTGGCTGCTGACCTTTCTACTATAATCATCCACAAACGTTGCCTTGCAGATAAAACGCACGTCTTGCTGGTTGTACGAACGATGTTAGAGAGAGCGATTTTAATAAAGATAACTTTTGCACATCGATATACACTACATGGTATAATTATCAAATACAATGTTAATTCACAATAACTTATTTTTCATCTTGAATCCCAATCTGCTGTATTAATGGTTGGTTGGTTGCAGTGCTGCCTGGATACCAAAGACCCGAGCTCACGTAGCGCAAGGTAGTGCCATTTTTTTGCACTTTCTCATGGAACCAACTGCTACTCGTCACATCTCCTGAAAATGATGCCAAAAGAGACTCCTATTTCACTCTGAATGCAGGAAAAATGTCCAGTGTACCGTGGTTGTGGCAGTGATAGTAAACATTTATTTCCTTGACTTATTAAGTATTTCTTATGTTTCCGTATTATCGCAATTAGACCAGTTTGCTTAGTTATTTTCACCGAGGAGTACCAGTGGGAATCGCTGTCCCCTGGAACCTGCTATGTATGTCTATTGTCATTGATGAACATGGATTATGTATTTTAGCAGCCTGTCAGCACTTAGCAGTGTCCGTGTTTTTGCAAGCTCGTCTGTCTTTTCGTTGCCGTTTAAACAGTTATAGCCTTCCTACAAGGTGCGCCAATCGCTTCTTTGTTGGATTAACTGTCGCCAATTGGTTACACCATGAAAACTTAAAACGTTTTACACCTGATCTATGCATTGGTTTGGAGGCTGTCCTTTTCCTCTGCTTCTATAGGCGGGTTCGGATAAAAATCCTTTTTAAGCGGGCACCTCATCTTCCATTTGCAGAACATGACCCAGCCAATGTAGCCACTGTGTTTTAATTCGTTGGATTATGTTGATATCTGTGTAAAGCACGAACAGCTCATCAATAAATCTCCTGCGGAACTCGCCGTCACCAACGCGTAGAGGTCCGTAAATCTTTCATAGAACTTTGCTCTCGAACACTCCCGAAGCCACTCCATCCGACGTTGTCAGGATCTATTCTGCCGCACCATATATAGTTACTATTAAAGATCTTAAGGAGTTAAATGGATTTTTGCTTGTAAAAACTTATGAATATCACCAAGCAACAATATGCTATACCGAGCACATGTGGACAATATTTTAGCAGTAGCATCTATTCATAATAATGATAGTATCTGTGTCATGGGTGACTTCAACCTGGGCAATATTGTTTGGTCTTATATTGATGATAGTAATGAGCTATATGCAAATAACGCAAATAGTATATCTGAATTCTACTTGGTTGATAACTTATCCAGTTGCGGCCTTTCTCAGATAAATGTTTTTCGAAATCGGCTTTCTCGCATTTTAGACTTAATTTTTGTCAACGATAATGTACATTTTTCTTTATTTGAATGCCTTAATCCTTTATCTACTCCTGGTACTCATCATATACCATTCGTTTTAAAGGTCGAATTCTATGAGTTTAATTCGGTTCATTATGATGAACAAGTTACTAATTTCTGCTTCAGTCGAATGGATGCCGATATGGTTAACCTTGCAGTTGATGCCATTGATTGGAATTCAATATTTTCCAACGTTGATGTTGCCAACTGCTTTGAAATCTTTAAATATAAATTAGGTGAGATCTGCGTTAAGCACATCCAAATCCTTAAGAAACCCAGATATAAAATACCTTGGTATACAAAACGATTGTTAAAACTTAAGCATTTAAGAAACAAATATTTCAAGAAGTTTAAATTATCCAAATCTGTTATATATAAAGAGAAATTTCTGTTTTATTCAAGTAAATTTAAATCCATGAACAGGGACTTGAAGCGTAATTATACTCGTAAGTTCGAATCGGATATAAAGCAAAACTCGAAATCATTTTGGAGATATGTCAATTCTAGAAAATCGTGTTCGAGTATACCTTCTGTTGTCTATCTCAATGAGACCAAAGCGCACTCCACTATTGAAGCTGTTAATCTCTTTGCTGATTTCTTCAAGTCAAACTTCGAAGCTGGCACTGACTTTGATCAGGTGTGTCACACGAACATAAATTCCCCAATAAATTTTGAATCGCTAACCCTAACGCTCGCTGATATAGAAGAAGGAATCCGACAACTGAAGATGTCTACTAAAACCGATGTGGATGGGTTGTCTTCATACCTATTAAAAAAATGTTCTGCCCTTGCTTCCCCATTGTTAGTTCTGTTCAATAAATCACTTGAACGAGGAGTGTTTATTGATGCTTGGAAAGTCAGTTCTATCACTCCAGTGTTTAAAATTGGTAATAAGAATAATATTGCGAATTATCGGCCAATTTCAAAGATATCCTCAGTCTCAAAACTATTTGGGGCTAAAGTTAAAAATAAAATTTATTTTGCGGTAAATCACTTGATCTCCGCTCAACAACACGGCTTTGTTAAAGGTCGTTCAACAGTCTCAAACCTCGCCGTATTTTCGGAATACTGCATTTCTGCGTTTCAAAATCGCCTTCAAGTTGTTTCAGTTTACACTGAATTTTCAAAAGCTTTTGACAAGGTAAACCACACAATTTTATTATTGAAACTGAGAGCTCAAGGATTTCATTCCACTCTTTTAAAATGGCTTGAATCCTATCTTTCCTCTCGTAAATGTGTGGTTACGGTTGATGGGGCATCATCTGATCCTTTCATTGCGACTTCTGGGGTTCCACAGGGTAGCATACTGGGCCGGCTTCTCTTCGTAATTTTCATCAATGATATAACCAGCTGTTTCAATTACGCAAATTTTCTATTGTACGCTGGTGATCTTAAGATTTTTTCGACAATTACGAGCAATTAAGACATGGTAAGGCTACAATCTGATATAGATAATGTTGCCGACTGGTGTAAACGTAATAAGTTGAATCTTAATATAAAAAAGTGCTCACATGTTTGCTTCTCAAAGTCTCGCTGTCCGTTACCCACATGCTATAAAATCGATGATCTTCGATTATCCACTTTAAGTGAAATTACTGATCTTGGTGTTGTATTCGATTGTAAATTTCTGTTGCAAACCCATTTGAATTACAAAATTGCGAAGGCATATTCAATACTTGCCTTCATCAAAGAACTTAGCTCTGATTTTACCGATCCTTACACATTAAAATTACTATACACCTCCCTTTTGTGGTCTAAATTAGAATACGCTGTCTTTATCTGGAGACCATTCTATAATTGTCACATTACCAGGCTTGAATGTGTGCAAAAAGTTTTTGTTTGCTTTGCCATACGGTCGTTGCATTTCAATGACCCGATTCCTTCTTACAGTAGTCGCTATTTGCTTATAAGCCTAAAATCGTTAAACAGCAGACGTTCTATTCTGTCTCTCACCTTTGTCTTCGACTTGATAAGTGGAGCGATTGACTGCCCATTTCTGCTGGCCAGAATTTGTTTCAATATCCCACAGAGGAGTCTACGCAATCACGATAATTTCTGGCTGGACACGGTTAGAACAAATTACGCGTCTAATGCTCCAATTTCTAGAGCTGTAAAAGAGTTTAATAGGCTTTCAAATCCTGTTGGTCTGGACTTTTCCTCCTCAAAACATATGTTTAAATCGATATTAAATGACTTATATACGTAAACTTTTAGGTAACTTTTAGTTTTTACGATTAAATAACTGTGTGTCTATTTTTTTTCTTGTAATCTGTATGAAAATGTTCACATTTTCTAGATTAATACGAGATAAATAAATAAATAAATAAAACAAGACCATTTTATAGTTTTATTGAAGCTACTGAATAGGTCTGATACCGGAGATTTGCACACATACCAACTGAGGTTTCAAATACGACCAAACTCAACCTATCTAACGAAATCATGTAACTTGTTTAGAATGAATACCATTGTGCTAAAAGAACGCTACCTACGCAAACACTTTTTTGTCCGGTTCACCCACAGTCTATAAGCATGCGGCTGTATGTCGAGCATTGCCATCACATCTGTAAGTTTATACGCATAGGCAGGTGTCCATCTGATTGTGTTTATCTGATTTCTGTATTTGGAAAATGAGTTTGTTAGTTTATAGCTGAAGCTGTAAGTATTTCATTGATGGTATTTGCAGTCGAATCAACGCCATCGACAAACGATTTATGCGATCGCCGTAGGTGCGAAAATCATTTCAATTCAAGAAATGCCAGAGCGAAAAGCTACCCACAAGCTATGCAATAATATCGCATCATTCTATAGCCATTTTGGTACCAAACCATAACTGCTTGACTACAAACTACGGCTCTAATCAGCTACATATCTTTATTTAATCTACCTTGGTGCTAGCACATATCAAGTGCTCAGCACCTTCAGCTGCTACTAATTTTCATATCTTAACAAAAAGACAAATTTATTGCGCGCATGTGCCGCACAGCGGTAGTCAAACATCGAACACTTTACACTTTTGTTGGAAGCAATCGATTTTGCTACCACTGCAGCTGAAGGTAAACCACTTGAAAATGAAAACATTACACATATCATGATTTTGGGGTTTTTTTTTTGCACATGATTTCAATATTCATAAATGCTACTGCTGAAGTACAATGCTTTAATGTTTACTATCAATTTAGTTTTGCTTCGTTTGACCAAATCAAATTTAAATGTTACACGAATTTCAGATGTAATGTTATTGTCAGCAATCTTTACAACTGTCATTGATCATTGATCGCAATTGTACGTCAATTGCTTTGCGGAGTTGGGTTTGCCTTTAGGAATGAGAAAAAATACAAGTGTTCTTTGCACTAAAGTTGTCAGGAGTTAATAATATATTTTTTAGTAGTAGTGGATTGGAAAGTTGGTAAGAAAGGAGATATTATTAGTCAATCAATTGTGCTCTACCTTTATATTTTTACTTCTCATAAATATTTTTTCAATTTCTATGTCAAAATTTAAAAATCAAAGTTTAGCAAGAATATGTCTTTATATAAGTAGAATTTTTTCGCTGACTTTTGTCCATTTATATAAAGGAAGTGCTTAAAATTTTTTTCATCTCAGATCGCTATTTAAAATGAACGAAATCGGACTACAACCACGCCCACTT
Organism: Eurosta solidaginis; assembly: GCF_040869045.1. Classification (NCBI taxonomy): domain Eukaryota; kingdom Metazoa; phylum Arthropoda; class Insecta; order Diptera; family Tephritidae; genus Eurosta; species Eurosta solidaginis. The sequence goes on from NC_090323.1 coordinate 53,889,032, forward strand.
TTTCGATATCGAAATATTCGAAAAACCGAAAAAGTGCGATAATTCATTACCAGAGACGGCTAAAGCCATGAAACTTGGTAGGTGAGTTGACCTTATGATCCAGAATTGAAAATTAGTAAAATTTTGGACAATGGGTATGGCACCGCCCACTTTTAAAAGAAGGTAATTTCAAAGTTTTGCAAGCTGTAATTTGGCAGTCGTTGAAGATATCATGATGAAATTTGGCAGGAACGTTACTTCTATTACTATATGTGTGTTAAATAAAAATTAGTCCAATCGGATTACGAACACGCTCACTTAAAAAAAAATTTAAAAGTCAAATTTTAACAAAAAATTTAATATCTTTACAGTATATAAGTAAATTATGTCAACATTTAACTCCAGTAATGATATCGCGTAACAAATACAAAAATAAAAGAAAATTTCAAAATGGGCGTGGCTCCGCCCCTTTTCATTTAATTTGTCTAGAATAATTTTAGTGCCATAAATCGAACAAAAATTTACCAATCCTTGTGAAATTTGGTAGGGTCATAGATTTTGTGACGTTTACTGTTTTCTGTGAAAATGGGCGAAATCGGTTAAAGCCACGGCCAGTTTTTATACACAGCCGACCGTTTGTCCTTCCTCTCGACCCTTAGCATGATAACTTGAGCAAAAATCGATATATCTTTACTAAACTTAGTTCAGTTACTTACCTGAACTCGCCTTATCTTGGTATACAAAATCGCCGAAATCCGAATATGACCACGCCCAATTTTTCGATATCGAGAATTACGAAAAATAAAAAAAATGCCATAATTCTTTACCAAATATGAAAAAAAGGATGAAATATTGTAATTGGATTGGTTTATTGACGCAAAATATAACTTTAGAAAAAAATTTGTAAAATGGGTGTGACACCTACCATATTAAGTAGAAAAAAATGAAAAAGTTCTGCAGGGCGAAATCAAAAGCCTTTGGATTCTTGGCAGGAATACTGTTCGTGGTAATACATATATAAATAAATTAGCGGTATCAGACAGATGATGTTCTGGGCACCCTGGTCCACATTTTGGTCGATATCGCGAAAACCCCTTCACATATAAAACTAAGGGCCACCCCGTTTTAAAACCCTCATTAATACCTTTAATTTGATACCCATGACGTACAAACACATTCTAGAGTCACTTCTGGTCCACCTTTATGGTTATATCTCGAAAAGGCGTTCACCTATAGAACTAAGGCCCACTCCCTTTTAAATAATCATTAACCCATTTCATTTGATACCCATTTCATACAAACGCATTCTAGAGTCACCCCTGGTCCACCTTTATGGCGATATATCGAAAAGACGTCCGCCTTTAGAACTAAGGCCCACACTCTTTTAAATAATCGTTATTAGCCCATTTCATTTGATACTCATATTGTACAAACGCATTCTAGAGTTATCCCTGTTCCACTTTTATGGCGATATCTGAAAAGGCGTCCACCTATAGAACTAAGGATCACACCCTTTTAAAATACTCATTACCACCTTTCATTTGATACCCATATCGTATAAACATATTCTAGAGTCACGCATGGTCCACCTTTATGGCTATCTCCCGAAACAGCGTCCACCTATAGAACTATGGCCCACTCCCTTTTAAAATACTCTTTAATACCTTCCATTTGATACCCATGCCATATAAACACATTCCAGGGTTACCCTAGGTTCACTTTCTACATGGTGTGATTAGCCTTTTTTGTCTCCAAAGCTCTCGGCTGAGTATGTAATGTTCGGTTACACCCGAACTTAGCCTTCTTTACTTGTCCTAAATATCTCATCCCGTGCGGCCCCTAGCCAATCTTTTTGTATCGTGCCATCGGCTGTCATCGACTTCTGAATTAATCCGTGCCCCAGCTAATGGAATTTTTTTCTCCTTTCGTTCCTTTGTCACGCTGTCTTAACCTGTCTCTGAGGTTTCATGTTTGTAGCTCAATGACAAATCGATCTCAAAACACCAAATTTCCAAATTTACCTTAATATCTCGATCCGTGCGCAACCTAACGGAATTTTTATCTCCTTTTCTTAAATTTTCTCAGCGTTTTATCCTATCTGTGAAGTTTTACAGTTGTAGCTCAATGACAACTTACATAAAAATCAATCCCAAAATTCCTTCCGTTTCGTAAGATTTTTCTAAATAACTCATCCCGTGCGCCCCCTAGCGAATCTTTTTGTATCGTGTCATCGGCTGTCATCGACCTCTGAATTAGTTTGAAATTTCAAGTCTCGAGCTTATCGAGAAGTTACTTAAAACCTGGTTTGAAAATTTTCAACTTCTTATCTTATTATTTCGATCCATACGCCACCTAACGGATTTTTTTCCTTTTGTTGCATTGTCACGGTGTTCTAACCTATGTGTTAAGTTTCACGTTTGCAGCTCAATGAGAAGTTACTTAAAAATCGATTGCAAGATTTGTATGAAAAGCGGACAAACATTCAACCGACATAATATAAAGGAAGTAAGATATGCAAGCCGTAAGCTGCTTACTTAGAGCTGTTTTCTAGAAAACCAGTCCTAAAACATTTGAACATGCCAAACTGGTATTTCTCCAATAAGATAATTTTTCTATAACAAATGGATATATTTTTGATAACGAAATCGATAACTTTTCCCTGGCACGCCGATAACAATTTGGTAACACTCCCATTATAAAGCTTTAAATTTCCCAAAAATGTTTGGGAAATTCGATAACACTCCGATATGAATTTGGTATTATTCCGATAGCAAATAGATAACTTATCGGTAATTTTTCATGGTAAATCAAAAAAATTGTCAATAAAAAAGATAACTCATCGATAAAAAATTGATTTGATGAAATTTCATTTAATTTAGTTTTATTGTATTTTATTTCATTTTATTTTATTTATTTTATTTTATTTTACTTAATTCTATTTTGTGTTGTTTTATTTGTGTTTATTTTATTTTATGTTATTTTCTTTTTGAATATAATTCTATTTTATGTTTTTTGGTTTTATTTTATTTTACAAAAGAATATTAAGTGGCAGAGAGATACTTATTTTCGTAATAGGTTACTAGAATGTAGCGGCAACACAAAGAAGGAATGGGAAATTGTTAATAGTATTATCAACCCAAACGGCATCGGTGATGAGAAGTCTATTGCTCTAAGTGATCATGGCAACATCATTGACGACTCCTCTGCTGTATCTAATATATTTAATGATTTTCTTGTTTCAGTCGGTCAATCTAATGCCTCTTCCTGCAATTGTGTGATGTCAGGTAGGGAAGGAACTAGTTCAGGCAATAGTTGTTTCTCTGGCTCTGAGATCCTAACAATAATAAAACAACTTAACAACTCCGGTTCTTGTGGTCATGATGCTATTTCCAACCAATTGCTTAAAAATATAGCCCTTAACCTACTAAACATTCTGAAACATCTCTTCAATGCTAGTGTATACTCAGGAACTTTTCCAGAAGACTTGAAATGTGCGATTATTATTCCTCTGTTCAAAAAGGGTAACAGGGAAGATAAAAACAATTGTAGGCCAATTTCATTAGTACTTTCCATTTCTAAGGTTTTCGAGAAAGCCCTTAAAAGCCGTATTTAACTTTTTCTTGAAAGCAAGAGCTTTTTCAGCCCAAGGCAGTTCGGATTTAGAGCCAACCGGTCAACCGAGGATGCTCTATTATATTTTTGTATATTTATTCACCAAGAATTGGACAGTAAAAAACATTGCGCGAGTCTTTTCGTTGACATCACAAAAGCTTTTGATAATGTGGATCATGTAATTCTACTTGATAAATTATATCATACTGGCTTTCGAGGATTTATACATGAGTGGTTCAAATCGTATCTTACTGGAAGAGTACAACGCGTTAAAGTCTGCGGAACCCTCAGTAGCTCTAATCCAATTAAAGTTGGCGTTCCACAAGGTTCCGTCCTCGCCAAACCAAGCTAATGTTTTTTAGCTTGAATGCAAAAATAAGACCAGACGTAGACATTGTGTCCACTCCTCCAGTTGTGAGCGTCTCGCTCTCCACGATAATTCGTGCCAAATGGCTCAGTATGGTATTTTTAATCCGCTCGCTATTTGTAATAACGAGTGCTTTATAATTGACGTTGTTGAAGACTTTCGGTATCTAGGTGTAACTGTAGTTCAAAATATGAACTGGGGCATCCACATATCCCGCCTAACGCATTATCTCCAATATTCTTTATGTTGTTTCTATCATCTCAGAGGTTGCTGCTCTAACTACACCCCTAAAACAGTTTATTATGCGCTTCTTCATTCTAAATTTTTATATGGTATCAGCTGTTGGGGGGGAGCATCCTTTAATAAAATTCAGTCTATCCTAGTTTTACAAAAATTCGTTATTCGTAAAATATCTAGTGTAAATCGACTGCATCCCTCAAGAGAGCTTTTTAGAGTTCTAAGGATTCTTCCAATAAGGGACCTTTATTATTTTAAGGTTTTAAAAATCTTTTTCATTAGGTGTGGTTATCTGCAGAGTATGAGGTCGGAAACTTATAACCTTAGGATAAACTTTCATCCTACAGTTATTGTTCCTCCTTCCAGAACCACACGCTCAACAAAGTTTTATACAATATGTATCCAGGAAACCCTTCAACATACTATCCTCCGAAATTCGGGCCATGAGGAATATTCTACAATTTACAAAATGTGTGAAATTCTTTCTTCTGAGTTTCTCAGATAATGAAATCGAAGTTTTGCTACGACCTATTCAATAAGCAGCTTATTAACAGAGACTAAAAGCAAATAATAGTGGTAACTTTCTTTACTATATTTTATATACCTACACCATTATTTTTTCTTTTACTAACTTTTAGCTTTTCCAATAGTAGCATCTTGTAATTAGGCCAAAAATCATATGTAGGTTTTAAAAAAATTATAACTTAATTTCTATATTTAGCAGTCACCCCACTGCACTAATGTTTCAATATTTTTGATAGATATGACATTTGTCACTATGTTAAGCTTAACATAAAAAATGTCTTACCTTTTTCTTATATCTATACGGTCTCATACACATATTATGCATTCCTTAATTTATACTTCATAATGTTAAACTTTTTTATTTTTATTTTGCTATTGTAACTTTGCTACATATGTAAATAGATAGGTATAAGAAAAATGCTCAATAAAAATGAAATGAAATGAAATGAAATTATTTTATATCTTTTTATTTTATTTTTTTTTTCACCTTATTATACTCAGCTGAGCAGAGCTCACAGAGTATATTAACTTTCTTCGCATAACGGTAATCAGTAACGGCATAAACTAATCGAGACAGATATAGACTTCTATATATCAAATTGATCTGACCGAAAAAAGAAATTTATTTAGCCATGTCCGTCTGTCCGTAAACACGATAACTTGAGTAAATTTTGAGGTATCACGATGAAATTTGGTACGTAGGTTGCTGGGCACTCATTTCAGTTCGCTATTTAAAATGAACGAAATCGGACTATAGCCACGCCAAATTTTTGATATCGAAAATTTCGAAAGACAGAAAAAGTGCGATAATTCATTACCAAAGACGGATAAAGCGATGAAACTTGGTAGGTGGATTTACCTTATGACGCAAAATAGAAAATTAGTAAAATTTTGGACAATGGGCGTGGCGCCGCCCAATTTTGAAAGAAGGTAATTTGAAAGTTTTGCAAGCCAAAATTTGGCAGTCGTTGAAGATATCATGATGAAATTTGGCAAGAGCGTTCGTTACTCCTATACCTATATGTGTGATAAATCAAAATTAGCAAAATCGGATGACGAACACGCCCACTTTTTAAAAAAAATTTTTTTAAGTCAAATTATAACAAAAAATTTAATACCTTTACAGTATATAAGTAAATTATATCAACATTCAACTCCAGTAATTATATGGTGCAATAACATACAAAAATAAAAGAAAATTTCCAAATGGGCGTGGCTCCGCCCTTTTTCATTTACTTTGTCTAGAACCCTTTTAATACCATAAGTGGAAAAAAAATTAACCGATCTTTGTGAAATTTGTTAGGGGCATAGATTCTATGACAATAACTGTTTTCTGTGAAAATGGGCGAAATACGTTGAAGCAACGCACAGGTTTTTTACACAGTCGACCGTCTGTCCTTCCACGCGGCCGTTAACACGATGACTTGAGCAATAATCGATATATCTTTACTAAACTTAGTTCACGTACTTACCTGACCTCGCTTTATCTTGGTATACAAAATCGCCGAAATCCGAATATGACCACGCCCACTTTTTCGATATCGAAAATTACGACAAATGAAATAAAATGCCATAATTCTATACCAAATATGAAAAAAGGGATGAAATATTGTAATTGGATTGGCTTATTGACGCAAAATATAACTTTAGAAAAAACTTTGTAAAATGGGCGTGACACCTTCCATATTAAGTAGAATAAAATGAAAAAGTTTTGAAGGGCGAAATCAAAAGCCCTTGGAATCTTAGAAGGAATACTGTTCGTTGTGTTATATATATAAATAAATTAGCGGTACCCGACAGATGATGTTCTGGGTCATCCTGGTCCACATTTTGGTCGATATCGCGAAAACCCCTTCACATATATAAGTAAGGGCCTCTCCCTTTTAAAACCCTCATTAATACCTTTAATTTGATACCCATAACAAACAAACAAATTCTAGAGTCACTCCTGGTCCACATTTATGGAGATATCTCGAAAAGGCGTCCACCTATAGAACTATGGCCAACTCCTTTTTAAAATAATCTTTAATAACTTCCATTTGATACCCATGTCACACAAACACATTCCAGGGTTACCCAAGGTTCATTTTGCTAAATGATGATTTTCCCTTATTTTGTCTCCAAAGCTCTCAGCTGAGTATGTAATGTTCGGTTACACCCGAACTTAGCCTTCCTTACTTGTTTTTATTTATTTTACTGTACAGTACTTTATTTTATGTTATTTCATTTTTGCACACAGAGTATATCGACTATGATTGGATAGCGGTTTGTTGTACAGGTATAAAGGTATCGAAAAAAATTTGATTGAGCCATGTCCGTCCGTCTGTCCGTGCGCCCGTTAACACGATAACTGGAGTAAATATTGAGATATCTTCGCCAAATTTGATACACGAGCTTACCTGGACCCAGGATAGATTCGTATTGAAAATGAGCGAAATCTTATGATAACCACATCCACTTTTTATATGTTGTAACGAATTTCTTTGCCAACTTGTATCACTAAACTGTTGAATAAATAACTCCAATATTGAGTAATGGAAAAATGGACTTTATTAAAGTACTTCACAATAACACTTATACTTTGCAACTAGCTTGCTTCACAACCAAACCATGGCGCAACGATACAAGGTGGTAGCATGGAACAGCTGGTTATATCCTTTTTTTATTTGATTTGATACATCAACTTCCGGTGTCGTACGATTTTGACATTTGTCCATCGACTTTACAAAAACAAAGTACATGGAATTTTTATTTATGTTTGTAGGTATGTCACCATGCTGCCACCTTGTATCATTCCGCTATGCAACCAAACTGATTGATAGCTCAAATGAAACTCCCTCTTCGCCTCTACTGTCTCCCCTTTTATACTTTTTAATTTCTCATTGCATACTTCCAGGCTTTTTCATTCCAGAACTTACTAGTTAGTTTCAGCTACAAAATCGCCAGCCACAACTACGTTTATACTTCTCATTTGAGTAATACTTGCACAAATTATTGCCCTCTGTTGTGAGCAATTCAGATAAGATATATGCATGTGTTTGTGCATTGCTTCTCCGCTGCTCGTATACGTACATGGTACATATGTGTAGATGCAATTATTGTTTCGTTTTTGTAGATACATAATGATTGATCTATGGATGTGCATGATATCACTGTTTAGCATCGGCTTAGAGATAGCAGCACCCCTTAGTTTTGCTAATATTCGTAACAATATACAACATTTTAGAAAACACAAACAACCTGATTATTTTGTAATTAACACACCTAGCATGTTGAAATTTGACACGTGGACTGATATTGAGACTCTTGATAAAAATTTGAAAACAATTTTTTAAATGGGCGTAGCACCGCCCACTTGTGATAAATTCAATTTTACAAATATTATTTATCATAAATTAAAAGTCGTTAAACCTATCGTAACAAAATTTGGCAGAGATGCTGCCTTTACAATAAGGAATGCTTTGAAGAAAAATTAACGAAGTTGGTTGAGGAGCACGCCCACTTTTATACAAAAGATTTTTAAAAGGGTCGTGGACGAAAATAAGCTACATCGAAAAATGGCTTTGCACCAATAGAGTTTTACTTTCTAAATTGAATTATAACATTAAATTGGAAAACACTAAAATTTTTGAAAATGGGTGTGGCACCGCCCCTTTTATGACTAAGCAATTTTCTATGTTTCGGGAGCCATAACTCCAAGAAAAATTTACAAATCGTAACAAAATTGAGTACACATATTTTCCTTTTAGCAGAAAATAGTCAAATTGGACGGGATTGGTTAAAGACTACAGTAACTTAGATATAAAACAAGTTTAAGAGGGTCGTTGTCTAGAATAATAAGCTTTAACTTTGCACAAAATAGTTTTGAATAAATGATATTTCACGTATCAAGTTTTATTGTAAGAGGAAATAGGGAGACGTTTTTTTTTTGAACGTGCGGTGCCACGTGTTATGTAGAAAAGTAATTTATCTGAAATGAAATGTAAAATTGAAGCTCACGCTGAGTATATAATTTTCGTTTATATCCGAACTTAGACAACTTTACTTGTTTTATTTTATTTTGTTTTTATTTTATCTTATTTTAATTTCTTCTATCATGTTTTATGTTATTTTATTTCGTCCATTTTTCCTTTTTATTTTTATTTTTTATATTATTTTATGTTAGATACTTAATTTGCATATTTTTTTTTTTGATTGAGTTATTTGAATTTTTTTGTGTGTACCTTATTATTTCCAATAAATCCAACCAAATAATGTGCAATGATAATATAAGTCACAAAACCTAACCACGTGCTTTGTGTTTGTAAACACTTTTTGCATCGGCTCAAGTTTGCTCAGTCTCTTTATTTCCTACAAAATAGCAGTGTATACATCTGTTCGAGAACTTGCATGCACAAAAATTGAGCATATGCTCAGAAACTTTAATCTATGTGTAGGTGATTTGTTAGCCTTGAGTTGCTGTGTGATTTCGATAGTATATACCCTATTTCGTACCTTGCTCCCACATAAGGTGCACTTACGGTCCAAAAAAGGCGAGCAGTGACTGTACTTACGTCCTCATTCTGTATTACTCCATACAGCATACCAATACCACACACAAATACTTTCTCTTAAAACATCGTATTTGTACTTCTTCTTAACTCGCACTAAGTTTCTTTCATTTTCTTCAATTTTCTGGATAGGAAGCTAGAGCCAAATCAAATAGATTGCCGTGGATAGGCGAAATTATTTCAATACTAAACATGTACGATTTTCCAGGAACTAATAATCACTCGGAACGGTAAAACTATTGCCCTTCCATCTATAGCACAGAGTTAATTTGCTACAGAATCCACTTTTTACTGTGAGCACACACATTTTTCATCTCTCTTTTTTCAAATCTCTTCATTTGCTCCTCAATTCTAGTGAACGCGCACTACTTAGCTTATTTTAGTCCTCTTAAATTTTGAATTCCATAAAACAAATCACACGCTCGATTTCTTGCCTCCAATACTTAGTTGAGCACACAAAGCAATCACAAATCCGGCTAATCCGCAACTTAAGTATGCACTTCACATTACAACGCTTAAAATATGGCAAAATATGAGATTTGCAACATGCGCTTACAAAAGCAAAATATGAAGCAAAAGTGAGGGCACCGTACAAGCTCGATGGGTTTTGGTAGATGCGGAGGATGGTGGTAGTGGTGAATTCATTCATGCACGCTTGCATTCATTTTGTGCATTCACTGCTCCACTGAAACAAATTCATACATAGAAAGAAAAAAAATGTTGCGGCATACATACAAAACTCGTTAGCGGATTAGCGAAACAATAAGCCTGCCACACAAACGGCCAGGCCAAGGCGTGCAAAAAAATAAAATTACAACCAATAACAATGTTATGACCTTACGACCAATGAACTAAAGCTATTCAAGTGAATCAGCAAGTGGCAATGGGATATGCTGGCATGAAGACGAAAATTGTGCTGGCGTCCGCGTCATTCTCGGCCCTTGGGCTATTCTGCATTACGATGACATTGACAAATACAGAACCGTACTGGTGTGCGTAAGCCACAATATCGCCACCATTCACGTACGCGCTTTGTGGCATGTTGCTGCGGTGTTTGTTGGCAAAAAGTTAATTTTTGCTCTCATTTTTCTACAGCTTTCGCGCATTATTAGAGGCATCTACAGAGCTAGCTACAAGTACCAGATCAGTGAATTTTTCTTATTTGCAATAGCTAATAGTATACTATGTCTACCCTGGAGGGTAGAGAACTAGACCTTTAATAGCAAATAAGCACTAGTTTGATTGAGATTAGATTATCCGTAGTTCAAAAGTTAACAGTTTATGTTCTCATATTTTACACGTATTTGATAAAATATAGTCTTCCAAAAAATGCATCTTCTCGCTTTAAGGATAATCGATTATGTCTTCTTATACCTTAAAACCATTACCACTGATTCGGAACCATCGAAAAAGGGCGTAAAATCGTTCTAGAATCAATTTGTAGAATAGAGATCTTAACTCTAAATGTTAACACTATTTCGGAACAGTGAATGTGATGCTAATAAATCAACTAGTTCTAAAGTGGAACTATATGTCCAATTCGAAACCATTAATAAGGTAATGCAACGGTGAGAATTTCCACAGCCAAGGACATCGCCATGTTAAACTCGCCAGTTGAAAGCATGTAAATGAGATAGAGAGTGAAGCAATAGTGGTTCTGCAAGTACTAGAAGCACACCAGTTTCGAACTAGATATTTTCCCTTCAGAATAACTACCGAGAAGACTTTTGTGCCAAGCCTATTTTGATCGTAGTGCTTTCGTTTAGCTATATTATATTAAAATAATTTGTTAAAAATAACCTATTGTGAGCACACGAAGAAATCTATTTGTACTATGGCACTATTGTGATTATTTGATTATAATTAACACTGCATTACCGGCAGTTGCTAACAATCGCCAGATGGTAGCGTAAGCGCATGTAAGTTTTTATTGATTGATGACTGATAGAACAGCTGATATCTGTTGATATTTGATATGAGACTTTTGTATTTAGATGCGCAAGATGCGCACGGGTCCGGCTCTAGTTTTACTTAAAATGTATTTTACCACCCACGTACTTTTCGCCAGCACTGTTTATAGCTCCTTCATACGCGTCCAATACTAAGCTGTAATTACTTGCCACATTCTGCCACGGAAAATATTCAACTACTGCGTGCAACGCATTTGAATAGTTGAAAGTTTCATGATCCCAAGAAATTTAAATAACGAAGAAAATGCAACCCAAAATAAAAAAACTCATCATCATCCGCCTGCAACAAAAAGCGGATGTTGTTTGTATGAGCTTTCTGCCACAATAAGCATAACTTGCTCAAATAACTTTGCCTCAGTTTGGCCATTTGGTTAACGACACACATACAAACCAAAATGGTAGCAATATGCCTGTTGCAAATTATTTTCTCACACTTTTCGTTGAAGAAACAACAACAACAACAAAAAAGTGGATTTACTTTTACAGCGCTACCAAAAAAAAAAACATGCAATACTGGTGTTTTGATTGCCTTCGATAATTCCATTATTATTTGCTATTATATTTACGTCTTTTTTGTTGTCATAACGCGTGCAACGTCTTGTTGTTTTTGCTTCCTATTAATGTTGAAGCTCGTGTTGCTGCCAATTGATTTGCTTCATTTAGTTCGATTTCACTTCATTTGACTTTTGATTCATTTCACTGCTGCTCGCTTTTCCATTGTGTGCTCATGCCAATTCCTTATTCTCATTTCGCTTGAAGTTGTATCTAATCGTGATTCGTGGCCGTCGCCGATGTCGGGCGTTTGTTGCATTACTTAATGTCACGTCCTCCATATTTAAACTGACAGTTATTTAATTTTGACACGTTGTTGATTACTGTCACGTCAAATGTCATTCTTAGATGGCGCGCAGTGCATATCTATTGTGTCATGTGTGGTTCGATTCGTCTGCTTATGTGACGTTGCATTTGTCGCAAGCGACAGTTAACTTGTCGCGCCAGACTGGCGATGGCTAAATTGTTCAGATATTTATTGTTATTTTTTTTCATACTACTTTTTTTTTCAAAAAATGCTAAGCTGGCTAAGGTACCTAAAAGCTTGGAAGGCGGGTAGAGTATTTTGCAATAGATCTAAAGGCTTCACTAACAGGCCATTTATCGGCACCTCTTGACACATTTTAATTAGTTAAGTTGAGTTTTTGAATTTATGTATTCTTGCAGACTATATTATGCAAAAGTTTACATTAAGGTAATGTTAAGAAAATTAAGATCATAAAAAAATATTCAGATCAGCGCTAGCCCTAGAAATAGAAGCATTTACACCATAAATAGGTGTGGGAAACCAAATATTTAATGATTCAAATTGTCGGAGTATTCTGCATGGTACATTAAACTGACAATTAACGGTCCCTGAACATAAGCCAATGACAAATGAGCAAGATAGAATGGATCGTCTATTTGCAAGCGTGTTTAATTTAATTAAAAGGAATCGAGATTCGTACGAAGGCATTGGTTCGAGGAAGTTTAAAGATCGAAGAGCAAATTGTAAAAAAACTTTCTGAACACGATCAAGTCGATAGAGAGGTCAATTGGTAGGGTCTCCATATGACAGCCGCATAATCCAACCTCGGTCTGACAAAGGCACAATATAGTGACTTTATAGCGTAAGGGCTTGTGAAAACGGAACAGTTATGACGTATGAACACAAGCATTGCGTGATATAGAGTTGTAACATAGTTTACATGCGTAGTGAAATTAAAAGTGTCAAAGTGCACCCCTTTCTTTCTGACTTTGATTTCTTCAACAGATTGGAATGTATACCCAGCGATACTATAGCAAGTACGAAGGGTATTAACTGATTTTGAAAAAGTCACATGAAAGCATTTTTAATGTTTAACGATAAACGATTTATACTACACCAGTTTTCAACATTATTAAGGTCTGATTGCAGAACTTCAGAGACACACTTTTACATCAATCGCATACAGCAGATATTCCGCAAACGAGATACATGATCCAATGTCACTTATAAAAAGCATGAAGGAGAGGGGTCATAGAATGCTACCTTGTGGGACTCTTGAGGATGCAATGAATGGACGGGATGTGGTATATCAACGTCTCCGACATAATGCCTGTTGGATAAGTAAGAATTAATCCACATAAAAAAAGTAAAGCGAAAGCCCGTGTGCAAAATACAATTTATCATTGACAATAATTTCAAAAAGTTTGGACACCGAAGATAGCTTTGAAATCGGTCTATAATTGCGAACATCGTTTTTATTACCGCTTTTAAATATAGGTGAAACCGTTGTTAATTATCAGTCATCCAAAAAAAGGCCAGTGGCCAGAGAATTGTTGAAAATAATTGTGAGTGGCTTTGCCAAACACAGACAGCTTTTTAGCAAAATTACCGAGAGGCCATCCGAGTCAGTCTTAGTTGACGACTTAAGCTTGAATCAGTGGGCAAATCGGATTCTAAGTTGGAGTAAAAAAAATCAGGAAATAAACTAGCGGAATCTACCGCACTATTAGCAAAAGTGCTATCGTAGAATACATTATTTGGAACTGAAAGCCTTCGAGTTCGGAAAAATATTTTTGTCAAAGCTCAAAATGTAGTTTCTGTACAGTTTTAAACAATTGAACTCCTTTTCAATGGTATTGAAAATTTGTGGTGCTATGGATTCCCAGTTTTTTTGTACAGCTTCCCAAATTTGTTTTCTAGGTTCCTCAAATCCATTAACCACTTGCACCTGGCGTTCCGTTCTCGTGTATGTTTTTTTTTTTTTTAAATAAGAGCATGCTGCAAGCACAACTCACGCGTGGTCCAACTTTACTAGATGGTATGGTATGCATACTTTATTCTTTGAGATCTGAGTTGGCGCTCTATCCACCACCTCTGGTCGTGACCTTGTGTCTTGCTTTCGCATGTTTAGACCAATTTTATTTCACGATTTAAAGCCTCGCAATATCCTAATATCTTATCAACTTATCCAAATTGAAGGACTGTAGCGGTTTACTTGGTTTGTGAAGTTTAATTCTGATCATGTCACCAGTATCTATGGCACATATGCTTACTTCATCAATGGCAGGACAGACTGCCGCTGTTACTGTAAGTTAATTTAACATCTACCTGGGAAAAGCGCTAGGCTTGACCTTTATTGTGGTGGCATTAAACTATTTATACTCAGCTGAGCAGAGCTCACAGAGTATATTAATTTTGTTCGCATAACGGTACCCCGTAATGGCACAAACTAATCGAGATAGATATATACTTCTATATATCAAAATGATCTGGGCGAAAAAAATAAATTCATTTAGCCATGTCCGTCCATCCGTCTGTCCGTAAACACGATAACTGGAGTTAATTTTTAAGGTATCTTAATGAAATTTGGATGTAAGTTCCTGGGCACTCACCTCAGATCGCGATTTAAAATGAACGAAATCGGACTATAACCATGCCCAATTTTTCGATATCGAAAATTTCGAAAAGCCGAAATGCGATGAAACTTGGTAGGTGGGTTGACCTTATGACGCAGAATAGAAAATTAGTAAAATTTTGGAAAAAGGGCGTGGCAACACCCACTTTTAAAAGAAGTAATTTGGCAGCTGAGTATGTATTGTTCGGTTACACCCGAACTTAGCCTTCCTTACTTGGTTTTGATAAAAATTATCTGAATGCTAGGGCATAATGATATTATTGGCAACTGCCAACTGACCTGTTGCATGGGCAGGTACTGGCGAAGTGAACGTGTCTGCCAGAGAATACTTGCTCTTTGCTTCTGTACAGATGGGCCATGAGCCAGCTAGGAAAATGCTGGACTGACTCTACACCTTACAGGGTGGTAATGTCATTTAAGCGTTCGGCGGTGCTATAAGGGTTTACGCACATCTAGATAAAAACAGCGATCAACTCAAAAAATCGCAGTGTTCAGGAAACGCGAAAAAATGTTTGCCACACCCACATACACCATTGCAAATTTTATATTTGAAAATTTGAAATTGAGTAAACAGTTCGGTAGGTATAGAATTGGGAAGTACGGTGGTATCTTAACTTTAAATAAATTTCACATTTCTGAGTTAGCTTTCTTTTGATCTAGGCGTGCGATATATCCATGATTATTGAAGTGTTAACAGTTATGTGTTTGCTGTATGAAGGACGACGAGGTTGAATCATCCAGCCGCCTTGAGCTCAACTGTCCAGCTTTTGCGAAGACGAGGTACAAACATATCGATCAGGATGTTTTCTACTCTTCGTATCAAATTTTCAAAATCGATTTGAGCTTATTCGTAGCTTTATCGTTGGCAGCCAGCGATTCTCAAAATTATTGGAAGCTAGTTTCACCGTTGGAATATGATTTTACACAACAGACCACATAAAAGTGTCCAAGTCTGATGCTCCCTAACTGCCTCGCAACTTAAGCAATTAGCGCTACAGTCACAGAAAGTAGTGATATCATGTTTCTCATATTTCTCAACGCTGTTAGGTCTCCATTGAGCACGAAAAATAATTGTCAACATAAAAGGGCTTCAGGATAAGCTTCATTCGAGGGACGAACTGAGAACAGCAATATCTTATTTCAAGTATAAAGCGACAGAAAAAGAATTAAAAAAACTCAAAGTAATTAACGCTCTTCATGAATAGCGTAAAGATGTGTGTATCAAAAATAAAAAGATTTTAAGTTAAAAACTAACGCGCCGCATTAGTTAAGAAAAGCCATCAAACTAATTAGTTTTTTGGCATTTGGTACAAATTTTTCCCTCTAGATAACATGAAATCCACTTACAATGACAATTAAGCAAAATACGTGCACTAATGCAACAACAAAGCATCAAGTTCTCTATTTAGGAATCCACAAGTCGACTACTTACAGCGCTCATTTTAATGTAACACTCAATTTGTTATGCCCCAAGATGGTGCAAGTGGCAAGTAAACGCTTAAGGGAAGAAACAGCGGCACAATTTATCACCTTTGCAAAGTTGTAAAGAAAAAAAAGACAAGCAACAACAAAAATGTAGCATAAATGAAATTGTTTCATTGTTCTCTCTTGCCATGTTTGCTTATTTTCTGCTGCTGCTGCTGCATACAACTCTTTTCGAAGGTGGCATGTACTTATGTGACCGCACAGCGTGTAGTTGCCTTAATTACTACGCAACCCTTCTATGTGCATACGTGCAACCAGCAGCAAGTTGTATGAATGTGGTGGCAAAAATGTTGTTTGAGGTGTTGCACTTGACAGTGGAATTGAAATGAAAGAAGCTATAAACAACAAATAAAATAAAATAAAATAATTGTAAATAAAGCAAACGACATATATGTTGTCTGCAAGCGACTATTGGCCATGTTGCAAGCATAACAACTTGCGGTGCTTTACCAAATGTAATCAAGTGTTTTTCCGCGAGCACCTGCATTGGTGTACAAAGCGGTTTAACTTGCAATAATTGTACACTATTGTGGCTGCGATAGTGCATTGATGACTAGCTACTTTATATTGCAGTTGCAGCTTTACGTTGCAGCTACTTTTGCACTTGTTGCATATGCGACAAAACATTTGTCCAAAAAAAGTAAAAATATGTATATACGTTTTTCTCACAGTGCTCGGCATGCAAGCAAACGCAAACGTTCAGCCGATAGACCGATTGGCATTGACAATACCATTTCTCCCCTTACCCCAGCATGGCAAGAGCAACATTACAATCACACCCTCAAATAATCTTGTGCTGCGCCAGCTTTTTAGCAGCTTAAGTACATTATGATGGAGTGACAAAGTTTGAACAACAAAACAAACAAATTAAACTGACGTTCGTAAAGGTTATGGGAGTCATTATTTACTCTCAGAGTAGCCAATAGTTTTCTCTCGTAAAATAACTGTTTATGCCAGCTACGACATCACTTCATGGCGGAACTATGCAAGGTGGCAGCACGACAGCAGCTGGTTTGTACTTTTTTAATAGGATTTTATACCTCAACTTCCGACTCAGTACGATTTTGACATACGTCCATCGAATTTACAATAACAAAGTGCATAGAACTAGTATTTAAGTCCGTAGGTATGTCACCATGCTGCCACCTTTTATGGGTCCGCCATGCATCACTTTCTCCTGTATATTTCTCTTTTACACTAAGTATTCTTATACTCAGTTGAGCAGAGCTCACAGAGTATATTAACTTTGATTGGATAACGATTGGTTGTACAGGTATAAAGGAATCGAGATAGATATAGACTTCCATATATCAAAATCATCAGTATCGAAAAAAAATTTGATTGAGCCATGTCCGTATCGTCCGTCCGTCCGTTAACACGATAACTTGAGTAAATTTCGAGGTATCTTGATGAAATTTGGTATGTAGATTCCTAGGCACTCATCTCATATCGATATTTAAAATGAACGATACCGGACTATAACCAAGCCCACTTTTTCGATATCGAAAATTTCGAAAAATAGAAAAAGTGCGATAATTCATTACCAAAGACGGATGAAGCGACGAAGCTTGGTAGGTGAGTTGAACTTATGACGAAGAATAGAAAATTAGTAAAATTTTGGACAATGGGCGTGGCACCGCCAACTTTTAAAAGAAGGCAATTTAGAAGTTTTGCAAGCTGTAATTTGGCAGTTGTTGAAGATGAAATTTGGCAGGAACGTTACTCCTGTTACTATAGGTATGCCCAATAAAAATTAGCGAAATCGGAGAACGACCACGCCCACTTTGAAAAAAAAATTTTTTTCTTAATCAAATTTTAAAAGAAAATTTAATATCTTTACAGTATATAAGTAAATTATGTCAACATTCTACTCCTGTAATGATATGGTGCAGCAAATTATAAAAATAAAAGAAAATTTCAAAATGGGCGTGGCACCGCCCTTTTTCATTTAATTTGTCTAGGATAATTTTAATGCCATAAATCGAACAAAACATTACCAATTCTTGTGAAATTTGGTAGAGGCTTAGCTTCTAGGACGATGACTGTTTTCTGTCCGTCCACTCGGCCGTTAATACGATAACTTGAGCAAAAATCGATATATCTTCTATCTATAAATATTATAAAATAAAGTCGCTAAATGCCATGTATGCACATAACTTCACACAGAATACTCCGATTTTAAAACAGTTTTTTGCATTTGAAAGCTTAGCTACGTGAGATGGTACAGTTAATACAATTTGAAGATATATATTATAGGGGCGTGGCAAATTGCTAAAATGTAGCAAAAAATCATAAAATTTTTGTTTACACAGCTATAACTCATAAACGGATGGGTGGATTTCAAAAATTCTACTTTTCAGTACAACTTTGAAATATTTACTTTCGATCTGCATCAAAAAAAAAAACTTGATTCCTTTCTTATATCAGCCAAATTGTTTAAACAAAAGTAACATTTTTATCAAAAAATGCGTATGTGTGTTTGTTCGCTGTGAACTGTCCGCGCTAATTGCTTTTAAGTGAGGCTTGATGCGACACATACATACGTACATATATAGCATTCGCTGCGTTATTTAACTTCGGGCGTAGGTTTATAGGTATGTATGGATGTACATATGTATGTATTTTCATATCATATCAGCTTGACATAGGTATGAACATACATATTTATGCAACATACATATATGGTTAATTGTTAATGCAACATAAATGGTTAAGAATGCATACATCTATTGAAAAATAGCCTTTCGTTAAAAATATTAAACATTTCCTTAAAATTCTTCAAAAAAGTTTTATTTTTTGGTGTTTTTGCATGTATCACTATCACTAAAAAATGGCCGAAATCCGAAAATGACCACGCCCACTTTTTCGATATCGCAAATTTCGAAAAATGATAAAAATGCCATAATCATATACCAAATACGAAAAAAGGGATGAAACATGGTAATTGGATTAGTTTATTGACGCAAAATATAACTTTAGAAAAAACTCTGTAAAATGGGTGTGACACCTACCATATTAAGTAGAAGAAAATGAAAAAGTTCTGCAAGGCGAAATCAAAAGCCCTTGGGATCTTGGCAGGATTACTGTTAGTTCACCTTTATGACATATACAACTACCACCACTCCCTTTTAAAATATTCATTGATACCTTTCATTTGATACCCGTATCGTACAAACTCATTCTAGAGTCACCCCTGGTCCACCTTTATGGCGATATCTCGAAAAGGCGTCCACCTATAGAACTAAGGCCCACTCCCTTTTAAAATACTCATAAACACCTTTTATTTGATACCCATATCGTACAAACAAATTCTAGAGTCACCCCTGGTCCACCTTTATGGCGATATCTCGAAAAGGCGTCCACCTATAGAACTAAGGCCCAAGCCCTTTTAAAATACTCATTAACACCTTTCATTTGATACCCATATCGTACAAAGAAATTCTAGAGTCGCCCTGGTCCACCTTTTTGGCGATATCTCGAAAAGGCGCCCACCTATAGAACTAAGGCCCACGCCCTTTTAAAATTCTCATTAACACCTTTCATTTGATACCCATATCGTACAACCAAATTCTAGAGTCACCCCTGGTCCACCTTTACGGCGATATCTCGAAAAGGCGTCCACCTATACAATTAAGGCCCACTCCCTTTTAAAATACTCATTAACACCTTTCATTTGATACCCATATCGTACAAAGAAATTCTAGAGTCAGCCCTGGTCCACCTTTATGGCGGTATCCCTACATGGCGTCCACCTATAGAACTATGTCCCACTCCCTCTTAAAATACTTTTTAATACCTTCCATTTGTTACACATGTCATACAACCACATTCCAGGGTTACCCTAGGTTCATTTTCCTACATGGTGATTTTCCCTTATTTGGTCTCCATAGCTCTCAACTGAGTATGTAATGTTCGGTTACACCCGAACTTAGCCTTCCTTACTTGTTTCATCTCAGTTTATATGAACAAGTAAGGAAGTCTAAGTTTGTGCGATGAGGGTCGTTATTTTCGGCGCAACAGAGCAGGACGACAATCACTCACCACTGCCGTGGTAGCCAGATCAAACCTAATTCTCTTTTTGGGTAGCGACGGTGAGTCGCGTCCTCTTTATTTTGTCAATAAAAACTAAAATAGAAGTAAATAACAGATAATAAAAGCTAAAATCATTCTTTTGGGCGTATTTTAAACATAATATACATTTTATCTAAGTTTTTCGCTACTTTTGCTATTATTTAGATATATTTGTAGCTGCCGCCTTCAAAGTAATCAAGTAGCTAATGCCTGGCTACGTTTGTCGCCAAGCTTTGTTTTATTGTGGTTATGGTCTGCAGACAACGTGTTGAATGTAATCAGCCCTATATTCCTTAAGTATACAGTTAAAGACAAAGTCACCAAAATTAAATGATCTTAAAATAAAGGCGCCGAACATTTTCGAACATTTCAATACAAATACATTTTGGTCCAGATAAGCCCGACAACTAAACGAAAGCATACGAAACTCCTTATACCATATATCATTGGGATAGCTAGAATTTCGTTCTATTTATGGCGGTGCCACTCCCACTTAACAAATTTTTATTTGTCGTCGTAAATTCAATCCATATATCAAATCGCATCACTTTATCGATGTTTGGTAATGATATTATTTTTTGTTTTTCGAAATATCGATATCTATTTATTTTCAAATTGGCCGTGCTCGCCAACCGATTTTATTAGTTAACAATTAACCAACATCCACGCCAAATTTTAACATGACATCTTTAACGACTTTCCATTCACGAGTCGAAAGAAGTATACATATTTTTCTATGTATCAAGATTCATTGCGTTATATTACTTTCGTAACGAATTATGGTATTTTTTTAATTTTTCGAAATTTTGATATCGATTTCTTTAAAATTGGCCTGGTCTTCAACCGAGGTTTTAGTTTTCAATAATTGGATATATGTAGGATTTATTTATATTTAATGATAGTAATTGTATTTTGACAAAGTTTAGTAATTAAGTATAAAGTGAATTTTAATAGATTTAAGAAGTGTACGTCTTTACGACTTACTTGTCGTCTTCAAACTCTCCTTAGTTACGCTTTTCGTCTTTCGTCTTTCTCGCTGTTTACTCTCCTTAATTGTTCAACACGCTTTCGTTTTATTTTACGTATTTGATCTTCTTCTATGTCTTTATGCTTCATACTGAATATCTTCTTCTTTCTTAGCTGGATGTTCACAATAAATTCCCACATACATATATATATACTAGCGAAAAATCTACATGCTAAATTTCAACATTATATCTTCAACATCTTTTTATTTACGCTCTGAAAACTTTTAAATTTTCGTCTTCTATATGCAGGCGCTATCAATTTAATTGTATATGAGTCATGGCAGTAGATTTTTGGTCGAGATGCTGAACCGAGTGTGAAATATTCAATCAAGTATTCCTGAGGGGGCTAAGATACTTGGCTTGGATATCATAAGTGATTTCAGGCTCTGGATCAGGGACTGATATCAGTCTTAGACCGGCCATAGTGACGAATGTCACGCGTGATTAGTTATCACGTCCTGCACGAGGTGCCCCTGCTTCTACTGATAATGGCGGATCTAGAGAGGACAACTCGATAAAACCCGCACCCCTTGAGTCATTGTGCCGAGCTCAGGGGAGGGAGAGTCAAGATCGGTACACAACGGTGACGAACTGGACTGTTTTAGGACTTTGATTTCACATGACATTTTGACTTGATGACATTGGGCTGGTAGGTGCGGTATTCTGCCACTTTAGTAGGTCGGGGTGAAACCCTACCAAAATGGCTGGTAGGCTAATGCTGCACCTGCCCACGTCCCGTTAAAACCGTGGCGGGCCTCAAGGTACGTTCCGGCTCCGCCGTCGTTAAGTTGGTGGTGTAGGTGCGGTTGAAGATTTTCCCGCTTCGCGTCCGGTCTGGCTCTGAACGCATTACTCATAAGGTAATGCGTCAACCCTCGCGTGGCCTCCCTGCGTAGCATAGATAACCACGAGATCGTTAAAGGGCGACTACACAATCGGCTCCGGATAGCGGCCTTGAGGGGGGACTTTTTTAGAATGGACAATACTAATACGAATCCGCCAAGGATGGGGTGCGGAAGAAGAGCGCTTTTGATGGAAATCCGTCAAATCAATCTTCAGCACTCTAAGGCGGCTTCCGCAAATTTGTTGCTCTGCCTTGAAAAAGGCGGAGTGGATATAGTCCTTGTCCAGGAGCCGTGGCTGAGTAGTAACGGCAGTAAGATTTCTGGATTAAGGACTGGAAAATTCAACACCTTGGTGCATGGGGAGGCAAGTAGGCCTAGATCCTGTGTGCTTGTTAAAAAAGAGATTAAAGCTTTTATTCTCTCTAATTTCAGCAATACTGACGTAACCACGGTCTGCCTCGAGCGAGGAAGTAATGAAATGTGGCTGGTCTCAGCGTACATGCCCCACGGGGACGTAGTGGGACCACCACCTGCGATACTGGGTGAAATCACCGCTGAAGCAAGGCGGAGAGGTGTTGGCGTGATCATCGGTGCCGATGCAAATGCCCATCATAGCATTTGGGGAAGCTCGGATACCAACACTAGAGGTGAGTCTTTATTTACTTTTATTGTAGATGAGGGACTTTGTATATGTAATAGGGGGAATGACCCGACTTTTATTACTGCGTTAAGGGAGGAGGTCCTGGACCTCACCCTGGTTAGTAGAGAACTGGAAGGTCGGATATCTGGATGGAGGGTTCTCAACGAGCACTCCTTCTCTGAAGACCGATATATTCAGTTCTCAGTGAACGAAGAACGTCCCGGTAAAATATCTTTTAGGAACCCTAAAAGTACTAACTGGGACTTGTATTGTAGGAAGCTGGGAGAGCTACTGCCTGCGGTGCCTATCATTAGTTCGGGCCTGTCCGAATCTGAGATAGACGTTCTGGTGGAAAACTTCACCTCGGCAAGCAATAGCGCCTTTCAGCTGTCCTGCCCATTGAAAACTTACAGGGGGAAGGGCAAGCCGCCCTGGTGGTCGGATTCTCTTGACGACCTAAGAGCGTCCAGTCGGCGGCTCTTCAACAGAGCCAGGAGGAGTAAATTACCCTCGGACTGGGAGCTCTATAAGGTGAGTCTGGGGATTTATAAATATGAAATAAGGATAGCCAAGCGAGATGCATGGCGAAGCTTCTGCGAAAACGTAGAAGGCTGCAATGAATCCGCGAGATTTAGAAAAATACTCTCTAGGAACCCCGCTCCTCTGGGGTATCTGAGAGATGATGGTGGGGACTGGTCGATGAGTAGCGAGGAGTCCCTAAGGCTTTTACTGGACAATCATTTTCCCGATGTCCCAGTTGCGCAGGGATCTTCGCCTGCATGGTCGGCGGTCGTTGGCCATGCAGAAGTGCCTGCCATTCCAATACGGGAAAGTCAGATAACCTGGGCTATAGGGTCGTTCAAGCCCTATAAGTCTCCGGGCCCGGATGGAATCATTCCTGCGCAGCTTCAAAGGTCTTTGGGGATTTCCTGCCGCTGGTTGGCCATCATATATACTAACTGCCTCAGGCTTAACTATATCCCGAAGTCTTGGCACACGGTTAGGGTTATTTTCATTCCGAAGGCCGGCAGAAGCTCTCATGTATCACCTGAGGATTTCAGGCCAATCAGTCTCTCGTCGTTTCTTCTTAAGACATTTGAGCGGTTGATTGACCTGTACCTACGGGAAAGGATACCTCGGGGGTTACTGTCGGCTTCACAACATGCGTACTGCAAGGGCAGATCGACGGAAACGGCTCTCCATTCGATTGTAAAGCAAATAGAGGGGTCCCTAGAACACAAAGAGTATGCTCTGGGTGCCTTTCTAGACATCGAGGGAGCTTTTAACAATGTCTTACCGGGGTCAATCGAAAGAGCTCTGGTGGGTTTAGGAGTCGAGGCGGCTCTGGTTGAATTTATTAGCAAACTTCTATGCGGCAGAATTGTCGCAGCGGAGTGGGGAGGGGCCATAATTAAGAGGAAGGTGTGCAGGGGCACGCCACAGGGGGGTGTCCTATCTCCTCTCCTCTGGGTTGTGGTAGTCAACGAGCTTCTTGTGGATCTGGAAGCCAGTGGTTGTCGGGTGGTTGCCTATGCAGATGACCTCGCTATCCTAGTCAGAGGCAAATTTCTGGGCGCCCTGCGTGATGTTCTTCAGGGCTACCTGGATACTGTGGCTAGGTGGGCTGAATCATGTGGATTGGCGGTCAACCCGGGAAAAACGGAATTGGTCCTTTTCACAAGAAGATATAAGGTGCCCGATTTCAGAACTCCCTCGATTGGAGGGGTACCTTTAGTACTTTCTGATAGGGTTAAATATTTGGGGATTGTTTTGGACAAGAAACTGTCCTGGAGACCCAATGTGGAAGATCGGGCCAGGAAGGCCGCCATTGCCTTGTACTGCTGCAGAGGAGCTATCGGAAAGAGATGGGGACTCTCGCCAAGAATAGTACACTGGCTTTATGAGATGGTGGTCAAACCGATTCTGCTATATGGGGTGCTGGTCTGGTGGAAAGCACTGGACACGGCGAGCACCTCCAAAATGTTAGTGTCAGTGCAACGGACGGCGCTGATCGGTATCAGTGGCGCTCTCAGAACAACGCCTACCTTGGCACTGAACGTCATGCTGAACATATACCCAGTAGATATTGCGGGAAAGGCGGCCGCGGCAAGGTCGTTGGTCAGGCTTCGTGATATGGGATATAGACTTTCTGACCGCGGACACTCTAGCCTTCTTACCAGTTTCGACTTCATCCCGGACAGAACGGACTACTGTATGCCGATAACAGCTCCCTATACAACCTTCACCCCAGTTATTCCAGAGAGAGAGGATTGGGGAAGAGGAATTATCTGGGGCATGGGACCGGTTAACTTGTTCACGGATGGGTCAAAGCTGGATGGAAAGGTTGGTGGGGGGGTCTTTTGTCAAGAGCTAAATTTAAGCCGCAAGTTTAAGTTGGCTGATCACTGCAGTGTATTCCAAGCGGAAATTGCTGCGATTAAGGATGCGGTGGATGGAATGCTATCCAGTGCTACCACGGTTAGGGAATTTAACATCTACTCTGATAGCCAATCGGCTATCAAGGCCTTGAGCTCAACTACAGTGCGATCGAGGGTGGTCTGGGAGTGCCTGACCTCGCTTGCGATTGCATCGAATTATTTTACAATTAAGATTATCTGGGTCCCGGGCCATAGTGATATCCCGGGTAACTGTCAAGCGGATCTCTTAGCCCGCATCGGTACAACTGAACCGGATGAAGATGGCTGTAGGGACTTCGGGATCCCGCTGGCCACCTGTGGATTGCTCCTCCATAGCTGGGCCTCGAATCAGCTCAGCAAACGTTGGGCGGATATCACGTCTTGCAGGGTAGCAAGATCTTTCTGGCCGAAAGTGGATGGCAGGAGGTCTGCTGAAATAATTGGGTTCACTAAGGCTCACCTATCAATGGTCATTGGGGTTTTGACAGGGCACTGTCCCATGGGTATCCATGCGGTACGTCTCAATATACTGGAAACTCCATCCTGCTGCAGCTGTATGGAGGATGATGAGGTGGAATCACCAAATCACTTTATGCTTGATTGTCCAGCTTTTGCCAGAATTAGGCGAAAGTACTTCGGTCGCGACTCACTTGGATCTCCCGAGGATATATCCAAAGTTGAGATCGGTATCATTCGGAGCTTTATCGTTGCTACTCAACGATTCTCTAAGTAGCTGGATCTAGGTCACCGTTATATTTGGAGTATGTGGTATCACAACGGACCTTCGTGTTGTCCAAGTGAGCTATCCTTATCAGGGCAGCTGCCACCTAACCTATCCTATCCTATCCTATTCCTGAAAAAATTTTTCTCTCAAATTAACGAAACATTTTTTTAGAAAAACTAGCAGACCCGGCAGACCTTGTTCTGCCCTAACTTTGTGCTATCTGCATAACTTTTAAGAAGCTTTTAGCTCTTACTATTCTTATCCCTCCCCCTCTCCTCCTTTACCTTATCTTTTTATTCACACCTTCATTTTTTCTCCTATCTCGCTATCTTCGTCGAACTCTATCTTTTTGTCAGTCTCTTTCCCCTTCCTATTTTTTTGTTATCTCTATATCTTCTTACTCTTCTCCTTCACTTATTCATAGTCCCAGTTCCAATCCAAGTCCATTTCTAAGTCTTATAGCTTTTTAAATACAGTATAAAAACAAAACAAAAATTGTTTAAAAAAAAGTTTTAAAAGTTAGACCACGCTTACCATTTAGGGATATAAAAAATAGATGGTGGTCTATTATAAAATAGAATTGGTCGAGCCCTTTCGACGGAGTTCAACCACAAACACTGCGACATGAGTACTTTAATACCGTTTTCTTTTCTCAAATAAATTGTTGCCTAAGTAAATGGTAAAGCCTTAATAGAGTTACTCCTATCCCAGAAAATTTTCAACATTTATAGTGCATACAAAGAACATTTCAACTCACCACATTCACTCATATTAACAGAAATACCCCGCCTGTTTAATAGAATAGAACAACAACCCTTGCGCGGCGTACAAAAAGCGTAACACTTTAGCCAGAAAAGAAAACAATATAAGATAACGAGTACTTTAAATAAGAAATTCCCTCACTATTCTACGCCGCAACTGTAATTCTTATTCGTTATAATGTAATATTCAAAGCAGTTTCCTGGATCTGTTCTGTAGAAAATAAATCTATTATTGAAAGAAAAAATTTGCGCTCCATCCTAATGTATGTATACATCGATATTATGAACGTTGTTGTCGATCAATTTTCATTGACATGATGGCAGTGTTTGAAAGCATATAATTCATTGAGGTGGTAATTTACTATTGCGACATTTATGGATTGCTTTCAGGAAAACTTCGTAAAAATGCGTGAGCCGACAATATGCGTAATGTATTTCACGCTTTCCCTCTTTGCAAGTGCATACACATTTACAATTGTTTAGATGCATATATACCACTTCGTCTGGTGTTGAGTTAATATGGCATAACAATTTATTAATTGACAAGTCTACGTCAGACATATTAGTATAATTTATGTTATTGTTCTCTTGGCTAACTTGAAAACAACTCCCAATAGAGATTTAAAAGATGAAAGGTAA
Organism: Eurosta solidaginis; assembly: GCF_040869045.1. Lineage (NCBI taxonomy): Eukaryota > Metazoa > Arthropoda > Insecta > Diptera > Tephritidae > Eurosta > Eurosta solidaginis. The sequence continues at coordinate 53,916,316 of NC_090323.1, forward strand.
CATAGCTGCCGAGAAAATTTGTTAAATTTTCCATGAATATGAAACGTGCTATCTTGAGGAAACTCTATTCATTCCCCAAGTTACACGTCGCATTGGGCAACTGATATCTTTTCTATGGATACAGACATGGGTCCACCTTGATGCCGTTGCAAACTACCGCGAGAGGAATTAAGTAAGTATGCTCAGTGTACACGCGAAATTGGAAATATAATGTCTAAAGGAAAAAGATGGTGAATGGAGCATCAATCAGACAAATGGTGGACGTTCTCAAAGGCCTACAGCACTACCCTACAGACGGCCGAGACGCTATCAATATCATTATTTTCTTAAATACTAAAATATCAACAAGATAAAAACTGAAAAGTGTAAAAAGAAAAGAAAAGAAAAGAAAAGAAAAGAAAAGGAAAGAAAAGAAAAGAAAAGAAAAGAAAAGAATGGAAAAGAAAACAGAAGAAAAGAGCCGAAGGAGGAAACCAACCCGGAAGGCATGTTATCAATTTGTTATGGAAGTTTTTACGGTTTAAGTTATCGATTTGCCATGGAGGGTTTGGGCGTGCTATCAATTTTCTTTGACGAGTTGTCGGTGTATTAAGGGTGTGATTCGGACGAGGTATGGACAAGTTATCGACTTGTTATCGATTTTTTGTTAGATTTTCTGAGTAGTCATCGGTTTGTTATCGAAACATTAGCGAGTTATTAACGGCTAGCTATCGATATTTTATCGAAAACTTATCGATATGTCCTAAAGTAATCGATTTCCGATTTTATTTCTTATCGAAAAATTATCGATTTGTTATCGAAATATTTATTTTATTTATCGAGACATTATCGATATATAATCAAAAAATTATAGATTTACTATCGAAAAGCTACAGATTTGTTTTAAAAAAGTTATTGATTTCTTATCGGAGTGTTACCAATTTTTCTTCAGCGACTCAGCCGTTTGTTATGTAACAGATACCAGAAAATTTCTTGCAAACTCACACATCAAGCTGCACAGGTATATACTTGGTACTCGCGTGCACTTTCCTTGCAGAAGTAGTGCCAATCAGTTCGTAGTTTATTACTGTTTGATAGAGCGTAAATAATATGCAATGGATGTAAGATTTTCTACGGCGTTTGTCGTTGTGTGGTAGTTGCTTGATAGCCAACCACATCACAATTCCTTCGATGATTTTATTAGCGTTTACCCGAGTAGATGAAAATTATCTTGAAAGATTATGAGTAACTCAAACTAAAAAAATTAAAGAAAAAAAAGTTTTTTAATTAGTGTGGGGGGTGGTGGGGTGGTGTGTAAAATTGAGTTAAAGTAAACTTAATTGACTTTTAAGTTCTTTGTAGGTTCTTTTTTAGGGCTTTGTTAGCGTGGTGGGGGTTGTTTGGTTAGTTTTTGTTTATTGTAATATGTATATTTTTAATTAACTTTAAACTTTACCTAATTATTAAACCTTACAGTTTATATCACAGTTCTAATTGTTCTAATAAAATATTTTATTTTTTATGAAAGTATCCTCTATTCTATTCGAAATTTTCGTTTTCGTTTACATATTACATAAGTATTTATAATTAATTTAATTAATTATAATTTAACTTAATTAATAATAAATATATATGTAATGGTAAAGCGCCAATTGCATACCTAACCGGTGGCGTGAAATAGGTTAAATTCCTTTAGCACATTTCTTCGTTCTTAACTAAAAATTCGTGTTTTTTGTATTATGACGCTATTGAAGTAAATGGGCGATATATGTATATGTAGTTTATATTGGTGATATAGGCCTACTGGGGAACCGAGCACCCAAAACTAACTTCGGTAGCGCGCCAACGGCGTATCTCCCGGGTGGTGTGGAAAAAGCAAATTTTCAATTCAATTTCAAGAAATTTCACCAAAATTCTATGTAAATTTTATTTGATTTTACATATTTGCTATATCTTTTTAAGGAGCTCCATACCAAAACTTATAATTACATTTGAAAAGTTTGTAGAAAATTTAAGAAAATAATATTATAACGTCTTAGGTCACATTCAAAATTTTAATGAGAACTTTAAGTAAGATAGATCAGTTTGCTATATTTCCACTCACTGCTCAACTATTAACGCATTATTGCACTACTTCAACACTGGATGCATAGAGTGAGTTGAAAAAATACAAGTTGGTCGAATTTCGACCACGGGCGATACTCTAGTTAATATTATTATATAACAAGAGTTTTTTTTTTTGATTAGTCGGTTATTTCATCAACAATTAACGACAATGTGTTTGCCAACACTTTTCTTTTTAATGCCTGATATAAATTATATCCTAGGTGAAATGTTATTACTTTGGTACATTTTATTGACTGAGCAATTTTTTATGGTGAGAGCTCCATTGAAGTAAATTCAAAATTATATGGGGGCTAACGAAATTGTGCCGAATTTTTGGGCAATATTGTGATTCTTTACCTGAGTGAAAAAGAAAGAAACGTACTAATCGTGGCTACTGCCTAAAGAGGATCAAAATTGAAGAAAAGGGACCAGCGGACCAAACGGGGTTGGAAGGAACCATTTTTGGTCCAAATGGACCAAAGCGGCAATCGTGAAAGCGGAGAAAACTACCTTTCAAATTTCTCCGCAGACACTGGTGAGTTTTTCGGTTATGACAGCGTTATCACTTGGGCCAGAATCGCGGATAAAAGAACTGGTAACGATATTCGGTTACATAATGTTCTGGGTACTATTTTACCGGTAACGATCAGAAGCGGGGCGTTACTGAACACATTTATTGTTCAGGACATCATAAAATTAGCCTGTAACAATTTTTTTATACACTGCGCGTACTTATTTACAAGGGTATTATGACTTTGATTGGATAACGGTTGAACAAAGTGTCAATATGGATATATACATCCTTATATCAAAATTATCAGGATCGAAAATTTTCTATTGAGCGTTGTCCGTCCATAGATAATTTTGAAAAGAATTGAGACATTTTTACGAAATTTCGTATACCGGCTATATAAAAAATCGAATGGTATTAAAAAAGCACTAAACCACACAACAACCACGCCCAATTTTCCCATATCGAAAATTTTGAAAAATAGAAAAAGGCAATAATTCAGTATTAAAGAACGATAATGTGATGATACCTGATATGTGGGTTGATGTTAAGACGGAAAACTTAAGTTTGGTAAAGCTTTGGAAAATGGGCTTCGCGCCGCCCACATATAAAAGAACAAAATTTAAAAGTTTTGCCTTCATATCATGCTGAAATTTTGAAAATTTTGCCTATTTATATACAAAAAATTTGGGTGAAGTCAAAATTGCGATAAATTCTGGAAAATTTCCCATCTAAAAGAAGAAAATTTTAAAGTTCTTTAAGGTGTAAATCAAAATCCATTTATCCTTGCTATTAGATGTACAGATGTAGGATTAATAATTCCTAATATATTTATGGCACGTAACTACATTAAAGACATCTAAGTGCAAAGTACGAAAAAATGTAAAAAAATATAGTCGTTCCTGCTCCGTTCCTTTTAGTTAACTTGATACGGTAAGAACATTGTTTCTATTACATTAACCATTTTATAGTTTCTTACGGAAGATGACATTCAAGTATGTATACATAGGTAGTATATTTCTTCCTTCCATATCATTTAATTTTCGTGGTTTCTTTTTAAATGAATCGTTAAAATATATATGAGAGCACACAACTGGGTATATAATGTTCGACCGGTATATGGATACTATCCGCGTAGGGAAGTCAATAACTAGAGATACACATTTCTGTTACAAAACTAGACATAAAATACCAAATTAGTACTAGTACATTCGTAACAACATTTTCTATAGTTCAACATTCGACAATTTGGGTCAACATTAATTTATCTATAGTAAATAAGTTGTTACGTTTACCTTAAGCAGTTTTGATATATCATTGACAGAATTTGAATTTCTGGCACTACATCCTACCCGCTTATCATCGTTCAAATTAAAATGCTCTTTATTAATAGCACTACTATTATAGTAGAACTTCACACATTAAAGTTTTTGCATACTACACTTATTGCATTTTAAAACCAAACTGATTGACCTCGTCCAGGGTCTAGACTTTTTTGCACAGCCTTCTCGAATAGTTGCTTCTTTTTTTCGGTTACGTATATCGTATTGGATTTGGCTATATATGATGTATATCTGTAGTTAATATAAGGCTGTAGTCAGCGCGCCATAACTCAATTGAGCCAGACTTGCTTGCCATCATCAGTGGTTAGCGAGGCAGCAACGAATAAACACTGCGCACGGCTGTCGCAAAAATGTTAAGGTTCCCGTTGAGAAATATTACGATTGGGAAACGCAACTGGTATGACGGAATTTGCATATGTAGCTCACCTTCCAAACATGTTACGTTTTGGGTTTTACCTTTTTGGGTATGTTATATTAAATAACTTTGCACTACAAAAGATGTAACAATTTCATTCAAGACTCCTTTTTTTCTGAGCCAAAAAAAATTTAACTTCAGCACTTCAAAAAACTACTAAACAATGTTAAAAAAAAACTTAGTGAAATAGTAAAAAAGAAACGACTTCAATGTATCTTTATGCTTTCATTTTTTAAGTCAGCTCCATTTACTTATTTTAAACACTTAGTATTTTCTCGGTTGCGGTAAATGCATTAATTTCTGAAATATGATTTATTAATAGAGCGTTTGCCTCTATTTTTGCCATATTTGAGGGACTTCAGATTATTTCAAACAATTTCTGAATCAAAAATTAAATTTTCCAAAATTTTTGTTATAAATGCATCCTATGCATGTTTTAATTTTCCTGTGCAACTTTAATTTCCTACTGGGATGCACATGATATCGCTCTCACTAATACGCTTACATTTTAGTTTTTAGTAAGGTCATATGCACACTTTATTACTGTGCACGTCTGTGCATGTCTCTTAGCTGCTGTTTATGTGTACGTGTGAGTGTATTCCAGCGGTGGGCACCACTAAATTTACACGGTTACAAAATTGAGAATGTGTTAGTAAACACGAACGCGTAGCGGGCACGAAAGCAAAATCCATTATTTATTTACTTTGATTCCAATGCTTGAACAGTTAGCACGTCTTACACGCACTCTTTGGTACTATGTTTTAAGCGCGACTGCGACACTTCCTTACTGTACGACCATCGAAATCAAACTAAAGGAGCTGTCGTTGATTTTGACGAAGTGGCCATTGTGCTCTCGCTTATCGTATACATATATGGTCGGCTTAGCAGGTGCTCAGCTCTCGCCCACCCTTGGTGTATTCTATTCCATCTGCTCACGCCCACCCCTGGTGTATTCTGTTCCATCTGTTTTCTTTTTAATTGTTGTGTAGCATAGAGATGTGTCGAAATTGCTAATACATATTCGCTATGTTTCCATTTTCCATAAGAAATATTGTTAACTGCTTTTCGCTCTCACTCTGTCTTCAGCCTAAATGCGAAACCGTATGGTGCATCGAAACTCGAAATGAGTTTTGTTATATAATATACATTTTTGGCAATTTCCGTTTCTAATCACACAATATCACACGGAAAACATATTTTGATGACCTCGGTCTACCAGTTACATTGAAAATCATTCGACTTAATTTAAGCAAAATCTGCTTCTAGAAAACCTACCTCGCTTTATTTTGTGATCTACCACGGTAATTTTTAAAATTTCTCAACAGGCGGTGTTTTTCCCCCACTAGGGCATCGCCATGTTGAACTAGGCAGTTGAAAGCATGTAAAGGAGAAATTTGGTGAAATATTGGTGGTTCTGAATGAACTAGAAGCTCATATCTCAATCATAAAGCAATAAATTTTATTTCTCTAAACTTTTCGTGGATCTTTATTGAAACAAAATTCTGACTGGGTATTATACTATAGATCAAATAGTTATTTACAAAATCAATAAAAATGTTTTGTCATCTCATTATCACTATTATAGCGCCTATTGTTAAGAGAAGTTAACACCCTAACCAAACGGCGAACCTCAACAAATACATATGTATGCATGTACAAATAAAAAGTAAAAAAAATTAAGCCAAGAGGACAATGAATATAAGGAGTTCATTGTAATTATTATATGTATTATATTCTGACTTAAGGGTTTGTTACCATTATCCTGTTGTACTCCTCGACTGTCAACATAATCGCTTATGCTCGACTGACCTATTGTCTAAAATTCTTAACAGTACATTGATTTTGTTATCTAATAAATGAGTGTGCAGATGGTTGAAGAAGAGGAAGAATAGTGGCAAAGTATTTGAAGGAAATAAGAGTAAAATTATGTTGCAACAAAAATTGTGCAATAAAGATGAACTCCCAAAAAAAAAATAGCAAACGCGCACATTTGCTTTCAATTCGTACTTAAGTACAGAGAAACTTCTCCCAATCGACACGTCTATTAGGTGGACACTTCCCTTCGCCGGACAGTTTTTCATGCACGCAGGTTTAGGTACAATTTTTAGAACATACTGCAATCCGTTAGGTAGGCACTTTCTTGGCCGGACGCGGAAAGTTATTTGCTATAAAATGGGATGAGCAACCTCTACTGAGCGGACACGAACCTCTTATCAGCGGACACTGAGACCTGTTTTCATAACAAATCAATCAAAAAACCTCTCTTGTATGTACGCGAGCTCCTCGTTAATGTAAAACGTGATAGAACTAATATAAATGTATAGGTTTGAAAAACGTCGTACTGGTTGCGGATACATGTATTTGCCAAATGAAAAGAGGGAGCTCCCCAAAAAAAAAACCAATTTTGCGTTTGTTAAATATGTACTCAAGTTTAAGAAGTGTCAAAGTCTGTTACTACTTAGTATCGAATTTATTCAAATGAAAAGGAAGGCTTATAGATTGCCTAAAGTTAGATTAGGTTTAACTTAGGTTCGCATTAAATGAATGTGCCTATAGAATTATGAGAAGCTTATTCGATGACCAAACTGAAAAACCCCTCTCTAGAACCATGATGTATGTTATGAAATAACTACGTCCTTTTGAAAAATAATAGAATTTACCTAGGACCCACTTCAGTAGCAGATTCTAGATCTGAAAATTCGCTTTGAGGTGATCTTTGACAACTTGTAGCCCTACGCTTAGGTTGAACTGGCCGGTCAATAAAGACCTCACATAGCCCTACGCTTGGTTTCAGAACTTTCCTACTCTGTTGTTTATGTGAAAATATTGTCTCCTTTTCCAATTTATCCGCCTTTTTGTTACCATCTAAGCTCATATGACCGGGATCCTATAACGATTGTGAGCTTCTCTCTGTTCCAATTCTTCAAAGTGCTTACTTATAGTTATTGTGCTATGTGTGGTTGTCGCCCCAATGACCATCTGGTTGTCAATACAAAAGTTTACGTGACTGCAGCTTGCGCAGCTTTTTCCAGTTTTTCTGCCAGTTTGCACCATATTGTTATTACCGGATCGGTAAAGTATACCATAGACCATTCCGATTTCATTAGTTTGGTTCCATTTTCATATTGATTATCGTACCTTTCCACATTTCTGAGCTCTTGCGCCACTCTATCAACTATATTGGGGCTATAAGATCTGAACCGAAGAACGGGCTTACATAATTTCTAGAACAGAATAATATACATAAACAATTTTCTCTAAAATAGAAAGTTTTGAGTACTAAACTTATAAACAAATTAAAAAAAACTAAAAGTAGCTACCCACTCGGTTGAGCGGACAACTCTCGTGGGCGGACAAAAGTTTGTTGACGTTGACTGTTCGGACAAGGGAGGTTTCACTTTATTTTCCTATTATTTTTGTAATGTTTGCTTACATCACTCGCGTTATATTGCTGTTTTTTTTTTGATTTTAACAAAGTTTCTAGTGTGTGCTCTGTGGGATGTCCTCTGTCATTAGTTTGCAAAGAAGTTTGTGTACATTGTTATTGTTGTTTACTGTTTGTTGTCATTAAACAAATTTATTGATTAATGTTTTTGCGTTTGACGACAATAACTGCTCTTAAACTCGGCTATGTAACTGTGGCATGCAACTCCCATGCACAACGTACATACAAAGATACAATAAAAGCGAGTCTCATAAATTATAGCCAGCATTGGGTGTTGTGACATTTGTTGAAAGTGAAAACAATCAACGCTTTCAAATATGATTACATATGTTTGCTTATAGCTACGAAATATAAAGGACAAAAACAAAATCCATTTCGCTTCGCTGCATTCCATTATTATTATTTGTGTAGTTAGATGAATAGTCACTTCCAAATGCAGCTGTAACGAATTTCCTACAATATATACTTCATTATAATATCATAAATTTCCTGATGCTTTTGTTTGCAATTTTTTGAATATTCGGATTTAAAAAAAAATTATAATCGATTACCAAAAATTTCGCATTAAAAAGAAAATGTGTTGCAAAACAAAATTAGTTGCGCTCTTAGTATTGTGACGACCTATTAATGAGCTGAGCTTTAATAGGTTAAAAAACTCAAACTAAATTTATATGTATAAATCCTCCAAAACCATTAATCGCCAGTATTTTTATATCCAGCATTTACTTGTATACAAGGCTAAGGTTAGGTTAGGTTGTACTGGCCGGAGAATAAGGACCTCACATACACTGAATGTGTCCATAGTTTTACCAGAATTTGTTTGGCCTATGTTGCGGCGGGAACACTTTTCCTCATTGCAAGCTAACGAGAGAGAAGAAGAATTCGATACCATCATCGCCGATGACGGAGAACACATTTCAGCTGCCGACTTTAATAAAGTGTAAATGGCAATATTCCTGCTACAGAGTAATAAGTCGCCGTATATTGACATACAACCCGCTGAGCTGTTCAAGCACCGAGGCGAAGTGTTGGTAAATAGCATGCATCAACTCCTATACAATATAGGGTCGGATGAGCGAATGCCTTCAAATTGTAATTTAAGTGTGCTCTGCTAAACCCGCAAGAAAGGCGATCCCATAAACTGAGCCAAAGTTATAAGGTTCTATCCAGAGCATCGTGCAAAAGACTGAAGCATTATCAGTGCGACCTCCAACCTGATAAATCTTCCATCGGCTAGTTTTACCACAATACGCCACATCTTGCAGAATCCTCACTGTAGGAGAACTGAGTGAGCACAACTTTATTTTTACATTTTAAATCAGCCTTAGACACCTTAAAAAGAAACTGCTGAAATAGCATATTAAGCAAATTTAAATATTTGAACATTCATCTTAATAGATATAAATTTCGTGTAACGTTGTTTGTCCGCGATGGACTCCTAAGCTACTTAACTGATTTCAATGAAGTTTGCACACCGAGTGACGTTTGATCCAATTTGAATGATAGGATAGAGTTTCTGTAAATTTTCTTTCCGCGAAGTTGAACAGGGGCCTACCTATTCGATCAAATTCTATTCACGAGCCACCCTGTCAAGTCAAGCTAAATAAAACCTTTTAAAAAACAAGTAGCCTCACCTCCCCAAACGTACTCGATTTCAATAAAACGTTTGACTGCTTCAGTGTTCTACTTTAACAAAAAAGTTTTGCGCGTAAAAAAAAAAATAAACCAGCATGGATAAGACAAAAGAAATACAAGTTATAATAATAAAAATAAAATACTAAAGTATTGCGCACATAAATTTATGTAATTGTTTGTTACCATTTTCAGCTTTGTAATCCGCTCTCGACGCGTTGGTATGTTGCAACACTCAGCGGTACGCTGTGCCCAGTGCGCTTCATGCAAACGCCGCCTAGAGACGTGCACACATGCGTCATCCCCGCCGTCCACCTCCGCTTGCGATTTTGTTACAATCGATGTACTATCACCTAACGTCATGCGTCGTCCACGGTCTGGTTTTTAGCTCTTCATGCACCACATACTGGCTATATTTGTCCGTTTGGTACGACATTTGATGGATATGTAGCAGTGTTGACGATGCGCACACCGCATGCCGTCCATGTTGTCATGACAGTCAGACAGCTTTGCAAGAAAGCGAGCCATTTGGTCTGCACTTACGGGAAGTCTCGTCTGTCACCCATCAAACAGAGTCTGACTTGAAGCCTTAACACAGAAGAATGTTGTACATACATACATACACACTGCGACCGAATATGTAAGATCCACCTAAATAAGTGGACAAATACTTTTGCTCCTGTTAATCTGCTGCTGTTGCTGATTATTTCTATTTTTTTTAACGGTTGTCGTTGGTGGTGGGGCTACTATATTTCACATCTGTAAATTCCTTTTCGGCTGGTATGTAAGTGAGTCTGAGTAGCAGTACAGTAATTATTATACCTCGAAAATATTTGTTTCTTTGTTGCACTAGTTTTTTCGTGCCCTCTGCACATTATCATATACTTTACATAAAATGTATGAATACATATGTGTAGGTTAATTTATTATATTACTGTCTTTCGATATACTTGTCTTGTTATATTTCTACGAATTAAGTTGACCTTGAATATTATTTAATTTGAAACTCGATCTGTCGTTGATGAAAACTTTTAAGATTCAGATTTTTTGAAGCAATCAAATTGTACATATCGCACACGTTTAATTTTGTACCAATAAAGAAATTTATTCTTCATTTTAAAACTGGTATTACATATGCGTTCTTATATATGACAAAAATAAAGCTAATATAAGTATTTTAGTGCAGGTGGTCCTCTTACAGTGTTTCCATAAAAATTAAGCGATGGATTCATAAAAACAACATAGAATGCCGCACCTCAAGCAAAATGTCTTCCCTCGCCTAATATAAGCTATACGAGTCGGACCCGAGCGCACCTTGGGCAACAAATATAAAAGTCTCATTTCAAATATCAACAGAAATCAGCTCTTCTATTAATCAAACATCTACATATATACTTACATGCGCTCGCGTTGCCATCTGACGAATGTTAGCAACTGCCGGTAATGCAGTGTTAGTTCTAAGCAAATACTCACAATATAGATTTCTTCGTGTGCTCACAATCGTTTATTTTTAACAAATTATTTTTATAAAATATATAGCTAAACAAAAGCACTACGACTAATAATGACAAAAGTTCGCTAATAGCACGAATCCCCATTTTTACAACCAAAACTTTATTTATAGATTTGGATTCCAAATAAGAGCGATTTATAATCATCATTATATTTATCAGAAATGTACTAAATAAAATGTTACCAATTAACTAGAAAATATTATTTGAAATAATACGTGGCTATTAAAAGAGACAATAAGAAAGTATGAGTAGTGAATATTCTGTGTTAATTTTATTTTCAGCTGCAATTTACTTACACTGCTAACCTATTTATTAACATTTGCCCTCAAATCTTATAAAATATTTTCTGACAAAAATTTAAATATATTTTATACTGAAAACATTTGTATAACGTTTAACACAGCAAGTTTACTTTAAGTCACTTTTCAAAAAATTTACAGAAATGCCTGTTCGGTAATGATTCATGAATGAAATATAATTAATTCAAATTAATCAAATGTAGTAGTGGATTTTTTATAGGGGGCCCATAAATTGTTTCGCCCCGGCCCAGGTTTTCTCTCTACGGTCCTGCAGCACATACAATACTATGCTCATTAGAAAAGAGAGCTAAACAATGCAATTATGTGAGTCCAAACATACATATGTATATGTATATAAATATAAACATGTTTGGACTATCAATAATTTATATTTATATACATATACATATGTATATGGGGTATTCCATCCCATTTCGACCAATTTTGAACCCGACCCCTTTAGAATTGGCTGAAAGCTTTTCTTCTTTTTCTAGCTTACGAAAGACGTTTTTCAGAAGTTTTTCACATTTTTTCATCCAACTCAAAAAAAGTTATGAAATTTAAAAAAAAAACACCGTTTTCTTACTTAACTTTTTCAAAAATTGACCGTGTGGAACCTTTTTTTTTTAAATGTTTGTTTTTAAATGTACTTTTCGGAAAAATTCAAAAAAAAATTTTAAAGTTTTTTTTTTGTAATTTTTCAGTTTTTCGAGATTTTTCGAATTTCGCCCCTTTTTTTTTTTTGTTTTCTCATAAAAAACTTCAATCAATTCTGCAATCATCCCCACTAATCCCGGAGTGGGCCGAGATTTTTTTTTTTATTTAATTGAAAAAAAAAACTTTAAAATTTTTTTTGTATTTTTTCCGAAAAGTACATTTAAAAACATATTAAAAAAAAAAAAATGATCCCAAACGGTCAATTTTTGAAAAAGTTATAGCATTTTGAAAAAAACACCGTTTTCCAACTCAAAATAAGTTTTAAATATTTTGTTTTTTTCAAAATGCTATAACTTTTTCAAAAATTGACCGTTTGGGATCATTTTTCTTTTAAAAAATAGTTTTTTAAATGTACTTTTCGGAAAAAATACAAAAAAAAAATTAAAGTTTTTTTTTTCAATTAAATAAAAAAAAAAAAATCTCGGCCCACTCCGGGATTAGTGGGGATGATTGCAGAATTGATTGAAGTTTTTTATGAGAGAAAAAAAGTGCGAAATTCGAAAAATCTCGAAAAACTGAAAAAAAACAAAAAAAAACTTTAAAAACTTTTTTGAATTTTTTCCGAAAAGTACATTTAAAATCAAACATTTAAAAAAAAGAAAAAGATCCCACACGGTCAATTTTTGAAAAAGTTATAGCATTTTGAAAACAAAAACGGTTTTTTTTCAAATTAATTACTTTTTTTGAGTTGGATGAAAAAATTTGAAACACTTCTGAAAAACGTCTTTCGTAAGCTAGAAAAAGAAGAAAAACTTTCAGCCTATTCTAAAAGGGTTCGAGTTCAAAATTGGTCGAAATGGGATGGAATACCCCATATACATATGTATATGTATGTAAATATAAATATTGATAGTCCAAACATGTTTATATTCATATACATATACATATTTATGTTTGGACTCTCAATAATTGCATTGTTTAGCTCTCTTTTCTAATGAGCATAGTATTGTATCTGCAGGGCGTAGAGAGAAAATCCGGGCCCGGGGCTAAACAATTTACGGCCCCCTATAAAAAATCCACTAATACATTTGATTAATTTGAATTAATTACGTTTCATTCCTGAATCATTACCCAGCACGCATTTCTGTATGTTTGTACCGTCAACAATGATTTGACTATTTGCACAAATACCTACTTACATATATTGGCGCTTCAAAATTATAAATTGATTAATACGGTGAGATTTTTGAGTAAGTGAAATACCCATATTTTCTTTATAAAAATATTTCATTTAGGCACTTCGGATTTACATAAATGTTATGGTCGCGCTGCTTCGCTTTGACGCTTTGACAGCGCGGCGTTTGCCTTGCCGCTTTGGAGCGACCAAAGAGTTCAGGTGTTATAATCTTCAAGGCATTTTGTTCGAGTGAAAAGCAACTCAAAGGGGCTCATTTTCTTTGCGAAGTCTGATTTCCAAAGTGATAAGTCCACAATTATATACATATGATTAAATCACAAGAGGTTTGCTCTGTAGAATAGAACTAAATCCATAGACAATAGGATTTTTTCTCCTTTTTTTTTAGCTTATTTATAATGGTTTTATACTCAGATTGTAAAGAATAACTTAACTTTTTGTTCCACTTTACTTTTACTTTTGGTTAAACCATGTAGGCTACTTAGTGAAACAATGCCGTTTCGAAAATACCCAATCTCAGAAACCTTTCCAAAAACGCCTTAAATCAGATTTTTTTTGAAGAACGCCCTATATCAGAATTGGGATGAAGAACGCCCTGTCTCAGAATTTCTTTAAATGGCCTCAATATATGTACTTGGGGTAAAGCCGTTTATGAAAAAGGATTCTATGATGTGCGTTCTTCAAGATAGATCATTTTTTAGAGAAATTCCCATACACGACGTTGCTTAGCTGAATTCTGAGAAAGGAAGCTTTTGAAGAAAATTCTAATATATATGGCGTTTTCAAATAAATTTTGAGGCAAGGCAGTTTTGAAACGGCAGCCCAAGTAAGGTGATATTCCAATCATTCGTTCATATACGGATTATCCTCTTCAAAAGGCAAATGCTTCCTTAACCAATTTAAATTTTTATAATAATTGCAAACATGCTCATGAAAAGCTTTCATTTGATATATATTTCATTTATGTACGTATTGTAGTTTAGCCTAGCTAAGCGCATATTACGATAAATCATAAAATAAAATAGTGTGCACTTTTTCTAAAAATGGTGGATTCCCTCGTCACTCGATACACCAAAAAAATCTTTCCAGAAAAATATTTATTCTTTCATTGGTATATACTGCCTCTATTACTTACATTCACCGTTAAGAACGATATTTTTATACCCAGCTGTAATTGTACAAAGGCCATTATAACTTTGATTGGATAACGGTTGGTTGTACAGGTATAAAGGAATCGAGATACCTAGATATTGACTTCCATATATCAAAATCATCAGTATCGAAAAAAAAATTGATTAAGCCATGTCCGCCCGACTGTCCGTCAGTCCGTCTAAACATTAACACAATTACTTGAATAAATATTGAGATATCTACGCCAAATTTGGTACACGAGCTTATCTGGACCTAGAATAGATTGGTATTGAAAATGAGCGAAATCCGATGATAACCACGCCTACCTTATATATATACTAGCAGACCCTGCCATGTTTTGGCCTATATATCGAGACCCTAGTCACTCAGCTGTGTAAAAGTTACTCTGTATTATGGAACGCATCATCAGCTTCAATTTGATACCCATAAAATAAAAACACATTCTAGGTGTATCCGGGTCCACGTTTTGGGCTATATCTCGAGACCCCAGCCTCCCAGTTGTATGAAAATTATCCTGTACTATAGCACTCATCAACAGCTTTCATTTGATATCCATATTGTATAAACACATTCTAGGGGTACCCGGGTCCACGTTTTGGGCTATATCTCGAGACCCCAGCCTCCCAGTTTTATGAAAATGACCCTGTACTTTAGCACTCATCAACAGCTTTCATTTGATATCCATATTGTATAAACACATTCTAGGGGTACACGAGTCCCCGTTTTTGGTAATATCTCGAAACACTAGCCTCTCAGTTGTAGTAAAATTATCCTGTACTATAGCACTCATGGACAGATTTCATTTGATATCCATATTGTATAAACACATTCCAGGGGTACCCGGTTCTACGTTTTGGGCTATATCTCGAGACCCTAGCCTTCCAGTTGTATGAAAATTATCCTGTACTTTAGCACTCATCAACAGCTTTCATTTGATATCCATATTGTATAAACACATTCTAGGGGTACCCGGGTCCACGTTTTTGGCTATATCTCGAGACCCCAGCCTCCCAGTTTTATGAAAATTACCCTGTACTTTAGCACTCATCAACAGCTTTCATTTGATATCCATATTGTATAAACACATTCTAGGGGTACCCGGGTCCACGTTTTGGGCTATATCTCGAGACCCCAGCCTCCCAGTTGTATGAAAATTATCCTGTACTATAGCACTCATCAACAGCTTTCATTTGATATCCATATTGTATAAACACATTCTAGGGGTACCCGGGTCCACGTTTTGGGCTATATCTCGAGACCCCAGCCTCCCAGTTTTATGAAAATGACCCTGTACTTTAGCACTCATCAACAGCTTTCATTTGATATCCATATTGTATAAACACATTCTAGGGGTACACGAGTCCCCGTTTTTGGTAATATCTCGAAACACTAGCCTCTCAGTTGTAGTAAAATTATCCTGTACTATAGCACTCATGGACAGATTTCATTTGATATCCATATTGTATAAACACATTCCAGGGGTACCCGGTTCCACGTTTTGGGCTATATCTCGAGACCCTAGCCTTCCAGTTGTATGAAAATTATCCTGTACTTTAGCACTCATCAACAGCTTTCATTTGATATCCATATTGTATAAACACATTCTAGGGGTACCCGGGTCCACGTTTTAGGCTATATCTAGAGACCCTAGCCTCCCAGTAGTATGAAAATTATCCTGTACTATAGCACTCATCAACAGCTTTCATTTGATATCCTTATTGTATAAACACATTCTAGGGGTACCCGGGTCCACGTTTTGATCTCAAGACCCTATGCACGTAGCGAAAAAAAGGTTGACGTTGGCCGATTCTCAGACCTACCCAATATGCTCACAAAATTTCATGAGCATCGGTTCAGCCGTTTCGGAGGATTTGAGCCTCTAAAACCGTGACGGAAGAATTTTATATATTAGATAACATTTTGGAAAACACAAAACCCTGATTATTTAGTAAATAATGGACTGATATTGACATTCTTGATAACAATTTGGAAAAATTGTTTGAAACGGGCGTGGCACAAATATTATTATTCATAAATCAAAAATCGTTAAACCTATCGTAACAACATTCGGCAGAGAGGTTGCCTTTACTATAAAGAACGCTTTGAAGAAAAATTTACGAAATCGGTTAATGACCACGCCCACTTTTATATAAAAGATTTTTAGAAGGGTCGTGGACGAATAAAATAAGCAATATCTTTGCAAAAAAGAGCTGTGTATCAATGGTATTTCATTTCCAAAGTGGATTCATAACAATAAATAGGAAAAACTTCAAATTTAAAAAAATGGGCGTGGCACCCCCCCCCCCTTTTTATTACTAAGCAATTTTCTTTGTTTCGGGAGCCATTACAAGAAGAAAAATTAGTTCAGAATAGAACCAACCTTGTAACACTATTAAGCACTCAAAACAAACAACAACAGCATTTCAGCTGGGTATGTAATCTTCGGTTTCATCCGAACTTAGACTTCCTTACTTGTTTAAAATTAATAAATTTAAAAAGCATAACTAAACTAAATAATTTAATAATTAATTAAATACTGTGGCGAATATTAGCATTTCTAACATCACTATGCTGTTAGTAAATAAACACAATGACTCATATATAGAAGGCAACGAAGAATATTCCACATACATAACCAGCAACTTGAAGCGAAGAGATTAGTCAGCAGATAAGAGCGAAGAAGAAGGAGAAACAATCAAATATCACGTTATCATCAGTTAATAACAGAAGCTGTTACTCATACATACACATACATATAGCTAGAATAAAAACATAAACTAAAGATATACACATGTATGTAGCTAAAAAAAAAAATATGAGATTCAACTATTCCAGAAGGCATGTTCGTGAAAAGTCTATACCTTAGGAGAAATAGGTGAAGGAGGCTAGCTGAGACTATAAAAGCAGCGCGGTGCAAGCATAATCAGTCAGTCTGATTTTAACACGCTTTAGCGAAATACGCGATAATTTTAATTGTGAAGTACTAAATAAAAACCATGGCAAATACTGAATACTCGAGTTGTTTATTCGACAGTTCAGCGATTCGAATGTTAACAGAAGGTGCATAAATATCAGAAATTTCAGAAAACTCGTTACAATACTAACAAACCTGCTCTGTCAGCTTTATGCAAATAATGCAAAACTCATTGTAGCCTTAGGGATTTCTTACACTGAGCACGAATATTTGCTCGAAAAATTTAAATGGTACCCGTATTTCCATAAAATGGAGTCAAAGTTCTCAAAGTGATATAATTTGAAAATACCCACTCTATAACATGGTTTCCAACTCTCTTAAAGAACAAAGTTCAGATTGCATTTTCTAATGTATAAAGTTATTGTAAGATCTCTTTATCTTTTGATGAACTTTTGCGTGTCTTCTAGTGGCTTTGAGGAAGCCTTAGATTCACGATCCGGTCCGCTTTCTTTTTAATTTTTTTTGTTCGTAAGTGAACCTGGCAACCCTTTTATTAAAAAAAATTGCTTATGGTGTAATTTCCTTAAAATTTGACACAGGGATATTTATTTGATGGCTTATTACTTGAAAAACTATGACTTCCGAAAAGTGTACCAAAGACCGATGTATATATTTCAAAAAATCCACCTCTTTGACCAAATTCACATTTGAGAAACTTTTATTTCCATGAGGAGGACCAGGGACCGACCTATTTGAAATAAATCCTGTTTATGCTGCGATTTGCTTGAAATGAAGTAGAGGGATTCTGATCCGCCAAAATTAACACTAGTGAACATGTGAAAGGGGGAAGATGCGGAGGAGATCTAGAAACAACTTGGCTAAAACCGGGAAGAACTGTTCCTAAAATTTTTCTTTTAAATGGGGAAAATTTCAATGTAATGAGTGAGAACTTCTCACTTTTTGCATAAAACTTTTCATTTATTCGAAGAAAAGTTTTTCATTTTATTCAATCAAGAATACTTGATTCACAATATTTACATGAACGAGTTAGCCCCATGCTAAAATAATTTCAAGGTTAGTTCATTTGTTGTATACAATATGACTAACCTTGCCATATTGTTTAAATTGAAAAATGGGAATTTTTAACGATTTTTTGGGAGTTTTACTATTTCAAGATTCAAAAAACAGGAAAGTCGTCCTGCTCCCTTATATACAACCTGTGACCGAATGCAGCTTTTTAAATCACAATAGTTCCGAATTAAAACAATAAATGTGAAAAACTTCGAATTTAAAAAAATGGACGTGGTACCGCCCCTTTTATGACTAAGCCATTTTCTATGTTTCGGGAGCCATAATTCGAAGAAAAATTAGTTAAAAATAGAACCATATGCATATGTATTATTGCTCAGCCTTGTAACACTATTGAGCATACAAAACAAACAACAGCAGCATTTCAAGTGTACAGTTGGGTATATAATGTTCGGTTTCATCCGAACTTAGACTTCCTTACTTGTTTTTTTTTATAAATTTAGCTTCACGCCTTATTCTCGCCCGCTCAATTTTTCGTAAATTTTTGCATCTTTTCGATGATCCCCATGGCAGAAACCCCGGAAACTCTGATACTTCGTTCACTGTAAAGGGCTCCTTCCACACTAATTTGACACTTCGGCGAGTGTCAGACTTTAGTCAGTGTTATATCTTAATTGTAAACCTATACAATTCTTATGATTTTCAGCAAACTGCAACCGAGCCAATTTGTGACGTGGTAAAAGCCAGCAGAATTTATATCTTGACTAAAGGTTTACTGCACTCTTAATTTCTTTCCATATTCTGTAGGATTTATCTAAAATATGTGAATGGTAATTTTACTTCGATTGACTTTTATCGCTATCTCACGAATTCTACAGCGCTCTTCAGACGTAAACCCTCTTGACATGGTGTCCTATAAATTTATGATTCAAACATAAAATTACTAATTTCTTGGTAAAATCTATCTTATGCTACGTTTCCACCAAACCCAAACTCCGTGTTTGCCAATTTTTTTATGCAAAATATCTCTTGGCAGAAATACAACTTTTGATTTTTGCTGTCGCATTATTGATACCGAAGTTAAAACTTGTTTTTCGATAGCTTTCGCGATATTTTTAGACATGTTTTAACAATCTTACGAAACTGGCAAACACGGAGTTTGGGTTTGGTGGAAATGTAGTATTACCTTAAAAGTTTTCAGAATTTCGAAATGCTCATAAAAATATTGCACAATAACCACGAAACCGGAAAAAGTTTTTCACTCTCACGCTTGTCCCTTATGACTATTTCTATCTCACAATTCAAGCTCCATACTACACTCAAACGTCATAGGAAATTAAGCGAATTTAAAAGCAGTTTTAATCCTCCTGGCAGTTCAGAAACACATTTAAGTCAGAGTTTGATTAGGCCCAACCATACATCTATATTGGGTTCCCCGTCATAAGGAGATAGAGAATAACGAATAGGCCGATGAGATAATAAAGGAGGAGGCAGAAATAAAAAGGAGAGAGGAGTTGATTATGATCCATCAAGCAGAAAAGGCGCGAACAGAAGTGCGTATATGCTAATTCTACAGAACTTTGTAATTAGATTCACAAAGTTGCTCGTATCTCTATCAGCAGATGTAGGAAGTGCGAACTGCAGAAAGAAACCTTTTAGTACGTTCTGTGTTCATGTCCTGCGCTCGCCAGGTCAAGGCTTCAGCTTTTGGGTGCGGCAGAGACAGCAATTAAGTTAGATCCTAAGAAACTTCTAGTATTTGCCAATAGGGGTTATTCTATAACATAAGTCCTGGCACATAATTGGGGCAATTTGTTTGGTCGTCAAACCATGGACATATTCAGTCTATGTGAGGTTTTTATTGACCGGCCATTTCAACCTAACTTTGCTTACAAATTTACGAGCCACGTATCAGTTCAACTTTTTTTTGTATGAAAAGCTGATTTAATAAATTTTTTCGCGGCATAGGCAAAAGTTTATCTTTCAAACCGCCTTTTGTTTAAAAAGAGTTTTGCAACTTTTCAACATGTTGCTTAAACAAATCACAAAAAGCAAATAGTTTTGAAAAAATTATAAACTTATAATTTTCGCGTATAATTACATATTACACGTCCACCCAAATGATAAGTATTTATTGTTGGCGATTATGTAAGCTTTACGTCGACCTGCCAGGCACCAGAAAAACAAGTGCTTCGCAGTTATAAAATAGACATTTCAATAAACACAGCACGAGTGGAAAAAATAGCTTCGAAATATTTATAAATGAAATATCTATAAATTTTTACTAATAAAGAAGAAGAAGAATAAGCAAACTAGCAAAAGCGCTTAAAATAAAATATATGTTCAACAGCAATATTTAAAGACTGAACCCATGAGCGACTGCTGAGTGCCATAGTGGCTGATTGACTTAGTGACTGACTGGTTGGCATTCTTCCTATATTATATGCAATCCTCATAGTACATTCACAGAGCCGCAGAGAGCCGAGCCGAGCCCCTGGGACAATTCGCGATTACGTGCCCGCCTAAAAAATAAACTGAATCCAGTAAAAAAAATTACATAACATACATAAATTTTTCAATTCACATTGTCAGTTTTATTTCATATAAAATAAGATTTACTGGAGCACTTACATAAATGAAATGTTAGATTTCATTGTTTGATTTGCTTACACTAACTTTTTCTATATATGTACTTTTTAAGAGCTTGAATCAGCCAAGGAAAACCTTCCGTGCTTTTTGTTCTGCGAATATGGAAATTACCGATTCAAAACTAATGTTGTGAGCAAGGCTGGACTCCAACGCCAATGTTCCAAGGCTTGTCAAGCAATGTTGGCTCATAATAGAACGTAAACAATTTTTCACGCGAGACAATAGACTAAAAGAACGCTCCCCTTCAGCCACACTGACTGGAAGTGTGCAAAATATTCTTAATGCTATGCAGATGTTAGGAAATAATACTTCCATTTTTAAGACAGAAATTTGTTCAGAAGTTGAAATGGTAGCAGCGAATCACATCCCAAATTTGCTAAATGGATGGCTTTGAGATGAATGATTTCATCTATTAGATCCGTAGAAATATCGATGCCATTAATCATGCAGAATGCCGCTGACTTTTCTCTGAGCTCTTCTTCCGTAAATTTAATCGCAATGTCATTTGCGGCTTCGTAACGTCTTGCCATATTACCAATCAAGCAGTCCAAAAGAACGTAAAAAGCTTCGCCAGGTAACTCATCGAACTACCGCTTTCTTATCTTCCTTCTTTTCTCTGCGAAGGTATTCACAACTCCTATACTCCCTGCTAGAACCATACAATCTTGAAGTATGATCGACCATTGATCCCCGAACTTCTTCAACTCATCAATCAGGATACGTATATTTTCGGTTTCCACGTCCAGTGTGGCATTTCTAACTTGCAGGACCAGATTTCGATGGTTGATTACCGTCAACACTCTGAGCCAAATGGAGCCTAATAAGGTACACTCAAATTTCCCCATATTTGCTTCAACACCTTTCAAATCCGGTACTGCTTCTGAACTCAGATGCAAAAGCTTGATTTCATCAATAGCTTTTAACATTTGGGGAAGGAGCAATTAGTTTTTTCCTTGAGAATTTCCCATCTCTGAGGGCTTGCGCTAAAGATATTATACAATTTCTGCATAAAACCGAAAAATGTGATGACTTCTACAAAACATTCAGCAGCTTGGACTCCACATAAATTTAAACTATGATAAGCACAAGGTGCAAATATTTCCAGGGAGTTATCCCTTAGAATATGACTGCGCTCTTTTGTAATGACCGCTCATATTACTGCCATTATCATACCCTTACCCACGACAGTCATCCAGGGGAGTATTGTTAGTTGAAGCATTTTTGACAGATAGCACTTATAAAATTGTGTCAAAAACGTTTATCTAATTTAAAATCACATTTTATTTCGACTATGACTATGCCCCATAGTATTTGATTGGATGCTTATGATTTTAGTTTAGTGATTTTAAATTTTAAAATAATTTTGCGTAGCAACAAAATATGTATGTATCTATGAAATCCCTGTTAGATTACTTTAAATACTACTTTGCCTTTGCCGGGCCCCCAAAAACCTTCCAAGCCCCAGGGCAATTGCCCTGGCTGCCACCCCCCCCCCCCCCCTCTCCCCAGCCCTGTACATTCAGTGTAGTGGGTGAGTGACCAAATGACTTTGACAGGGTGTCTGACTGCCGACTAGTCTTACTGACTCTCTGACTGACTGATTTCCTAAGCGCTCATAGCTGGCAATTTATTTTGTTCTCACATTTTCTAACTGCTTGCATTGGCTTGTGTCCGCCTGCTGGCTTTTTAATGCTCATTTGTCGGTTTACTTTGTTTGATTGGCGCTTTTGCTTCATTGCCTGCGTTTGGCGCTTAACTAATTTTTCTACGCAAAAGGTGAAGTTAAATGAAAATGCATAAATATCAACAAAGTCAAAACTCCAAACGCATTCGTTGCGCTTATTTAGTTTTTTCGTACCTTCTTTTGCCTCATTTGCCACATCTGCACTGCATCCTATATCATATATATTTATCTTCGGTTAAAATCAGCTATTTTGCTTGAAATTCTTTTTCAGCGTGTTGCCTATCTTGTTAATTTTGCTGTTTATTTTTATACTCAGTTGAGCAGAGCTCACAGAGTATATTAACTTTGATTGGATAACGGTTGGTTGTACAGGTATAAAGGAATCGAGATAGATATAGACTTCCATATATCAAAATCATCAGTATCGAAAAAAAATTTGATTGAGCCATGTCCGTCCGTCCGTCCGTCCGTCTGTCCGTTAACACGATAATTTGAGTAAATTTTGAGGTATCTTGATGAAATTTGGTATGTAGATTTCTGGGCACTATTAGTAAGATTTTGGACAATGGGCGTGGCACCGCCCACTTTTACAAGAAGGTAATTTAAAAGTTTTCCAAGCTGTAATTTGGCAGTCGTTGAAGATATCATGATGAAATTTGGCAGGAACGTTACTACTATTACTATATATGTGCTAAATAAAAATTAGCAAAATTGGATGAAGAACACGCCCACTTTTTAAAAAAAAGTTTTTAAATTCAAATTTTAACAAAAATTTAATATCTTTACTGTATATAAGTAAATTAAGTCAAAATTCAACTCCAGTAATAATAAGATGCAACAAAATACAAAAATAAAAGAAGATTTCAAAATGGGCGTGGCTCCGCCCATTTTCATTTAGTTTGTCTAGAATACTTTTAATGCCATAAGTCGAACAAAAATTTACCAATCCTTCTCAAATTTAGTAGGGGCACAGATTCTATGACTGTTCTCTGTGAAAATGGGCGAAATTGGTGGAAGCCACGCCCATTTTTTATACACAGCCCACCGTCTGTCCTTCCGCTCGGCCGTTAACACAATAACTTGAGCAAAAACCGATATATCTTTAATAAACTTAGCCCACGTACTTACCTGAACTCACTTTATCTTGGTATAAAAAATGGCCAAAATTCGACCATAACCACGCCCACTTTATCGATATCGAAAATTACGAAAAATGAAAAAAATGCCATAATTCTATACCAAATACGAAAAAAGGGATGAAACATGGTAACTGGATTGGTTTATTGACGCAAAAATATCTTTGGAAAAAACTTTGTAAAATGGGTGTGACACCTACCATATTAAGTAGAAGAAAATGAAAAAGTTCTACAAGGCGAAATCAACAGCCCTTGGAATCTTGGCAGGAATACTGTTAGTGGTATTGCATATATAAATAAATTAGCAGTACCCGACAGATGATTTTCTGGATCACCTGGTCCACATTTTGTCGATATCGCGAGAACGCCTTCACATATACATCTAAGGGCCACTCGATTTTAAAACCCTCATTAATACCTTTAATTTGATATCCATATCGTACAAACACATTCTAGAGTCACCCTTGCCCACCCTAATGGCGATATCTCGAAAAGGCGTCCACCTATAGACCTAATGCCCACTCCCTCTTAAAATGCTCAGTAACACCTTTCGTTTGATACCCATATCGTACAAACATTCTAGAGTCATCGCTGGCCCACCCTAATGGCGATATCTCGAAAAGGCGTCCACCTATAGACCTAATGTCCACTCCCTCTTAAAATGCTCAGTAACACCTTTCGTTTGATACCCATATCGTACAAACATTCTAGAGTCACCCCTGGCCCACCCTAATGGCGATATCTCGAAAACGCGTCCACCTATAGACCTAATGCCCACTCCCTCTTAAAATGCTCAGTAACACCTTTCGTTTGATACCCATATCGTACAAACATTCTAGAGTCACCCTTGGTCCACCTTTATGGCGATATCTCGAAAAGGCGTCCACCTATAGAACTAAGGATTACTCCCTTTTAAAATACTCATTGCCACCTTGCATTTGATACCCATATCGTACAAACACATTCTAGAGTCACCCTGGCCCACCCTAATGGCGATATCTCGAAGAGGCGTCCACCTATAGACCTAATGCCCACTCCCTCTTAAAATGCTCAGTAACACCTTTCGTTTGATACCCATATCGTACAAACACATCCTAGAGTCACCCCTGGACCACCCTAATGACGATATCTCGAAAAGGCGTCCACCTATAGACCTCATGCCCACTCCCTCTTAAAATGCTCAGTAACACCTTTCGTTTGATACCCATATCGTACAAACATTCTAGAGTCACCCCTGGCCCACCCTAATGGCGATATCTCGAAAAGGCGTCCACCTATAGAACTAAGGATTACTCCCTTTTAAAATACTCATTACCATCTTTCATTTGATACCCATATCATACAACCACATTCCAGGGTTACCCTAGGTTCATTTTCCTACATGGTGATTTTCCTTATTTTGTCTCCATAGCTCTCAACTTAGTATGTAATGTTCGGTTACATCCGAATTTAGCCTTCCTTACTTGTTTTTTTTTTTTGGTTTTTTTTCCCCGATGTTGTTGCGATAGTACGCATGCAATGTGGCGATTAACTTGGAATACAATTTTCGTGGGCGTTCGATGTCAATAGGTTAAATGCCTTCACCTCGCTGCGCATGCGCATGAGCTTTTGACACTTATTTCTTAATAGACATCCACTCACTCTTTTGTGTCCGAGTAGGTTTGTATGTGTGTATAGCTTTTGTGATGACACTGCCTGCTAAGGCCTAGAAGAGAAAACGGTGTTGTTAAAATATGCTGACAATGTAATCATAAATTACGCGTTTGCCCAAATTATATAATTCTTTATTGTATCGATTTTTGGTGCTGTTAATTTCTGATTAAATTCTTATATATATATTGGCGGCCACCAAGGTATAGCCCTAACGAAGCTACCCGTCAGCCATCGGCCAACCTAACCACCTCGACAATATAAACGCAGCACCAGTGTGGCACGGATCTAAAATGACCCACCAAACTTGAAAAAGAAGCGGTAAAGATGGGTTTGATGGTGAATGAGGACAAACCGAAGTACCTGCTGTCATCCAGCATAGAGTCAGCGCATACGCGACTTGGAAACCACGCTATTGTTGGCAGCCATAATTTCGAAATAGTAAAAGACTTCGTTTATTTGGGAACCAGCATCAACACTAGCAACAATATCAGCACTGAAACACAGCGAAGAATCAATCTTGCTAATAAATGCTACCTTGGACTAGGTAGGCAATTGAAAAGTAAAGTCCTCTCTCGGCGAACGAAAATCATACTCTACAAGTCACTTATCGAACCCGTCCTGCTATATGGGGCAGCAGTATGGACCATGACATCAGCAGATGAAGCGGCTTTGGGAGTGTTCGAGAGAAAAGTTCTTCGAAAGATTTATGGACCTCTACGCATTGGCGATGGCGAGTACCGAAGAAGATTTAATGATGAGCTGTACGAGCTATACGCAGACATCAACATAGTCCAGCGAATTAAAATGCAGCGGCTGCGCTGGCTACGCCATGTTATGCGAATGAAAGATGATGCTCCGGCCAAGAAAGTGTTTCTATCGGAACCCGCCTATGGAAGCAGAGGTAGAGGGCGGCCCCCACTCCGTTGGAAGGACCAGGTGGAATACGATTTAAACTCCCTTGGTGTGACCAATTGGCGCCGGTTGGCGGAGCGAAGGAGCGACTGATAAATGAATCAAAAATTGTATTTTAAGAGATTTTCTTTCACTTGAATCGCAAAATTCGCCAAAAAGCGCCAAACTGTATTTAGCGTTTTAAGGCAATGGAGATTTAGCTTTTGCGTCGTTCAGAATCCAGCTGAAGGAACTCTGCTTGGCACAAATACTGTGGTTGATTAATATTCTGCATGACCAAATTTAATTTGTTTCAATTTTGAGATGATTTTTTAATATTTCTAAGGCGTGCGTTTAGTAATTTTAAATGTTTTCAATTTTTATGACTTTCAGTTATTTTTCAAAATAGCAATTCAGTAAACCTTGTTTGAAGGTTCATATGCCTCAACTCCATCTACCGACCGTAAGTTTAATGCGGGCAGTGATTAATTTGCGGTAATTTATTAGGCAAATGGAACTTAATTATTTTTGGAGCAACAGAATTTTTCAAAGTTTCTTTCCTTTTGATGTTTAAATAATCTTCTAGCTATAATTTGTGGTGCATTTATTTGCTAGAGGTGAGCATTTCATAATCTAAAGCTCATTTATTTAGTTTCATTTTCGTAATCGGACGGTTCGTATATTGAATTTTGCATATCATAAACTGTCATTTACTGCATCGATTAACAATTTTTTCGCTTCGTTTTCTAGCTTTGGAACCATAAATGTCAACAGCAAATGTTGCACTAATTTGGCATAAATGTTGCAAGTAATTGCTATAGATATTGAATGCTTGATAGACGGCACAATTGGTGGTATTAAATTACGTTTATGTCTATCTGTTGCATCTTGAGTCAATTTGTGCCGCTTTATATTAAATTGTGTGGTATTTATTTCTGTATTACAAGCAAAACTGGTTAAAATTAAAACAAATAGATTATATGTATGACCTCAGAGTCTTCTCTGTTTTGCTATAAAGTAAAATTCACTTGAGAACAACATGACAAAAACACTTAGAGGATTTTATTAAATTTATACTTCATTGCGTACAAGGAGTGGAAGTTTCTGCCATAAAGCTGACTCTCCATTGTATATCTACGCTGAAAGTACGTGTGCCGCTTTTCTTAGAGCCAATGGCATCAAGATTATCAGTAACAAATTAATTTCGCCGCTTACATGTGCTTCTGAATTAACTTCGCCAACATTATCATAATTTTCATTAACTAGCGCTCCCAAGGTCTAAACAAATTTGGCCGTTTCTCAACAGGTCACGTCAGCTATATTTGTTTCGCGATAATCGATTCCAATTGGGAGCACCAAGGACCTTTTAGTTTTCCTCCATCTGCCTCTCCAAACTCAATGGAGTTCTCCCTATTTCTCTGTTTTAAGTTCAGTTGATGATGCAAATACTCTCTTGGCCTCTTTTTTCCATTCGCATAACATGGCCTAACCAGCAAATTTTTTGGCTTCTACTCCTTGCATTATCTACATATCTGCGTGAAGCTTATACAGCTCATAATTTAACCAAATTCGATACATGCCATCGGCTCCACGGACAGGACCGTAAATCTTGCGGTTTTCTCTCGAACACTTCAAGAGCCATTATATCTTCTCTCGACACCGTCCATGATTCCCAACCATTCATCGGGTTAGGTATGACCAGCCACTTTTAGGGTGTGAGTTGTGTACGCTAAGAGAGGGATTTGCTTTGCAATAGCGTTTGGTCTTACAATTGCAAAAAACTTTCGCCTTGACGCTATACTTAACATTTCTCAATGGGTTGATCGAGTTCGCCGCGTATCGAAATATGGTCACCTTATTCACTGAGTTTAAGCATAACGTGATGAATCAAGCTTCTTGACTGTCTGCAGATCAAATAAATTGAGCTCAATTTGTTCACGTTTTTCTTGTTATAGATGTAGCGCCAAAGGAAATACCTGCAGATTTTAGCGAGCGTTATCGATATTGATGGTCTTTTGCCGAATATAGATCTGGTACGTTCCGGTAAAAAGAACTTATACCCTTTCATCTCGGTAACCATTTAATATGAGCACAATGACCCTTGTAAACTATTGCATCCCCATCTTCTAAATCAATGAGCAACTGCGGACCAAAGCCGCGACTGCTAAAGAAACAGGATTCGCCACGGGTTGGTGAGATTGAAAATTGGATTCGAGAAGCTATAAATTACGAAGGCAACCCCTTGAAAGGGTTATGCTATACATTATATTTAATCGTATAATATTTCTCACAATATTTACATGTACGGGTTAGCTTTTTGAATATGTACACATGCGCCTGAGATTCGAAAGCGACAATTGAGGAGGGTTGGCACCAGCATACCGAAATGGCAGAACATACTATACGCGTATTTACTGATGCTTCCAAATGAACTGAAGGGGTCGGGTCTGCTGTCTGGATTTAGAAATAAGAAGATCCTACAACCTGCCAGATAGTTGCAACCTCTTTCAAGCGGAAATTATAGCCGAGAAGAAAGCAGCAGCAATTCTGGAGGAAGCTTGCTTAAGCTGCATTTGTGTCAACTTATATATTGATAGTTGTGCGGCAGTTAAGGCAATCATATCATAAAATAATACATCAAGAAGTGCCCTGGAATGCAAAGGAACATTGGAGCAACTTTGCTCAGGCCAGACCATACATTTGTACAGGTTTTACGGTCGTAAAGGGATAAAAGGTAACGAAAAGGCCGATGAGTTGAAAAGGACGGATGAAGCATTCGCTGAATCAGTGGTAAACATTCCAATCAGTTTAAGAAAAATCAAAAAGAGACAGGAGTTGCATATGATCCATCAAGCAGGAAAGGCATGGACAGAAGCGCGAGCTGCAAATTTTTTAAGACCATGCGCAAATCATAGGATATTAGACTCAAAAAGAGGCTCATATCTCTGAAGAGAGAAGACATAAGGCTCACAATGGGCATATTATCTGGACAATACATTTTGATGTCACATGCTTAAAAGTTAGGCCCTGTCATTGACATTAGATGTAGAAAGTGCGAGCTGAAGGAATAAATGGGTGAGTCTGTGTCGAGTCCTGCGCTCGCCAGGTCAAGGCTCCAGCTATTAGAGGCGGAAGGGTTGTCAGGTTTCAAGGCAGCAATTAAGCTAGATCCTAGAAAACTTCTAGCTGTTGTTGGTGTTGTAGCGATAAGGACACTCCCCGAAGACCCTGGGGACTGTTATCGATGTTGATGGTCCTTTTCTGGATGCAGATCCGGTACGTTTCGGTAAAAAGCACCATTAACGTACTAACTCGGCCATCTCCGGAACGATTTGGTATGACCATATGAAACCATCTAGGCCATCCCGCCCTCCCACGCCGTAGATCAGTGGTGGAACTTGGGGTCGCGGGTAAATCGACTGCTAACTAAACAGGATTCGCCGCGGGTAGGCGAGGTTGACAATTGGGCTGGATAAGCTATATATTGCTCTGGAAACCCCTTAAACGAGTTGTGCTACACTTGAATCAACTTGGTACTATAGTTGAGAAAATTACTAGTATGGATTAAGAGAAGCGTATCTATTGCGCAAAATCTATCCCAACATGTTTTATGCCGGCTCCGAACGGAAACTACAAGGCAGATGAATTTGCACTGAGAAACTTTTCATGGCAGGGTGGCACGGTGTGTTTGCCAAATCACTTCCGAGTGGCGACTCCTTTTTTTTTTTTAATTGAAAAACCTTTTTTCTCAATGTTCGATAATTTGCCCTCGAGTTGAACTCACGACCCTCGGCCGCGTTTAAAGTTGGTGAATGATAATCAATGGAGCTGGTTTCCAGTGGCGTAGTAAGGGGGGGTGGGGGGGGGGGGGGGGGGCAGGGTGATATCTTTCCCTGGGCGCTACTCACAGGGGGGCACCAAATGGTCCGCAAAGCAGAACTTCCTGGATAATTTGTATTTTTATTATAACTGATTTCTGGAAAATATTGATTTCTGGAACAAATTTTCTATACTAAAAAATCTATGCATATATCCGAAGCACTTGCGACAGGTTGTGGAATAATTGAAAGCATATATATTTTTTTCTCACGTTCAACGTAACGATGGGTTATTCATATAGTAAAACGTGTAAGAAGGTGCCGCAAAATGCCCGGAGAATCGGCTAGAGATATTGGTCTTTCCGCAGAATGTGAAATTTACACGACTAAAAGACCTTAGTTTTAGATTTGGATTTCTCTTATCCGTTGGAAATTTGTTAAACAAGGATAACAACGACTTAGAAAGAAATTGTAAAAACTTGGGTGAATTTCATAATACACTTTTCGATAGAACAGAACTTTTTATCGAGATATGTGACTGCAAAATTTTGCTTCGCAGTAGAAAAGAAATTGAACCTAAAACTCCCTTAGAATTACTGACTTTTATAATGTCGTATGGAGAAGATGTTTTTCCACACTCGCGGGTGGCACTTCAAATACTCTTGCCTATCTAAGTGTAAATTGCTAGCTGCAAACGTTCATTCAGCAAATTAATACTGATTTTGACATATTTACGATCAACGATGGGGCAAGGTCGTCTAAGTGTGGAAAAAGAAAAATCATAAATTTTGATGATATCATTGATATATTTTTTCCTCAAATCAAGACAAATGTGCACATAAATAGATATTAGTTTTACTAATGTATTATAATTAGCACCTGGGCAGCTTTGCTCGGTAATGTTCGATGCCGCACAACATACTTTGTTCTACATTTCGAAATTTACTATTTCGGATGTACGCTGCCGCTGACCCTCAAGTCGTTGTTCTCGGTCTACGATACATTCGTTGGCCCTGCGTTGATAGCACGCTGCCGCAATTTCTGCAAACGTTGTGTACGCTGCTCATCACTTTCGGAATTTACTCTTTCTAATGTACGCTGCCGCTGATCCTCAAGCCGTTGGTATCTCTCTTCGATATTTTCAGTGGCCCTACGTATGGATGCACGTTGACGCAAATCCTCCAAATGCTGCGTACGTTCCTCGAATGGTTCGTTAGCTAACCACTGCGCCTTGCGCAAACGGTTTTGCTTCCTGGCAACATAAGATTTTTCTTCACTTAAACTTTTTGTTATATTTTCCAAGCATCTCGATTTTGCAGCATGTGTAGAGCGTTGTGCTGGCAACGTTTCTCGAGTATCTTCATGCGCCGAATTATTAATTTCAAACATTTTTTTAGGTATACACTATAAAAATCTCACAATTTTATTACGTTCCAAAAACTTGTAAATTTCACGAATGACAACTATCAGTTAGTTTAATTAACCCCACGATTCTGAGCGTTACCGGTAAAATAGTTCCCAGAATATTATGTAACCGAATATCGTTACCAGTTCTTTTATCCGCGATTCTGGCCCAAGTGGTATCGTTGTCATCACCGAAAAAATCACCAGTGTCTGTGGAGAAATTCGGAAGGGTAGCTTTCTTCGCTTTCACGGTTGCGACTTTGGGCAATTTAGACTAAAAATGGTCCCTTCCAACCCCATTTGGTCTGCTGGTCCCTTTTCTTCAATTTTGGTTCTTTTTTGGCAGTAGACACGATTGGTACTTTTCTTTCTTTTCCACTCAGGTAAAAATTCACAATATTACCCAAAAATTCGCCACAATTTCTTTAGCCCCATTAATTTTGAATTTACTTCAATGAAACTCTCACCATAAAAAAATGCTCAGTCAATAAAATGTATCAGAACAATAACATTTCACCTAGGATATAATTTATGCCAGGCATTAAAAAGAAAAGTGTTGGCAAACACATTGTCGTTAATTGTTGATGAAATAACCGACTAATCAAAAAAACTCTTGTTTTATAATAGTATTAATAACGGCTAGATATTTCGATCGGTTATCAAACACTTTGTAAAATATATGAAAATAAAAATTGCTTCTCGCCTAGCATAGCTTATAGCGAACACTCTGCCGTGAGACTAACACTTTCAAAACTTATACAATTAAATTCTATGCATTACTTCTCCTTTGGCATGTTGATATTTAAATCTTCCTCACCCAGCTCTATGAAATCAAGGAACTCCACGACTATTGTGGTGTTAAGCCACGCAAGGTAATTGAAAACTAAGTATCTTGGCACAAGAAATATTTTAACTCGAAGACAGAAGGAATCAAATGCAAAATAGATTTGATTTCGGAAGAAATGTTTTGTATAAAATTATTCCCGTAGGTGCTAGCAGAACCCCTGAGGCCGTGGATCAAAACTCACACTTACTGAATCTAGGCTCTGATATGAAGTTTAAAAGTTAAGGGAAAAAGTGAGCATCTATAAAAATAGCACTAACAAAGTTGCCTAGTTTCATTTATGATTTACTGAGTTTTCCACATACATAGTTCCGCAACAACAGAAGGCAAATTTTGAACCGTTCCTTACTAAAACCTAACTGCACTATATATTTTATTTCATTGCAATCAACCACATAATGCTAGAACCAAGAGCTTTGTGAACAAAACTTGGTTCAAGTCGTTTGGTTGGTGAAAGACATAGACTTATCCTATGTCAAAATATAGTACCATTTTTGGTTGCATACACATATACTTGTTTGTTCAGCTTGAATTAAAGGAAAGTCTTCACTATGTTTAGTAAAGTTTTATATGGAAACATCCTAAAATTTTGTATTTTATACTAATAAAATAAAACAAAAATTTGCTCCTTTTTTCGAAGAATATTGTTCCAGATGAAAACAAGGTGTGGCAACCGTGTTCGCTTTACCAAAATGTCTCACTTGTAGATACGTGGTTAACGAATAAACGGGACGATGTGTATATGCATATTATGCACGTTAAGTTTCTACATAGGATGAATTACATATCAACAAAGGCTGAAAAAAACGTACATTTTGAACCCGACCCCCTCAGAATTTGATGAAATTTTGCATGGGGTTACATCTTACCCACCCAAACACAACCTCATTTTTATAAATTGCATTTTCGAAAAATTGTGGGCGTGGCAAGGTATCGAAATATCCGAAAATATTAGAAAAATGACGATAATAGGTACTTTTAAAGTGTGATTACTACGGAATGGCTTTACCGATTTCAAAGATCGTCATACCACTAGAAAGGTATTGAAATAAGGTTTCAAAAAAATACACTGTAAAAATATGACTAAGTATTCTAATAGATTCGAACAAGAATCGTGTTATCAAATTTTTCAGACACGCACAATAAATAGACATACACTTAATAAAGTTAATTTTTTATTTTTATTTATTTAGATTTAATATACAACTTTGCGCAGCTCATACTGCTGACTTTCGGAATATTTGCTTACTTTTAGTGATGTTTCATCTAAAGGTACAAAAGAATGGAAGCTTTGAGTTCCCGTAATAGTTTTGGCATTTTTGTATCTTGAAAGTAGCTCTTCTTTTGTTTTGTTGTATTCATCAGCGTCTGCGTAAGCAACTTCTATGGAGGTGTTATACGTTTGTGAAGCCTAATGATAAAGGCCCTTCGCCGTTTGAATTTGATTTTTATTTGCCATGCTATAATTCCGAGCGCCTCTTTTTAATGTCCCACCTATACCATCACATGCAGATTTTCCATGGCTAGTTGCGTAAAAGTGCCACTCAGCGAATATTTCTAAATAAATTTTATGATGACATAAATTAATTAAGTTGTATTTGTTTTTGTACTGTGCTCCTGCACCATCTGACACGTAGATAATTTTCGTAATTGAATTGCTTATATTAGTCTTAACAAAAGTAATCATTTTTGAAATATATAGATGAACTGCTATGCTATCATGGATATTACAATCGGATATTATGGCAAAGGTTCTATGAATTAAATTATCGTTATCTATGTAATAAATAACGAACGGATGTATGGTGGCTTGATTATTATTCCAATGATATCCTTGAATGGCATCTTGTATAACAAACGCATATTTTTCAGCGAAATCCATTTGAATTAGCAGTTCTCCTGGCAGCAGTGTCATTTTTCGTTCACTTATGAAGCGGGACTGGCGCTTAGCTGTGAAATGATGTGACACCAGCTTATTGATGTGTTGTACAAAATCGTCAACAAATGTGTTTGTAGTAGAGGAAATGGTTTCGAGATTACATCTGAGTGTTGTGTTCCATTTTTTGTAAATGACTTCTTGAATCGAATTTTTTTCGTAATATTCCAACATCATCGTTCTAAGGTTCGTTAAATTATCGTAGCATCGACCACACATTGATACGCAACACTCGCTGTTTTCTACATTACCATTACAGACAACGAATTTAATAACATCTTTATAGCTTCTGAAATTATGTTGACCTTCCATCGATTTCAAACCGGATTTTTCGAACATCAGTTTTACATTCTGATGCAATGTGCACACACAAACATTTTGCTGGTTTCCAACCCCAAATTTGATACAATTCTCTGGTCGCAACATGGTAAATTTTGTAAATCCTAATTGAAGTGAAGGATGTATTTTTCTAAATTCATAGTAAGTTTCACGAAGCGATGACAGCATTAGTCTTTTTTGAACTTTCTCGCGTATATTTCCTTGTCTTACTACAATTGAGTCCTGTGATCCAGGCATGATTCGGCTGATTTCATCATCTTCGTAAAACAATTTTACTGTGTTTAAAGTTTGTTCAGGTAAACTACGCCTGCCCATGCTAGAGCGTTTGACGTCCGAAAACTTTGTTTTATTTTTTTGTATATCTTTGCTAATTTTTATCAATTCGATAAATCATGCCCAAAAATGTCTTTAATTTCCTTAGATGTCATGGTGTTTGGTAATAGAGATAATATTTTTTGCTTATCCAAATTATTTGAGAAGTTTTCGATTTGATATTTCATGTTCTCCAAAATTTGTTCGTAGTAAGCTTTGATCTTCTTTAGGTCTTCTGATAAAGTTGACAGTGAACCACCTCCAAGTGAATCCGAAATACTTTGCGGAATTTGCTGTGTTTTTTTTTTTGCAGTATGAATCCCTTTCTAAATATTTTCGCTTCATTGGCGATGGATGGCTTCCAAGATGAGGAATAACATGCTTATTTATATTGTCGACGAGTTCGTTGCGTTCGAGTGATTTAGTATAGCTGCTGCATGTTGGAACTTCCTTATATTTTTGATACAATTCACCGCTAGTCAAGATTTCTTGTGCCTCTGCACTTTCCGTTTCAGTAGAACGCTGATTATCAGCAATCTTGATAGCATCCTTAAGTTTAAAGCGACAACTTTCGCAAATACGGCAACGATGAATGTCGGAGACTGCTGGAAAATGCTCAGATATCAGCGCTGCTTCGTTTAAGCTAATGTTTCGAAGTTGAGAGGAACATTTTTTTGATAGCTGCACACATCTGTATTTATTAGTTGATTCCATATCAATGCCTAGTTTCGTTCTGGTCTGTGTCTATCCGTTGTGTTGTTTTTTATAGTCCATGGGTGCTGTGGCAGGTAACTTCAATCTATGTGTCCGTGGTAGGTAACGTTAATATGCGTGTGTGTGTGCGCGGTATTGTTACGTCCGAATTGTTATCTTTTCCAAGGGTTGTCTTTGTAGGTATCTAGACATACCGCATCTTAGCTAAGCGGTAGGTTGAGGTAGGTAGAAATTGGTGATTTTTGTCGTTTGGTAAATTTTTTGTTTTTGCTTGTTCATTGTTACGTGTTTGGTTGCTGTACCTTCTGGCTTGTGCTGTTTTTTGTAAACTAATTTTAAGGGTTCAAATATTTCGTCAGACATAGTGTTGGTTTGTTCGTTTATTATCCTGCCGTCAAATGTTTTTAACTTGTATATCTCCATGTTCTCAAGTATATTGAGCCGCCGACCTTTTCCTTGTACGTGAAGTATTCGAAATTTTTTACATTGTATTTTTTCAAAAGGTGATTTTAATACCTTTCTAACGGTATACAAATTTTTGAAATCGGTTGATTAGTTTACGCGTGATATCAAAATATCAGAAAGTAACCAAGAGATACATTTACTTAAATAAATTAAAAAAAAAAACCCCATTTTAGTTTTCAGATATGTTCTATATATTAAATAGACCTTTCTAAAATAAAATTTTATTTTTCAAAATCGCTTGATCTTTGAAGTGTTTTTTCAGTTTTAAATTTTATTAACAAAAAAAAATTTTTTTTTCAGTGTACTGAAACATTTTTAAAGTATATTTTTTTCAAAGCTCATTTCAATACCTTTCTAATGGTGTGAAGATCTTTGAAATCGGTAAAGCCATTCGGTAGTAATCACACTTTAAAAGTACCTATTATCGTAATTTTTCTAATATTTTCGGATATTTCGATACCTTGCCACGCCCACAATTTTTCGAAAATGCAATTTCTAAAAATGAGATTATGTTTGGGTGGATAAGATGTAACCCCATGCAAAATTTCATCAAATTCTGAGGGGGCCGGGTTCAACGCATATTGGATTTGATATGAAATTCATCATAGGTATATTGTAATTTATTCTGTGAAAGTACATAATGTAAACAAATATGAATAGCAAGAGGCAACACTTTTTAAAATTATCTTTACTTATTTGTCGCTTACAATTTTTTATTTTTCAGTTTTGCCTTTTTCTAAACAACAGCTGTTGTGTGGTTATTTCGATGTAACCACCTACTTTTGTGGGTAAAATATTATCCGGCTAATTTCGCGGGTAGAATACCAAAAGGGTGTAAAAGTTGCTACATGATTTCATTACCATGGTGAAGAATGTTGTTTCCACACTAGAATCGGGGCATAAATGTCAACTTACTTCCCTAAGCGCCATCTGTTGGTAAGTAGATAAATGGTTAAATGTCGTTTTCAAATTGAACATATGCCTCTAGTGTTCAACGGTAACAAATTACCTTGGTGAGATATCTTTTTGCTATGGTGAGAAATCTTTCTAATAGTAATCTGTGAGAGATTGAAATTATTCATTTAATATTTGCCAAAAATATGCATTTAAATAT
This sequence comes from Eurosta solidaginis, assembly GCF_040869045.1. NCBI lineage: Eukaryota > Metazoa > Arthropoda > Insecta > Diptera > Tephritidae > Eurosta > Eurosta solidaginis. Next base: position 53,953,466 of record NC_090323.1, read on the forward strand.
ATTTTTCCAGAATTTGTCACGGTGCCTTAATATTGCATTTCAATTTTATTAGCGTGTGTGAAATTAGGAAAATTAAGTCGAATCATGTGTATGATTTTATTACGAAGATTTTTAACTTTAATATTCTCCTTTAAAGCTTTGATAGAATATGGGTAAATAGAGTACTATTTCGTCTAACTACCCCAACCCTAAATGGCAACCCTACTCAAAAATGTCTCTATTGTAATGGGTAAGGATTTTTCAACTGAGCACCTTTTTCACTAAAGCGCCGAGTCTTGTTGTCGAGAAGAACACTGTGTGAATTTTGTTGCAAAATTCTGCATGTTTTTTTTTTTAATTGGCATTAAATATTTTTGGACTGTTCTGGGAAATTAATTGTTAATCCGAAAGCAAGAGTCCAAATGGGACAATTTTTTAGGTATAGATTCAAAAGACATTCAAGTACAGGGAAAAATTATTTTTTTGCAAAAATTGTTTTTGTTGTTGGTTTGCAATAAATTTTTTATAAACAATTGAATATTTAAACAATTTCTCCACCTTGCAGACGGAAATTTTAAGGAACAGCTTATGTAAAAACCATTTCTGGGTCAATCTACGAAAAAATGCTTGAGATCTGATATAGTTTGAAAACATTGCTTTGTTTTACGAAAGCTTTAGTACTAAAAATTGTGTTTTCAAACAGGAAAAAAAATAAAAATAGAGTTATTAATAATTATTTTGTTTGCATTGATATTAAATACGAGCATGTTAGTGAACAAAATGCCGAATCCAAATCACTGATGCGCCCTTTTCAAATAAACATAATACAGTGTACACAAATTTAATGCGAATAAGTGATGAAAATGTTAAATTTAGCGAACTATCCGGAAAGACAATACATGGGTCGAACGTGTAATTTTGCGTTGTTTAGTGATGTTTCATCTAAAGGTACAAAAGAATGGAAGCTTTGAGTTCCCGTAATAGTTTTGGCATTTTTGTGTCTTGAAAGTAGCTCTTCTTTTGTTTTGTTGTATTCATCAGCGTCTGCGTAAGCAACTTCTGTGGAGGTGTTATACGTTTGTGAAGCCCAATGATAAAGGTCCTTCGCCGTTTGAATTTGATTTTTATTTGCCATGCTATAATTCCGAGCGCCTCTTTTTAATGTCCCACCTATACTATCACATGCAGATTTTCCATGGCTAGTTGCGTAAAAGTGCCACTCAGCGAATATTTCGAAATCAATTTTATGATGACATAAATTAATTAAGTTGTATTTGTTTTTGTACTGTGCTCCTGCACCATCTGACACGTAGATAAGTTTCGTAATTGAATTGCTTATATTAGTCTTAACAAAATTAATCATTTTGAAATATATAGATGAACTGCTATGCTATCATGGATATTACAATCGGATATTATGGCAAAGGTTCTATGAATTAAATTATCGTTATAGTTTTGTAATAAATAACGAACGGATGTATGGTGGCTTGATTATTATTCCAATGATATCCTTGAATGGCATCTTGTATAACAAACGCATATTTTTCAGCGAAATCCATTTGAATTAGCAGTTCTCCTGGCAGCAGTGTCATTTTTCGTTCACATATGAAGCGGGACTGTCGCTTAGCTGTGAAATGATGTGGCACCAGCTTATTGATGTGTTGTACAAAATCGTCAACAAATGTGTTTGTAGTAGAGGAAATGGTTTCGAGATTACATCTGAGTGTTGTGTTCCATTTTTTGTAAATGACTTCATGAATCGAATTTTTTTCGTAATATTCCAACATCATCGTTATAAGGTTCGTTAAATTATCGTAGCATCGACCACACATTGATACGCAACACTCGCTGTTTTCTATATTACCATTACAGACAACGAATTTAATAACATCTTTATAGCTTCTGAAATTATGTTGACCTTCCATCGATTTCAAACCGGATTTTTCGAACATCAGTTTTACATTCTGATGCAATGTGCACACACAAACATTTTGCTGGTTTCCAACCCCAAGTTTGATACAATTTTCTGGTCGCAACATGGTAAATTTTGTAAATCTTATTGAAGTGAAGGATGTATTTTTCTAAATTCATAGTAAGTTTCACGACAGCATTAGCCTTTTTTGAACTTTCTCGCGTATGTTTCCTTGTCTTACTACAATTGAGTCCTGTGACCCAGGCATGATTCGGCTGATTTTATCATCTTCGTAAAACAATTTTACTGTGTTTAAAGTTTGTTCAGGTAAACTACTCCTGTCCATTCTAGAGGGTTTGACGTCTGAAAACGTTGTTTTATTTTTTTGTATATCTTTGCTAATTTTTATCAATTCGATAAATCATGCCCAAAAATGTCTTCAATTTCCTTAGATGTCATGGTGTTTGGTAATAGAGATAATATTTTTTGTTTATCCAAATTATTTGAGCAGTTTTCGATTTGATATTTCATGTTCTTCAAAATTTGTTCGTAGTAAGCTTTGATCTTCTTTAGGTCTTCTGATAAAGTTGACAGTGAACCACCTCCAAGTGAATCCGAAATACTTTGCGCAATTTGCTGTGTTTTTTTTTTTGCAGTATGAATCCCTTTCTAAATATTTTCGCTTCATTGACGATGGATGGCTTCCAAGATGAGGAATAACATGCTTATTTATATTGTCGACGAGTTCGTTGCATTCGAGTGATTTAGTATAGCTGCTGCATGTTGGAACTTCCTTATATTCTTGATACAATTCACCGCTAGTCAAGATTTCTTGTGCCTCTTCACTTTCCGTTTCAGTAGAACGCTGATTATCAGCAATCTTGATAGCATCCTTAAGTTTAAAGCGACAACTTTCGCAAATACGGCAACGATGAATGTCGGAGACTGCTGGAAAATGCTCAGATATCAGCGCTGCTTCGTTTAAGCTAATGTTTCGAAGTTGAGAGGAATATTTTCTTGATAGCTGCACACATCTGTATTTATTAGTTGATTCCATATTAATGCCTAGTTTCGTTCTGGTCTGTGTCTATCCGTTGTGTTGTTTTTTATAGTCCATGGGTGCTGTGGCAGGTAACTTCAATCTATGTGTCCGTGGTAGGTAACGTTAATATGCGTGTGTGTGTGCGCGGTATTGTTACGTCCGAATTGTTACCTTTTCCAAGAGTTCTCTTTGTAGGTAAGCGGTAGGTTGAGGTAGGTAGAAATCGGTGATTTTTGCCGTTTGGTAAATTTTTCGTTTTTGCTTGTTCATTGTTACGTGTTTGGTTGCTGTACCTTCTGGCTTGTGCTGTTTTTTGTAAACTAGTTTTAAGGGTTCAAATATTTCGTCAGAGATAGTGTTGGTTTGTTCGTTTATTATCCTGCCGTCAAATGTTTTTAACTTGAATATCTCCATGTTCTCAAGTATATTGAGCCGCCGACCTTTTCCTTGTGCGTGAAGTATTCGAAATTTTTTACAGTGTATTTTTTCAAAAGGTGATTTTAATACCTTTCTAACAGTATAAAAATTTTTTAAATCGGTTGATTAGTTTACGCGTGATATCAAAATATCAGAAAGTAACCAAGAGATACATTTACTTAAATAAATTAAAAAAAAAAACCCCATTTTAGTTTTCAGATATGTTCTATATTTTAAATAGACCTTTCTAAAATAAAATTTTATTTTTCAAAATCGCTTGATCTTTGAAGTGTTTTTTCAGTTTTAAATTTTATTAAAAAAATTGTTTTTTCAGTGTACTAAAAAATTTTTACAGTGTATTTTTTTCAAAGCCTATTTCAATACTTTGAAATCGGTAATGCCATTCCGTAGTAATCACACTTTAAAAGTACCTATTATCGTAATTTTTCTAATATTTTCGGATATTTCGATACCTTGCCACGCCCACAATTTTTCGAAAATGCAATTTCTAAAAATGAGATTGTGTTTGGGTGGGTAAGATGTAACCCCATGCAAAATTTCATCAAATCCTGAGGGGGTCGGGTTCAACGCATATTGGATTTGATATGAAATTCATCATAGGTATATTGTAATTTATTCTGTGAAAGTACATAATGTAAACAAATATGAATAGCAAGAGGCAGCACTTTTTATACTCAGTTGAGCAGAGCTCACAGAGTATATTAAGTTTGATTGGATAACGGTTGGTTGTACATATATAAAGGAATCGAGATAGATATAGACTTCCATATATCAAAATAATCAGGATCGAAAAAAAATTTGATTGAGCCATGTCCGTCCGTCCGTCCGTCCGTTAACACGATAACTTGAGTAAATTTTGAGGTATCTTGATGAAATTTGGTATGTAGGTTCCTGAGCACTCATATCAGATCGCTATTTAAAATGAACGATATCGGACTATAACCACGCCCACTTTTTCGATATCGAAAATTTCGAAAAACCGAAAAAGTGCGATAATTCATTACAAAAGACAGATAAAGCGACGAAACCTGGTAGATGGGTTGACGTTATGACGCAGAATAGAAAATTAGTAAGATTTTGGACAATGGGCGTGGCACCGTCCACTTTTACAAGAAGGTAATTTAAAAGTTTTGCAAGCTGTAATTTGGCAGTCGTTGAAGATATCATGATAACATTTGGCAGGAACGTTACTACTATCACTGTATATGTGCTAAATAAAAATTAGCAAAATTGGATGAAGAACATGCCCGCTTTTTAAAAAAAAAAATTTTTAAATTCAAATTTTAACAAAAAATTTAATATCTTTACTGTATATAAGTAAATTAAGTCAAAATTCAACTCCAGTAATGATATGATGCAACAAAATACAAAAATAAAAGAAAATTTCAAAATGGGCGTGGCTCCGCCCATTTTCATTTAGTTTGTCTAGAATACTTTTATTGCCATAAGTCGAACAAAAATTTACCAATCCTTCTCAAATTTGGTAGGAGCATAGATTCTATGACGGTAAGTGTTCTCTGTGAAAATGGGCGAAATCGGAGGAAGCCACGCCCAGTTTTTATACACAGTCCACCGTCTGTCCTTCCGCTCGGCCCTTAACTCAATAACTTGAGCAAAATCCGATATATCTTTACTAAACTTAGCCCACGTACTTATCTGAACTCACTTTATCTTGGTATAAAAAATGGCCGAAATCCGACCATAACCACGCCCACTTTATCGATATCGAAAATTACGAAAAATAAAAAAAATGCCATAATTCTATACCAAATACGAAAAAAGGCATGAAACATGGTAACTGGATTGGTTTATTGACGCAAAATATAACTTTGGATAAAACTTTGTAAAATGGGTGTGACACCTACCATATTAAGTAGAAAAAAATGAAAAAGTTCTACAATGCGAAATCAACAGCCCTTGGAATCTTGGCAGGAATATTGTTAGTGGTATTGCATATAAAAATAAATTAGCCGTACCCGACAGATGATTTTCTGGATCACCTGGTCCACATTTTGGTCGATATCGCGAGAACGCCTTCACATATACATCTAAGGGCCACTCCCTTTTAAAACCCTCATTAATACCTTTAATTTGATATCCATATCGTACAAGCACATACTAGAGTCACCCCTGTCCCGCCCTAATGGCGATATCTCGAAAAGGCGTCCACCTATAGACCTAATGCCCACTCCCTCTTAAAATGCTCAGTAACACCTTTCGTTTGATACCCATATCGTACAAACATTCTAGAGTCACTCCTGGACCACCCTAATGGCGATATCTCGAAAAGGCGTCCACCTATAGACCTACTGTCCACTCCATCTTAAAATGCTCAGTAACACCTTTCGTTTGATACCCATATCGTACAAACATTCTAGAGTCACCCCTGGCCCACCCTAATGGCGATATCTCGAAAAGGCGTCCACCTATAGACCTAATGCCCTCCCCTCTTAAAATGCTCTGTGACACCGTTCGTTTGATACCCATATCGTACAAACATTCTAGAGTCACACCTGGCCCACCCTAATGGCGATATCTCGAAAAGGCGTCCACCTATAGACCTAATTCCCACTCCCTTTTAAAATACTCATTACCATATTTCATTTGATACCCATATCATACAAACACATTCTAGAGTCACCCCTGGCCCACCCTAATGGCGACATTTCGAAAAGGCTTCCACCTATAGACCTAATGCCCACTCCCTCTTAAAATGCTCAGTAACACTTTTCGTTTGATACCCATATCGTACAAACATTCTAGAGTCACCCTTCGTCCACCTATATGGCGATATCTCGAAAAGGCGTCCACCTATAGAACTAAGGATTACTCCCTTTTAAAATACCCATTACCACCTTTCATTTGATACCCATATCGTACAAACACATTCTAGAGTCACCCCTGGCCCACCCTGATGGCGATATCTCGAAAAGGCGTCCACCTATAGACCTAATGCCCACTCCATCTTAAAATGCTCAGTAACACCTTTCGTTTGATACCCATATCGTACAAACATTCTAGAGTCACCCCTGGCCCACCCTAATGGCGATATCTCGAAAAGGCGTCCACCTATGGACCTAATGTCCACTCCCTCTTAAAATGCTCAGTAACACCTTTCGTTTGATGCCCATATCGTACAAACACATTCTAGAGTCACCCCTGGACCACCCTAATGGCGATATCTCGAAAAGGCGTCCACCTATAGACCTAATGTCCACTCCATCTTAAAATGCTCAGTAACACCTTTCGTTTGATACCCATATCGTACAAACATTCTAGAGTCACCCCTGGCCCACCCTAATGGCGATATCTCGAAAAGGCGTCCACCTATAGACCTAATGCCCTCTCCCTCTTAAAATGCTCTGTGACACCATTCGTTTGATACCCATATCGTACAAACATTCTAGAGTCACACCTGGCCCACCCTAATGGCGATATCTCGAAAAGGCGTCCACCTATAGACCTAGTGCCCACTCCCTCTTAAAATGCTCAGTAACACCTTTCGTTTAATACCCATATCGTACAAATATTCTAGAGTCACCCCTGGCCCACCCTAATGGCGATATCTCGAAAAGGCGTCCACCTATAGACCTCATGCCCACTCCCTCTTAAAATGCTCAGTAACACCTTTCGTTTGATACCCATATCGTACAAACATTCTAGAGTCACCCTTGGTCCACCTTTATGGCGATATCTCGAAAAGGCGTCCACCTATAGAACTAAGGATTACTCCCTTTTAAAATACTCATTACCATCTTTCATTTGATACCCATATCATACAAACACATTCTAGAGTCACCCTTGGCCCACCCTAATGGCGACATTTCGAAAAGGCTTACACCTATAGACCTAATTCCCACTCCCTCTTAAAATGCTCAGTAAACTTTTCGTTTGATACCCATATCGTACAAACATTCTAGAGTCACCCCTGGGCCACCCTAATGGCGATATCTCGAAAAGGCGTCCACCTATAGACCTAATGCCCACTCCCTCTTAAAATGCTCAGTAACACCTTTCATTTGATTCCCATATCGTACAAACACATTCTAGAGACACCCCTGGTCCACCTTTATGGCGATATCTCGAAACGGCGTCCACCTATGGAACTAAGGATCACTCCTTTTCAAAATACCCATTAACAGCTTTCATTTGATACCCATATCGTACAAACATATTCTAGAGTCACCCCTGGTCCACCTTTATGGCGATTTCTCGAAAAGGCGTTCACCTATAGAACTAAGCCCATTCCCTTTTAAAATACTCATTACCACCTTTCATTTGATACCCATATCGTACAAACACATTCTAGAGTCACCCTTGGTCCACCTTAATGGGGACATCTCGAAACGGCGTCCACCGATAGACCTAAGGCCCACTCCCTCTTAAAATGCTCAGTAACACCTTTCTTTTCATACCCATATCGTACAAACAAATTCTAGAGTCAGCCCTGGTCCACCTTTATGGCGATATCCCTAAATGGCGTCCATCCATAGAACTATGGCCTACTCTCTCTTAAAATACTCTTTAATACCTTCCATTTGATACACATGTCATACAACCACATTCCAGGGTTACCTCAGGTTCATTTTCCTTATTTTGTCTCCATAGCTCTCAACTGAGTATGTAATGTTCGGTTACACCCGAACTTAGCCTTCCTTACTTGTTAAAATTATATTTACTTATTTGTCGCTTACAATTTTTTATTTTTCAGTTTTGCCTTTTTCTAAACAACAGCTGTTGTGTGGTTATTTCGATGTAACCACCTACTTTTGTGGGTAAAAAATTATCCGGCTAATTTCGCGGGTAGAATACCAAAAGGGTGTAAAAGTTGCTACATGATTTCGTTACCGTGGTGAAGAATGTTGTTTCCACACTAGAATCGGGGCATAAATGACAACTTACTTCCCTAAGCGCCGTCTGTTGGTAAGTAGATAAATGGCTAAATGTCGTTTTCAAATTGAACATATGCCTCTAGTGTTCAACAGTAACAAATTACCTTGGTGAGATATCTTTTTGCTATGGTGAGAAATATTTCTAATAGTAATCTGTGAGAGATTGAAATTATTCATTTAATATTTGCCAAAAATATGCATTTAAATATATTTTTCCAGAATTTGTCACGGTGCCTTAATATTGCATTTCAATTTTATTAGCGTGTGTGAAATTAGGAAAATTAAGTCGAATCATGTGTATGATTTTATTACGAAGATTTTTAACTTTAATATTCTCCTTTAAAGCTTTGATAGAATATGGGTAAATAGAGTACTATTTCGTCTAACTACCCCAACCCTAAATGGCAACCCTACTCAAAAATTTCTCTATTGTAATGGGTAAGGATTTTTCAACTGAGCACCTTTTTCACCAAAGCGCCGAGTCTTGTTGTCGAGAAGAACACTGTGTGAATTTTGTTGCAAAATTCTGCATGTTTTTTTTTAATTGGCATTAAATATTTTTGGACTGTTGTGGAAATTAATTGTTAATCCGAAAGTAAGCGTCCAAATGGGACAATTTTTTAGGTATAGATTCAAAAGACATTCAAGTACAGGGAAAAATTATTTTTTCCGCAAAAATTGTTTTTGTTGTTGGTTTGCAATAAATTTTCTATAAACAATTGAATATTTAAACAATTTCTCCGCCTTTCAGACGGAAATTTTAAGGAACAGCTTATGTAAAAACCATTTCTGGGTCAATCTACGAAAAAAATGCTTGAGATCTGACATAGTTTGAAAATATTGCTTTGTTTTACGAAAGCTTTAGTACTAAAAATTGTGTTTTCAATAAGGAAAAAAAATAAAAATAGAGTTATTAATAATTATTTTGTTTGCATTGATATTAAATACGAGCATATTAGTGAACAAAATGCCGAATCCAAATCACTGATGCGCCCTTTTCAAAAAAATAAACATAATTGGGATTTTCCCCAATATTTTGCGAACCGTCTTCAACAGTGGAATTTATTTACTAGACATAAAAAATAATTATAACCTTTGCACAGTTACCAGTATTTCCATTAGGAGACGAATGTAATTTTGCGTTGAATAAATATTTTCTACACGTTTGACCCATGTATTGTCTGTCCGGATAGTTCGCTAAATTTAACATTTTCATCACTTATTCGCATTAAATTTGTGTACACTGTATTATGTTTATTTTTTTGAAAAGGGCGCATCAGTGATTTGGATTCGGCATTTTGTTCACTAATATGCTCGTATTTAATATCAATGCAAACAAAATGATTATTAATAACTCTATTTTTATTTTTTTTTCCTTATTGAAAACACAATTTTTAGTACTTAAGCTTTCGTAAAACAAAACAATGTTTTCAAACTATGTCAGATCTCAAGCAGTTTTTTTCGTAGATTGACCCAGAAATGGTTTTTACATAAGCTGTTCTTTAAAATTTCCGTCTGCAAGGCGGAGAAATTGTTTAAATATTCAATTGTTTATAGAAAATTTATTGCAAAGCAACAACAAAAACAATTTTTGCAAAAAAAAAGAATACTTTTGCCCTGTACTTGAATGTCTTTTGAATCTATACCTAAAAAATTGTCCCATTTGGACGCTTATTTACGGATAAACAATTAATATCCCAAAACAGTCCAAAAATATTTAATTGCCAATTTAAAAAAAAACCATGCAGAATTTTGCAACAAAATTCGCAAATATTCTTCTCGACCACAAGACTCGGCGCTGATCCAATATCATCGCAAAATATTGACTTTGGTGAAAACGGTGCTCAGTTGAAAAAGCCTTACCCAATGCGGAGTGAAATACCTTTCGTTTGACACCCATATCGGCATATCTCATGCAGTTTTTTTTTTAATTTCGAATAGGTGGCCACCTTGTAAACATCCTTAATGGCAACACCTAGGTAGAAAGTTTTAGAAGGCGATACATTATCTCTGTGCCAAATTTCATTTAAATCGGTTGAGCCGTTCCAGAGATCGTTCGGCTATACAAACATACAAATATACGAGTATACAAGAATGGCTCGTTTAAAGTTATAAGACATTATTATTAAATATGTATTGGAGTCTACTTATAGATGATATCTTCAGCCTGTGATAAAATATAAGTAGGTAAAACCATTTTCTTTTGATTTAAAAAAAAAAGTTTTCAATCTCTCTCAAAAACGTTGTGGAAATGCCAAACCAAAGGATACAAACAAAATTTTTAGCATATTTCACTTTTACAAATACCCGATAAAAAATAAAAATTAAATAGATCGAACATTTGGTATGTATTTTTTTTAGTTCGGTTTTATAGTTTGCTTTATTTTTATTTTTTTTAATTTGTACGGTTTTGCAGGCTAGAACACTCAAGAAACTTTAAATAAAATTCTCTAACGGAGGTTCAAGGAATGAAGCTGTTTCAATATGGTTTTAGCAAAAAAAAGATGCTATTACAGATTTTTGTTCCACATTACAGACGAATAAATGATTTGTGCTATACACCAGGCTGGGACCATACATAGAAATCGAAGTTGGGGCAGAGTATCGCGCATATCCTTCGGAAGTGTGCATTCTTTTTCGGTGATGTCTGCAAAGGCCGGAGCCTGACTTTGAAGGAATTCACAGACTCTGCGTTCGTGTTGCTCTGCACCACAGATCTAGTCATAGGGCTTATTCAGGTGTCTTCTTATCTGCCTTGGAGGCGCAACTACATCAATCAATTGTCTTTTGGGATGCCTCGGGGCTCAGAAAAAAATATTTTCCCCGACCGCAAGAAAACCTCACTACGCCACTGCTGTTTGCACTCACCGGGTTATTCTGAGTACGCGTACCGGTAAATGTCAGCCTCTAAAGGACTTCTCAGGTCGTTATGGCTAGCCTTAATTGCTTAAAAACTATTTAAAATGTGGAATAGGTTTAGTAATGGACACCTTTTTACTCCGATCATTCATGTAGGAAATGAACTAAGCCAGCTTTATAAATAAAGAAAGGCGAACTCTTTGTGTTTTCCTAGGTCAAGGTTTTGTTACAAACATGTTATTGTCTATATACAGATTCTATAGCAAGGCAATTTCAAATATTAATCTGAATTGCAAATTAGTTGAAACAAAAAAACTTAACAAGAATGAATGAATAATTAGAGATATCAATCTAAAACAAGAATAGATAAGGTCAAACAAGCTTAAATTGTTAGTTAGCAATAATGAAGAAGCATCAAAATTATTGCAATTCGTAGATATCTTTATATGTACATAAAGATGTGTTTAAGGCCTAAGTCAGAAGTAAAAGGAACCAAACAACGAAATTGCCAGAGATCGCAAGGAAAAGGCAAATGGCAGGAATCATTTATGGCTAAATATTGCCATTGTCACCTACAGCAGCAACAATAAAAGAAGTTGAACAACTCTAAAAACAATAATGAAAATAAACGAGCTTATGCAAAAATTGGCGTAAAATTGATGATAACATTTAGTTAACTAGCGCGAGCGTTTCAAAAGAGGTATTGCGGGAGTTTCAGGGGACTGTTTGAGTACTGTGCATACTCGTATCGTATAAACGACAAATAGGCATTCAAAGCAATTTGATATGCTGAAAAGTACTTGGCTTAAATACCCACTCTCCAATATAGTCCATTGCGAGAATGCTTGCAATATCAAAAAGTTGCACGTTATCGCTAATTGGCATCTCGCCAAGCGTATCTTGTGACCAGAGCAATAAAATCGCAATTGATAAGAATCAGCGTTGCTTATGATGATGATGCTGATGATGATGCTGATGGTCGGTGGGTATGCTACATAGTTTGAAGTACAAAGGCATCTGAGCTGCTGAGAGAGTGTCGCATTGCAGAAGTACATCATATGACATAGCTCCGAGTTTCAATCCTCTTCCTATTTTTATTTCTAATGCTACTCTTTTTTGAGTCATTTCTTAATTTTAAGTGCTTGTGTACATTTATATACCCAATAGTTCGCACATTGGGGCCAAGCGTGCTATTTTCCTTTCTAGGGGATAGACCAGAGCACACTTATAGCGTTTTCTTTTCTGGCTATAGTGTTACGTTTTTTGTACGCCGCTTTGTTCTATTCTAAAAAACAGGCACCTTTACGGTGTATTTCGTTCTTTTGTGAAAATTGTTGCCTGCTCGCAACGCAAAAGCGTTACACTTTTACCCTGTATAAAATGGCGGTGTTGCAGTGCAACTTTGTGAAACTCTCAATTCGCTCACACAAATCACATACCCAGATTGCGCATTCACGAGTTCAAAATTGCTTCGTTCTACGCATCTACGTCACAGTTGACTGCTTTAGTAAATGAAAGAAAGAGAGGAAAAACAAGAGCTAAAGGATAACGACGTAAGAATTGTCCATAAAAAAGAGCTGATCTAATGTTTACATGCGCAATGCACAATCTTCTTGTGTACTTTATGATATGAGTGAATATGGTGAGTTGAATTGTTCCTTGTATGCACTATAAATGTTGACAATTTTCTGGGGTAGGATTAACTCTATTAAGGCTTTACCATTCATTTAGGCAACAATTTATTTCAGAAAAGAAAACACTATTAAATTCCAATCTGGTGGCATGCGTTTGTTCGACAACTTTTCGCCTCCGTCTTTGAACAGCTCGGCGTATATCCCATGATTACATGACGCCTTGATATGTTTCGTCCTGTATATTGCCGTTATCACTCCATTTTTCCACCATCAGCATTTGGGGTATCGGCCTCGGGGACCCCTTGCTATATCGCAATTAGAAGAGGTGCTCTCTTGTTGGCATTATTATTCCGGCAGGAATATGCCCCGGTATTGAAACCTCCCGCCATCCACTGGATATTTTGGTAGAATTTTTTGCGCTTTGTTTCTATCGGCCTGTATCTGAAATTCTTCGAACTAACGCCGTTCTGTCTAAATTTTTTCTTACTTATAAGTAGGAGCCTGTCTTCTTTCTTCCCATCACGCTACATCGTAAGTGAACACACCGTTTTCAGTACATCGCGCCTTGGCACACGCGTTCGTAAGCGATTTTTGCCGTTTCGTAATAAGTCACGCCAGTTATTTTTGTTTGGCGATAGCTCATGCCAATCGGTAGCACCAAAGGAGGTCAAGTTTTGCTCCACCTTCATATCTAAGCTCAGTCTGAGGTTCGGATTTCATTTACATATTCCTTTTGGCTTTCTTATCCACGTTTCCGTAGGAAAATTACACGAAATATGTATTAAAGGCTTTTCCAGTCAGTATTATTGAGGTTGGCGTAGACATCCCCGAAAACTTTGGGAGCTGTAATTGGTGTTGAGGGTCGTTTATGGGATATGGATAATATACGGTCCGGTACCTGGAACTAGCCATCAAATATTTATCCCAACCATGTTGGAAACTTTTTGATATAACCACGTTGAACATTCTAGTCTCTAATGTGGTTTTGAGTGGCAACGCAGAGAACACGGATATGGCCTTTTTTGTATTGGAGGTACAAGGATCCAAACTAGACTAGCCCCACGCTTGGAGAAGTGACCCTGCAGGAGAAACCTTAAACAAAATATCTATGAGTCATTGTAGACAGTAGTCGGGGATGAGGACGTGGGCTCTATCGCCTTCGCCGCTCTCTCGCAATGCAAATTAACATATATTGTAAAGCCTATTCCATACTATGGAGTCCTTGTAAAATGTACCTTTCTCAAAAATTTGAAGGGCTACGTAGGCTATCAATGCATACCATAACAGAAGGCCAAAAAACATCTCCGACGGCCACACTGTCTTCCGTTCTGCACATTTCTCCTGTAGACCTGCTGGTGAAAAACATACCGCTTACAACTGCAACGAGATTTGTTGGCTTTAGGCAGCTTGAGTGCCGACCATACCGTTGACCCAAGGGTGTTCAAATTGCAGACGAGGCGGTACAGATGTACTCCTATGGTTTCAAAGTACTGGAGCAAGTCTGGTCTGCGGTATAATTTTTGGATGTAAAAAAAACAAAACAGATCCAACAAGCTGCCAAAGCAGTGGGGCGGAGGCGGAGGTAGTAGCCTGAACCAAAGCAGTAGAAATACTGAAAGAAAAAAGCTTAAACTAAAGCCGCTTCAACTTTTATATGGACAGCCAAGCAGCCATTGAGGCAATAATCTCGCATGGCGCAACATTTGAACATGTCATAGAATGTAAGCAGTTCCTGGAAAGATTCGGGGTAGGCAGGAGTAAACAGCAGTAGTGGGTCTCAGAGCATATGAAAATAGATGGGAATGAAAAAGCGGATGTGTCTCAATAAGATTGACTAAGGAATTTACACTTATGATGGGTATCCAGTCTACTGAAGGTGCTGACGGACCGCCTAGTTCAACTTAACCTAACCATAGGAAGTAAACTGAACATAAAGAAGGCTTTTTGTAAAAAAAATGGTACACTCAAAGCCGACAATATGAAGCTTCTTACGCCCAAAATCGTGGCATGTTCATTTTAAAATTCTGATGTCATTGTCTAAAGTTTACCCATAATTTTCAATTTAATTCTGTGAATCATTTTCACCTCTGCTACCATGTATATTACGCCCACTTCCACCCGAATGTTAGACTTTACTTCTTCTCTCTTTATCGATTGTCTTTCTCTTTAACTGCTAGCGTTGGCGGTAAAAATTAAAAACAATCATCGCCAAAAATATGCCAAAGCGGCCAACAAAAATGCATAACAAAAACAACAACAATCAATAATTCTGACCTTTTCGAATGACCATACAACACATAAGCGATAGTAGTTTGTGAAATGTGTGGCAGTGGGAAGCATTGTCAAATTCCAGGCTTCCTTCTATCCTACTGCCTTATACTTTCCCACCATCCTCCGCGCGCACACTATCACATTTTAAGGCTTTCGCGCATACTTACACCATTTGACGACGGTGCGACTATGATGTGCCTAGCGGAACGCGCTGCGTTTCTTGTCTAATGTGAGCTGATATGCCTGCCTGCCTATGCGTTCGTTAATCTGTCTGTGTGTATTGGTTGGGCTGGCTGCCGCATTAGGCACTTGAACGTGGTTTTTTGGCGTTGCATGCTTGTTGTTGCAAGTACGAGTATTTCACTGATGACAAGGATTTTTACTATTTTTGGTGCCCCTTAAAATAGTTGTTTATTATTTTTTATTGTTGTTGTTTATTGGCTGCTGTCACTGCTTAACCAAAAACATTGATGGCAAATTAAACTGTCGAACCTAACTTTGGAAAGATTTTCCAAACAATTGTGACATTTGAATGGATTGTTGGTTGCGCTGCTATGTGTGTGTGTGTGTGTGTATTGTGACAAAACACACCTTATATCGCTTACACTGTTTAGAATATCATTTAGGTGCCCGTTTTGAATGATGGACGCATGCGAGCGTTTTTTTAAGGTAGCGATCATGTCTTGTGATGTTCTGGCAACACAAACACCGTTACCTTAAGATGTGCCGTTGGTTTTAAACATAGCTTTTATTAATACTATGGGATAAAGGAGATGTCAACGGCCAACAGGCCCAAGGAAATACTTGTATACCAAACACTACATAGATCTCCAAATTGAGAGCGCCCAAAAACGTGATCTCTGGAGAACGCAGGCCAGTCCCCTTTAGCTAAGTTAGTAATATCACAAGTATTTCATAAAATACGTCAGTCCGGCCATGAAGGCCACCAAATAGGGGACCTTACCGTCAACACTCAAATTTGATTAACATACAAGGACTTTTAATTCATCCCCTGGACCGGGCCAGCAAGTTGTGGCCAACCTGGTAAAGGTAATAAACTCTTGTTATTGGTTATGGGCGACAATGTACCATGAAACACGTGAAACCGTGTGAGATAATTCAAGCAATATCTTTAGAAACATATGGCAAGGGCAAGACTCAAATTAACAGACGGCTGCGCAGATATTAAAACAATGTCACACTCGCCACTATATACCCTGTAGAAAATGAGGAAGGTAGCAAGTAATTTTAAATTTTAATGTTATTTTATTATTACCGAATATAATTAACCGTTTTGAAATTAAAATTGGGATAGTGAAACCCATATCTCGCATAATAAAAGTGGCCCGAAAACTGGCTGTGTGGTTGAATTTATTAAAGAAAATCTCAACTGTCAGTCCTCCCATAATTTGGGAGTTAGCTCCGGTCTCAATTTTTTTCGCTCAGCCGATTGCGAATGACTATTTTTAATTGATATATCTATATTAAATTTAGGTATAGTTTTTCGCTGTCCTTCCCATTGTGTTTGATGCCCTTTAAGGAAATCTTGAGTTTTGCAAGTTTATCGATGCGGCTTCGACTCGCTTCTTTCCTGTTGGTAGAGTACCGGAAATCTGGCTTAATTTCCAAGGCAAACGAGCAACCGTAGCAAGAAACCGTAATCTTGTTTGACAAGTTATCCCTTGGTATCCCCGTATAAAGGGTATCAGCATAGACAACAGATGTATATGTAAATAAACGCTATTGATCTTAATGCAAAGAGCACCTCAAGTGCACAAAGACTTTGTTGTTTCATTTCAAATCCGACTAATAATAAGGCCAGAGCTAAAAGCAAGGCTTCAGGACGTTTAATCTATTCCATTTACACTACTGATAAACCAGATGAAAGTCGCATATGCGATAACATAAGAAGAAAAGTTCATGCAGTTATATCCTAACGCATATGGCGGCAAAGTTCTGTCGGCCTGATAAAAATCAAATTCGCTGCCTATTGATTTCAATATCATGCAGAAATCCCAACGGGTTAAGTAGATTAGAATTCTACCACGGAAGGCATGCCCGTCGGAGCGCCGTCTAAAATCCACAGACCGAAAGTTAAAGCGGTCAAAAGTTGTTCGCGAAGAAGTCGTGCTAGTACTGTAGCGCATACCTGAGACTCCAACAAAGGGGTGCCCATATCCGTAACATTTCCAAAGACTTAAAACTGTAACAATCGGCCCGTTTTATGAAACCATCCAACGGTCCAATATTTCCAAAATTACTGGCACAGGAGGGAGTTAGCTATCTAACATGTGCTTTCAATTTGTTATTCATTTGTGAACAGGAAAATCTTGCTGAACTATCGCAGACTAGTGTATAACGGCGAGATTCAAGGGGTTGTGTAGCGCAACTCTCTCAAGGGGTTTGCCAGCGCAATATATAACTTCTCCAACACAATTGTCAACCTCACCTACCCATGGCGAATCCTATTTAATTAACAGCCGAGGTTCTGGTGACCCGAAGCTCCTCATGTAACTAGGAGATGGGGAAGGAGGGATGACTTAGAATGTTTACTGTGGTCATATAAATCGTTCCCGAGATGATGGGACTAGTACTTTAATGGTGTTTTGTTACCGGAATGTACCAGATCTATACCCGGCAAAGAACCATAAACATGGATAACACCCCCAAAGCCTTCGGTGAGTGCCTTTATCGTTAATACAACAACAACAAAAGGCCATAATGGCAGACAAATATTTGATATAGCTCCACTCCAGGCAAATAAGGGGATATTATCGATGGTGAGCTCTGGCAACATTATAGTTTGACATGAGTATGCCTTTAAACTTATCCATCCCAACTCAGTAAGTTGATTTATTGAGAAAGGCCCTGTGATCCCAATTATTCGAGTGAAATATCAATTTATTGCAGAAAAGAAAAAAACGTCTCAGGAACCCACGCGTCACTTAGGCACACTTTAAAAGCCTAAACTCTTAATTATCTAGAGTCACCCCAGCATACGTGATATTCATAAAACGCAAACCATATTTTTAATTTTAACGTGCCTCTTAAAGCGGTTGCCTCATGGTCCAATACTACCCGCATTCCTTGACCCCGGTTACGTGGTCGGACTCATTGGATGGAGCGAGAAAAAAAAATTGGCACGACTTACCTCCGACGAGATTAAGGCCGAGCTTCTGTTCCGTGCATCGTGTTCCTTTTAATTTTCCTTCCAAATTGATGGGACGGGTCCGTCACTTGAGATTATGTTATAGTTAAAGGGCTAACATATAATTCGTGGGAAGAATTGTTGCTATACATAATTTTCTAAATTTTTGCCAATTGATTGCGCCTTGCAAAGATCGCCGAAACTCAATTCAAATTCTTCGCTATTCCCAAGCTAATGTTATTAGACTGTGGTACTAAAATTGATTTTCGCTACACTTCTTTTTTCCACCTTATGGATAACTAAACGTGTACATATGCAAATAAGTGTATACGCTGCTTCCTATGCTATAGCTTTAACTGCTGTCAGTGCTGATAAAATTGCCTGCAACAAAATGTGGCAGGTTCTTGCTACTGCGCGCAGTTAGTTGTTTCTGATTATTTATTGAGTTGTTATTAGCGCAAACTACTGTCGAATCTATTATACGTACTTCAATGAACAACAAACAGGCGCTTTCGCTTACATACTTTCAACATTGCTACAGCTACCACGCTACACCACACTGCCACCACCACCACCACCACTTGGGTGGAGTAATATTAGTCAACAATTGCTCGCCACCAGACGGCACTCAATCATTCCACAACTGTTGCTAGTAAAGAGATGCCTTAATTTTCTAGCGGCAGCTACAACAACATCAAAATATTGCTTGCAATAATTCCTCTTGACGTCGCGCTTCATCTGAGTATTGCCACAAGTTCATTGCCAAAGCATTACATTTTGTTATATGTTTTGTTATTGCAGCGGCAACAACAACTGTCTTAATACACATGGCTCTTGCCATTGTTCGTCTAGGCGTGCGCGCAAAGAACGCGTTAAATTGCAACGCTTGCCAACAACATCATACACATTTATTCGTTGCAACAAATTTATATTATCACATACACAAATGCATAAACATACGAACATGTGGCAGGAAATGCTGCGCGCACAATTGCTTACTAATAAACTGTTGCGCGTAGAAAAAAAATGGCTACATGAGTATTCTTGTTGTATTTTATGGCACCTTGTTTGATTGAAATAAAGTTAGGTACAAAAAAAAGCTAACGTTCCCACGAAAATGTTTGCAAGTTGTTGGCATCTTAGATTTTGCATATAATAAAAGCACTTCTTGTGCTCTCGTGCTTTCTTGCGCTGAGGCCATGGACGGCAACAACGGGCTGATTTTTATTTTTTATACTCAGTTGAGCAGAGCTCACAGAGTCTAATAACTTTTATTGGATAACGGTTGGTGGTACAGGTATAAAGGAATCGAGATTGGATAACGGTTGGTGGTACAGGTATAAAGGAATCGAGATAGATATAGACTTCCATATATCAAAATCATCAGGATCGAAAAAAAAATTTGATTGAGCCATGTCCGTCCGTCCGTCCGCCCGTTAACATGATAACTTGAGTAAATTTTGAGGTATCTTGGTGAAATTTGATAAGTAGGTTCCCGGGCACTCATCCCAGATCGCTGTTTAAAATGAACGAAATCGGACTATAACCCGCCCACTTTTTCGATATCGAAAATTTCGAAAAACACAAAAAGTGCGATAATTCATTACCAAAGACGGAAAAGCGATGAAACTGGTAGGTGAGTTGAATATATGACGCAGAATAGAAAATTAGTAAAATTTTGAACAATGGGCGTGGCACCGCCCACTTTTAAAAGAAGGTAATTTAAAAGTTTTGCAAGCTGTAATTTGGCAGTCGTTGAAGGTATCATGATGAAATTTGGCAGGAGCGCTACTCCTATATATGTATGCTTAATAAAAATTACTAAATTCGGAGAACGACCATGTCCACTTAAAAAAAATGTTTTTTAAAGTCAAATTTTAATAAAAAATTTAATATTTTTACAGTATATAAATAAATTATGTAAACATTCAACTCTAGTAATGATATGGTGCAACGAAATACAAAAATAAAAGAAAATTTCAAAATGGGCGTGGATCCGCCCTTTTTTATTTAATTTGTCTAGGATACTTTTAATGCCATAAGTCGAACAAAAATTTACCAACCCTTGTGAAATTTGGTAGGGGTTTAGACTCTAGGACGATAACTGTTTTTTGTGAAAAAGGGCGAAATCGGTTGAAGCCACGCCCAGTTTTTATACACATTCGACCGTCTGTCCTCCCGCTCGGCCGATAACACGATAACTTGAGGAAAAATCGATATATCTTTACTAAACTCAGCTCACGTACTTATCTGAACTCACTTTGTAGTGGTGTAAAAAATGGCCGAAATCCGACTATGACCACGCCCACTTTTTCGATTTCGAAAATTACGAAAAATGAAAAAAATTCCATAATTCTATACCAAATACGAAAAAATGGATGAAACATTGTAACTGGATTGGTTTATTGACGCAAAATATAACTTTAGAAAACAAATTTAAAAATGGGTGTGACACCTACAATATTAAGTAGAAGATAATGAAAAAGTTCTGCAGGGCGAAATAAAAAAAACCTTGAAATCTTGGCAGGAATACTGTTCGTGGTATTACATATATATATAAATAAATTAGCGGTATCCAACAGATTATATTCTGGGTCACCCTGGTCCGCATTTTGGTCGATATGTGGAAAACGCTTTCACATATACAACTACCACCACTCCCTTTTAAAAGCCTCATTAATACCTTTAATTTGATACCCGTGTCATACAAACATATTATAGAGTCACCCGTGGTCCACCTTTATGATAGATCATAGAACTAAGGCCCACTCCCTTTTAAAATACTCATTAATACCTTTCGTTTGATACCGTTTTTGTACAAACGAATTCTAGAGTCAACCCTCGTCCACCTTTGTAACGATATCTCGAAAAAGCGTCCACCTATAGAACTAAGGCCCACTCCATTTTAAAATACCCATTAACACCTTTCATTTGATACCCATATCGTACAAACAAATTCTAGAGTCACCCCCGTTCCACCTTTATGGCGATATCTCGAAAAGCCGTCCACCCATAGAACTAAGGCCCACTCCCTTTTAAAATACTCATTAACACCTTTCATTTGATACCCATATCGTACGAACAAATTCTAGAGTCACCCATGGTCCACCTTTATGGCGATATCTCGAAAAGGCGTCCACCTATAGAACTAAGGCCCACGCGCTTTTAAAATACTCATTAACACCTTTCATTTGATACCTTTATGGCGATATCTCGAAAAGGCGTCCACCTATAGAACTAAGGCCCACTCCCTTTTAAACTACTCATTAACACCTTTCATTTGATACCCATATCATACAAACAAATTCTAGAGTCACCCCTGGTCCACCTTTATGACGATATCTCGAAAAGGCGACCACCTATAGAACTAAGGCCCACTCCCTTTTAAAATACTCACTAACACCTTTCATGTAATACCCATATTGTACAAACAAATTCTAAAGTCACCCCTGGTCCATCTTTATGACGATATCTCGAAAAGGCGTCCACCTATAGAACTAAGGTCCACGCGCTTTTAAAAGGCCCATTAACACCTTTCATTTGATACCCATATCGTACAAACAAATTCTAGAGTCAGCCCTGGTCCACGTATATGGCGATATCCCTAAATGGCGTCCACCTATAGAACTATGGCCCACTCCCTCTTAAAATACTCTTTAATACCTTCCATTTGATACACATATCATACAAACACATTCCAAGGTTACCCTAGGTTCATTTTGATACCTGGTGATTTTCCCTTATTTTGTCTCCATAGTATTTACTGTTCGGTTACACCCGAACTAAGCCTTCCTTACTTGTTTTTTTTTTTTTAATCCATCGCAACTTATCATTTTTCTCTGAAGGAAAGTGTGGCAATATAGGTGGACTTACTTGAAAATGTATAAAAAGTATGTTATTCAGCAGATCGAGGACGTATTAAAGTTTTCAAGGATATTTCGACAGGAATCTACTTTTTTGAGTAAGTATCTTACATATATATTGTAACGAATTTAGTGCAGATCCTCTTATTACTATTCTATTATCACTAGACTGTTGAATAAATAACACCACTATTCAATAATGCAAAATGGTCTTTATTAAAGTTCTTGACAATAACACCACTAATGCTCACCAGATAGCGTCTTAAATCAAACTAATTGTCGCGCCTCTACTCTTGCTACTTTTATACTCTGCGATTTCTCTCTCGGCGCTTCCAGAATTTACTTAGTTACTGCAGTAAAATTATAACTACAGATACACGTGTATAGCTTCTCATATGCGCGTGTATTTGTGAGCGACCCTACCACAATTATAATTGCCTACTTTTGGGAGCATCTCAGATAAGATATCTGTATGTGTTTATGCGTCTCTTCTCCGCTGCGTGTACGTACATAATAATTGATTTTTTGATGTGCATACAAGTCACTGCTTAGCATCGGCTTAGAGAGGATAGTATCCCTTAGTGTTGCTAATATCGTCACAATATTATTTATAATTGCTGTTTTTATATACAGGTCCCTTTTTTGCTCTTATTTGGAATTCAAATCTATAAATAAATTTTGGTTTTACAGATGGAGATCTGTGCTATTAGCGAGCTTTCGGCATTATTTGTCGTAGTGCTTTTGTTTAGCTAAACAAAAAAATAAACGATTGTGAGCACGCAAAGATATCTATTTGTACTATGGCACTATTGTAAATATTGGATTAGAACTAACACTGCATTACCCGCAGTTGCTAACATTCGCCAGAGGGCAGCGCAAGCTGTAAGTTTTAATTGATTGATAGAACAGCTTATTTCTGTTGATATTTGATATGAGACTTTTGTATTTTATTCCGCAAGATGCACACGGGTCCGGCTAGTCATAAATTAAACTATATTATTATGTTAACTGATAAGCACTTGAGGCGCTATAATTTCTGCTAGGCTGTAGAGATATTGTAGACTGCAATCGAAACACACTGCCAATGATTTTGCAACTCGACTCCCATACCTGCTTTCTGAGAGCAGATGTCAATCCGGTGGAATGCAGCAGCCGTGGGAGCATATATCTAAAGTACTTCGTACCGCCGCCGAGGAGAAACTTGGTTAACGGCGACCACAAACAAAAACTAAATAAATAAGATAAATTTAAGGCGTGATAACCTCTGAAAAGATGTATGACTAGACTTCTATTCCAATATGCGTCGTGCTCCTTTTAATTTTCCCTAAAAATTGGCGGGACCGTACCTACATATTTTGTGCTGGCTCCGGACAGTATCTGCAAGGCAGACAAGGTTAAACTGAGAAGCTTTCCATGGCAGAAATGCACTAGGAGTGCATGCCAAATAACTGCCGATGGCAACCCCGTTTAGAAAAACTTCCTTGTAATTAAAAAAACTTGTTTTTAAAATTTTAATGTTGCTTTGCCCCGGGCTTGACCCCAGAATCTTCCGTGTGATAGGCGTAGCACGCTACTACCACACCACGGCGGCGGCTGTGCTGAATAATACTTCGTTGTAACCGAAAGAAAAGACGCTGCCTACAGCGCTACGCTAAAAGCAGGCACAACACGAAGTGTGATTGAGGAAAAGCATGGACAGAAAGGCGTGAGTGCGAGATGCTTGAGCTGCTAGCCACCAGGAATAATGCCCGAAAATTTTACCAACAAATTCGGCGACAGAAGGAAGGTGTTAAGTCCGGGAAAATTCTTTTAAAAACAACAATTGCGACTTTGAACGTGGTATCTAGAGAGTACTTAGACTTTGAAAGGAACACTTCTCTGCCCTCCTAAACGGAGACAGCGATTTAGCGCACAGTAATGATGAACCCCATACCGCAATCGACGATGATGGAACTAATGTGGGGGATATTATGAAAAAGTCAGAAAAGCAGTAACCAGTTTAGAAAGCAGCAAAGCCGCGGGCGTTGATGGATTGACTGTCAAATTATTCAAATACGGCGGGGAGGATTCTGTAAGACACATGCATAGGGTTCTTTGCAAAATATGGTCAGACGAGTGCATCATGCCCTACTATTGGATTGGATTGTTCTTTACACAGTCCACAAGAATGGCATCCTGCAAACTGCGCCAAGTATCGCGGAATCAGCCTTCTTAATATCGCATATAAGGTCTAAGAAGTGTATTCTGCGAAAGATTGAAACCGGTTGGGTTGAATCAAGCCGGTTTTTGAGGACCTTCCATAGCCTTAATGAGTCTATAATGTTGCCAAAACCAAACTAAAAAACTCGATCATAAAGCAGAACCTATGTTATAAAATAACTCCGTCCTCTTGGCAAATAAGAGAATTTTCTAGAACCTATTAATGCTTCTGGATCTGATATCTGTGCCAATTCTAATAGTTTTATTCAAAAGTCTTGCAAGCGCAGGGTAGGAGCACAAAACAAGCTTGAATCTCCAACCCCCACTTCCTAAAGCTGCTATCACTGACCAGGCGTAATATAAATACATGTGAAAATGTATAATTTAAAAGCAGTGCCCAGTAAGTTCCCTCTTTGTAATGATAGAAACAAGTTTGTAAGTTTAATTTTGTAAGATCTGCACATGATCTTGGACACTTTGCAGCCCCGCTCTTGGTTGCAATCCTTTTCTGTTTGGTCGATCATGTGAAGCTCTCACCTTCTTTTCAAACATTGAAAGCCAACTTTTCTCCTTCAATTTCTTGTGGTACGCTCTTTTTGAGTGGCCGTCCACCAAACAAGGACTCAGTGGTATAGGTAAGTCCATCCCAAGTGCTGTCAATATGCAATAAGGGACAGAGAGGGCGAGACACCCCACGTACATCCCAGCATTCTTATACATGCATAATGCGCAGTCGAGGCCTTCTTCACTCTCACCTGAACGTTAAGTTTCCACGACAGCTTACGATCTAAAATGATTTTTAGACATATTGTACAAGGTTTCTCCTGAAGGGTGACCTTTCTAAGCTTACGCCTAGTCCAATTTGGGACCTCATATCTTTTAGTAAACAAGGTCATATCTTTCTTTTCCTCGTTGGTGGTCAAGCTGAATTTAGATGTCCAAGTTTGTAAAATGCAAACCGTGCAATCCATCAATGAGCAAATTTTTGAAAGGTACTTTCCACTAATGACAACTGCAGGATCATATGCGTACGTCGAATGTTTGCCAGAATCCTCGTCAACCACCTGAGCAGTTGGTTGATGGACATCGTCCACAGCAGAGGTTATAACATCCCGCGCTGTTGCGTGGCTTTGTCCACAGATTTTGTGGCCTCGTGCAGTCCCAACAGCGAAGAAATCTTCCCACAATTAAGCATTTGGCCGATCCATCATGATTGCCTGTGAAGCGACATTGTTGAAAGCCTCGAAAATGTCTAAGAAGACTCCTAAGGAGTTCTCTTAATATTTCAAGGCTTTCACTGTGGTCATAACCACTCTATGCCCTGTCAACCGACTCTTGTGTTGTACCCATG
Organism: Eurosta solidaginis; assembly: GCF_040869045.1. Lineage (NCBI taxonomy): Eukaryota > Metazoa > Arthropoda > Insecta > Diptera > Tephritidae > Eurosta > Eurosta solidaginis. The sequence goes on from NC_090323.1 coordinate 53,979,054, forward strand.
TTGTGTTTTGGAAAACAGTTTTTCATCCATGTTGGATCGTATGTACACATCTATCAGTCTCTCAAAAATTTTGGAAAAGTGAAATTTTGAAAAAGAAAAAGATGGTAGCCTTTCCACGAAGTTAAATTTATACATCCTACGGTCTAATAAACATGCGATTTGCACGTGCACACCTGGGTATGATTTCTATTGGGAAGTCGGTTTAAAAACTCCTATTGACAAGAAGATGAATAGTTTACCTACCCTTGCTCATGATATTTCATCATCATGTAATTTCTCTTCCAACCGCGAAAGGAGTATATTTCGTTTAAAAATTTACCTCTCCTGAGTCAAGTCTGTACTGCAACCCAAATCTAAGTTTCTTATCTTAATCGTAAACAACAAGATATTGCCTTTTCTTGTAAATTCAGCAAATAATAAACTAAACGGAAATATTTTGAAATTGTGTAACACCAGAGATGGAATCAATACTTGTGAATATGAAATCACTTAATGTTGCAGCTATAGAAGTGTATTAGATGCAAAGCGGCATGGCAATCCATATCTGCCACTTCCTATCCATATTCATTATCGATTGCTTTGCCAATGTCTTACTCACTTCGAGGAGCTACAAGCTGCATGGCATACAATTACAATGCTACTACATACAAAGCTACATACTTGAGTACGTTTTCACAGTTGACCGTGGGGGCGTTAACTTGTAAATTGCTATTTTGCCACAAGGATAAAGTTTTCTTGGCGCTATGCGTTCGGCGGTAGGCAGCTTCAAGTGAATCGGAACAGAATCGATGTTAACTTATTGAAAAATAAAATAAAGTGGCGTTGAGCTCTTAATAGAAAACTCTGTGGTAATTGTGGGGTATTTTTGGTGCTGTTGTAATTGTCTGATACGTGTTATTGATACTTGCAGCAAGTTGCAAACGAGATAAAATAAATGCTTTTTTGCACAAACATTTTTTTTCACGTTTTTTCTATACCCATTAGTATCTTATGAGTAGTTAAACTTTTGAAAAGTTTAAGACCACGCAGAAAATGGAACAACGGTTTATTTGGTACTGCATTTTTAAATTTGGGGGACTCTTGGTGGACTTTCCAATGTTCGAGACATGTGTGATAGCATGAATTTCCTATTATAAAACGAATTTTGCCCTCGATCTTGTACAGGAAACAGACTGTATAATATCTTTTAATGTCAAAGCGGCCTTATCGAGGTAGTCAGCGTCATAGAGAAATCATTAAGCTGCTAAGATTGCTTCTTGGCAGCCTTCCTCTACATTGCGGGTACGTTCAAAGGGAGCCCATCACATGAAAGTCAAGACGCTAAAGTTGCACGGCTAACAGAGGCACACCTCAGATTGTGTTATCGCCTCTTCTTTGAATACTGATAATTTGTAAAAAATTTAGAAATCTTTAGGGCTGAGGGAACGAGGGCGGTTGCATACGCCGACGACTTAGTGATGGTTATCACAGGTGAATTTCTGCCAACAACCCTTCTTCAACTATCCGAGGCTAAACAACAAACAACGACAAATATCTCCTCTGAAGCCAAATATGTTGGCTCGACGACAAATTAAATTGTAAAGGTGTTGAGATAAAAGAAAGCTATCTCAGCATACTTCAACAGGTTTGGGAAGGTGGAGAGGCTAACATACCTGTGTCTATCAGGCAGAATAAGGAGAGCATCCCACAAAAGGTTAAACCTAACTTTTTCCTGATACTGTTAAAAGTGTTCGTGCAAGGATTGGCCGCAGAACGGGCTCTACGACTAAGGGAAACCAACATGTGGGAATAAACCGAATACGGACACGCAACATTATATGCTTACTTGAAAAGGGGACGATTAAACGATATCACTACCTTATGCCCGACACCTACCAAATCACGTTGATTTTAGACTTCAAGGTGCTGAGCATAAGATATCCCTTAGGGGAAATGGGATGAAGGCTTAGACAGTGGTGAGGGCATTACATAGACGACCCATAAATGGTTTAGGGAAGGGAAGATGGAATCTACTCAAGATCTATGCTTTAGAGAGAGCAGCCAGACTGCTCCAAGATAGAAGGGTCCCAGATACAAATGTAACTATCATTGTCGACAACCAAAGGCATTTTAATCATACGTGATAAAGTTCGATATCGTGCGAAGACGTAGAAACTCGCATATTGAAGGAAACTATCTTCAGATGAGATGGCCAAGAAAGCTTTCGGAACGGAAATACGAGAGGCGGACAGCATCGAGTGACAACCCCTGGGCTATCGAGGAATATGAGATTAGAGAAATGAACTTGCTGTGAACTAACCGGAATGATTGCGAGGTCCAAAGATTTGTATGGAAATGTATGGATAGGAAAGCACCTACCTACCTAATCGAGCTAAACAAATCTGTAGTGAGAGTACTTACGGGTGGCATTACAGAACATTGCGCTATTGCACCAGTGCCACGGCGGTGTCGCATACCAAAAAGTTCCCTCGGCAGAAGCTGTCAGAATGATGAGGAAGATGAGTTCATTCATCACACTTTCCGCCAATGTTCAGGACTGCGAATAAGATGGTTCTGGGCGCGCGGTTTTACGACAGTCTAACAGACTTTGGGGAAGTAGAATTTGACTTCCACTTCGGTTCATCAGAGAAAACAAATGGCTCGTTGAGGACCAATATTAAGTAATATGGTTGGCCGAATGTGCCGCCACCTGGCACTAACAGAGATCACTTACAATGCATAATAAATACATCAGAGTGGAAATCTCCCACGCGAGCCTCCTTAACCTTACCTTACTTTTGGCACAATGTCTTATGGGTGCTCCCGCACCTAGGATGGGCTCAATGGCTGGATACGTGTCTATTTGATAAGCGGCAAATGAACGCATCCTAACATTGACTGACACGCAATTTGTTTGTGGGTATACGACTTTCAATCTTAAACCCACCTAGACGCTGGTGGGTTTTCAGTAGAGTTGTTGGCAATTTTTTATAGAGTTGTTAAGCATTTCTTGAGTACAGCATTTTGGCCTCTCAATATGTTGGATTCGTTACCATTTCAAGTCGTATGTTTGTATATCATTATGAAGCTTTCATAGTTTGTTTTTTACATAGTTTTGTTTACTTTTTTTGTTTTTGCTGCTTTTTTACTTTACTAACTGATCGTAAATCAGTAGGTGTTATCGTTTGAATAAATATTGATATTATTGAGCTGTATTGGCTAGCCAAGTGGCTAGGCAGGCAATAGCTAGACCCAAACCGATCAAGAACAGTGTTGCAAGACGTTTCTTGTTTTTTGTTTTTCATTTATCTTCTCGCGTTTCCCCTATTAAATAGTACTGACTATAAATATACGTACTTGAAACATAGGTGTGGCTAATGACGTGCGCTCATTGGTAACGCCCCACTTTGATTGCGTTCCGCTAGGTTATGCAGCAACCGTGCGCATTAAAAATATGCCTTTAGCAGTGGTTCTTTAACTTTTAGTGTAACGAATAAATCTGACGGGACTACAGGAACGAATAGCATAGAGGCCATCACATGGAAACTCCTCTCCGAATCTGAAGTTTGCTTGAAAATATACCATCGCTATAATAAATGCGATGAATCACGGACAGCTTCAAGCTCTATTATTTGACGTTCAAATACAATGGGACAAGTCGTATTGAGAAAAAGGGTGCCTGCAAATTCGCCAAATACACATGTTCGCAAAAGGATTATAAGTCGGTAGCCCCAATGAGATCTTACCGCAGAGATAGAACACAGGCTGTGAATATTGGTGACAAAATTCGATTCTTTTAAGACTAATAGTACAGTCCCGCATGGATTTATACTCAGCCTATTACTATTTTTTATGTGTGTTATTAACTTACCTCGGAATCAATCGTACCGACATCCTGACTTATGCAGTGTCTTCCATGCGAAGGTCTATGCCATAGAGATAGAAACCACACCAATTTAAGCACAGTATGGACACAGACATCAATGTAACGATCTTCGCCGACAACCAGACCGCCTTAATGGCATTAGAATACAACGTGATAAGAGCAACGGATTCGCTGTGCACCAACCAGGATGATTCCGAAATCTCCAGGTCCTGCAATGAGAGTACTAGCGGGTGTCATCACAGATCATTGCGCTATTGCACCAACCTTCGCCGGTGTGTATACCCAGAAGCTCACTCTGCAGAAGCTGTCAGAATGAGAACGTAGAGAAGTCGATTTACTACTTTCTCTGCTGATGACCAAGACGGCAAAAAAGAAGACTCAGATTTCTAGGTAGGCACAGTTTTTCGATAGTCTGTCAGAGGTTTCGTAGGTATATTTTTCTCTCCTATTAAAGTTCATCAGAGGAAGCAAGTGGTACGTCGAGGACCATTGGCAATTAGTCTGGTTGGACAAATCATTGTCAATATATGATATCAATCAGAGTTAACGATTTCTTTTCGTACACAAACAATAATTATGAGACTTGAGAACTTGTCTTTTCACGAGATTCTCGAATTTGACTTGCCTTCTTGCGAGATTCTCACATCTCAAAATATTCGTAAAGCTTGCGATTTAGTCGTTTCATTGCTTGTATAATATTTACAGCTAACGATTTCTTCTTGGGCAGAAGCGAGAACTTCGTAACTTGAGAAATGCAGCGCTTGACTATTCATGAGATTCTTAAATCACGAAATTTTCGTAAGGCTATCGAGCATCTCGGCATTCAACTCCTTCATTGGAAAGAATTTCGAGAATTTGTAGGCTTTACATAAGACAGCCGATGCAGTGGTTAGTTTGAATATCGAGAAACTCGCGAGTACTTATTTAATACGACATCCAGTTATAGTACTCAAGCTGATTAAGGCTTCTTAATGGAATGTGGGCAAACAAATTTCGACATATTTTTCCCAAAATTATTATTCAACCGTTCTTCAGGATAGAATTTGAATAGTCAAAGATTAAACTAAAATTTTCAAATGTGTAGCTGAACACACTTAACGTTGTTTGGAAACCGAGATAAAATTTAAAGTTTTCTGGGGCATTGTTGAGAAAACAATTTCCAACCTAAGTTCTCCACATACATGATTATGTATGTACATAGATAAGAGTTAACGATGTAATATGAATGGGACTTACTTATATCATTGGCTTAGAAACTTTCCCACATAAATTAGCTCGAAATATCTTATCAGATAAGATAAACGAAAAAACTTAAATGACTCCATTCAACAATGGAGAAATATTTCTCAAACGAACACACAGCCGTGGCGAATCTTGCTTATTAAGCAGGCGAGGCTGTGTGGTCGCCCACAAGTTCCTCATGGGTTGGATGACGTAGAAAGTTCAATGGGATTATATCAAACCGTTTCCGAGATGGCCAGGAAATCATCTTAATGGTGTTATTTTGCAGAACATATCGGCTCTGTATCTGGCAAAGGACGATCAAGAGCGTTTAAACTCCTCAAAACCATAAGAAAGTCCCAATTATTGCTATAACAAGAAGAAGAACACCGCTAAGACGTTATTTAGTATGAAATAGGACCCCCGAGCCACGATCAAGAAACGCTGCATATGTGATAGTGTTGATAACTTTATTTTTTTTTTCTCGTTTCTTTTACAATGTGTATTCTTTTATGTGAAGTGCAACACTCTCTTAACCATTTCTAGTAGGTGTAAATGGCTTAAAATTAATTTATTGCACTTAAATTAAATTTTGATTAAAATGTGTATTTATTAAAATGGGCTGGCGATGGTCGTTGTATAGGCGGATGTATCAATAAAATGAAAGTAAATAGAATGAAGCTTATTTATGATCCGGTCTCATATGCGTCGAAGTGTGGGAATTCAAAATTAACAAGTATTGCAAAAAATTGGCCGCTATTTGTTAAAACGGCATAAGCTCATTTCTTTTGATTGGTTTTGCATTCTAATAGACTCTAAAATATTTGTCAAGTTTAATTGATTCTGAGTATGGTGTTTGTAGACAAAGCGCTTCAAGACTAAAGTAGTAATTATTTTCAGCACCAATGACGTGCCATTCCAGGGCTTTATCTGCTCGAATCAAACGTCTGACCTAAGGTTTAGCTATATATAAATGTGTCACAGGCTTTGTGAAAATTGGTACACTGACCTATCTGGACCCAGAATATATTGGTATTAAAAATGGCTGAAATAGAACAATAGCCGCATCCAATTTTGCAATACCACAATTATCAAAAAATGCGATAATCTGTTACCAAAGACTGATAAATTGATTGAACTTGTTTATTGATTAGCTTTATAACGCATTCCAACGTGAAATTGTAACAGCTCAGTTCATATTGAACCGGATACGCAATGAAACCTAGGTTAGGTAAGGTTGAACTGGCCGATCCGTGGGAAACTTACATAGACTGAGTGAATCCATAGTTTTACCAGAAGTTTGTTCAACGACCAAACTGAAAAACTCTATCAAATACCAGGACCTTTGTTAAGAAAAGCTCTAAATATAACACAGAAGTAATCTCGGACCTATGCCATTTTCTGCTTCTAGATCTAATAGCTGTGCCACTCCTTATAGTTGAAGTATTAGCGCCTGGCGAGCACAGATAATGAGAACAAAGCGTGCTGAATCCTTTCCTCCTCCAATCTGTACTTCCTACTATTATCACAGAATGCCAATCATGATCTTAAATCCCCTCTTGTCAATGGCAAGGGTAACTTTTTTACTCTAAGGTTGTAAGACCGGCACACGCCCTCGGTTTACCTGATTGGTCAATGATGAGCAACTATCGCCTTCTATTAATATCGACCAACCTGATTGGCACGTCTATGATACAAGCTTCGAGAGATACGCCTTGTTTAGCTAGTTCTTCCGCTTTTTATTTTCCATCTTTTAACATATGCAGAGGGAGCGTTGAAACCTAAATGATTAAATTCGATATTTATCTGCAGCAGAACGTTGAACACAAAAAAAAATATCTCATTTCTATACTCAGTTGAGCAGAGCTCACAGAGTATATTAACTTTGATTGGATAACGGTTGGTTGTACAGGTATAAAGGAATCGAGATAGATATAGACTTCCATATATCAATATCATCAGGATCGAAAAAAAATTTGATTGAGCCATGTCCGTCCGTCCGTTAATACGATAACTTGAGTAAATTTTGACGTACCTCGATGAAATTTTGTATGTAGGTTCCTGAGCACTCATCCCAGCTCGCTATTTTAAATGAACGATATCGAAAATTTCGAAAAACCGAAAAAGTGCAATAATTCATTACCAAAGACAGATAAAGCGATGAAATGTGGTAGATGAGTTGAGCTTATGATGCAGAATAGAAAATTAGCAAAAATTTTGAACAATGGGCGTGGCACCGCCCACTTTTAAAAGAAGGTAATTTAAAAGTTTTGCAAGCTGTAATTTGGCAGTCGTTGAAGATATCATGATGAAATTTGACAGGAACGTTACTCTTATTACTTTATGCCCGCTCAATAAAAATTAGCAAAATCGGAGAAGGACCACGCCCACTTTAAAAAAAAAATTTTAAAGTAAAATTTTAACAAAAAATTTAATATCTTTACAGTATATAAGTAAATTATGTCAACATTCAACTCCAGTAATGATATGGTGCAACAAAATACAAAAATAAAAGAAAATTTCAAAATGTGCGTGGCTCCGCCCTTTTTCATTTAATTTGTCTCGGATACTTTTAATGCCATAAGTCGAACAAAAATTTACCAATCTTTTCGAAATTTGGTAGGGGCATAGATTTAGATCTAACTGTTTTCTGTGAAAATGGGCGAAATCGGTTGAAGCCTCGCCCAGTTTTTATAGACAGTCTTCCGTCTGTCCTTCCGCATGGCCGTTCACACGATAACTTTAGCAAAAATCGATATATCTTTACTAAACTCAGTTCACGTACTTATCTGAACGCACTTTATCTTGGTATAAAAGACGAACGAAATCCAACTATGACCACGCCCACTTTTTCGATATCGACAGTTACGAAAAATGAAAAAAATGCCATAATTCTATACCAAATACGTTTATTGACGCGAAATATAACTTTAGAAAAAACTTTGTAAAATGGTTGTGACACCTACCATATTAAGTAGAAGAAAATGAAAAAGTTCTGCAGGGCGAAATAAAAAACCCTTGAAATCTTGGCAGGTATTACATATATAAATAAATTAGCGGTATCCAACAGATGATGTTCTGGGTCACCCTCGTCCACATTTTGGTCGATATCTGGAAAACGCATTCACATATACAACTACCACCACTCCCTTTTAAAACTCTCATTAATACCGTTAATTTGATACCAATATCACACAAATATATTCTAGAGTCACCCCTGGTCCACCTTTAAGGCGATATCTCGAAAAGGCGTCCACCTATAGAACTAAGCCCCACGCCCTTTTAAAATACTCATTAACACCTTTCATTTGATACCCATATCGTACAAACAAATTATAGAGTCAACCTTGATCCACCTTTATGGCGATATCCCTAAATGGCGTCTACCTGTAGAACTATGGTCCACTCCCTCGTAAAATACTCTATAATGCCTTTCATTTGATACACATGTCATACAAACACATTCCAGGGTTTCCCTCGGTTCATTTTCCTACATGGTTATTTTCCCTTATGTTGTCACCATAGCTCTCAACTGAGTATGTAATGTTCGGTTACACTCGAACTTAACCTTCCTTACTTGTTGTTTATTCAGTTATTAAGGAGGTAAAAAAGAGGTTCATGATGGGGCAGCAATTTTGTCATTTCGGGATGATTTTCAGCGCTATTTCGGAGTCCGCCCGCTGTGATTTGGGGTAATTTCAGACAAAATCCCTCGTGGTAATTTGGGATGATTTTGGGGAGTCTCTCTTGATCATCAGGGGTAATTTTGGGTCACTTCCGAATGAGGTTTGGCTTTTTTTGCAACCTCACTTCAAGCTTATTTTGAGCACTATTTCCTATCCTGCCGGTTTCATTTGGAGATCACCTCGAAGTCATTTCAGGATTGCTTGGAATCACCTCGGTGTCGATTTGGGATTATTTCGGAATGATTTGGTGCTATATAGGGGTCCTTCCGCCTAACTGGAGGAAGGTTAATTCTCTCATCCCAGCTGGCTAGGGGGCTTAGAATATACCCGCGGCAGGTATGCCTGTCGTAAGAGGCGAATAAAATACCAAATTGATTTAAGGTGTTGAGTAGCGCAACCCTCTCAAGGGGTTACCAGCGCAATATATAGCTTCTCCAACCCAATTTTCAATCTCACCTTCCCGTGGCGAATCCTGTTTCTTAGACCGCCGAGGCTCCGGTGACCCCAAGTTTCTCATGGAACTAGTGGGTGGGGAGGTTGGTTTGGCCTAGAAGGTTTATTGTGGTCATATATACTATTCACGAGATGTTCGGGCTAGTACCTTAATGGTGCTTTGTAACCGGAACGTACCGGATCTATATCCGGCAAGGGACCATCAACATCGATAACACTCCCCAAAGCCTTTGGGGTTAGGTTGAACTGGCCGGTCCATGAGGACCTTATATAGACTGAATGATTCCGTAATGTTAAAGCCTTCGGGCAGTGTCTTTATCGTTAATACAACAACAACAACACGATTCATTCTCATATATTTGTTTGCAATAACTTCGATTTTTTAGATATAAGTATTATAATGGTCTTCCGCGCACTGCGTTTTCTCGTCACAATAAAGGCTTTTACGAAAACGAGCGTAATCAGTTGGTAACCTCGCCCACTTTTTATGTCTCAAAAATTTGATTCGGATTGCATCGTCTCTTTGAAGACAACCTAAATGTCGAACTTGAAGTTAATAGCTTCTTCGGGTACTGAAATGTAAATTATATTTCTGAGAAATATTTGAGATATTAAAAATTGGCATGGTTACCAACCGATAACGCCAATTTTTGGTAAAAGCTTTTCCTTTGATGGGAAGAAGTAGGCCGCCGAAGATTGTTACAATAAAAATATATAGGTTATTGCAAAAAAAAAAATATGATATTAAGCCATCGGGCAGTTAGACGGACTGACCTTAAGTTGCTCTAAATCATCCTGTAATTGCCGTGAAGTGATGCCCAAACATCCCTGGAAGGATTTCAATATAGTCCAAGAAATCTTTCGAAATTACCTCACTTTAGCCTCGTAGTCAATTCAACATCACCACAGAGGACCTCGAATTAGTCTTCATAATACTACTGGAATGACCTTAAATAATATAAGCTAGTCGATGTGTTCTTTTTTTTTTTTGTACGTATTATCGGCTTGCAACAAATTTTCTAACATATATCACTTACACTTTGAGAAAACTAGGCATATACTGTGTTGTTTTTTTTTCCACCCAAAAGAACATTTGTTTACCAGTTTTACTATGCTTCTCTGTAACTTCAGCCAAATGATGGTTCGCCAGTTGCTTCTGTTGACAATTGCCTTTGCTGGTAAAATTATAAAAGAATAGATAAGTACTTGGAAAATACTCTGAAATTATGTGGGTCTCTATTTAATGTTTGCTTCCAACCACTGCACTTCCCTACTGCTATGTGGGCACTTTGTAAATATGTTCCAAACAGCCAAGTGTGAAATTGTGACGACCCGCCTTTCGGTCATACAATTTTCCAACTGTAATTGGATTTTGTTGCAAATTTAATGTAAAGAAAAACAAATGTTGGCTGATGAGAAATCAATGAATTGTGCAATGCCAAATATGTGGGTGCTACAATTGCCACTTGATGAACTTTTAAGCTGCCACTGCTACTTTGAGTTGTCACTTTGTGTTGTAATTGTGGGTACCAATTCTTCAAGTGATTGCCTGAAGTGCGTCTTTATAATTTTAACGGAAACTATCTGCGGAATGATGGGGGAAACTAAATAGGTCGTGAAAAGTGTTATATATGCAAAAGAAAACTGCATTTTTTTAAATACACTTATATATTGAAACAGTATCCATTATTAGCTTTTGCCATAATTTCGCTTCGGCGGCCACCGTGGTGCGATGGTAACGTGCTCCGCCTACCACACCGTATGCCCTGGGTTCACACCCCGGACAAAGCAACATCAACATTTTAGAAATAAGGTTTTTCAATTAGAAGAAAATTTTTCTAAGCGGGGTCTCCCCTCGGCAGTGTCTGGCAAGCGCTGCGAGTGTATTTCTGCCATGAAAATCTCTCAGTGAAAACTCGTCTGCCTTGCAGATGCCGCTCGGAGTCGGCATAAATCATGTGGGTCGCGTCCAGCCAATTTGTAGGGAAAATCAAGAGGAGCACGACGCAAATTGGAAGAGAAGCTCGGCCTTAGATCTCTTCGGAGGTTATCGCGCCTTATAATTATATTTTTTTATTCAAAATTTCGTTTCCCCCGCTCACAGGTCTACACATACTTGTAAACATATTAAAATATACATTAGGGTGCACCTTGTTTATGAAAGAATTGCCCCGAATTTTAACCCTACAATTTATGGTTTAAAATTTTCGGCGACACACATCGTGAAGCTTCGTATTGGGACGAATATTAGCAGCACTAAGGTATACTATCATATCTAAGCCAATACTAAGCAGTCACTTGTATCTACATAAACAAATCAATCATTATGTGTACACATATGTACATACAGCAGCGGAGAGATACTCACAAAAGTATGCAATCATCAGAAAAATAGTTCTCGCACATACAAATACATATATCTGAGATGCTCACAAAAGTATGCAATCATCGGTCGAAGTATCACTCATATATATATGCGCATATGATAAGCTATAAACGTGCATCTGTAGTTTATAGCTGGTGAGTTTATAGCTGGTAAACAAGTAGTAAATTCTAGAAGAAGAAACGCTTAGAAGTATGCGATCGAGACATCACAGAGTATAAAAGGAGTTAAAGCTGAGTAATCAGTAATCAGTTTAAGCAAGCTGTTGGTTTTGAAGTATCAGTGTTATTGAGAAATACTTTAATAAAGGCCATTTTGCATTATTAATTATAAGAGTTATTTATTCAACAGTTTAGCGATATGAACGTTAGTAGAAGGTGTAAAATAAGCGGAGTTCTCTAAGTTCGTTACAGTTGGTGTCAGAAGAGGAATGGTTGAATAAATTCCGAAGATTTTAGGTACAACAAGGACATGGCGAAGTGGAGTGAATTGAAGATCCAGCAACTGAAGAACGAGTTGGAAAGCCGTGGATTGAAAATAGACGTCAATAAACTCGAACCTCAGGCACGAATACGAGAGGCAATGGAATTAGAAGGAATTAACGTGGAAGAGTATGTCTTTCATCTTGATGGCGATGAGACAACAAAATTGGAGGAGAAAAATGAAACACAGCAGACAATGACGAACACAGACCTGAACATGATATTAGCTGCAATATCTGCACAAAAGTCGACAGTAACATCCAAGATGGAAAAACAACTAGAATCCCAGGAGACACGCATAACATCCAAGATTGAAGCACACAAAACAAGTATTTCAGAAATGTCGACACAGATTACATCCAAGATGGAAATTCAACTGGATGAACAGAAAATATATATGGCATCCCAACTTGAATCACGGGAGGCACGTATATCCGAAATGTCGGCACAAATTTCAGCGTAGATATCATCTCAGATCTCGAGAGATGTTACGGAAGCGACCATAGGAAACATATTTATCAAATTGAGTTGCGAAATCGCTACCAAAAAGTGAATGAGACTTTGCAGGAGTTTGCGTCGGATGTCGAAAGGTTGCCCCATCTAGCAAATGCGGACGCACCAGTGGAATACACTGAGAGAGTAAAAATCCAGAGCTTTAATAATGAAATACGGGATGTCGAAACGAAGCGAGCGACATACGCAAACCCAAAAACCCACATTCGCAGAAACGGCATCACATGCTCTGATTCAGTAAACAGCATCGCTTCTGTGTAAGCCAGTTTTCAAAGCACGCCTTGTAGAAGTAGAAAGGCCAGAGTGGGTAGACACAATTTTGGAAGCTTTAAAAGGAACGCAGCAGAAGAATAATGAAGCAATCAAATGTTTAAAGTGAGGAAAGCCAGGGTTCATTGCACTTCAATGCAGCACCGGTCCTGGTAGTTCCAACTTGGCTGGTCGTAAACGTAAAACTGGAGGAGATAAGCAAGAGCGAGTCAGATGTAAAGATCGAAAATTTTTCCCAGCTATTGAATGTCCTGTGATATCTATCTCGCATATTGGAAGAAACTCGAGCAGTCTTACCGTCAAAGGAAATGCGGATGGCAAGGAGCGTGTACTGACTGAAGATACGGGCGCATCTCATTCCTTACTCCGATCTGATTTGGCCAACAGGAGAGTAAAGCCATTACCCGGAGCAACGTTGCGTACGGTTACTTGCGAGTATAACCAAATCCAAGGAGAAGTGATATGTGAAGTCTTAATTGGGAAGGTCATGTTTCTACACAAATTCGTTGTGGCGGAGATTGTTGGTGAAGTTATATTGGGAGTGGACTTCTCAGTTGACCATGACATCAGAATCGATATGCAGAGAAGGATAATGCGTTATAAGAAAAAGGACATACTACTCAACTTCAGTTTTGAGAAAGGGTTCAGCAGTAAGCGAGTGCTGGTGGAGGCGATTGTACAAAGACCACAAAAGTCAAAGGTAGTAGATCGGGCAAAGTTTGATAGAACGAATGGGCCAAACAGAGAAAAATCAAAAATACCTGCGAGAGAAACACTGGCATTGACGAACCCTAATGGACGCACTAAAACGAAGGAAAGAATTTTCCAGAGAGAATGCGAGGGTAGTTTCAAGCCAGGGCGCACTACTGTTGTGAAACGTTGGAACGATACGGATTAAGCGAAGCCAAGTCGTCAAGCGCAAGCTCTGTGAAGTAGTTCATTGGCCAAACAACATAGTGTGAGGAACGGTCCAGGATAATGAGTAGAAGACTGAAACACAGGAGCGACAAGAACTATAATTCGGAAGGTTTCTTGGAGGGAGATTTGGTACTGCTATACAAACCTCACCGGCGCAAAAGGTGTTCCACCAAAATTTTGATGCAGTTGGAAAGGCCCGTAAAAACTTGTGAAGAAGATCAGTGATACCATCTATCGCATACAAACCATTGGGAAACCACGAAGTAGAAGGGTGGTTCATTGGGAGAAACTAGCGGCATTTAGATCAGGAAATTTGTCCGATTGGGTGGAGGGCAGTGTGACGAATATTAGAAACACTAAGGTATACTACCATCTCTAAGCCAATACAAAGCAGTCACTTATATCTACATAAACAAATCAATAATTATGTCTACACACGTGTACATACAGCAGCGGAGAGATACTCACAAAAGTATGCAATCAGCAGAAAAGTAGTTCTCACACATACATATGCATATATCTGAGATGCTCACAACAGTATACAATCATCGATCGAAGTATCACTCACATATACACGGGCATATGAGAAGCTATAAAACTGCATCTGTAGTTTATAGCTGGTGAGTTTATAGCTGATAAACCAGTAGTAAGTTTTAGAAGAAGAAACGCCTAGAAGTATGCGAACGAGACATCACAGTGTATAAAAGAAGTTATAGCTGAGTAATTAGTAATCAGTTTGATTTAAGCAAGCTATTGGTTGTGAAGTATCAGTGTTATTGAGAAATACTTTAATAAAGGCCATTTTGCATTATTGAATATTAGAGTTATTTATTCAACAGTTTAGCGATACGAACGTTAGTAGAAGGTGTAACATAAGCGGAGTACACTAAATTCGTTACAGTATTAACTGATTTTAAGACATCAGGGTAAAATACGGGATCCAAATTAGTTTTAGACCTATAGTTAATCTCTGAAGCAAAGCTGCTCAGATTGATTCAAAGAAAATTAGTCGCACAGGCGATTTTTTGGATTTCTTTCGCCGCTACAAATTAATCAGCTCTAATATATATATTTTAGGGTGGTCCCAATTTTTCAACTTTAAAAATATTAACCAAAGGACACACTTTTAGAAAAATCATTGTAATAATATAATGATAAAACAGGAAAAACCTGAAACAAAATTTTTAATGTAGGTTTTCCAAAAGGTTTGAATACAAGCTTAATGATTATCTAAGTTATTTTGGATGAAAATCAACGAAAGTATAAATAAATCAAAATTCAATTCTCGTTAGCTACCTCTGAATATTCTTCAAAAAAATTTAGAAATGTTTTTAAATAGTTTCTCGGCGCCGTGCCAAAAATTCAAAAAAAAAAAACAAGAAGCTGAAGTGTCAGTTTAAGTGGGAGTGGAAGGGAAATAAATGAACTAAGAGCTAAACAAAAACAAGAAGCAGAAATTGAAGATATAGTAGAAGAGCATAGGTTATAGAGTGTGGGAATCGAGGATCCCTTTTTAAAATGCAGGCAAGCCAATTTTCGGGGAGGAAAGTCAGTTGGTAATGCTAGTATTTCGATACATTTTTTAAACACTATATATTGGACAGCCGACTTAGTAACACATAAATAGTAGTTTAGAACCTCATGACAATTTTATACCAAACGCAATATCTCGAGATCAATTTTTAAGACGCCAGAAACTTGCTGTGGGTCTGTATAGCTCAGAGGTCAGATATTAAGAAAATCTCTACGAGATTAACAATATTGGGATCAAATTGAAAGAGCATTCTGGTAAGGTAAAGAAAAGACACGATAAATTTTAAACTTGATCCAAAGGTATAAGGGAGTGCAATGCCTGTTACAAAAGGTTCTAGCTAGGAGGAGCGTAAATCAACATATTTAGAAAAATCGTACCGAATTGAGACCCTTGCGAAAAATTTAAGGAGAGCTGTAATTGAGCTACACACTTGAAAACTTTCACATAGTTCAGAGGGTTCTACCTTTTTTTGTTTTTTTTTGTGGGTGCATAACATAATCCCAAAATACAAACACATAACCCCAACACGAGCAAATCCCGACAGTTCATAATCGCGAGACAACCCAAATTTGAAAATTCATAATCGCGGCACAACCCTTATCTCGACATTCAACCCCGGAAGAAATCCTGAAGAGACGAAAATTGAGAAATGCCAAATTATCTCATAGAAAATACACATTTTCGGCTCTATTATTTTAGACATCCCTCCACAACAAATCTTACCCGATCCAACAACGGTTACACGATCCAGAACACTTTTCGAAACGAATTTTTAATAAATTAATCAGAATTATGTGTTGTCGGTATTCGGGATTTTTCCTAGTCGGAACTTCGGGATATTGTTTTGTCGGGATTTCGTTATGTCGAGACTTGGTTATGATTAGATTGAGTCTGTTTTTAACGGAATTTGTGGCGGGCTGCCCTGAAGTGGTCCAATAAGCCAGGCTAATCCTGTTTACGTTATTAATGTTTTTTTATAAATTCTTTGTAAATAAATAAGGAAATTAAAAAAATTGTAAATTATTATCTAAAATGTTTTCCTTAAAACCGCTATTGTTGGCAGAATCAAATCTAATAGATGCTAATTTAGAAAAGAGTGGGAAAAACTTGCTTACGTTCAGTAGAAATAAGACGTACCCTAATGCACATGACTCTATGTGCAATAACTAACTACAAGAATGGCCCATGGGCGAATGAATACGCACTGACCGGCGCGACATATTTTGTGGCAACTTCCTGCTTAGCTTTTGCTGCTGCTAGTATTCTTTTTTTGCTGTTCTCGTTGCTGCTTATAGCCGCCTGATATAATTTTTTCTAAGACACTTTCTGTTGCCATTTCTTTTCTCAACCACTTCCATTCCGTATTTAATTTATACTCATTTCAATGTAGCTAATTTTTGTGGCAATCTCTGATGCCACGTACTTGTTGGCTTTTGCTGCTATATATGATTTGTGCGTGTGTTCATTCGTGCCCCGATTAAGAAAATGCAAAACTCATGTTAAATGCACAAATTAAATGCGCATATTTATGCAGCTTCTATATGAAAAGCACGCACACATACACTCACATAAACTTGCGTACACTTATTTTGCAAACACTTTTAACTACTGTGCGCTTTGTTGCTTGTTGCTTTGACATGCATCCAATGTGCAATATAAGGATATGTTACAGTAGCAGTGGCATTGCTGCAGTAGCAGGCATCAGATTTTTGCCTTTTAATTACAAGTTTTGGATTTTTTTGTTTTCATGAGAGTAGTAGATTTTAGTTGTCCATGTTATCAGACACGGATAGAGTATGCCTGTATTGACTTAACAGCAAATTAGTTAACTTTAACACCCCGAGTTCTTATATTTTTTTATATGTCCCTATTTGCATAAATTTGTAAAGTTATCTGCAAAGCAAATCATATTGGATAGTGGTGGATCGTCTTAAAGGCGCGAATATAAAGGCAATGTATTATGTTATATTTTAAGTAAACTTAAGATATTGATTCCCTGCCATGTTGTAAATGATAGGTGGGACGATTGTAGAGTGATCTAGAATATACTTTGTGGTTTGCATAAAATTGAACCACTTTCAGCAATCTTGGAGAACGACTCTACAAAAAACAAATTAACCACACAAGTATAACAGGCAGACACAGAACAACTTACAGACATTAAACAATATACACAACAAACACTAAAAAGTTTAAATGACTAGAATTACTGACTTTTACCTGCCTCGGTCAGCCACACAAATCGATCAGTAAAAACCACCCTCGGTTCTGAATGAACACACACATATACACAAAAATCCTTTTTGACAAAACCTGCTATGTTCCCAAGAATTATAAATACAAGAAAAACGACAACAACTGATCAGAACGAAAATCGACACTGATGATGCGTGATGCGAAACCAGTTTGTCTCCGAACCAAAAAAAGGATGACGGAAAATCGTTCCAATATGTGAAAGGGGTAAATACCCAAATGGTAAATACCCGGTAAATTGGTTATATATGGTAAAAATAGGTAAATACCCAAATATTTACCCAAAAAAAGGTAAAAATAATCTTTTGTAAAATATGGGAAAAAAACACACAAATTCAATACAAAATGTACCCAATTTGTTCTATGTTGGTGGGTAATCCAACGTTTTTCAAAAATATTTAGCTAATAATGCATGCCGTTGCAAAAATTTAAGTTTACTCAGTGAACATTTTAAGTAAAAAAAGAGTCGGAAAAAATATCTAAATTGGAGCGTTTACAGTAGGTATGAGCTCATTTGGGAGGCCGCAACCAATGGTCGTCCTATATGAGCCTACTAACGTATATCAATTGAGCCTAAATACGAGTCCCACATGAGTCTTAAAGTGCTTCTAAACAGCTCATACTATACTCTACTTGAGCTCTCCCTCGTCAATTCTGATTATCTGGCAACTATATGGCCTATTTATTAGACATCGTAAGCGCTTATTGAGGGCATATATAGCAGGTTCCCTGTACCATATACCAATATTCGTGAAGTGCTCCACGCCCAACGATTTTTTTTTTCAAGATTCGTAATTACGTTGGAACAAACATTGAAGGTATAAGTTTTTTAAAGATAATAGTAAAAAAATATACAAAAACAACAAAAAAAATTTGACGAATTTTTAGGAAGTATTTGAAAATCACCTAATTTTTCTAATGTTTTTTTAAATTTACTGTTTACAAAGTCTATACAACCACGTCCCATACGAAAAACAGAAATAACTCACCACGTTTAAGTAATTTCCGTAGTATAAGGTATATATAAGGTTGCCCATATATGATACACGAGCGTATCGGACACGGTACGAAATTGTTAACATGAATCATATATGATACATGGGACAGGGAACTTGATAGTTCGACACACCAGGACAGAGCGTGGCAGCTTTGCGGTCACATTTAAAATGTCGAGAAGCGTCAGTCGATGCTTATACAAAAAAAAAAAAAAAAAAGAATAGCAAGCGTAACAATTATGTACAAACGTAATTCATTTTGTGTTAAAATGAAAAATTGTCGTACCAATTTATCAATATTTGTTCCAAACTCTCTTTGACGAATATAATTATTTGATGAATGATAATTTGTGCATGCTAAGTTAGGAGTTTTAGGCAATAAAAAAAAAAAGCAAAAATTAAATTTTCGTTTACCCTCCTACGCGTTTCGACGCTTTTCTGATTCCTACATTGCCCACTTATTTTGAAATCGTTTCGGATTCTTAAATTATGAGCGTCGTGAGTATGTTTGAGGGGTAGCTTTGTTTGCGTAAATATGTGTACCCTATTAACATTCTCGAAGGACGTACAGTTCTGTAGTTCAATATGGGTCCGAAATGCGTGAAACATATCAGCCTCAAAAATGCTACCACTTAGCAACCTTTTTTGAATCCAATTTGATGAAATTATGAACAAACGAAAAATATTAAAATCAATAAACTAGGCAGCTCCGGAGAAAAACTCAGAAATTTGTCTGCGACAATTTATTCTAAATAAATAATTAATTCAGCTAATATTTATTTCATTTATATCTTATCCTCATGGGAGTTTTATCACAACAATTTTCTCTCCTATGTTTTCCGCTTCGGATATATGTATGTTCCTAAAAGCCCTGAAGTACTGCCATTAAAGAACCCAAAATTAACAGTAAATGAGGCCAATAAGGCTCATATATGATATCGGAAAAAGGCCTGTATTAGACTTATGGTAGAGGCAAAATATGAGCATGCTAGATGTCATATAGCATTCGCTTCAGGCTCCTAAATGAGTTCATCACGAGTGCAAACGATCCAATATTTGGACTCCTTTCAGAATAATTATTGACTCCGACTGTGTGCTGGGTTGTTTGTTTAAAACCAAAACGAAATTTTTTTGTTTCAAATGACGTAAAAATTAAATTTCTACATTGTAAAAAGATACAAAAAAGAATATTCCGGGTATTTTCCTGGTATTTACTCATAAAAATGGTAAATACCCGGAAAAATCCCAACTCTATACATCAGGCTCGAGTAGACTTTAAAAACTTAGTAAATATATTATTAGATGTATATATAAAATCGAATATGAATAAGGCATTGCTCCCTTCAGCACAACATGCAAGGCAAGTCAGTTAATATTGCATTTCATAAGGTGATCACGAATACAGAATACGCACTGGAGCACCAGCAGAATGCCTTAGGTGTTTTCCTTGACAATGTCGGCACTTTCAACAATGTCTCGAAATGAGTAATTATCGCAGTTTCAACACAACTGAGGTACATCTCGCCTTAACAAATTGGATCGGCTCTATGTTAGGCTGCCACTACACTATGGCCTCTATGTGATGCCACAAGTTCTGCAAACAGAGGAACGCCGCAGGGTCGAGTTCTAACACCAATGCTGTGGACGTTGGTAATCAAACAATTGCTTAGACGGTTCGACAGAGGATCGCGGTGTATGCAGTTAAGAGGAGATGTTTCCTAACAATTAGCTCTCTTAAAAATAGTCATTTCTAGATGAACAATCTAGATATTTGCGGTCGGGTTAACCCCCAACCTACGACGAATCGATCCAGCACTAGAATAGGATATATAAGGTCCCTAATTGGACTTATGAAACAGGATTCGCAACGGGTAGGTGAGGTTGACAATTGGGTTGGAGAAGCCATATATTGCGCTGGCAATCCCTTCAGAGGGTTACGCTAAACAATCCCTTGAATCAACTTGGTATTTTAGTCGCCTCGTACGACTGGCATACCTACCGCGGGTATATTCTAAGCCCCCTTACCCGCTGGGGAAGAAAGCCTACGAAACACTGTGTGCACATAGGGCTAATTGCCCAAACTCTCACATTGGGTATTTAAGAACTGTCAATTCCATATTTTACTATGGGGTCGTAGTTTGGCGGACAGCCATTCCAAAAAATACGTATACCAGAAAAAACTTGAGGGGGTATGTATATTATCTCAGATTATCAATAGTTCGCATAACGAGATCCCGGGAAACTACACCGAGCAACATTTAATGCCCTTCAGTATATTCCACTTGCAGACTCAAATAGAGCTCTAGCAACCGCAACAAGTGATAAGGCATCGGGATAGCTTCAATGTCAGTCGTATAACAATAGCAATATAATGCAATTATATATGTGGTGAACAGACAACATAATTACGTACCTGAGCTTTGAAGAACATCTTGGGGCAACAACATACCGAAGGGTTGGCGCAACGGTGCGAAAATGGCGAAACGCTCTTTGTACGTGTATACTGGTGGTTCCAGGTTAACGGAAGAAGGCGCGTATCGATCCAGCAATAAGTAGATCATAAAGGGTGAGATACCACTGGCGGAAACTGTAGCCTTGAAGGAAGCAATAGAAAATCTGGAGGAAGCGTACCTAAGCTGCAGTTGCGTCAATATATAATATATATATTGGTTCGTCGGCTTGACCGTGGATGTACTCTTTTAGCATTAGCTTGCATGTGGCCAGGGGCATACCTAAGCGTTCTTGGTCTGGAAGAATTTGTCTTATTGTGCCCAGCCTAGCGAGTTCAACTGCAGTGCAGTTTCCCTCGATGTCCCTATTTCCAGGGATCCATGTGAGGTGTCCACGGTTCTGTTGGGTCATCTCGTGAAGAGATCGGCGACAGTTTTCTGCTTGTTCAGAATTAAACAAGTAGAAGCCAAGATATTTTATGGCAGCCTGGCTGTCGCTGAAAATAAAGATTTCTTTGCCGACACTGTATGTCCTTTCCTAGCTGCGGCTTTCATGATGGCTGAAACTTCTGCCTGGAATACACTGCAGTGGTCGGGTAGTCTGAATGAGAGCTGGAGGTCAAGATCCCTTGAGTATACTCCAACCCAACTCTAACGTGGAGCCGTCCGTGTATATGGAAATGCTGCTGTCAATAGCAAAGCACCTAAGCGACTCCGTCCAGTCATTCCTACTGAGAATGTTTATATTAAAGTTGGTATCAGGAAGCGCGTCAGTGTTCGCCGTTGCCAGCGCAACTACCTTCGCCGCCATACTGGTGCTTGTCCCCGTCAGATCACCAAAAGCCGAGTTTACCGATGTTGCCTCTTGTTGTCCATGTGGAGCCGACCCTCCGTTTCAAACGCATTCGTTCCACCGGTAGAAATTATTTTTGCAGCTACCTTTTCCCTTGGTTCGGAGTGCCCAGGTCACGAGACCCCTGTCACAGCCTTGGGGAAAAATAATTTCCGTTCCGGCGCTTGGTAGGTGTCCGGCATCAGCAGGCGTGTCAGAGTTCGCCATTGCCAGCGCAACTTACCTTCGCCGCCATACTGGTGCCAACACCCACCAAGTCGCTCTTCTCTCTATTTACGGTAGCCCTCCCTGGTGCATTAAGTAGAGGAGGACGAAATTTCTTTTTTGTTTTTTGTTATTGTTCATCTTGTTCGTACGACCCCTTGCTAGACGAGGCCAACTTAGGGTCAATTAATTTTAAAGGGGAACAAGTGTCGTCCGCCGCGGCAGAGCCCCTTACCGCGGTAAGATCATTTATACTCTCTGGAGCGGCCCGGTGTCAGAGAGGCTGCTTACAAATACAGCCAGATTAACCTCCCGGCTGAAAACATCCAATGGGCACGGTGCCGTATAACACCCTGGATTAGAAGAGGCAGATCTTGGTCATCGATAACCCTGGCACTACGCCACCACAGTCATGGAGATCCATACGAACCTGCATCTTACCGGGTGGCATCGTCCCGTGGTCAGCGACTAAGCCATCGCATCGCGGCAAGATGTCTGTCCTTCGCGAGAGGGGCCAGACCATACATCTTATTTGTGTTGCCGGTCATAAAGTTATAGGAGGTAATAAAAAGGCCGATGAGTTGGCAAAGAAAGGTGCAGTATTCGATGAATTGACTGTTGGTGTCCCAATCCGTTTAATAGGAATAAAAGGACGAAATGCGTAGAGAGAAGCGTAGAGCTGTAAAATTTCTAAGATCTTGTGCAAATCCTACGACGTTAGACGCACAAAGTTGATCACGTCTCCAAAGAGAGAATTATTTAGGCTCACGATGGGCACACTAACTGGACACTGCCTTCTTGAGTCACATTCTTATACAATAGGGCTCAGACAGGTGTCTTTTCCCACTAGAGGCTAGGCTAGGAGTTCTGAGCTGTGCGCAGAGCCACATATATTCACTTAATCAATACATTTTTTCCTATTCTGCTATTTATCTTTGCCTTCCTAATTAAATTTCTGCCCTTAAGCCCAACATAAGACATAAATTTATCATAAAAATGTATGTGCAAACTCCCTCGCTGACATTTGCATTATTGGCATTACAAATTAAGAAACTCTTTTTTACCTTTTCAACATAAATATTTGCGCTAATCTATCGCATCAGCTTCAACTTGAGTTACCAAAGCAATTTATTCTCTTTGGTTTTCCATTCTAGACATTTGTGGTCACATCAATGCGGAACTTGAAATCTCAATCACGATATTGTCACAAAATGTTGCATGC
This sequence comes from Eurosta solidaginis, assembly GCF_040869045.1. NCBI lineage: Eukaryota > Metazoa > Arthropoda > Insecta > Diptera > Tephritidae > Eurosta > Eurosta solidaginis. The sequence continues at coordinate 54,002,356 of NC_090323.1, forward strand.
CACACTACATTGCATGAATACGTGCGCGCCCAAAAATGTCCAACTTCAAACACAAAATTCAGTATAGGTATACAATAACAATAACAAAAACAAAGAAGCAAATGCAAGAACATACTAAATATAATTGTTTTGCGGTCAGCGGACGGTTTATTCGTAATACGGGTTGCTTGTCGACAGCTATATTGATATATGTACGTATGTATTGATGTTTGTGGTGGTGGTGGTGGTAGTGGTGGCGGTGAAGGAATGATACACGCATGCACCAAAGATGCCAAAAATGCTCCAACTAACGCATAAAAATGTTACAACGGTGCAATACCATACAATTCATTGGTGGTGGCATTATCATCATTCCATTAGAATAGTAGCGCGGCTCTTTTGTGCCAAATATAAATGGCATATAAGTAGATGTTGCACAAAAAAGTTCAGCCATTCACCTGCTTCAGCGAGTTAGCATTCGAATCGTATTACAGTAAAAAATTATGAATATGTACTTGCCTAAAAACGTAGGTTTGTGTGTATGAAATTCTACTTTTATGGTCGTTGGCGGTTGCATGCACTGCACTCTGGGTAATCTGTCCGTTTTTTTTCTTTCGTGGTAGTTTATCTGCGTACTCGTATGACATGCCACATTTGGTGCCCGCTGCGCGCATGGATTTTATAACGTGTTGCTACTTAGCAATTTTCATCACTGATGTGCCACTGAGCACTGATATTTTATTACTTAATGTGTTGCCAATTTTGGTGACATCAATTTGACAAAATATTTGGGTTCACTGATAGATATGTTTGTTAGAGTTATATATTTATCTTATAATATGTTACCCATAAGATACAACGAATGTATGAAGGTTTAAGAAATATTTTCGCCAGTGTGCCATGGATGTTAAGTACGTACAGTACAGTCCGAAAGTATTAGAACAATATGAAAAATGTTGTTTTTGTCAGTTTAGCATATCATTTATTAAAATTTCATTCACATATTCGCATTAGAATTGTACATTCAGCGTAGTTCTATGATCCGACGACATTTTTAATGAATTTTACTGAATTTCTTAAGAAGACACTGAGTATGTTACTTTAGCGATTTTCTTGAAAATGGCCCCGCGCACAATTTAGGCATTCTTTCGATGAGCTTTTGAAGTATTTGATGGGGAATATTATTCCACGCTTCGTTCAAATAACCCCAGAGGTCAGGTTGGTTTTAGATATCTCACAGGTCGATCCATTTCTTCCCACAATAGCTCGATGGGATTTAAATCGGGGGATTTTGGTGGCCACTGCATTGCTCCAAGGTTACCTGCATCTTTTTTTCGTTCTAAATAAGAAGTAACATGTTTTGATGTATGCTTCGGATCGTTGTCTTGTTCGTGAAACACTAAAAAGTTTAAATGACTAGAATTACTGACTTTTACCTGCCTCGGTCAGCCACACAAATCGATCAGTAAAAACCACCCTCGGTTCTGAATGAACACACACATATACACAAAAATCCTTTTTGACAAAACCTGCTATGTTCCCAAGAATTATAAATACAAGAAAAACGACAACAACTGATCAGAACGAAAATCGACACTGATGATGCGTGATGCGAAACCAGTTTGTCTCCGAACCAAAAAAAGGATGACGGAAAATCGTTCCAATATGTGAAAGGGGTAAATACCCAAATGGTAAATACCCGGTAAATTGGTTATATATGGTAAAAATGGGTAAATACCCAAATATTTACCCAAAAAAAGGTAAAAATAATCTTTTGTAAAATATGGGAAACAAACACACAAATTCAATACAAAATGTACCCAATTTGTTCTATGTTGGTGGGTAATCCAACGTTTTTCAAAAATATTTAGCTAATAATGCATGCCGTTGCAAAAATTTAAGTTTACCCAGTGAACATTTTAAGTAAAAAAAGAGTCGGAAAAAATATCTAAATTGGAGCGTTTACAGTAGGTATGAGCTCATTTGGGAGGCCGCAACCAATGGTCGTCCTATATGAGCCTACTAACGTATATCAATTGAGCCTAAATACGAGTCCGACATGAGTCTTAAAGTGCTTTTAAACAGCTCATACTATACTCTACTTGAGCTCTCCCTCGTCAACTCTGATTATCTGGCAACTATATGGCCTATTTATTAGACATCGTAAGCGCTTATTGAGGGCATATATAGCAGGTTCCCTGTACCATATACCAATATTCGTGAAGTGCTCCACGCCCAACGATTTTTTTTTTCAAGATTCGTAATTACGTTGGAACAAACATTGAAGGTATAAGTTTTTTAAAGATAATAGTAAAAAAATATACAAAAACAACAAAAAAAATTTGACGAATTTTTAGGAAGTATTTGAAAATCACCTAATTTTTCTAATGTTTTTTTAAATTTACTGTTTACAAAGTCTATACAACCACGTCCCATACGAAAAACAGAAATAACTCACCACGTTTAAGTAATTTCCGTAGTATAAGGTATATATAAGGTTGCCCATATATGATACACGAGCGTATCGGACACGGTACGAAATTGTTAACATGAATCATATATGATACATGGGACAGGGAACTTGATAGTTCGACACACCAGGACAGAGCGTGGCAGCTTTGCGGTCACATTTAAAATGTCGAGAAGCGTCAGTCGATGCTTATACAAAAAAAAAAAAAAAAAAAAGAATAGCAAGCGTAACAATAATGTACAAATGTAATTCATTTTGTGTTAAAATGAAAAATTGTCGTACCAATTTATCAATATTTGTTCCAAACTCTCTTTGACGAATATAATTATTTGATGAATGATAATTTGTGCATGCTAAGTTAGGAGTTTTAGGCAATAAAAAAAAAGCAAAAATTAAATTTTCGTTTACCCTCCTACGCGTTTCGACGCTTTTCTGATTCCTACATTGCCCACTTATTTTGAAATCGTTTCGGATTCTTAAATTATGAGCGTCGTGAGTATGTTTGAGGGGTAGCTTTGTTTGCGTAAATATGTGTACCCTATTAACATTCTCGAAGGACGTACAGTTCTGTAGTTCAATATGGGTCCGAAATGCGTGAAACATATCAGCCTCAAAAATGCTACCACTTAGCAACCTTTTTTGAATCCAATTTGATGAAATTATGAACAAACGAAAAATATTAAAATCAATAAACTAGGCAGCTCCGGAGAAAAACTCAGAAATTTGTCTGCGACAATTTATTCTAAATAAATAATTAATTCAGCTAATATTTATTTCATGGATTTTATAACGTGTTGCTACTTAGCAATTTTCATCACTGATGTGCCACTGAGCACTGATATTTTATTACTTAATGTGTTGCCAATTTTGGTCTCATCAATTTGACAAAATATTTGGGTTCACTGATAGATATGTTTGTTAGAGTTATATATTTATCTTATAATATGTTACCCATAAGATACAACGAATGTATGAAGGTTTAAGAAATATTTTCGCCAGTGTGCCATGGATGTTAAGTACGTACAGTACAGTCCGAAAGTATTAGAACAATATGAAAAATGTTGTTTTTGTCAGTTTAGCGTATCATTTATTAAAATTTCATTCACATATTCGCATTAGAATTGTACATTCAGCGTAGTTCTATGATCCGACGACATTTTTAATGAATTTTACTGAATTTCTTAAGAAGACACTGAGTATGTTACTTAAGCGATTTTCTTGAAAATGGCCCCGCGCACAATTTAGGCATTCTTTCGATGAGCTTTTGAAGTATTTGATGGGGAATATTATTCCACGCTTCATTCAAATAACCCCAGAGGTCAGGTTGGTTTTAGATATCTCACAGGTCGATCCATTTCTTCCCACAATAGCTCGATGGGATTTAAATCGGGGGATTTTGGTGGCCACTGCATTGCTCCAAGGTTACCTGCATCTTTTTTTCGTTCCAAATAAGAAGTAACATGTTTTGATGTATGCTTCGGATCGTTGTCTTGTTCGTAAATGAATCCACGACAGATCAAATTAATGCCAGATGGTATTGCATGGCGTTGGAGTATACTGTGATACTGCTTCTTTTTCATAATTTCTTAAATTTTTTTTAGTCGACCAACGCCAGCGTAGCTGAAACAGCTCCAAACGATCACTGAGCCATCGTCATGTTTCACAGTTGGCACAATGCAATCTGTTTTGAATCTTTCATTGACGTTTCTGCGAACATATTGACGCCTTTGGCTACCGAAAAGTTCGATTTTGATTCGTCTGACCACAAAACTGATTTCCACTGACCAATCGTCCAGTCAATATGTTCTTGAGCGAACTTCAGTCATTATTGTTTATTTACTGGGCATAGAAGTGGCTTTCTGACGAAAATGCGTCCAATCATACATTTTTCTTTAAGCCGGCTTTTGAATGTCGTGAGCGATATTGGTGAATCCAAGTCTTCATTGATTTCAGCACGAATTTGTGATGCAGATTTCCGTCGATTGGCCTAACTTATTGCACATATTGTTGTCGATTCATTGATTTGCCTTTCTTGGTCGGCCAGATCGTTTTCCGTTAGTATTTTATCCAGTTTTCCGATATCTTCTAATGGCCGTATGTACTGAACAAAAGTTTGGTTATTTCTCGATAGTCTTTCCCGGTTCTTTCGCTTGACCATTTTAAATCTGGAAAACTACAATTCTGAGGCTATTTCGACATCAACATCTTTTTCATCTTGTTCTAATACTTTCAGACTATACTGTACATGTTTGGGAAAACTAGATAGAGAGGAAAAGCAACCTTCGTATCATTGAGTACTGGGTGCCTTTGATGGGGATATCACGCTTTGCATACACTGGCGTCATCCCAAAACTTCGACACGCTTGTGCTTGCACACTACCCCCAAAGTTGGGCGGAGTCTGCTCGTGGAGACATCTGTTAACCCATTCCCTATAACCTGGTGCACACCGGTAACTTTTTCCTCTCTCATTCACGGCCAAGCTTCTTAAGGGGTAGGGCCTATTCTGTAACCCAAGACCGAATATACGTTGCAAAGAGTCACACCGTGCATAAGGTGCCCCATCGAATATGACGTATTTAGAGAGAACAACTCGACAAAACCTGTAGTTACAAGTGTTATTCGAACCGTGCTTATTATAGGATGAATGTCTCTTCGTTAGTGAATTTTCTTAATGTGCACTCCAGATAAGATGTTATATATAAAATGGCGGATCTAGAGAGGGAAGCACGATAGAATCTATAATTCAGAGTGTGCCATGGGATGAATATCACTACGTTAGTGAATCTTATTACGGGGCCTCCAGATATCTACTTGAGTTGTAATTAGACTTATTGTGATATTGGGGACTATGCCCCAGATAACTCTTCTCTATACTAAGGTAGCTGACCAGCCCACAAAACAAAAGTCGATTGGCGGATCTAAAGAGGACAACTCAATAAACCCCGTGGCTCAGAGTATTATCCGAACGGACCTTCTGAGAAGAATGGCACTACCGAATTTATCACCTGTCCACTCAAACATACCTGGCCGTGTATTTCACGGTATGATTTGGAGATGGCTGACGTAGAGATTCCACACGATCATTGTCCGTTTGAATATCGATCAGAAATCTTTTCTTGAGAATGAAAAAAGGCTTCTCGCCTCTCAAGTAAGGCCTGATCAGCATAGCCCAGCAAAGTGTGAAGAAATATCGGCTTAGTGGTGCCGCTCGCACCTAAGGCGACTTCTGAATAGAGGGATTAGGTATGGCGAAACTAAAGAGCTCGGCAAGGAATATTGGGGATCAGCACTTAAAGAAAGGCGAACTAAAAATGCACAGCGCAACTGCACCAGACGGAGAGCCCAAATAGGTATCGCTGCCCACAGCTGTCAATAAATAAATATTGAAAATAGCCCTGCAAAACTGTGCAGAGTGGGGTTAGGCTGGGCATAATTCCACCTGACTATCCAGCTATGGTCTGATCTACGGAGGAACTGAAGACCGTACAAAAATCCATCCTGGAAGAGGTGATGAGACAGTAAGATTGTACTATAAGGTCCCCCTTTGATAGCTGTATACTTCACCGCAGCTGATTTTCTGTCTCTTGCAGGGATGTTGTGTGAGTGACTAAAGGCCTTTGGCTCAAAGCAGACTCCATGGAAGGGCGCAGACCTGAAGGGAGTTTCTGATGCGGGCATGACATGCCGCATTATCCTTGTGAGGTATGCCGCTTAAACGAGGAAATATTAATATTGATTTAGGCCTAAAATGTGAGCTTGAAACCAACGGATTGTATAATCCTTAATTGGATTCTAAAGGCCATGTTGGCGGAAGTAACAATAGCCGTCGATCGGCAGGCGGTGACAAAATCATGCACCATAGTAGTATAATTTTTTGTCAGTTATGTAAGTTCAAGCTGGGCCTGGAAAAAACTAAGCCATCCCTGCCCCTGGTAACTGATAATGCCAGAAAGAAAGTTGAGAGGGATTATAGTGTTGACGACAAGAAACCCGTCTCAAAGACGTTGGTAAATAGTAGGTATTTACATATGTAATGACACGCCTACGGATGGGCGGCGGATTATATGGAATCAACCGGCCACCAACAAAAAACTAGCACAAAAAGAGCTTAATGAAGCACTCAGGCTTATCGTAAGCCCCCAAAGGCCAACCAAGTCACCGATGAAAGGAACAAATATATTTATTTGTGGGAGATTCCACTGAGTTCAGAGGTGATTCCAAATGGTATCAGTTATTCCGAATCAGAGATAGCTGGCTTTACTTGGTACAAAACGGCCAAAATCTTAGGCGGTTAAGGGACAGTTGAAGATGATCATGATGCCATTGGTATTTTAGTATCTCATCATAGCGGTACTCTCTCGTTACTTCTCATATCTCGAACTAATATGTCTAAGTAAAATCCATATTAATTATGTTTTAATATTTCTCTCCCCAGAGGCTGATGCGCCGCGACGAACTAGCTTTAATATATGTTTATATGTAAATACACTTAACCATACACAAACAACATATTGTCTCAATAATAACACCTACTCTAGACAAGTAAGCAGGGCAGGCGTAATCCTCAATACATTTTAGTGTGCACTCGCCTTAAACTTTTCAACCAAAAAGAATTTCCATGAGCGCCGGGTTTTCATGCCAAGAAACACTTTGATTTCAATCTAATAAATTCAACTAATTAATGGCGTAGTAATACCTTAATACATTTGTATATAATGAATAACATACGTACGATCAACAGCAGCTCGTGATACACCAAACCGGAGGCCAAAATGATAGAACCGAATACGTTAAAGAACCTATGATTCCGGTATTCACAAAAGCTAAACAGGTTGAAGCAATTCAAATGGTTATCATAGCCAGTTTTCTGGGAATTTAACAGACATATTTTGTTCAACATTTAGTTTGTCTCCTTTAAAGTGAGTGCAATCGCCTTATTGAGTAGCTTAGGTTGTGGCATCATAAGGAGACGTACCATGGCAGTTTGGAGCGCGATGTACTGCCAGGTCTGCAGCTTCTTCTAGTGTGTTGCTTTCAATCTAGGCGATTATATTGAGCACGGGTACGATACTATACGGAGACGCGAAGGATACAAGCGGATGGACTCAGCAGTTATGCGTGCTGGATAGTCGACAGTGTAAATTCATGGACGTGGATGTCCAATATTACCCAGGTTTTCCTTGTCTACGATGTAAATGAAGTCGCCGAGGACATGGTTGGTCAGGGAGATACATATTTGTTAAATTTAAAGCATAGTTCATTTTTAGAAACGGCAGGACTTGATGACATTTGCGTGCAATCATCGGGGTAAAAAGCAATGTTAGCTGTGGACGCAAACCTTAGAACGATATCTCTGAGAGCACAACTCCACCCGACGGAATGCAGGGGGCAGTGGGAGCATATCTTTAAAGCAAATTGTTCCGCCTCTGAGGGAAAACTGGCTACACGCAACCACGGAAAAACAACTAGTATGATGAAGAAAGCCGCGTTTCAACCAAAGAAAGAGGTTGCTTATATGGCTACGTTAAAAGCAAGTCAACAAGAAGAGTGTGTGAACGCTACCGCCACTGAAGAGCAAAGCGAGGCGGCTTTACAATAAGCAAAAGGCAGAGGCCAAAAGGCGTGAATGCGAGGAGCTTGAGCTGCAGGAAAAACACCGGTAAACTTTACCCAACAATTCGACAATGGACGTATGGTGTTATGACCGGCACAAACTCCTGTAGGAAAGAAAGCAACAACCTTGTAACCAATGCCCAGAAAGCTTAGATTTTAAAGAGATCAATTATCTGCCCTCTTAAAAGGAGAAAGCGGTGTGCTGCTCAGCGAAGACAAACCCGAGGCTGCCATCGACGATAATGAAATTATTGTCGCCCCATGCGATTATAAAGAAGTCTGAATAGCAGTTACCAGATTGAAAAATAACATAGCCGCGGGAGCTGATGGAATGCTTGCGGAACTCAAATGCGGTAGCGAGGAGTTCGTAAAGCACATGCATCAGCTGCTTTACAAAATATGGGCGGACGAGTGCATGCCTGACGGTTGGAATTTAAGTGGTCTTTGTACAGTCTAAAAAAAGGGGATCCTGCGTATAAAGCCCTATGAACCATTTTTGCGAAAGATTGTAAACCACCATGAATGGGCTGACTTTACTTTACCAGTACAGCTGCTGACCTGTTAAATCCACCATCATCCAGATATTCACTCTGCACCAAATCTTGGGAGAAACCCGCAAAGAAAAAATTTACACACCTGACACCTTCGTCTATTTTAAAGCCATCTTTGACTGCACAAAAAATTGCTGCCTATATGCCTCTATATCTAAATTGGGTTTCTCCCCAAAACTTATACGGCTGTGCATATTAACGGAAAGCAGCATCGTCAGCTCAGTAAGAGTAGGGAAGGACTTCTTCCGCTTAAACGGTTCAACGTAATGGTGTACAAATTAAACAAAGGTGTGGATGGGACACCGTGTTCGGAAACTGAATCGGTCTTTCTTACTCATTTAATTAGTTTGCGCTCCATATTTTTGAGACAAGGTGGAGAAGAGACCCTTAATAATAATGTGCCGTGATTGACTATGTCAAAAGTCTTGCGGAGGGAGTCCTTAAAATACCCTGAGTCTTACAGCGCTATCGTCTTTGCTAACAACAACAACGTATAAACACATGAATATGTGGGAATGAACGAGTAAGTATTTGTTTAACAAAATGGGCGGTTGTCGGTTGCTTTTGTGATTTTAGATTTTAGGTGGCATCGACGGCTCGACGATGCATCAGACATTGAATAACACACATTAGCGCAAAATCTACATGCAATTGAGATGCCGACTAAGACCCAGCTAAGCGGTTGACTAAATTGCCGATCACCTCGAACTGTGGCGTGTGGACTGCGGATTGACTAGCTAGTGAAGCGCGATAGTGATCATTCTGAAAGGTGATGAAAAGTGTGGTGATATTGAGACGATAGGTATGAATTCCACGCATCCTCATTATAAGTGGGAAGTGGATACTGAAGTTTGCCAGCCGCATGGCACAAGCTTAAGCACACACAAATTCATGACCGTCACATTGTATTCAAGCGGGTTGCAGGCCATGAATCACTTTGGAAGTGCGCATGTGTAAATGTATGTTTATGTGTGTGTGAGCAACTTAGATACAGATTTCTTATCATTAATTAAAGTTAAGCACGTTGGCTATTGTATTTAAGATATTCGCAAAATGTTGACCACAAGCGGGTTTGTTCGTTAGTACTCTTTAAGCCGTAGAAGTTTGCAGTTTGCTTATGGCTTAAGTGCTAGTTTTTGTGGCTTTAATACCCTTATTATGGTCCTTAGTTTTCTCTTAATGCTCCAATTGATACAAACGGGGTTCGGCACGATTTTATCGGCATTTGACTTTGCCGACTCCTTGTGAATGACTGTGACGGCATTTTTATTATGATCAATGGGTTCAAACGACTGCATTATAGTCTATCGGATTTCATAGCACGTAGATGACTGCTTATGTTCCTGCGAGGCGTGCTTTCAATAAGATGTATGTTGGGATCCTCAGGTTTATGAGTATTTAACAGAAACTGTTTGTTCAGCATTTCGCTTTTCTCCTTTTGGCGGAGCATTGCGGTCTCACTTGTAGATGACGTTCCGGCGGCATAATAAGTGGTGGCTCCGAGCGCTGTTGTGTGTTTCTTTTGGGCTTGGTGAGAGTAGTTTTGTAGCGATATACGGCTGGTACTTTCCGGTAAAAAGCACCGTTAATGTATAAGCCTGCCTATCTCGCGAATTATTTAACTTGGCTTTATTGGCCTTGGGTTAACAGATCGTCGCCTGCTTTTGAAACAGGATTCGACACGAGTAGGTGAGACTGATAATTGGGTTGCAGAAGTTATAAATTGCGCTGATAACGGCGGCCGCCGGGTTGTGGTGGAAGGGTGTTCCGCCCACCACACCGAAGATCCTACGTTTGCGCCCCGCGTGAAGCAACGTCAAAATAATTGAAAAAAGTTTTTTCAATTAAAAACAAAAATTTTCTAAGTGGGGTCGCACATCGGCAGTGATTTGCCAAAGATTTCGAGTGAATTTCTGCTACTCAGTGGAAAGCTCATCTGCTTTGTGGATGCCGTTCGGAGTCGGCGTAAAACATGTAGCTCCCGCAACAACACTTTGTAGAAAAAATATAAAAGGAACACGACGAGAATTGGAATAGAAGCTCGACCTTAAATCTCATCGGAGGCTATCGCGTCTCGCATTTGTTTTATTTATTTTTATTCCCTTGAGTCATTTAGCTGTTTTAGTCGACTCTTATGACAGGATTAACTGCCGCGGCTATACTCTAGGACCCCGTAACCGGTAGCAGTCACTCAGTATTTTTGGTTGGCGGTCGTCACAACAATGCCATTAAGGTGGATCTCAAATATTGGCGGCATTAGCCACGTCCTATTTGTAAGCAAGTTGACTGAAGTGTTGGTCGGTGATTGCTTCAAGTAGAGAGACGAAACAACTGTTGGCATCACCCTGCAGTTATCGATAAAGGAAACAATAGTAACTCCTTCTGGTGGGGAACGGAGCTTAGATATATATGTAAAATTTCAACCATAAGTGGGTATAGCACGCTATCGTGTGTTACACTTCGTTAAGTTTTTCTTGGATTGGATGTTGCATTCCTAAACTGGACCTGGCGACCACGCAGATAGCTAAACTAGGTGGAACGATATACCCTTCCCAGACTTGCAGTGAATTGTTGTGATTAACCATTCACGAGTACTCTTGTATGCTTGGATTCTTGGTTCAATTATTTGAGTGTTAAAGGCATTTAACGAGCCAGCGGAGCTATTTTATTTCCGAAAGCCAACCTGATACTTGGTGAAACGTCAGCTTGAGAACTACGATGGAACGATGAAAAGAAAGCTTATGTCAACAGGCTTTTCTGGCCGGTTTTTCTTAATCGTAGCGAATCAGAAAAGTAAACACATATGTATCGAAAAACTAAAAAACTATTTATGGTTCCCTCACAACCTGTCTCTAACATATTGTTACGAATATTAGCAAAACTAAGGAGTGCTGCCATCTCCAGGCCGATGCTAAGCAGTGACGTGAATTCACATCAATAATTCAATCAGGCATGCTTAACGAACGAAACGATATCATTTCGTTACGATAATCAACGCTAATAAACGGAACGGAGTCACTTCGTTTCGTTTATTAACGTTAAGATCGTAAAATTAACGTTAATTTGACGTTCTTAACGTTAATAAACGAAACGAAGTCACTTCGTTTCGTTTATTAGCGTTGATTATCGTAACGAAATGATATCGTTTCGTTCGTTAAGCATGCCTGAATTCAATCATTATGTATCTACATAAACGAATCAATAATTGCGTCTACACATATGTACACATTCCGACGAGCAACATTTACATACAAGGCAGCGAGAGATGAGATGTCACACACAGATGAATTTACTTATACGCTTATGTGTGTGCGGGAGACTGTAAACTACAAACTCACATATGTACATCTGAGAAGCGCTAAAAAGTAGACAATTGTAAACCAGTAGAAACTATATGAGAACTATACACACACGAATATAGTTGGTAAGTTCTGGAAATGGAAGAGCCTAGAGGTATGCAGCGTAAACTATAAAAGCGGGGCAGGCGAGTAAGAAGTAATTCAGTTTGATTTGAGATTTGGATTAAGCGCTATCTAGCGAGCTATAGCAGTATTATTTTGAATAGTAGAGTTTCATTTGAGCTGTCAATTCATCTCTCGCTGCCTTGTATGTAAATGTTGCTCGTCGGAATGTGTACATATGTGTAGACGCAATTATTGATTCGTTTATGTAGATACATAATGATTGAATTATTGATGTGAATTCACGTCACTGCTTAGCATCGGCCTGGAGATGGCAGCGCTCCTTAGTTTTGCTAATATTCGTAACAATATATTTATTTCCCATTTAACCCTCTGATATTGGACTCATTTTTTACAAAAACTCTACCAATAATCATGTTTATGTCTCCTCTTTCGCACTCTCTGTACATCAAACTTCATTTGATTGAGATATGGACCAAATCATTGATAAACTGACCAGCCGGAGCCGAAGTCTAACCGGATAAACTAGAGGTTTTGAGGATGCTTAAGACGAAATTACTTCTTGCGACAAAAGTTATTGCTGTAGTAAATTTTTAGATATTGTGCAATCTAGTTGTTATTAATTTTGTGGTCTAGACTAGAGCAAAACAGCCCGTTCACACCCACAGTAAAACAAAAACCAGAGTTACCATAAGATTTAGGGTAATTCACTGTTACTCACATAGTTTTTTTTCCGCAATAAAAATGTACAGATCATTTTTAAAAAGAATATTGCCTAAACATCCAACAAGAAGCTAATAAAAGCACAACAATAAGAATGAATGTTGGATTAGCAACAAACTTTAGGTAGTACTAACAGCGATTGTTGCAACAACATAAAATGCGTGCCTACAACAATTTCAGACGTAAACAGCAATAAAGTAGGATATGTAGATGGTAAACAACGGACAGGAGCCGACAACAATGTGCAAATAACAAGCAAACAAGCGCGAATATCCCACAAAAATACCGCCAAGAAAAACAAATATAAACTTAAGTTGAAATCTTGTCAGCTGCTGCATATTTATACAAGAGCTTACAACAGATTTCAAGTAGAGCCCAATCGAAGCCAGATTTTAAAGTCAGGTTAAGACCTTAACGGACGTTCGGTTACTCTCCAATAATAATAAAATAAAAAATTTAAGAAAAACCGCAAAGTTTACAAACGGCGATGGTTACTAGGATATGTTTCTGAATTTCACTTCTCCATTCTCCATCAGCTAGCTTCTCGGCAGCTGAGTATTGAATCTCCAACATTCATACTTTATACTAGCCTTTAACCATTCACCCATATGAATGCCCCGCTGCTCGCTTTGCAATTGGACCCTAACGCCCCGACTCTAGTGTAGTACAACATTCTTCACCACGGTATCGAAATCATGTGGCAACTTTTACACCCTTTTAGTATTCTACCCGCGAAAGTAGCCGGATAATTGTTTACCCACAAAATTAGGTGGTTATATCGAAATAATTACAAAACAGCTGTTGTTTAGAAAACGGCAAAACGGAAAAATAAAGAATTGTAAGCGCAAATAAGTAAAGATAATAGTAAAAAAGTGTTGCCTCTTGCTATTCATATTTGTTTACATTATGTACCTTCACAGAATAAATTATAATATACCTATGTAGAAACTTATCATGCATAATATGCATATACACATCGTCCCGTTTATTCGTTAACCTGGTATCATCAAGTGAGATATTTTCGGTAAAGCGAACACGGTTGCCACACCATGTTTTCATTTGGGACCAAAATTCATCGAAAAAGGACCAAATTTTTGTTTTATTTTATTAGTATAAAATACAAAATTTTAGAATGTTTCCATATAAAATTTTACTAAACATAGTGAAGACTTTCCTTTAATTCGAGCTGATTAAACAAATATATGTGCATGCAAACAAAAATGGTATAACGTTGTGAACCTAGTTTTGGTCACAAAGCTCTTGGTTCTAGCATTATGTTGTCGATTGCAATGAAATAAAATGTACAGTTAGGTTTTAGTAAGAAACGGTTCAAAATTTGCGTTCTGGTGTTTTCGAACTGTGCATGTGGAAAACTTAGCAAATTTTAAATGAAACTAGGCAATTTTGTTAGTGCTATTTTGTTAGACGCTTACTTTTTCCCTTAATGTTTGAACTTCATATCAAAGCCTAGATTCAGTAAGTGTGAGTTTTGATTCCAGGCCTAAGGGGTTCCGTAACCGTATAATTTTTCTCCCATACACTTCAAGAGCCATCTTATCTTCTTTTTCCATTATCCGTGATTTCGAGCACAAATATATGAAATTCTTCACAGCCTACAATTCATACCCGTCAACAGTTACGTGGCTGCCAATGCGCCGATTCTTTCTTGTGTTGTTTGTTTATCTAATCCTTAGAAGACAGAACTCACAGTGCGTTTGTTCAGACCAATAATATCAATATCATCAGCATACGCCAGTATCTAATGTTACGTTAAAGAAAAAGCACGAAAGGGAGTCGCTTTGTTTCAAGCCTCGTTTGGTTTCGACTGGCTCGGAGAGACTTTAAACGCTACAGTGAACTGGAGGCTTGTAAGATCTCTTTATTTCTGGATCAGCACAGTAACCGCAGACCCTACCAGTTCCACTATTTGGTCTATTGAAGCACAGTACGCTATCAGATAGATCTAATATATAAAATTCTTGTGTCACGGTGTTAGAGGCTTAACTCCTCCGAAACGGCTTAACCGATTCTCAGAAAATTTTGTGAGCATACTGGGTAGATTTGAGAATCGGCCAACGTCTACCTTTTTTTTTGGTACGTGCCTAGGGTCTTGAGATCAAAACGTGGACCCGCGTACCCCTTGGATATCAAATGAAAGCTGTTGATGAGTTCTATAGTACAGGATAATTTTCATACAACTGGTAGGATAGGGTCTCGAGATAGAGCCCAAAACGTGGACCCGGGTACCCATAGAATGTGTTTACACGATATGCATATCAAATGGAAACTGTTGCTGAGAGCTCTAAAGTTCATTGTGATATTCGATTTAGTCGCATCAACCTGGCAAAACTGATAAATATGCATGCGAAGCCGAAATAAAGACAAGAATTAATAATACCCACATACCTATTTACATACGTCCTATTCGATTTGCCTGAAATTTGGTATATAAATTTGCCTATATTAGTATTTACGATGCTTTTTTCCGGGAAGTATACGGACGAAAGAGACGGACTGGGACTGGGATTATGACTAGGACTGGGACTGAGACTGAGACTTTGAGTGGGACTAGGACTGAAACTCGGAATGAGACTGGAACAAAATACATACCACCCTCTGGGAATGGCAACAAGAGATGAAGAAGAATGAAAAAAAATTGAGAGAAGAGAAAAGAGAGAAGGAGACTTAGAAAGAGATAGAATGAGACGAAGATGGAGATAGATGAAGCGAAAAAGACGGAGGGAGGATTGAACAAAAATATTAGGAAGAAGTATAGAGGGATAGGGCAAAGTTAGACGGAAAAAGCTTATTCAAATATATGCAGATAGACCAAATTTAGGGTAGAACAACGTCTGCCGGGTCCGCTAGTATTTTATAAACTCTTTTTTCTAGAGTGTCACCTATCACAGCTCAGGCCTATCCCCAATTAAGAACCTTATACCTCTTAGCAGTGGACGAAATCGTATCAGTGTTCTCTGTGTTTGCAGTTAGTCCGCGATTGAATGTTTCTTTTAACCATCTGAGAGCTTCACTGATAGGCAGTGTCTACAGCAGAAGTCGTGATACCGCATCCAGTGGTGTGCCCCACGTACACTGATTTCATTGCATCATACAACCCGCATTGCAAAGTAATCTGCCAGCAATATAATATGCAGTAGATCCATCTAGTTATGGCTGAATTACAAAGGCCATCAAGGAACGCCGGTTTAGAGACATTGTTGAAAGCACCGGTAAAGTCTTAAAAGTCTGCTAAGCCATCACGATACCTTCGCTTGCCCAAATAAAAAAGTTTTTCTTACTAAACCAACGAAAGCGAAGTTCGGTCGAAGCCTACCGCTAACAATATATAAACATATGAACATACAACTTCTACCAAATACGAATATGTTTCTTGTTTAACTACTGCTGAGCAATTTGACTGCTGCTGATGCTGCGTGCAACAGCATAACATAACATAACATCAACAAACAGCAAAGTGGCAATTAACATACAAAGTATGAAGTGAACAGTTCGTAGTTCTGTGTTTAAAAGAGCAACAAGAGCGAAGGGGTATGTTTGGTAAATAGGAAATATGTAGATTTACACAAAAATTCATCAGCAGTGAAGAAATCGGTAGCTTGCGTCAATATAATAAGCATATGCGAATGGGGAATGCATATTTGTATGTTTGATGTTGCGTAGCGGTAGACGACAGGTAGCCGCAAACATGTGGCATGTCGGATTGTAGGTGAAATAATTTTGTTTGCCACGCGGTATTGACCTTCTCAGCGGGCACTGAAAATTGGTGGCTATTTGCTGTTTCCAAGTTAAGTGTTTTGAGTTTTAATGCTTCTGTACTATTTTCAAATGCTTCACGTCGTTTTGTATCAAACGTCTATACAATTTACATATTCTATTTACTGCAACATGTTAAAGTTGTGATTTATGTGTCTTGCAACGAATAATTTTTACTTGCTGTGCATTATAAAGCTATTTTTCTTTTTCAGCTAAAAAATATTTAAATTCAATCAGAAGACTACTCTGGAAAGATGTTGCTTTTGAAAATCGGTTTGCTTAAGTTACGAGTATCACTATATGTAGTATCCTAATCAACCGCCAGTTGGTTAAGGAGCTTAGAGTAAACTCGCGGTGGGCATGCCTATCCTAAGAGGCGACTGAAATCCGAAGAATTAGAAGTTGCGACGTCTTCAAATTAAATATTTGCCGAAATGGTCGGGTTGCTACCTCAATTACTTATGTTAATGTTTAGTACGTACCTAAGCAATATGCGGCAAAGTAACTTCATCATCGTCCATAATTGCCCAAAACCTGCGGGAAGTGTTCTCAACGATACAAGAAGAAGAATAAAATAGTCCTGAGGCGTGGTATTCGTCATGAGCATATTGCTTTTTAGCTTGTCACGTTCCATGAGTCCAGATTTGCAAAGTTCATTCGGAAAAAATTACTACAAACATAGCTTCAATGGGGAAGTTTTGCATGATTTTCTTATAGCTGAATCGGCATCGGAAGTTTTACAATTTACAGTATTCTAAAGTAAGTACACTTATGTTGTTATCATTTTTAACGCTTTGCCAGCTCCTTATCAGTTACAACCGTTCTTCTCGTTATCGTCACGTTATCGCATTAATATTAGTTTCTTATCGGCTTCATACCGTCTGATAACATACTATACTATACTACTACTATGATACTATAAATTTTCAAGTATAAAAAGATCACTAACTAATATCACTTTTAAATATATAAAAGTAAGGGCGCCGTATAGACTGAAGCTGCGTAAGTTTGAACTGGCCGGTCAGTAAGGATCCCAAATAAACTGAAGGTGTCCATTCTGTTACCAGAAGTTTACTCGACGTTCAAATAATATTACCTTAAAAACTATGATGTATGTTATAAAACACGTACGTTTCTTTGGAAAGCAGTGGAAGTTTTCTAGGGTGCAATTCAGTGATTAGCCAGCTTTAACGACCTACTTAGTACGGGATCTGCACAATATAGCATAGACTACCCCGGTTCAATTAATTTGGTAGATACCATCGGCTTATACTTGTATCGTATCCTCCAACATATCAGTTCCCTTGTCACATCCTTCCACTATCGGGGCTCTACGAACTCCATCGAACACAGAGTGACTGCTTTTTAGAATTTGTTTTTAAAATAGAAGTTAGGGTATTCAATTTATTTAATAACTAAATAAATTTAAAACAGCTACGCACTTTTTTCCGCAAAAAAAATTTAGCTGACGATGAATTTCCTTTCAAGGCAGGTTTCAGTTCATATCAAACTAATGAGTTGTCGATAATAAATTAATAAAAACCAAAGAAGAAATCGATAACTTTTCGATAACACATCCACAACTTGTTGATAACATAACAATAATTAATGACTTATCGATATAGAGCCAATATGTTTTCGATAACATATCGAACACTTTTCTATAAAACGCCGATAATAAATTGGTAAAAAATTTCTTTAACTATTCACTAAATAATTGATCGAAACATGTCAATTATTTAATAATAAATCGATACTTTTTCTATAACAAATCTATATTTTCCTGATAACAAATTAGTAATACGCCGATAACAAAATAGCAACACTTTGATAAAAATAAAAAACCATTCAACGGGTTAGGTGGCTTAGAACATACCAGCGGCAGATATGCCTGTCGTAAGAGGTGAATAAAATGCCTAAATGGCTGAAGGGTTGTGTAGCGCAAAAGGGTTGCCAGCGCAATTCATAGCTTCCCCAACCCAATTGTCAACCTCACCTACCCATAGACAATCTTCTTCCTTTAGCAGCCGAGACTCTAGCGATCCTGATTTACTCATGGAACAAGGGGTTGGATGGTCTAGAAGGTTCAGTGTGGTCATTTCACATCGTTCCTGAAATGGTCGGCTAGTTCCTTAATGGTGCTTGTAACCGAGATGTCCTGGTTCTATGTATATCCGGCAAAGAGCCATCAACATCGATAGTACTCCCCAAAACGTTCAGGGAGTTTCTTTACGCTACGCTGACATTCTACACTACTCCCTGCAGAATTCCAATACCATATACTATGCGTACACTTACCTTTTATATTCCTCCAATTCCAAGGACTACGCTCACGTTTACATACACATCAAAAGACGTAGACAGTTTCAGGAAAAATTAAAGAACCACAAAGTGAAATGACGCAGTATTTCATATTGTCAGGTTTAAAATCGGTTCAGTAATTTATTCGCAATTTACTAATTTTACTGCTATTTGGAACAATAAGGAAAAACTGTATAGCAGTGTAAACTTTTAAAACCACAATTTACCAATAAATTCAATCAACCAATAAGGAATCACTTCATTAAAAACATTAACCGCAAATGCGCATACAATCATTTAGTGCAGTTTTATTAACAAATACAAAAATATTTTGCCTTCTTTACGCAACCTAGCAGATAAACTAATTGATCGTAAGCTAGCCAATAACTGGAAGGATAAGCAAGCTACACTAGTTTGCATGTTTTTGGGAACAAAACAGTTATTGAAACTTTTATTAAAGTTATATGGGGAGTCCAATTTTTAACTGAACTTTATTTTTGTAATTTTCTTCTTTTTATACCTTTCATGAAAATGAAATGGTATATTAATTTCGTCACGAAACCGAAAATTGTAAGTCCTTAAAGGAAAATAGATAGACCCACCATTAAGTATACCGAAATAATCAGGTTGAAGAGCTGAGTTGATTTAGCCATGTCCGTCTGTCCGTCTGTCCGTCTGTCCGTCTGTCTGTTTGTATGCAAACTAGTCCCTCAATTTTTGAGATATCTTGATAAAATTTGGTGAGCAGGTGTATTTGGGTGTCCGATTAGACATTTGTCGGAACCGACCGGATCGGACCACTATAGCATATATCCTCCATACAACCGATTTTTCAGAAAAAGAGGATTTTTGTAATATCTTACCCAATTTAACAGATTGAAGCTTCAAACTTCACCATATACTTTCGTATATTGCACATATTGTTGCCTGAAAAAATTTATGAGATCGGTCGTATATATAGTATATATCCCCCACAACCGATTGTTCAGATAAGGAACTTTTCGTAATTACTGCCCTATTTTAAGAGCTAGAGGCATCAAATTTCAGCGAATGCTTACGTATATAGCATATATTGTTGTCTGAAAAAATCATAAAGATCGGTGGTATATATAGTATATATATGGTGGTATATATAGTATATATATATATAATTTCGCAAATTTTAGCCCCATTTTAACAGCTAGAAGCTTCAAATTTCACCGAATATTTACTTATATAGCGTATATTGTTGTCTGAAAAAATTATAGAGATCGGTTGTATATATAGTATATATCTCATACAACCGATTGTTCAGATAAGAAACTTTTCGCAATTTCTACCCCATTTTAACAGCTATAAGCTTCAAATTTCACCGATGGTTATGTATATAGCATATATTGTTGTCTGAAAAAATCATAGAGATCGGTTGCATATATAGTATATATCTCATACAACCGATTGTTCAGATAAGAAACTTTTCGCAATTTCTACCCCATTTTAACAGCTATAAGCTTCAAATTTCACTGATTGCTTACGTATATAACATATATTGTCGTCTGAAAAAATCATAGAGATCGGTTGTATATATAGTATATATCTCATACAACCGATTGTTCAGATAAGAAACTTTTCGCAATTTCTACCCCATTTTAACAGCTAGAAGCTTCAAATTTCACCAACTGCTTACGTGTATAGCATATATTGATGTCTGAAAAAATCGTTGAGATCGGTGGTATACATAGTATATATCTCATACAACCGATTGTTCAGATAAGAAACTTTGCGCAATTTCTGCCCCGTTTTAACAGTTAGAAGCTTCAAATTTCACAAAATGCTTTCGTATATAGCATATATTGTTGTCTGAAAAAATCATAGAGATCGGTGGTATATATATTATATACTTCATATAAACTGTTATATTGGACCCTTTTTTACGGCTAGAAGCTTCAAGATTCATCAAATTTCATCAAATAGTTACGTTTACGTCATATATTTTTGGAATACGTGATTCGTAGCCATAGTTTTTACATGCAGACCACAAAAAACGTGAAGCTTTGCATCCTCACACAGATTACCTACCTATTTTTTATTTTATATTTATCTTAAAATCGTTTAGATATGTTCAAATTTGACCAAATGCTTACGTGTATAGCATATATTGTTGTCTGAGAAAATCATAGATACCGGTGGTATATATAGTATATATCCCATACAACCGATTGTTCAGATAAGAAACTTTGCGCAATTTCTTCCCCATTTTAACAGTTATAAGCTTCAAATTTCACCGATTGCTTACGTATATAGTATGTATTGTTGTGTCAAAAAATCATGGAGATCGGTGATATATATAATATATATATGATGGTATATATAGTATATATATATAGTATATATATATTTTTTTACGATTTCGGCCCCATTTTAACAGCTAGAAGCTTCAAATTTCACCAACTGCTTACGCGTATAGCATATATTGATGTCTGAAAAAATCATTGAGATCGGTGGTACACATAGTACATATCTCATCCAACCGATTGTTCAGATAAGAAACTTTACGCAATTTCTGCCCCGTTTTAACAGTTAGAAGCTTCAAATTTCACAAAATGCTTACGTATATAGCATATATTGTTGTCTGAAAAAATCATAGAGATCGGTCGTATATATATTATATACTTCATATAAACTGTCATTTTGACCCCTTTTTTACGGCTAGAATCTTCAAAATTCATCAAATTTCATCAAATAGTTACGTTTTCGTCATATATTTTTGAAATACGTGATTCGTAGTCATAGTTTTTACACGCAGACCACAAAAAACCTGAAACTTTGCATCCTCACACGAATTACCTACCTGTTTTTATACCTTTCATGAAAATGAAATGGTATATTAATTTCGTCACGAAACCGAAAATTGTAAGTCCTTAAAGGAAAATAGATAGACCCACCATTAAGTATACCGAAATAATCAGGTTGAAGAGCTGAGTTGATTTAGCCATGTCCGTCTGTCCGTCTGTCCGTCTGTCTGTTTGTATGCAAACTAGTCCCTCAATTTTTGAGATATCTTGATAAAATTTGGTGAGCAGGTGTATTTGGGTGTCCGATTAGACATTTGTCGGAACCGACCGGATCGGACCACTATAGCATATATCCTCCATACAACCGATTTTTCAGAAAAAGAGGATTTTTGTAATATCTTACCCAATTTAACAGATTGAAGCTTCAAACTTCACCATATACTTTCGTATATTGCACATATTGTTGCCTGAAAAAATTTATGAGATCGGTCGTATATATAGTATATATCCCCCACAACCGATTGTTCAGATAAGGAACTTTTCGTAATTACTGCCCTATTTTAAGAGCTAGAGGCATCAAATTTCAGCGAATGCTTACGTATATAGCATATATTGTTGTCTGAAAAAATCATAAAGATCGGTGGTATATATAGTATATATATGGTGGTATATATAGTATATATATATAGTATATATATATATAATTTCGCAAATTTTAGCCCCATTTTAACAGCTAGAAGCTTCAAATTTCACCGAATATTTACTTATATAGCGTATATTGTTGTCTGAAAAAATTATAGAGATCGGTTGTATATATAGTATATATCTCATACAACCGATTGTTCAGATAAGAAACTTTTCGCAATTTCTACCCCATTTTAACAGCTATAAGCTTCAAATTTCACCGATTGGTTATGTATATAGCATATATTGTTGTCTGAAAAAATCATAGAGATCGGTTGCATATATAGTATATATCTCATACAACCGATTGTTCAGATAAGAAACTTTTCGCAATTTCTACCCCATTTTAACAGCTATAAGCTTCAAATTTCACTGATTGCTTACGTATATAACATATATTGTCGTCTGAAAAAATCATAGAGATCGGTTGTATATATAGTATATATCTCATACAACCGATTGTTCAGATAAGAAACTTTTCGCAATTTCTACCCCATTTTAACAGCTATAAGCTTCAAATTTCACCGATTGGTTATGTATATAGCATATATTGTTGTCTAAAAAAATCATAGAGATCGGTTGCATATATAGTATATATCTCATACAACCGATTGTTCAGATAAGAAACTTTTCGCAATTTCTACCCCATTTTAACAGCTATAAGCTTCAAATTTCACTGATTGCTTACGTATATAACATATATTGTCGTCTGAAAAAATCATAGAGATCGGTTGTATATATAGTATATATCTCATACAACCGATTGTTCAGATAAGAAACTTTTCGCAATTTCTACCCCATTTTAACAGCTATAAGCTTCAAATTTCACTGATTGCTTACGTATATAACATATATTGTCATCTGAAAAAATCATAGAGATCGGTTGTATATATAGTATATATCTCATACAACCGATTGTTCAGATAAGAAACTTTTCGCAATTTCTACCCCATTTTAACAGCTAGAAGCTTCAAATTTCACCAACTGCTTACGTGTATAGCATATATTGATGTCTGAAAAAATCGTTGAGATCGGTGGTATACATAGTATATATCTCATACAACCGATTGTTCAGATAAGAAACTTTGCGCAATTTCTGCCCCGTTTTAACAGTTAGAAGCTTCAAATTTCACAAAATGCTTTCGTATATAGCATATACTGTTGTCTGAAAAAATCATAGAGATCGGTGGTATATATATTATATACTTCATATAAACTGTTATATTGGACCCTTTTTTACGGCTAGAAGCTTCAAGATTCATCAAATTTCATCAAATAGTTACGTTTACGTCATATATTTTTGGAATACGTGATTCGTAGCCATAGTTTTTACATGCAGACCACAAAAAACGTGAAGCTTTGCATCCTCACACAGATTACCTACCTATTTTTTATTTTATATTTATCTTAAAATCGTTTAGATATGTTCAAATTTGACCAAATGCTTACGTGTATAGCATATATTGTTGTCTGAGAAAATCATAGATACCGGTGGTATATATAGTATATATCCCATACAACCGATTGTTCAGATAAGAAACTTTGCGCAATTTCTTCCCCATTTTAACAGTTATAAGCTTCAAATTTCACCGATTGCTTACGTATATAGTATGTATTGTTGTGTCAAAAAATCATGGAGATCGGTGATATATATAATATATATATGATGGTATATATAGTATATATATATAGTATATATATATTTTTTTACGATTTCGGCCCCATTTTAACAGCTAGAAGCTTCAAATTTCACCAACTGCTTACGCGTATAGCATATATTGATGTCTGAAAAAATCATTGAGATCGGTGGTACACATAGTATATATCTCATCCAACCGATTGTTCAGATAAGAAACTTTACGCAATTTCTGCCCCGTTTTAACAGTTAGAAGCTTCAAATTTCACAAAATGCTTACGTATATAGCATATATTGTTGTCTGAAAAAATCATAGAGATCGGTCGTATATATATTATATACTTCATATAAACTGTCATTTTGACCCCTTTTTTACGGCTAGAATCTTCAAAATTCATCAAATTTCATCAAATAGTTACGTTTTCGTCATATATTTTTGAAATACGTGATTCGTAGTCATAGTTTTTACACGCAGACCACAAAAAACCTGAAACTTTGCATCCTCACACGAATTACCTACCTGTTTTTTATTTTATATTTATCTTAAAAATCGTTAAGGTATGTAGATCTGTTCACTATATATTTCTTATCTTATACATCCGATTATTCGGAGATTACGAACGGGATAAGATTATTGTTCAGCCCCATTCATGAAAGGTATGAAGTCTTCGGCACAGCCGAAGACAGTCCCGTTCTTACTTGTTTGTTTGTATGTTTATAAGTTTTTGTTTTATACGTTCTTAAAATAAATATTTTTTTTGTCGGCCGTTCATGCTTTTTTCGAAATTCTTTTGTTATTACATTGGCGATGGAAACAAAAATGTTCACCTAGTGTGTGGAGAAATAGTGGAGACATAAACCTCTTCGGTCATAGTGTATAACGCATACCTAAATTTAAAGTGAAGAATAGCGGGTACACTCATTTTTAGTAATAATTTTATGAGGAACAATTGCATAAATATAGATAAAGTTATGCATTTAGCAGGCCATACAAAGTTTAAGTGCATATGTATATAAATACCTGTAAAAAACACAACTATTTTTTGGTAAAAACCTCTTTTTTTCTTATTTAGGCCCGGCTTTTCAGTACAAGTTCGACTCAGTTTGCCAGTTAACTTATGCTGCAGTTTTTCTGTCTGCTTTAACTGAAGTTTAAACTAAGCTTAAGCGGCCAATTTGGCAGCGTTAAACTCTAGTTAACCTATCAGTTATTTGCGTTCGTTCGAAATGGCGTCGAGTAAACCCAACCAGCATTTGGGCTTGAGTATCATTAGAGCTCATGTTGATAACTAGGCATACTTCTAAAATCTCAAGAGTTGCTTCGAAGTAGTGGCTCAATTCGAGAATCATGGCGTACTCACTAAAAGAGGGAATTTTTTATAAAGCGAAAAATGCTATTACTTAAGTGAAAAAAATTAGTTCCCAACTTGTGGTTGTTTGACTGGACTCAAGTATAAGATTCCACTACTACAGTTTTTTCACGAAAATAAAATAAAGTACATATGATTTATTTTCTATTAATTACGCTTCACTACTACTATCAATCAAGTGTTTTTTTCTCACAATAAATTGCTGTTTACTTTGGTGGTATCACCTTGGAGATTTTTTTTAACTTCACCTCAACTCGATATCCAATGTTTGATATCAACTGGAGAAACGTGTTGGATATTAATTTAAGAATTTTACCTTTCTCAAAATCTTTCAAAGGTTGGATAATAATTTGAAAATGCTAATGACGTTGTAGGTCAACTCAAGAACTATAATTTTACAAAATTTCTCAAAGTTTGGATAGTGATTGGATAATGAAGTTGGATATCAAGTTGAGAAATATCTGGTTTAAGAATAACTAGATAATGACGTTGGATATCAACTACTGAACTAGATATATATTTCGCTGCAGAAATATGTTTTAAATATTTGTTGGGTAAGCAAAATTCAGCTGTTGTCGTATCTACATATTATCTAGATAATAAGAACCAATGTTGCCGCAGGAAAACCTACCCCAAAGACAGCCTTAAACTGTGACTGAAAAAGTGCTCAGTAGTTTGACTGGAATTTAAATGTGACTAGAGTTTAAGCAAGCTTAGTTTACGCTTAGCTTAACCAACTACTGATAAACCGGGCCTTACTTACTTAGTCGGCGTTTAACCGTTTAAGCGCTTATGGCCGTCCAACAAGGAGCGCCAGTCGCTCTGCCAACTGGTCCCAATTGGTCACACCAAGGGAGTTTCGTTTCTCACATGGAGGGGGAGGGGGGGGGGGCGTCCTCTTCCTCTGCTTCCATAGGCGGGTTCCGACAGAAACGCTTTCTTAGCCGGAGTGTCATCTTACATTCGCTTGCGAAGCCACTGCGTTTTATTTCGCTGAACTATGTTGATGTCTACTTAAAGCCGTACAGCTCATCATTAAATCTTCTTCGATACTCGCCATCGCCAACGCGTAGTGGTCCATAAATCTTTCGAAGAATTTTTCTCTCGAACGTACCTAGAGCCGCTTCATCTGATGTTGTCATGGTCCGTGCTTCTGCTTTTTCTTAGACTTGGTTAATTTCAGTTATAAAATTCTAGCTCCATTTCAACTTCAATACATTGAATCTAGGTACACATACAAACACAAAATAGTTGTTACACATTCTTCCTTAATGCACTACTGGCAAATGCAACACATTCTTGCTTAAGTAGTACAAGCATGCACTTGGAAATGGACAAAGGAGGTACGATCAGCAAAAATGTTTCGTATTTTGCTCATAGTTATGTACTCCTGCTGGTGACAAGGCGCCAAATGCCGCTCTAACAAACTTAAGGTGTGAGATTGCTGTTGTTAGCGCATCTGTATGGCGGTCTGCGTGCATAAAGCGACGGTATACGTAAATGCGAAGTGCGATCCAATTTTCACAGATGATTATCGTCAGATGGCCAAAGGAAGACTTTTTTAGCTTATTGTTGTAGTTGGTCAATATACCTATATGTTTCGTTTTTATACTCAGCTGAGCAAAGCTCATAGAATGTATTAACTTTGTTGACACAACCGTAGCTTGTAATATTAGCTGTGTTTTTTTTTTACATCTATATACGTTTACGCTTAAACTTTATATGGACTGCTAAGCATTAAGCTTTATGTCTCTTCTGAAATTGCTGCGCAGAAAATTAGTACTCTTAAATTTCAATACGCATTATACTCAGATGCAAGAAATGTGTCTATGTTTCACCTCAATATATTACGATAACTACGACTTTTTTCATTTGAATATCAAATAGCTCTATTTGATTTTTAAACTAAATTAAGCTCTGGTCAGAGAAAAAACTTGTTTGCTGTCCTAAAAAGTGGGGTTTTGCTAATAGAGGGTATTGAATATAAGTGGACGATATAAAAATTTTGGAAAAACCATCACATTAAATGTGGCATAGGTTGCAAATCTAACATTTTATTGAAATTTTTGTAAATTTTCAGATAGGGGCGTGACACCGCCCACGCAAAATCAATTTATTAAACGTTATTGGTCATAAATTAAAAACGGCTTAGGCTATTATTGATTAGCCTTTGTTATAAGGAATGAGTGTGAAGAAATTGAACAAAATCGATAGAGGGCCACTCCCACTTTTATACAAAAAATATTAAGGGCACTGAGGCGTTTCGGAATCCATAGCTCGTTGGCCAATAGGTGTATATTGACAAAATTGGTTGTAATTAAGTAATTTTACAAAAAATTTACGAGATCTGATAAGAACCACGCCCAATTTTATATTAAAGGTATACAAAACGTCAACGAATATAACAGGCTTTAACTTAATATCAAGGCCACTTAATTTACTTTTAAGGTGCATTCAGAACAAGAAAGCGAAAAAGTAAACAAGTTTGGAAATGGACTTGTCACGCTTCTCCGTTATTCTTGTACGTCTGGGAGCCATAACTGGAAAAATAATTTCCTTTTCTAATAAAAATTGGCCAAATCGTTTAATAAACAAGCCTCATTGGCAGGGCTTAGTGTCAAAAAACTGCATCAAAATGAACTCTACAATAAAAGCTCTCAGCTGACTATTTAATGTTCGGTTACACCCAAACAAAAAAGAGGCGTCCTTTTGTTATACTCTAGGTTAACTAAGCTAGGTATCTATAGTGTGGTAAGGGTCATCCCGAATTTTGAGCGCTTGGTGATACATATATACATCTGGTATATCTTTGTTGGACGTTCGCGTGTATACGTTAAGGCTATCCGCACAAATTCGCCAACTTCGTACACTTAGCTGATGCTACATTTTTGTTTAAGCTAAGCTTACGCTACACAACACTACTTTTGCCTACGTGACCAAGATCGAACGACTTTATGATGGGACATGCGCAGTAACATCATCGCTCTCACACTTAACCAAAAACCTCTTTTGGAAGAGAATTAATGAGTTATGAGTTGCATGGCCTAGCGGTAAAAGTTGGTGAAATTGAATCGAGCTTGGGTTTGGATGAGCGAAGCACTTTTGTTAAAAGGCAGAATAAAGATTGACATTGAAACCGAAGGTCTAGCTCGAGTTTTTCTAAAAATATTAAGTGGCGCCCAAGTGTGGGGCCTGTCCAAATGGTCAACCGCACTGACCAAATCTACAAGAATAATTCCTATAAGGAAGGACGAACAAAGCGACAGGTCACAAAATAACCAGGATCACAGTTCAACCGCATGAGATATTTGGAGCAGTGACACAGCAATTTTTCGCCTACACTTACTTGGACAATTGTGGATATTGTGGAATTCCATATAAGAAGCATTTATATTAACTTAAAATTTTTTGAACCAGTTTTCGTAATGGCATATGTAAGTAATAATTAAAACTGATAATCATTTCATGTGAGAAATAGAATATAAATTTTTATTTAAAAAATCGGTAGACTTAAGTGTTAATAGTCCCTTTTCGTGTCGTATTGAGGCGAAATTTCTTCCCAATTGCGTAACATACACGTGTTCAAAACTGAAAAAGGTTCAATATATTTGCGTAAAAAAAAAAAAAAAAAACTACAAAAATTTATTTTTTTCATCAATTTGTATTTCCATCTTTAAAAACCACAAATTTAGAAAATTAAAAATCGCTATATCAGGCGATAAAAAGATTTCACTGCATTTGTGAAAAATTATTGAAACTTAGTTGTCAAATAACGTAATATACACGTGTTTAGAACTGAAAAAGTTCAAAATACTTGCGTAAAAAAAAACTACAAAAAGTTATTTTTTCATCAATTTGTTTTTCCATCTTTAAAAAACCGCAAATTTAGAAAATTAAAAATCGCTATATTAGGCGATAAAAAGATTGCACCGCATTTGTGCAAAATTATTGAAACTTAGTTCTCAACTTACGTAACATAGACGTGTTCTAAAGCAAAATTGGCTAAATATTTTCTTGTTGGAAACGTTCGCATAGAATTTTTCATTCAAATTAAAAAAAAAACTGCTTTTTCAAACCAAATAATTGCTGTATCATGTATTTTTAAACGTAGTAACATAATTTGTCAGAATACGTAACATACCCTCGTTTAAAACAGTTAGGGTATAAGAATTTTGTATAACGAAATAGTACCCCCAGTCTTTTAACTTTTACGGCTGAAAAAATACACATTTTAAATAGTGTGAAAAACGAACCATAGATTGTTCAGTTTACATATAGTTGTTAAAGTGCTTACAGACATCAGGAAATCGTCGAATAGTGCTTTCTTTAGTTTCTGCAGAATGGAAATCACAAGAGAGCAAGTTTTAGAAATTGTAAGAACCTCAACCGAGCGTGCTAGGGCAGAATTCAAGGCCCAAGTTGACGAACTTACTCTAGCCTTAAAGCGCCTTAAACCACCATGTGTTGAACCCTACCAACCCGTCGTAATTAACCCTTTAATAGAGTCAACAAATGCTAGTTTAGACTTAGTCAAGTCTCTACCCGAATTTAGTGGCGATGGGATCTGCCCACTGCCTTGGCCGTAGCACAGGTGCTTGAGATGAGTCACAAGCGCTATGATTTCGCCCAAACCTTTGCAATGGGTAGTTCAGTCAAACCAAACAAAGTAAGAGCAACAATGCCCCAACATAATTTTTATCCATAAAATGAACCAAAGCGTTTATCAAATCATAACATTAAACCGAGTCCAATGAATGTTGACCATGGCACATCCATCTATCGAAAACACAATGCTAGTCCAAATAGTGCAACCGTTTTTAAAACCCTCAATCAAGCAGTCGTATTCAAACGTCCTAGTTAGCCATCCGGTTTTTTCCAGAGACCCGGTGGAAAGACACAGCGAGTTAATTATATGCCAGACAATATTGGCATAGTTTCTGATGAATCTGAAAACGAAGAACACTACAACGACTATGATATCTCCAATTTTAAAAGTTACTTGGAAGAGCCTAATCATACATGCGACTCTAAAAATAATTCTGAAATAAATTTTTTAAACTGAAGTCGCTCCTACCTTTCTTACCAAAACTACAGCGAATGGTCAGGAGCTGAAAATATTAATAGATACAGGTACTTCCAAAAATTTTATTAAGAATATTCAATTTCTCGACGGTGTTAAGGAAATGAAAACTCCATTCACGCTAAAATCAATAAACGGACAAAATTTTATAGACAAAAAATGTTTGGTTAGTGTTCTCAACCACACCTCGACATTTTATTTACTTGATAATCTAAAAACGTTCGACGGCATAATTGGTTATGACTTCCTAAGAGAAATTTGCTCAAAAATTGATATTAATGCAGGGTATTTATATTATCGGGATGGTAAGGTAAAACTTCAGCATCTTTGTTGCAATCAAGTCAACTTGATCAAAATTAACGATGATTCCGTGCCTGCCAATGTTCAAAATGACTTTCGTCAATTAATTAATAAAAACACTAATGCGTTTGCTCACCCAAAAGTTACCCATACCCAATTTAAGCAGCAGAGTTCATAAATTCAGAAATAAAATCACTCCTAGGAGACGGCATAATTCGCAAATCGTGTTCACCCTATAATTCGCCAGTCCACGTAGTATCAAAAAAGGGTCTTGACGGAAATAGCAAACATAAACTACGTATGGTGATAGACTTTCGGAAAATTAACGAAAACACCATCTCTGATCGATATCCCATACCGGACACTTCTGTCATCCTGTCCAATTTAGGAAAATCAAAGTTCTTCTCCACGCTAGATTTGAAGTCAGGATTTCACCAAATTAACTTGCGCGAGAAAGATAGACCAAAAACAGCATTCAGTGTAAATAATGCAAGTACGAATTTTGCCGCTTGCCATTTGGTTTGAAAAATGCCCCAAGCATTTTTCAACGAGCATGAGAGTTTCGCCCGAAAAGTCCAAATTTTTCCAAAAAGAATTGGAGTTTTTAGGATTTGTAGTGTCGCAGAATTGATTAAGAACTTGTCCAAACAAAATCACCGATATTTTAAATTATAAAGTTCCAGAAACTTTACGCTCTCGGCGATCCTTTCTTGGTCTTGCGGGATATTACCGCAGATTCGTTAAAAATTATGCAGCTATCGTCAAACCGCTGACGAAATATTTGCGAGGAGAGAATGGGCATGTAGAAGCTAACAAATCAAAAAAAGCACAAATAAAATTGGACTCCGAAGCAATGTCCGCCTTCAATAAAGTTAAGAAAATTCTTGCTTCTGAACATGTTTTGCTCCAATACCCGGATTTTTGCTGCCCTTTCGATCTGACCACAGATGCGTCTTCAAATGCTTTAGGCGCCGTGTTGTCCCAGAAAAATAGGCCCATAACCATGATTTCCCGAACGCTTTCTCGAACAGAACAAAATTATGCCACCAATGAGCGTGAGCTACTAGCTATAATTTGGGCATTGAAGACCCTTCGGCACTATCTATATGGCGTCAAAAACATCCATATTTTTACAGACCACCAGCCGCTTATCTTTTCAATTTCGGATAAGAATCCTAACACTAAAATGAAAAGGTGGCGTGCTTTCGTCGAAGATTTGCTCCAACGTTTCATTATAAGCCAGGAAGTAAAAACAAGGTGGCAGATGCGCTCTCCAGACAATTCATCAATAATATGAGTGAGTCAATGGATACCGCTCATAGTGAGGAATCATTGAGTAATGTTGTAAAAACGGTGAAATGCCCTATAAATCAATTTAAAAACCAACTAATACTCACAAAAGCGTCATACCTAAATAAAGTGACAAAAATTATTTTTCAAAAACAAGTCCGGCATACAATTTCCTTCGATTCGCTCGAAACTTTGTTTGAATGTCTTAAATCCGTAATAAATCCAAATAATACGAACGCGATTCATTGTGATCTTCCAACACTTTCCGAAATACAAAATGATTTAGTTTCTCTTTTCCCGGGAGTGAAATTTCTCCACACAGAAATTTTTGTGATAGATTTGACAAATAAAACGGAACAATTAGAAACAGTCGTTGCGGAGCATAACCGCGCACACCGCTGCCTGCAAGAGAATTTTAAACAAACTTTTCGGGTATATTATTTCCCAAATATCAAAAAAATGTTAAAGACTATCATTACAAACTGTAAGATATGTCTAGAAAATAAATATCAGCGTAAACCGGTAAATCTCGAAATAGGCAAAACACCTATTCCAAAGATGCCTGGCGAGATCTTACACATGGACATATTTTTTACAGCCAAACAACATTTCCTAACTTGTATGGATAAGTCTTCGAAATACGCTGTAGCCTTGCTAGAAACACTTCTAATATTTAAAAACACCAAAACTATTGTTTCAGACAATGAGAAAGCCCTTCATTCGATGACAATTAAAACTCTTCTTAGGGATAACTTTTCGATCGAACAATTTTTTATTCCGACGTTAGATAGCCAAAGTAATGGGCAGGTTGAAAGATTCCATTCAACCTTGATGGAAATAGCGCGTTGCATAAGAGAACAACAACAGCTGAGCGAAACTATTGATCTGGTGCTGTTGGCTATTCATAAGACCAACAACACCATTCATTCTATAACAAACGCTAAACCTATCGACATTATTCATAATTGTTCAAATGAAGATTTGGAAATGATACGCGAAAGATTGTGTCAAGAGCAGGAGAAAGGTTTAGGTAAACGGAATAAAAATAATAAAATGAAAACCTATGAGCCTGGCGAGAAAGTATTTTTGAGGAGAAATAGACGTCTAGGAAATAAATTTAACAAGATATTTGTTGAACAAGTTGTGGAAAAGGATCTAGGCAGTACGGTCTTGATCGATGGAAAAATCATTGATAAAAGCAACTTGCGATAAGTGTTGTTGAGCCTTTTGTTTCTTATGAGAGTTTAATTCGCGGAAGTTATATTGCTACAATGATGCGAAAAATTCATAAGCTTTCAGAAAAATTTACCAGAAAATGAAATATATTATCAGTTTTGATTATTTACAACTTCCTGATAAAATCAGAATTGTAAATAGACTCTTTAAATTAAGTTTAATTTTCACCATTCATTGAATAGTTACATTTATTTTTTAATTTTAAGAAATGGTAACTTATAATAATAGTATAAGGATCGAAGAAATTTATTGTTAAAAAATATGGAATTCACGCTCAATCAAGCTTATCACCTTCAACATTAATAACGCCTTTAACCACCCATTTACTATCTTAACGTGCTGTGAATAATGATCCGGTCTACATAGGCCAACAAGCCATATTTTGAACCTAACTATTCGGACCTCTGAGCCACAGCTTTTTAGTAGTTGAAACGGGGACGTTTCGAACTCGAAAAGGAGAGTAGTTAAGGCTATCCGCACGAATTCGCCAACTTCGTACACTTAGCTGATGCTACATTTTTGTTTAAGCCTAGCTTACGCTACACAACACTAATTTTGCCTACGTGACCAAGATCGAGCGACTTTATGATGGGACATGCGCAGTAACATCATCGCTCTCACACTTAACTAAAAACCTGTTTTGGAAGAGAACTAATGAATTATGAGCTGCATGGCCTAGCTATAAAAGTTGGTGAAATTGAATCGAGCTTAGGTTTGATTGAGCGAAGCACTTTTGTTAAAATGCAGAATAAAGATTGACATTGAAACCGAAGGTCTAGCTCGAGTTTTTCTAAAAATATTAAGTTATATAAAAAGTTAAAAATCATAACCACCAGGTAAGGTGCTTATGTGCCGTTCATCTCCGAGCGCTGTTCCGTTTTGGCTGACAAATTTGATCCAAAATATCATATTTCCTAGCAAAGTCTGATCGAAGTCGAAACTAAAACAGTGGGATCAGTCTTATATAAGGGTACTCGAAAGAAAAGTTTTATTTAAGATTTTTTCATCACTTCTAGAGCCGGGATATTACCGTCTGATATAGTTATTGTCGGATAAAGAAATTTAGCTTCTATTATCGGAGATAATCGCTTTAATAAACTTACTGGTCGCCGATATATTATTAACAAAGTCTTGATTACCTCCGCCATCCGTCACTTTTCCAGGTGGAATTTTCAGTCATCATTCCTATTTTTTATTACCCAAAGCTTTCTTTTCTTATGTTTTTTTGCTTTATGCTTTACATATCGGCATTTTTTCCCCTCCTTTAGCTCGGATAAAACTTGTTGCTCAACTCTTTCTATTTGCATTAGCTGCTCTTCCGGGACCGGGACCGATGACTTAAATACGTACTAAGTGAGAAAGAAGTGTGTATCCACTCATCAGTTTAATTATGAGCGCAAAGAACCAAAAAGCGATAAAGGCCCTATTAAAAAAGGAAAAAATACTTGGCGTGATATACCTCAGAGGAGATTAAAATTTTCTTTTCCAATTTCCATCGCGCTGCTTTTAAATTTGTTCCTACTAATTGGTGTACCAGGAGCTATAGGTTTTGTGTATATCGACTTCGATCGGCAAATGCAAAGCAATTTAACTTTTGCTAAAAACTTTTTCTTAAGTATTTTGATGTTGAAGTTTTCGGGACTTAAATTCAGGACCTTCAGCGAAGTATGCCAGAAGGCTACCATTGCACCACGGAAGGTTTATTGTTTAGAGGAAGGTTTAACATTTTTACTGCAAAGCTTCCCTGCGTGATGCACTTTATTTCCTGCAGATTAGCGTACACGATTCTGGTCTGCCTTAAGATATTACTAAACAGACGATCACGATGTGGTGAAAACAGGTTTTTGATCAGGCGACAGGTAAGCCTTGGAGAGAGTACGTACCGATAGATATGATATCTACAGGATGGAAGATTTATTAATCAAATTATTAACATTAGTGCACTACAAAGACTTACAATAACCTTGTTTATTATTTTTAATTGCTGTTTTTATGTACAGGTCCCTTTTTCGCTCTTATTTGGAATCCAAATCTATAAATAAAGTTTTGGTTGTAAACATGGGGATTCGTGCTGATTCGTGTAAAAATGGAATCGTAGTGCTTTTGTTTAGCTATATTTTATTAAAATAATTTTTCAAAAATAAACGATTGTGAGCACACAAAGAAATCTATTTGTACTATGGCACCATTGTGAATATTTGACTAGAACTGAACACTGCATTACCGGCAGTTGGTAACATTCGCCAGATGGCAGCGCAAGCCCATGCAAATTTATAGATGTTTGATTGATAGAACAGCTGATTTCTGTTGATATTTGATATGAAAATTTTATATTTGTCGCGCAAGATGCGCACGGGTCCGGCTTATTGCAATTTAATGTACATAATTTTAGACTGAGTTTTACCTGCCGATAATTTCTTTCCCAAGTTAACCGCAATGCGATTCATTGTCTTGCTTTGCTCGACTCAGGCAAGGTTCTTTTAACGATAAGCGTTAATAACAGGAAGAAACCCTGCG
Organism: Eurosta solidaginis; assembly: GCF_040869045.1. Lineage (NCBI taxonomy): Eukaryota > Metazoa > Arthropoda > Insecta > Diptera > Tephritidae > Eurosta > Eurosta solidaginis. Next base: position 54,038,077 of record NC_090323.1, read on the forward strand.
AGTAAAGAGGCTTTGAATATTCAAATTCTTAAGCATGCCTTTCTTAAGAGGTGACAAAAACCCACACACCCGAAGGTTAAGGGTGTCAAAAAATCGTTTACGCAGCAGGCGTATTAGTATCAGAAGCGACTTTTGCCAGAGTGTACGGAATTCGTGTCCACCAAAGGATTACGCAAATCCATAATATTTCCTAGATACTGTAGGAGAGCTTTCGCAGTTTATCAACTACAATTAGAAAAATAATTTTTAAAAGAAATTACAAAAACTCGAATTGCGCCCAAATTTATGCAGGGTTCATTATGCGGCCGCTGTCTGCCCTAAAGACGCTGTTTGCCATCTCTAGGATATGTTTTTTTATTTCAATATATAAAACATATAACCTATTTATTTACTAGCCTTTGATTGGGTTCACTTACTTTGGCCAGCAACTAAATTAGCATAAAAACAATTAATGCTATCGCCACACCGTTCCACCAAAAATGTTTTCTACTGATATCGTTTTGGAGCTGCAAGCGCTCCAATAACAAAATTAGTAGGAGAAGTAATACAGGAAAAAAAAAATAAAAAATGTTGCGAAAAAAATATAAAATGTATTAGTATGCAATATTTTGCTAACTTTATTAGTGCGGTTAAACAATTTCAACAAACGATGTTTGCTCCTGTGCAAGCCGCCAATATAAAACGCGAATGATCTTGATAGTCTAGAAAAACTCTAACAAAGGCTGCACTGCGCCTCTTCCAACCTTAGGGGCTGTTGTATGAAAACTGATATTTTCAACGCCTTACCCGCTTTTCTTGCATTTTTTGCACTTTATTTGCTTATTATTATTAAAAATAGTTGTATTTTTTTAGCCGCTGTCCTCGCTTCGAAAATTGTGTTCGCTTTTTGGCCTGGTTATCAACAAATGCGCATCTTTTTGTTGTTGGTTGTAAAGTTACATAGGCTTATTTCACTCTCCTACCTGTTTGTTGGTAAATTCTTGGCAGTAGTCTTGTATGTTTTCACCAAAGAATATTTGCTGTCGGTTTTTTGAGAAATTCACACATACGCCTATTTTGGTTTTAAGTAACTTTTGTTGGTAGTAGAAAAAGGTATTGGTATTTTGTAAAAGCAACACCTTAAAGACTTTTGGTTACACTTCAGTGTGTATCAGAGTTTTTGGGAGCACAGTAATTAAAAAGCATCCGTTTGTGCGGGACAGCAAAAAGTCACCGGACTTTGTGGTTACTGAGTTTATTTGCCTATTTAGTTTCAACTGTAAAATAAAAATTAATCCTAAGGAAACAAGGTTTGGTGACTATTTGAGTTAGCATTTTGTTTTTGCTCTCCTATACCATAGTTTTTTTATAAATATCTTCTTTCTTCTCCTTCTAAAAAACACTGCCTTTGAATATTAATAGTGATTTATATTTTTACTAGCAGACCCGTCAAAATTTGTTATTCCATAACTTTGTCTATCTGCATAACTTTTAAGAAGTTTTAACCCCTTACTCTCTCTCGCACTATTCCTTATCTTTTTATTCTCTCCTTTATCTGACTTTCTCTTTCTCTGTGTCTCTTTTTCTGCGTCTCTTTCTCTGTGTCTATTTCTTTGCACCTCTTTGCATTCTCTTCGTCTCTTTCCCACCGTCTTTTTCTATGCGTCTCGTTCACTGCATCTCTTTCTCTGCGTCTCTTTCTCCCTCTCTTCTTCTCCGCTCCATCTATCCCTATATCTATATCTTCATCTTCTTTCCCCTTCCATCTTTTCTCTTCCCTCTAGTTCTTTTTGTTCTTCTAGGTATCTTATTCCGAGTTCCAGTTACAGTCCCACGCCCAGGCCCCAATTATAGACTTCCTTACATAAAAACTATCAGCATGGAATGTCCGTCCGTTCCTTAAACGATAACTTGAGCACTAATCCTAAGGAAATTCAGCACTCAGGCGAAACCGAACGACAACTACACCAACTCTATCAGTATCGAAAATTTCTAAAAAATTAATTAAAAAATACCGATTAAGTGATGAAACTTGATACGTTGATATTTTGAAAAACTTTGGAAATTGGGCGTGGCATCGCCAACATTTAGAAGAAAAAACGTTTAGTAAAGTTTAGCCGTAAATCACAGGCCGTTGAATATATAGCTTTGAGAAAAAAAAAACCAAATCGAAGTTTTCAAAATTGTAAAAATTTTGATAATGCAAAACCAAAGACCGATAAAGTGGCGACATGTTTTTAGACTTTATGACGAAATACAGAAACATCGTAAAATTTTTAATAATGGACATGACGCCGCCTTCTTTTATAAGAAGAAAATTAAAAATTTTGTGAGTCGCAGAAAAAATTAAATAGGAGCACGACACAAATTGTAAGAAAAGCTCAGCCTGAATTCTTTTCGGTGGTTTATCGCGCTTTGCATTTATTTATTTTACTTCGGGTCGTGTTTTCCAGCTTTCATATCACTAAATGGTCGTGACAATCCTCGTTAAATGTAGCCTTGATATATGTATATGAGAACACACGCTGGATCAATTTCAAGTGAACTAAGACAGCTTCTTTATTATAAGTTCAATGGGTTGTTCAGTACAGTATTTTATTTCGAAGAAACTCAGCTACGACACAATTGCCAATCTGACCTTGTTCCTTGCGAAAGGGGCTGGGTATAAGGGTTATCCGTAATTTTTTGTCGCTGTCTTGTCAAATTGTTCCCGAGATAGTCGAGTTATACAATAATAACAACAACCACTTTACTCATATTTCCTACATAAAATCTTGAACCAAGTTTATTTTGGGCTGCTTAGATATGTGCACAAATGAAATTCAGTAAAAGAAATACATTTCAATAAATATGAAACAATGTGTTCCGGCAAAGTTAGCACAATACCCAAAACTAAATTATATATTTCTAATGAAAATTTTTGTAGATGGTAGATACATTGCGAATGTCTTGGAAAAGTATTGACCCAAAACTATATCCAATAAGAAAAGGCGTTTAACATATGCAAGTAAGGGCATTTTTTTGAAATATTTCACTTAATTTTCGCTCAGAAACCATGCAAGCTTTCTTCATTTCTAAAATGAATATTTACTTAGAGAAACTCTAGTCGCCTCGCGACGCGAAACAACTCTGCACGATGAATTCATCGCATATCTAAATCATGTCTAGAAGAACTATTTGAGGTTTTCGTCTAGTTTCTTGAATTAACAGCCCCAGTTCTTTAAATTTCTTCACCTCGTGCGACTACTACCGACCCAATCCACAGCCACCCTATTTACGACGTGGAGGGAACATATGGCACAAATAAGGGCTAACGATCGATAACACTCTCATTTTCAAGCCTCATGCCACCGAAATGTTATCTAAATTATAAAGTCCCAACACATTCCTCAAGTCGCTTGCCTGCAGCACTTGGTGGAAAGATATAGAAACGTTGCCAAGACATTAAAAGTAAATGGCTGGCCGCTCATATGGTACGCGTTACCAGTTTGGTCGCCTAATCTTAAAAACACAAACTGGAAAAGGCTTCCAGCCTGCCAAAATGCTGCACTCAGAACTGTCACGGAATGTCTTCTTCAACACCATCTTTTTGTGAAGCAAAAGACCATCTTTTTGTGAAGCAAAGTATAACAAAATGCTGAACAGCGAATTTTAACTTAATTTTCACATATCTGGACAAACGATTTGCACCAACTGCTAGATCTATCACCGCCTTCAAGAGGAATAAGGGAACATCTCCGTAAGCATCTTGGTGAAATTAGGTACTTGCCTAAACAGCCTTTTGATCCAGACAAGCATAAGCAGGCCCTAGGGGGAATCCACACAGATTCGGTAAACGCCCCATTACGAATAAACTCTATCCAAACCTTGAACAAAAAGAAATCATTCTACCAAGGTGACTCGTGTCTCACCTTGGCCCAACTACGTTTTGGGTACTCCGACAGCTTAAACTCTTACTTTTCCAGAATCAACCCCAACACAAGTAATGTGTGTCCTGCACGCGATGTGTACCCACATTACACCAGCCATATTTCATGCGGAAACTACGCCTCTAACAGCAACTTCCCCATGATCCACGCCTGTTGTGAGTGGTTGCACCCATTGAATGGGGGGCGAAGCACTGTTAACACAACAAGAACTACAACAGCGAAACTCACATATACATAGTTTATGGATCTTAGAGGTTTATTAGCTACTAGGACTTTTGTATGCAGCGTTGGAAAGTACCAAATTTCCTTATTTAATATTTTCAAAATAAGTTTTATTCGTCCAGCGTTTGCCTTGCAATTACTTGGCTCCTGATTATCTACGCCAGGCATTTTTGTGGAATTGTTTGCTGTGTCTTCAACATTGCCTTTTTGGCACAGTCACCAAAGAAATGATGATGGTATGCAACACCAATAAAATGCGCATAATTGGCAGCAAGGCAAAACAGCAGCAATTTATTTAAACATAATTTATTGTAAGCAACAACATGAACGAATAAGCTTTTTACAAATTTATTGTTACAATAGATAAAAAAAAACAGAAAAAATTTCCACCAAGTTCGCTTGTGCGCTTGCTATGCTACAAACGCTGTTGAGCAATTGGAAATTTGGAAATAGCCAATTGGCAATTGTTGATAGGTCATTGCTGATAGTTTTTGATGTATGTATGTATGTGTGTGTGTGTGCCACTGCTAACGCCGCTGTTGTTGCTTTCAACAACAAGTTGCATGTGCAACACCTATGCGTATGTTGCAAGTGTCTTGCACGCATCATATTTACATTGTATCAATTTATTTTCGTTATTATTGCAATATTTTCTCACTATTTTGACTAGCAATAAATTTTTGTTACAACAGTTATTGTTGTTATTTTCCAAAAGTTTTTGGTGTTGTTAACCATCGAAATTTGTTAATCATTTGAAAATGCAGAATGTATACATTGAATTTGAGTGAGTTATAGTTTGGTTATACGAACTTTAGTGTGAATCCGTTAGAGTGGCATGTACATATAACGTTATATTAACACAATCTCTTATTTGTTAATGAAAACACGCACTTAATGATAATCGATAAATGAAGCAGATGCATGGAATCGATAGAGCACCGTCATGAAACTGTCTTTGCAGGTTTTGATTGCTCTATCACTTAATTTCATTGAAGACCACAGCAGGAAAAGGACCTAACTACGAGCTTACACAAATTTGTTTCCAATAAACTAACTTGCACTATTGTCTGTTTATTTTCTGTGTATGGCAATGACCGCAAAATAGTCAGAGGTGGTTATACCTTTCAGTACTTATCAACTAACTAATAGCCAACTTTCTTACTTACTTACTTAATTGGCGCTTAATAGTCTAACAAGGCGCCGTCCAACAAGGCGCGCCAGTCGCTCCTTCGCTCCGCCAACCGGCGCCAATTGGTCGCACCAAGGGAGTTTAAATCGTTTTCCACCTGGTCCTTCCAACGGAGTGGGGGCCGCCCTCTGCCTCTGCTTCCATAGGCGGGTTCCGATAGGAACACTTTCTTGGCCGGAGCATCATCTTTCATTCGCATAACATGGCCTAGCCAGCGCAGCCGCTGCGTTTTAATTCGCTGGACTATGTTGATGTCTGCGTATAGCTCGTACAGCTCATCATTAAATCTTCTTCGGTACTCGCCATCGCCAACGCGTAGAGGTCCATAAATCTTTCGAAGAACTTTTCTCTCGAACACTCCCAAAGCCGCTTCATCTGCTGTTGTCATGGTCCATGCTTCTGCCCCATATAGCAGGACGGGTACGATAAGTGACTTGTAGAGTATGATTTTCGTTCGCCGAGAGAGGACTTTACTTTTCAATTGTAGCGTTTATTGGCAAGATTGATTCTTCGCTGGATTTCAGTGCTGATGTTGTTGCTAGTGTTGATGCTGGTTCCCAAATAAATGAAGTCTTTTACTATTTCGAAATTATGGCTGCCAACAGTAGCGTGGTTGCCAAGGCGCATATGCGCTGACTCTTTGCTCCATGACAGCAGGTACTTCGTTATGCCCTCATTCACCATCAAACCCACCTTTACCTCTTCTTTTTCCAGTTTGGAGTAAGCAGAACTAACAGCGCGGGTGTTTAGGCCGATGATATCAATGTCATCAGCATATGCCAGTAATTGCACGCTTTTATAGTATATTGTTCCAGTGCGGTTAAGTTCTGCAGCTAGTATAATTTTCTCCAGCATCAAATTAAAGAAATCGCACGATAGGGGGTCACCCTGTCTGAATCCTCGTTTAGTTTCGAACGGCTCGGAGAGGTCCTTCTCAATTCTGACTGAGCTGATGGTGTTGCTCAACGTCATTTTGCACAGCCGTATAAGTTTTGCGGGGAAACCAAATTCAGACATAGCGGCATATAGGTAGCTCCTTTTCGTGCTGTCGAAGGCGGCTTTAAAGTCGACGAAGAGGAGGTGTGTGTCGATTCTCTTTTCACGGGTTTTTTCCAAGATTTGGCGCATTGTGAAAATCTGGTCGATGGTAGATTTACCAGGTCTGAAGCCGCACTGATAAGGTCCAATCAGCCGGTTAACGGTGGGCTTCAATCTTTCGCACAATACACTTGAAAGGACCTTATATGCGATATTAAGAAGGCTGATTCCACGATAGTTGGTGCATTTTGCAGTATCCCCCTTCTTGTGGACTGGGCAAAGAACACTTAGATTCCAACCGTCGGGCATGCTTTCGTCCGCCCATATTTTGCTAAGAAGCTGCTGCATGCGCCTATTAACTCCTCGCCGCCGAACTTGAATAGCTCCGCAGGCAATCCATCAGCGCCCACGGCCTTGTTGTTTTTCAATCTGGTTATTGCTATTCTAACTTCATCATAATCGGGAGGGGGGACATATATTCCATCATCATCGATTGCGGGATCGGGTTCTTCATCTCTGCGCGGTGAATTGCTGCCTCCATTTAGGAGAGCAGAGAAGTGCTCCCTCCATAATCTAAGCACTCTCTGGACATCAGTTACAAGGTCGCCGTTTTCATTCCTACAGGAGTTTGCCCGGTCTTAAAACCTTCCGTCTGTCGCCGTATTGTTTGGTATAATTTTCGGGCGTTATTCCTGGTGGCTAACAGCTCAAGCTCCTCGCACACACGCCTTTCTGCTTCTGCTTTTTTCTTCCTGAAAAGGCGTCTCGCTTCCCTTTTCAACTCACGATAGCGTTCACACACTCCTCTTGTCGCGCTTGCTTTTAACATAGCCCTGTAGGCAGCGTCTTTTCTTTCGGTTGCAACGCGGCATTCTTCATCATACCAGTTGTTTTTTCGTGGCCGCCGGTAACCAATTTTTTCCTCGGCGGCAGTACGAAGTGCTTTGGAGATATGCTCCCACTGCTCCTGTATTCCTTCAGGATGAGTTGTGCCCTCAGAGAGCAGGTGTGAGAGTCGAGTTGCGAAATCGTTGGCAGTCTGTTGTGATTGAAGCTTTTCGACGTCTAGCTTTCCTTGTGTTTTTTGTTCCTTGTTTTTAGCCGCGTTGAGGCGGGTGCGTATTTTGGCTGCAACGAGATAATGGTCCGAATCGATGTTAGGTCCTCGGATCGTGCGCACATCTAAAACACTGGAGGCATGCCGTCCGTCTATCACAACGTGATCGATCTGATTGCGAGTATTTCGATCAGGAGACAGCCATGTAGCTTGATGTATCTTTTTATGCATGAACCTCGTGCTTGATATGACCATGTTTCGAGCACCGGCAAAGTCAATCAGCCTCAGTCCGTTAGGAGAAGTTTCATTGTGTAGGCTGAACTTTCCGACTGTAGGGCCAAAAACACCTTCTTTCCCCACCCTGGCGTTAAAGTCGCCAAGCACGACTTTTATATCATGACGGGGGCAGCGCTCGTATGTGCGTTCTAATTGTTCATAAAAAGTGTCTTTCACCTCATCGTCTTTCTCCTCTGTCGGCGTATGGGCGCAGATGAATGATATATTAAAAAATTTTGCTTTTATTCGGATAGCGGCGAGACGCTCGTCCACAGGCGTGAACGCCAGCACTTGGCGACAAAGTCTCTCTCCCACCACGAATCCGACGCCGAAACTGCGCTTATTCGCATGGCCACTCCAATATATGTCACAATTTTTGATCTTCTTTCTTCCTTGCTTCGTCCAACGCATTTCTTGGATGGCGGTGATGCCAGATTTTGCTTTGACGAGGACATCAACCAGCCGGGCATCTGCACCAATCCCATTCAGGGAGCGGACGTTCCAGGTGCATGCCCTCAATTCATTGTCCTTCAAACGTTTGCCATGGTCGTCATCAATAGAGAGTGTATTTATCCGAGGCTTGTTGTTATTTTTCATTGGAGTATGCTTTTACGTGGCGGGTCCCAAGTCCAGCGCACAACCCGCTCAGCGGGGGTTAAAATATTACTTGGCACGTTTATATAGCGAGCCGCTTGCTCCAAGACAGACGCCCGCTTGCAGCCGCACCTAGAGGTGTACAGACGCTGCCGATGAAATCCCCCCCGGCTAGCCCTTAAACCGATTATGTCAGAGTGGCCTAGCCAGGTTGTCGCCTTCTCACATTAGCTCACCGCTAAACGGGTGTTTAGCGGCTACCCAGAGGATACTTGGCCGCAAGCGACCGGCAGTAGTAAGCTGATTGAACCGCATGCAAAAGAATCGCTCTGGCCATTCCCAGGTGAATGGCGGCCAGAAGCTTTCCCCACTTTCGTGGACTTCTACACACGGCCCCACCCTCCTCCTTAGCCAACTTTCACTTATGGAAATAAAAGTTGCTAGCCGGACCCGTGCGCGTCTTGCGCGACTAATATAAAAGGCTTCCATCAAATATCAACACAAATCAGCTGTTCTATCAATCAATCATCTATCAATAAAAACTTACATGCGCTTGCACTGCCATCTGACGAACGTTAGCAACTGCAGGTAATGCAGTATTAATTCTAATCAAATATTCAAAATAGTGCCATATTACAAATAGATTTCTTTGCGTGCTCACAATCGTTTATTTTTAACAAATAATTTTTAAAAAATATAGCCAAACAAAACCACTACGACCAATAATGCCCAAAGCTCGCTAATAGCACGAATTACCAACTTTTCAACCAAGACCTTATTTATAGATTTGGATTCAAAATAAGAGCGAAAAGGGACTTACACATAAAAACAGCAATTAGCGATAATATATAAGATGCTGCTGCCTCCTTATGTACTAAACTGTTATGCTGAGAATATATCCCGTCTGTGATGCATCACATCTAGCTAGAAGCTAACAACATCATAATCAATTTTGGCCCTTTCGTAACAAGTCACGCAAGCTCTCCCTGTGATTGAAGTCCATTGGCAACACCAAGGGAGGTCAAGTCTTGCTCCTCCTGCCCCTCCTAACTCATCGGAGGTCTCTTCATTCCTCTGCTTCTAAACTGCAGTATCACTATTGTCATATCTGCGTAAAGCTCATACAGCTTATCATTACATCTCCTGCGATACTCGCTGCTGAACATTTCGGATGCTACTGAAAGCGGCATTACAGACGAAAACCAGCAACTGCTTTCGTGAAAATTTTGGAAAATATCCACTTGATCATTTATTTCGTAAGCTTGTTTTGTAGAAAATTGCACATATATACATTAGACTGACCGCAACTCGTATGGAGAAAAATATATTTTGAAAATCCTGAAATTTTTCTTCTTAAAACATGAGGTTTGAGTAAAAAGAAATGGTGTAATTTTTCAGTCCGAGGCTATGATGCTAAAACGTGCCTTGTGGAGCTCAGAGTAGGTATAATATATATAGATAATCGTGTTTACATTATTGCGCTTTAAGCCAATTACACATCGCAATTAGGAAAACAGCTGACAAAGTATTGTTCTTCTTGTCCATATTTGCAATATAGTATTGTTTTGAAGCTAAAAATTAACTAATCGGTAAAAAATGAGTTATAAATCGTCAGCGGGCATTTCAAAGAAAAGACTACGTTCTGAGCAAGATATATTTTTAGTGGGGAAATGTGAGAGTATTATTTCTGGGGCCAAGTTGCTATCAGGGAAACAGGTGCTCCAATTATTATTTTACAAAATGCGCAAGGAAAATATGAGTTTACAGTTCAGTATGAAATTCACGATTGGTGCCACGATTGAATTTTGGGAAAAAGCAAACATCCCTACAATGAAGGAAGGCAATTTTATTTAAAAATTAAAAATAATTTACCAGAAATGGAGAAATTTACAAAAAAATTGCAAATTTCCATATGCAAAGTATCGCAAAAATGAAGCAGACTTTTTAGATAAAATCGAGAACTACATATTCGACTTAGCAGACCCGTTTTAGTTTAAGTTTGCAGTTTTTTTTTTAATTTGAAGTCACTTTCATATATCTAGCTGCTGAAAATACTAACGCTTTTGGAAGCACTTTCCCCGAAGACAGTGATATGGACTGTGCACCTTGTGAAGAAAATGTGCCTACTGATATAATTGATAGTGCAAATACTGACATTAGGTTAGAACTAACAAAACCAAATCACGGAAAAATTTATTTCATTGATGATAGAATGCTTGCGAGTACGGACAAATGTAGGCTCTGTACAAGAGATGCCATGCATTTGGTGCGTGCAACGGTTTCGGCCTTCGTAAACAAACTGCAAAAAGTTATTGGTGGAAAATTGCCTATAAAAATGGAAGATTTAGTCCTCAATCGAACCACAGTACATTTGATGAGAAAGAATTTTCGTCGCAGACAAGCAGAAGAGATTATTGATGGATTCAATATAATAAATTTATAATTCTGAATACGTTTATAAGTATGTTTGATTTTTTATCCTGCTTTAGATTGCTGAAATTTTTGTCCTTCACTGGGATGGTAAGCTTCTTCCAGAAATAAGTTGCACCGAAAAAAAGGATCGATTGTCTCTCATTGTAACGGGGCAAAACATGGAGAAACTGCTAGGTATAACTAAAATGGAAAATTCAAAGGGAGAGACTATATCTGCAGATATTTATAATTTTTTGTGCGCATGGAAACTCGAAGAATTAGTGGAAATTATATCATTTGATACAACGGCTGCTAACACTGGAGCTGCCTTCCTGCTTGAAAAAAGAATAGGCCGCACCCTACTTTTCTTCCCATGTCGTCATCATATTAGAGAGCTGTTAGTAAAAGCAGTGTTTCAATTGAATTTTGGTAAATCATCAGCCCACTTTTCAATCGTTTTTCTAGCTACTGGGAAAATATTAACCATAAATCCTTCAAAAGTGGAATATCGGACGTAGAAGTTCGGCGAGTCTTAACAAAAGCAGAAATAGATACTTTTAAGAATTTCTGCTTAACTACGTTAAATATACACCACATTCGTGCTGATTATAAGGAGCTGTTACAACTATCTCTACTCTTTGTTGGGGGGAAGACGTACCAAGTTTTTCACAAGTTGGGTCACCTGGCGCAATATCGCACGCAAGGTTTATGTTGAAGTGTCTGTATTATTACAAAATTTTTCTGTTTCGCAACCAATTCAAATTAATGACTTCAGAGAAAAAGAGTCTACGAAGTATTTGTATTTTTCTGGTCTGCATCTACGTTCCGTACTGGTTCGTTGTGTAGATCCAACAGATGCTCCACATAATGACCTAAGGTTGATTCAAGATTCGATTGCCTATTTTGATAAAAAAGTTTCCAAGCTTTATTACAAAAAATAAAAAATCATTTATGGTACTTGTCGGAAGAAGCTGTTAGCCTTTAATTTTTTGATGGAAAAATTCCCTTGCATATTCAGCAAAAAATGGTAAAAGGAATTAATAAAGAAAACCAAGATGAAAATGCTGTTCCAAAACGTATTACCGCAACAATGCCCGATATACTTTTCTATGGCAGCAAGAATATAAGTAATTTTTTTCACCAAGATCTAAAGCATTCTTCACACGTTTAGGAATAGAAACAAGTTTTTTGCAATCGGGTCCTTCCACATGGCAAGAGAGAGAAGATTATAAGGCAGGAAAAGGAATTTGTCAACATTTAACTGTAGTCAATGACGCTGCTGAGAGAGCATTGAAATTGATCACCGACTTCAATCGATCACTGACTTATAATGAAGAAGATAAACAGTACTTATTGCAAGTTGTTGAGCACTACAGGCAAAGTTATCCATCTTGCACCAAATCGTCTCCCATTAAATAAGTAATCAACTTTTATTTCTTTTGGAAATACTAATAAAAAAAATACTAATAAAAAAAAAACAGTGAATTAAAACAAATATTTTGTTACACTTCTTTAACTTTTTCTTTTGTCGTTTTAAAAACAATTTGAATAAACTTCAAAAAAGAGAAAAATGACACTAAAAATCGTAAAAATGGTAATTTTCTTGAAGTTCTACGTAATTTGGCCTTCACAAGGCACGTTAAGGGATGATCGGATCGAGCTGAAAAATTATACTGTTTCTTTTTACACATAACCTCATATTTTAAGATGAAAAAATTAAAGGTTTTCCAAAAAAAAATTTACGGCCAGTCTAATATACATATGGCCTCTTAAGGCCAACCAACGGTCGCAATGACGTAGATCAAAGCTGCCGGCAACAAAAGAATGTTTTCACACTATATTGCCATTTGGCTGACACATGATTGAAGGTAGAGGCACTTACAACAGCCAATGGCAGTTGATTTAAAAAAAAAATAAAAAAAAGCTTCATCAAAAAACAAAGTGCAGAGATGCTTTGATTCAATTGCTAACAAAAACTACATAAGAAGTGCATCGTAAAAGTCAATAACTACGGCTTCCATGCTGACACATTTTACAGATATACATATTTACTAATACTTATGTTTGCCCATCGTTCTCTTATGTTATCGGGTTGCAAAACAATAAAATAAAAAAAAAATAATTATTGCTATACTGACCCTGACTCAGAGGTCTGGTTCACGCAGGAATCAAAACTCGATGACGAAAAAACGGAACCTGGTATCTATGGGTCGCGCTTCAAGAAATCGATACCAATGCTATTCTACCCACTAATTTTCAGGCAAAAATCGATGTAATAGCAAAGTGCAGTATAGAATTTCAACTGAGATGCTTACCCTTGAGGAATATCCACATTATAACAAACAGCCAGTTATCCTTGCAGTCTTACACAACTACTTCTAAACTAGTAAATGAATGCATTGGAGCTGTAAACGACTTCGAAGCCAAAAACAAGGTTTTGTTGGGATACGTGCCAATCATCAGGCGTATGAAGGCAATGAATATAGGGACATTGATATCAGTCAAGTAAGTTAAATCCATCGGATATACAAATACGACAGTTTTTGAACTGGGGAATGAAAAGGAGGTTCAAATTCTCCGTGAATATTTCGCTTTGGCAAGGCAAAGATTTTGCCATCCAGGTGGCATGACTCGTAATCCCCACGTAATCTATACATATTATAAAAAGTAAACACTTTTTTTCCTGTCGCCGCTTGACGCTCAAACGCGTGGACGGATTTTAACCAAATTTACACACAGGTCAGGTACATGGCCCCAAATGGTTCTTATGTACTTTTTTTAAAACGAAAAAGGGGGCGTGGCATCTCCCATACAAATAGGATTTTTCATACTCAATATCTATGCAACTATTTATCCTAGACTACTGAAATTTGGTAAGGCTTTATGTAAGATAAGTCCCTATCCTCATACCTATCCCTTTTTGAAATCGGAAAAGTGGGCGTTGCACCTCCCATACAAATGGGATTTTTCATACTCAATATCTATGGAAGTATTAATGTTAGACTACTGAAAATTGGTAAGGCGTTATATAAGGTAAGTCCCTATCTCCATCCCTATCCCTATCGATTTCTCTATTGAACAAACATATTTTTTGCCTTTTCCGCACTTTTTTTTCTAATGCGTATACTTAATTTACAATAAGAAATTTCCTACACATCACTTATGTATATGTACATAAAATATTTCAAATTTCAAAATTGTTTCCAAACAGTTTTGTTGTATGAATATTTTCGGTTCTATCTGTTCAGCAGGTAGCCGCCTGCGATTTCAAATTAAGAAAACTCATTCAAAGAGATACATACATATGTACATAGAAATATTTAAAATTACAAATTTTTAATTGCTCTTTACTTTTTGCAATAGTAAATAAATTTTATTTCACGAAGTCATTATTAAAGTTTTCCTGCTTCTACAAACGAGTTTCTTTTAGTGAAAAGTGGTGTGATAACAAAGAGCATTTCTTCGACCAATCTTTTTTTAAAGTTTTGGGGTGTTAGTTTTCGTGAAAAGTGGAGTGAATTATAAAATGCCTTCCAGGGCAAGTAGCACTACTTGACGTAGGTCGCGGAGAACACAACATAGGTCCAACGAAAGAGAACGTCAATCAGACGAACAACGGGTACATCACAATGCCATTGACTGGGAACGATATGCCAGGTCACATCCAGGTCGACGCAACATTAATATTCCTATGAGTAGTGCCGTATTTCAATATAACAACGATATCGATTATAGTTTGCCTTAATTTGTGGTAATTGGTATTATGAACAATGTATGTCCATTTTGCTGTGCACTAAAATTTAAAAACAAAACGACCTGGAATGTGTTGCGCCTCTGGAAAAGTTCCGCTAAAGGAATTGCAATGCCCACCAAAATCATTATCAACACTAATTTCTGGTTCAACAGCGGAATCAAGACATTTTCTAGCCAATATACAAATGTACAATTCCAGTTTCCGAATGACTTCGTTTGAAGCTAACAATATAATAAGAGACAACTATATGCCAAAGTTCAAGGTAATTTCAGTGTAGGGTTGCGGCCATGTCGATTTTGTAATTTTTTTCATAATTAAGCAATATGCATATTATAAACGCTATTTTTTACTCTTTTCTTGGTTTTAAAAACTATCAAAATAAGTTTTTTTCAGACATAAGAACATGAGAAATATAGTTGACCGTGTGAAAAACATTAATTTCCCATATTCAGACCACACTCGTATGACAGCCTCCTGCGCTTGCGCATGCCAAAAGCACCCCAGCGGATTAGGGGGCTTAGACTATACCTGCGGTAGGTATGCCTGTCGAAAGAGGCTAAAATACCAAATTGATTCAAGGGGTTGTACAGCGCAACTCTCTCAAGGGGTTGCCAGCACAATATATAGCTCCTCCAACCCAATTGCCATCCTCACCTACTCGTGGCGAATCATGTTTCGTTAACAGCCGAGGCTCTGGCGACCCCGCACTGCTGATGGCTCCAAGGAGTGGGAGGGCGTGATGGCCTAGAAGGTTTCATGTGGTCATACCAAATCGTTCCCGAGAACGTATCGGCCTTCGGGGGGTGTTCTTATCGCTACAACAACAACAACAAGAAGGCACTTTCGCAGACCACATGGCTATCGTAATTGCAGCACGGAACTACGAGCTGGCCCAGCTTAAATTGAACCAAGTAAAGCACAGTGTAAATAGATCCATGGCATTTAGATAGCGACATAGCCACAGCGAAAACTGAGATCGTGATCCTCACGAAAAGACAAATTTTTACCATATGATGGTTGTGGAATAGCATGCACAATCACGCAGCTTTGCGAAGTACCTTGAAGTGAGGCTTGGTAGCAATATAAACTTCTCTAAATACCCAATTCGATTAATGGCAAATATAGGCCGATCAAAGCCATGTATAAGAGAGCTGTTTGCATCCACTTCGGGTTTTATACTTTTTTACGGTGCAGAAATTTGGACGTATGCAATAAAATTCCGGAAGTACCGAGCAGCTTTTACCTCGGTCCAACACAAAGGGGCGCTCAGTTGACCACACGATGCGGCAAATGCAGTTCTTGGCATTGCCGAAACTATACCGTTACACCTTCTCGCTGATGTGAAGAAATCAGTTTAACATTAAATGTGAAAGAGTGCCACAGGTTGGACAATATCAAGAGCTACATTGCCAAGCAACTATGAGGGAAGGAAATATGACGTCTTCTGAATACGTCCAGATCAAACACCATAAACTTATAGCGCTCTGCACCAGTCATTGAAGTTGAGGCACGCACACGGAGAGGATGGGCGTCCCGCATAATGAACATTGCAGAAGCGACGTAACTACCAAAAAAACAGTTGAGTGGTTCCTGTGAAAATTCCCTGCTCTATAAGTACTTTTGGATATTTTTGTTTGGAAAATTTAGGATGACAAGTGGAAAAATGAACTCCAAGTAGTCTTAATTTTGTTAGCTGATTTACCTCTGAGGAGGTTTAGCCCAACCTTCTCTTCCAATTTGTGTCGTGCTGCTATTAAATTTTAATTACAAATGGGCGAGATGAGACCACAGGTTTTATGCCGACCCCGAACGGCATCTGCAAGCAGAAGAACTTTCACTGCGACGCTTTGAATGGCGGAAATACACGCGGCTTTTTATAAGCTACTTGAGCGACTTCGGTTGCAGCCTTTACAACTACCCACCTACCTATCATGAAGCTGAGATAACTGAACAATCTTGGTACGCAAGGGTCAAATTGTTAAGCCAGCTAAGTGCCGTTGGTTAAATGAGCCATTATGAGCCTGCATCATACTCTTTTTAGTTTAAGAGACAATTTTTTATCTAATGTTCTAGGACTTGAAGGCCATGGAAAAAAACGGACATAAGGCTCCCCTTGTTGTTGTTGTTGTTGTAGCGATAAGGTTGCTCCCCGAAGGCTTTGGGGAGTGTTAGAGATGTGACGGTCCTTTGCCGGATAGAGATCCGGTACGCTCCGGTAACACGGCACCATTAAAGTGCTACCCCGAGCATCTCGGGAACGATTTATATGGCCACATGAAACCTTCAGGCCATCCCTCCCTCCCCATCCCCAAGTTCCATGAAGAGCTTGGGGTCGCCAGAGCCTCATCTGTTAGTGAAACAGGATTCGCCGCCGATAGGTGAGGTTGACAATTGGGTTTGGAGAAGCTATATATTGCGCTGGCAACCTGAAGGGTTGCGCTACACAGCCCCTTGAATCTGGTACTTTAGTCGCCTCTTACGACAGGCATACCTACCGTGGGTATATTCTGACTCCCTAACCCTCTGGGGGTGTAAGACTCCCCTAACCCAGTCCTTTGCTGTGCTCCTCCGCGATCAATCTGAAAACCAGTTGGATTCAGAAAAGGAAGATCCATCATTGACGCAGTAAATATGGCTAGAATATTGGTTCGAAACCTCATAAGAGTACTGCCTTTTAGTAATATTATATGTGAAGAATGCTTTCAACGGAGTACTTGACTGTTGTACCAGGGAAAACGGTACTTAATCGGTAAAATTTTCAGTGCATTTAAAGTCTCACACTGACATTTAGGTATTCCGTGCTTCCTCCTCTGAAAAAAAAAACAACAAATAACACTTATAAATGCTGTCGAGTTCAAATTTTTAATAGCCGCGTACCAAATAACAGCTTTTCTAGTATTTCTACTGCTTTCTTCATAGACAATATCAGACAGCTTGTAGAATCTGCTTATTACGCGATCTGTATAGTACATGTTTATCGTATCATCTGCCGTTTACGGACCCTGATTATTACCTTCAGCCGCTTTGAGGAAGTAAGTTCCACATTGAACTGGAGGCAAGCGGTCAGGTTGGTTAAAGGTATATAACAACGTGTGGGGTGTTTTCTTCAAAACACTTGGCCAAATTTGCTGTCGCTGTTGCCACGCCGCAGTGAATCGCAATAGTTCCGAATTATCGCAGACCTATCGCATAAAGAGATGGTACTAGTTCCAATTCTATCGTTTGCACTACTTTTACTTGGTTCTTTAAACATTGTGATGTCCGACGAGATGAGAATTACCGCCTATGTAGACCTTTAGAACGCGTTCTAGATAGTTAAGTCGTAGATGGTTTTTGAGATAGTCGCTGTTTTGCTAAACTCTTTGTAAATTCAGGGTCTCAGCAGCCAGCTCTAATCTTTTTATCTGGAAATAAGGGATCCCTTTCCTTTGGACGGAACGGTCCTCTTTATATTTCTATGCGTCTTCTGGAACTCATGGAACAATGAGCTCTGAGTTGTTTATACAAAGCTCGCTGTTTGATTTTGCATCTCAGTTACAAATGGTTGCAGATAAACTATAAATAAATAAAAAATAAATGTAAGGCGCGATAACCTCCGAGGAGATTTTAGGCCGAGCTTCTCTGCCAATTTGCGTCGTGCTGCTCTTGATTTTTTCCTACAAATTGGCGGGACGGAACCTACTTGTTTTATGCCGACTCCGAACGGCATCTACACGACAGATGAGTTTTCACTGAGAGCTTTTCATGGCAGAAATACACTAGGACCGCGCTTAGAAAATTTTTCTTCTAATTGAAAAAAACATGTTTCTAAAATCTTGATGTTGCTTTGCCCGGGGCGTGAACCCAGGACCTTCGGTGTGGATGGCGGAGCACGCTACCATCACACCACTGTGGACGCCTAAGCAGCTAAAATAACCCTGCCAAAAATCGTGCGATTAATCCCTAAAGTGATTCGTCTCCGATTGATGTCTTTTGTCTACATAAGGGCATAATTGATGCCCTTTAGTCCCTTTCGGGTATAGTTAGGATTAGTTAGTTTGAAATCTATGTAGCATTTTAAGAAACATTAAAAAAAACGGCAGCGAAGTGAGTAAAATAAAAAAGATTACATGTGATTGAATCGAATTATAACAAGTAAGGACGGGGCTATCTTCGGCTGTGACTTCATACCTTTCATGAGTGGGACTGAACAATAATCTTATCCCATTCGTAATCTCCAAACAATCTGCTTTTTAAGATAAGAAATATATAGTGAATGTACATACCTAAACGATTTTTAAGATAAATATAAAATAAAAAAATAGGTAGGTACTTTGTGTGAGGATGCAAAGTTTCAGGTTTTTTGTGGTCTGCGTGTAAAAACTATGACTACGAATCACGTATTTCAACAATATATGACGTAAACGTAACCATTTGATGAAATTTGATGAATTTTGAAGCTTCTAGCCGTAAAAAAGGGGTCAATATGACAGTTTATATGAAGTATATAATATATATACCACCGATCTCTATGATTTTTTCAGACAACAATATATGCTATATACGTAAGCATTTGGCGAAATTTGAAGTATCTAGCTGTTAAAATGGGGCATACATTGCGAAAAGTTTCTTATCTGAACAATCGGTTGTATGAGATATATATTATATATACCACCCATCCCTATGATTTTTTTCAGACAACAATATATGCTATTAACGTATGCATTTGGTGAAATTTGAAGTTAAAATGGGGCAGAAATTGCGAAAAGTTTCTTATCTGAAAAATCGGTTGTATGAGATATATACTATATATACCACCGATCTCTATGATTTTTACAGACAACAATATATGCTATATACGTAAGCATTTGGCGAAATTTGAAGTTTCTAGCTGTTAAAATGGGGCATAAATTGCGAAAAGTTTCTTATCTGAAAAATCGGTTGTATGAGATATATACTATATATACCACCGATCTCTATGATTTTTACAGACAACAATATATGCTATATACGTAAGCATTTGGCGAAATTTGAAGTTTCTAGCTGTTAAAATGGGGCATACATTGCGAAAAGTTTCTTATCTGAACAATCGGTTGTATGAGATATATACTATATATACCACCGATCTCTGTGATTTTTACAGACAACAATATATGCTATATACGTAAGCATTTGGCGAAATTTGAAGTTTCTAGCTGTTAAAATGGGGCATACATTGCGAAAAGTTTCTTATCTGAACAATCGGTTGTATGAGATATATACTATATATACCACCGATCTCTATGATTTTTACAGACAACAATATATGCTATATACGTAAGCATTTGGCGAAATTTGAAGTTTCTAGCTGTTAAAATGGGGCATAAATTGCGAAAAGTTTCTTATCTGAACAATCGGTTGTATGAGATATATATTATATATACCACCGATCTCTATGATTTTTACAGACAACAATATATGCTATATACGTAAGCATTTGGCGAAATTTGAAGTTTCTAGCTGTTAAAATGGGGCATAAATTGCGAAAAGTTTCTTATCTGAACAATCGGTTGTATGAGATATATATTATATATACCACCCATCCCTATGATTTTGCGAAAAGTTTCTTATCTGAACAATCGGTTGTATGAGATATATATTATATATACTACCCATCCCTATGATTTTTTTCAGACAACAATATATGCTATTAACGTATGCATTTGGTGAAATTTGAAGTTTCTAGCGGTTAAAATGGGGCAGAAATTGCGAAAAGTTTCTTATCTGAACAATCGGTTGTATGAGATATATACTATATATACCACCGATCTCTATGATTTTTACAGACAACAATATATGCTATATACGTAAGCATTTGGCGAAATTTGAAGTTTCTAGCTGTTAAAATGGGGCATAAATTGCGAAAAGTTTCTTATCTGAACAATCGGTTGTATGAGATATATATTATATATACCACCGATCTCTATGATTTTTACAGACAACAATATATGCTATATACGTAAGCATTTGGCGAAATTTGAAGTTTCTAGCTGTTAAAATGGGGCAGAAATTGCGAAAAGTTTCTTATCTGAACAATCGGTTGTATGAGATATATATTATATATACCACCCATCCCTATGATTTTTTTCAGACAACAATATATGCTATATACGTAAGCATTTGGCGAAATTTGAAGTTTCTAGCTGTTAAAATGGGGCATAAATTGCGAAAAGTTTCTTATCTGAACAATCGGTTGTATGAGATATATATTATATATACCACCCATCCCTATGATTTTTTTCAGACAACAATATATGCTATTAACGTATGCATTTGGTGAAATTTGAAGTTTCTAGCGGTTAAAATGGGGCAGAAATTGCGAAAAGTTTCTTATCTGAACAATCGGTTGTATGAGATATATACTATATATACCACCGATCTCTATGATTTTTACAGACAACAATATATGCTATATACGTAAGCATTTGGCGAAATTTGAAGTTTCTAGCTGTTAAAATGGGGCATAAATTGCGAAAAGTTTCTTATCTGAACAATCGGTTGTATGAGATATATACTATATATACCACCGATCTCTATGATTTTTACAGACAACAATATATGCTATATACGTAAGCATTTGGCGAAATTTGAAGTTTCTAGCTGTTAAAATGGGGCATAAATTGCGAAAAGTTTATTATCTGAACAATCGGTTGTATGAGATATATATTATATATACCACCGATCTCTATGATTTTTA
Source organism: Eurosta solidaginis (assembly GCF_040869045.1). Taxonomy (NCBI): domain Eukaryota; kingdom Metazoa; phylum Arthropoda; class Insecta; order Diptera; family Tephritidae; genus Eurosta; species Eurosta solidaginis. The sequence continues at coordinate 54,059,242 of NC_090323.1, forward strand.
CAGACAACAATATATGCTATATACGTATGCATTTGGTGAAATTTGAAGTTTCTAGCGGTTAAAATGTGGCAGAAATTGCGAAAAGTTTCTTATCTGAACAATCGGTTGTATGAGATATATATTATATATACCACCGATCTCTATGATTTTTACAGACAACAATATATGCTATATACGTAAGCATTTGGCGAAATTTGAAGTTTCTAGCTGTTAAAATGGGGCAGAAATTGCGAAAAGTTTCTTATCTGAACAATCGGTTGTATGAGATATATATTATATATACCACCCATCCCTATGATTTTTTTCAGACAACAATATATGCTATTAACGTATGCATTTGGTGAAATTTGAAGTTTCTAGCGGTTAAAATGGGGCAGAAATTGCGAAAAGTTTCTTATCTGAACAATCGGTTGTATGAGATATATACTATATATACCACCGATCTCTATGATTTTTACAGACAACAATATATGCTATATACGTAAGCATTTGGCGAAATTTGAAGTTTCTAGCTGTTAAAATGGGGCATAAATTGCGAAAAGTTTCTTATCTGAACAATCGGTTGTATGAGATATATATTATATATACCACCCATCCCTATGATTTTTTTCAGACAACAATATATGCTATATACGTAAGCATTTGGCGAAATTTGAAGTTTCTAGCTGTTAAAATGGGGCATAAATTGCGAAAAGTTTCTTATCTGAACAATCGGTTGTATGAGATATATATTATATATACCACCCATCCCTATGATTTTTTTCAGACAACAATATATGCTATTAACGTATGCATTTGGTGAAATTTGAAGTTTCTAGCGGTTAAAATGGGGCAGAAATTGCGAAAAGTTTCTTATCTGAACAATCGGTTGTATGAGATATATACTATATATACCACCGATCTCTATGATTTTTACAGACAACAATATATGCTATATACGTAAGCATTTGGCGAAATTTGAAGTTTCTAGCTGTTAAAATGGGGCATAAATTGCGAAAAGTTTCTTATCTGAACAATCGGTTGTATGAGATATATACTATATATACCACCGATCTCTATGATTTTTACAGACAACAATATATGCTATATACGTAAGCATTTGGCGAAATTTGAAGTTTCTAGCTGTTAAAATGGGGCATAAATTGCGAAAAGTTTATTATCTGAACAATCGGTTGTATGAGATATATATTATATATACCACCGATCTCTATGATTTTTACAGACAACAATATATGCTATATACGTATGCATTTGGTGAAATTTGAAGTTTCTAGCGGTTAAAATGTGGCAGAAATTGCGAAAAGTTTCTTATCTGAACAATCGGTTGTATGAGATATATATTATATATACCACCGATCTCTATGATTTTTACAGACAACAATATATGCTATATACGTAAGCATTTGGCGAAATTTGAAGTTTCTAGCTGTTAAAATGGGGCAGAAATTGCGAAAAGTTTCTTATCTGAACAATCGGTTGTATGAGATATATATTATATATACCACCCATCCCTATGATTTTTTTCAGACAACAATATATGCTATTAACGTATGCATTTGCCGAAATTTGAAGTTTCTAGCTGTTAAAATGGGGCAGAAATTGCGAAAAGTTTCTTATCTGAACAATCGGTTGTATGAGATATATACTATATATACCATCGATCTCTATGATTTTTACAGACAATAATATATGCTATATACGTAAGCATTTGGCGAAATTTGAAGTTTCTAGCTGTTAAAATGGGGCAGAAATTGCGAAAAGTTTCTTATCTGAACAATCGGTTGTATGAGATATATATTATATATACCACCCATCTCTATGATTTTTTTCAGACAACAATATATGCTATTAAAGTATGCATTTGGTGAAATTTGAAGATTCTATCTGTTAAAATGTGGCTGATATGGGGAATAAATATATATATAATTTATATATATACTATATATACCATCATATATATACTATATATACCACCGATCTCTATGATTTTTGCAGACAACAATGTACGCTATATACGTAAGCATTCGTTGCAATTTGAAGCCTCTAGCTCTTAAAATGGGGCAGAAATTACGAAAAGTTTCTTATCTGAACAATCGGTTGTGGGGGATATATATTATATATACGTCCGACCTCATCCATTTTTTCAGACAACAATGTGTGCAATATACGAAAGCATATGGGAAGCTTGAAGCTTCAATCTGATAAATTGAGGAAGATATGACAAAAATCGGTTGTATGGAGGATATATGCTATATTGGTCCGATCCGGCCGGTTCCGACAAATGTCTAATCGGACACCTAGTACACCCGCTCACCAATACAATTTTGGGTTTCGTGACGAAATTAATATACCATTTCATTTTCGTATAAGGTATAAAAATGCGGAGCCCTGCACCGAACCTAAATTACCACGACTTAACGACTACGCCGGAGTTAGGTTTAAATTTTCGGTGAATATTTTTTATTCCTTTTTGGAAAGCGGGTGAACAAATAGATCTAGTGGCCTGACAAACCCTTCGATTGTATTTCTGCCACGAAAAATGCGACTGGGATAGGGCCCTGTCCTTACTGAACCGAAAATATACTTGTCTTCATATGTTTCCATATTTGTATTAGAGGTTTACGCCGATCACTATATCGGCGGCGGCTGCGTATGCTCTATTATATACCGGCGGCGGCGGCGTGGGCGGCGCGCCGGCATACGCCGGCGTTCTTACTTTAAAAAGCTTGATTTTTCTATTTAAAAAAATAATATTTAGGAAAGGTTTTGTTTGTATGTATTTAAAGAAATCAACGTGTTGGCCATTTCGGAATAAGCCGGGGTTTTTTCTTCAAGAGCTAGCAGGCCGTTAAAAAATTTTCAGGAGTAGCTCCTTGCGGATGGATAGTCCCTCGTTCGCTTACTCCAGAGAAGTTTCCAACCTAACCCCGGTCTTTGGAATTGGTACTGCTGCGTCTGCTGAAAAGAAATAGAGATACATAAAATAGTCATACTTTTGCCTGTATATGCCGTTCAAAGCATAGTTTCACCTAGGGTTAACTCCTAATAATCCCCGCGAACACACTTTCCTTAAATCATTTGTGGCTCCTTGGCGATCTCGCACAAAGGCGACTTACAAGTGCTATTAATGGTCTATTAATACTCATGGCTCTTGTGGCACAGGGCGCCTCCAGTTTTTTCGGCTGTTTTTAAGAGCCACAATTCCCGATATGCGAACAGTAGCCATCCCGTCCACCAGTTGCTACCACGCCTCCTGACCCTCACACCATATGCCAGCACAGAAACTATAAGTTCTCGAACTCACTTTCTTAGAAGCTCGAGCCGTAGCTCCGAAGACTTTCAAATGGATGCTTTTGTTGAGCTATGCTTCCGAGCTACACCGGAGAAGCAGCTTGAAACTTTAGGGAGTGACAATTCGGCAAAGGATGCCGCCCTCGTCTAAGTATATGTCATTGCGGAATGGGTGAAAATCTTATAATCCTCGGCGCATCTACATAATTAAAATTTTGCAAGGACCCTTGATAAAATTTTTAAAATGTAGAACAACGTTTGCAGACGTTTGTGTTCACAACATTGATTTCAATAGTCTTCGGTAAATCAAAACTATATTTTAGAATGAAAGTCGACCGTTTTTAAGTTGAAAGATGTTAACTCTTGCTTTCCGGGCTTATGATATAAGAGTTCATTATGGATGACCGCGTAGCTTCAGTTTTCAGACTAGTTCGACTGTCCACTACGTTAGGGTAGTAGAACACACGGTCCTTAGTTCGACTGTCTTGGGAAAGCTTTTCGTTCACTAGTTTGAGTGTTCTTGCGAAGGACAAAGCCTCACCTGGTAAATATATGTGCCTACATATTCACATTTGTAAAGGGAGCCGTAGCGTGTGGGTGATATCTAAACTTGGTTGATAGGCCATAATCAATGTGATTCACTCCAAGGGACTAGTTTTGGATAGGGCCGCCAACTTTAGGAAATGTCAAACCGGGAGACTTGGGTGTTGAAGGATGAAGTGTGAAAATCAAAATTAACATTTCAAACGCTTTGTATAGTTTCGCATATAAACAAGAGATGTTTGAATCTAAACCCAAGTAATTTTTCAAACCCTTCTCATACGTACATATATCCTCAACTTAAGTATGAGGGAAGAATCATTTCAAAGGAGTGTTTATGCCTGCCCCTAGAACCTACTAAAGGATTTTGCATCACTGATTTCGGTTATTCTTTCAGCCAATCGCAATATAAATTTTTTTAAAAATCGGCACCTTTTTGGGTATTTTGCTGTTTTTAACAACTTGAGGACAATTTGAAAACATGTTCGCCGTGGGTCATTTTATTTGAATTCATTGTTCATTATTAATTTTTTGAACAAAATATCCAATGTGAACTTATAAATTTCTTATATAACTTTTCTTTTAATGTTTTGTTTTAATAACTTGGGTGATGCAAAGTCCGTGTTAAACTGACATCGAAAGCGCCTGTTTTTTTAAATAACTTTTGAATAGTTAGGAAGAGTTAAATTTCGCAGTTAGTTTCTTATAAGTGGCAGTGATGCGCATCCGTTAATAGATACCACTTTCGACCATATCCGACCAATTTTCGACATGAACAATAAATGGCCTATACAGTTTAATATAGTAACCATATAATAATATAAACGAGAAAATATAGTAACGCGCCGGACGCCGCCGCCGCCGCGCCGCGCCGATATTTTTGAAATTCGGCGGCGGCGGCGGCGGCGGCGTTTGTCGGCGGCGTATATCTCTAATGTGTATAAAGGTGATTGGTACTATAAATCCTTTTCGGGTATAAATGGGTACAATTAGTCTCTTAATAGGACATGCCCAAACAAAACGGAGCAGTTCAGCTCATACAAAGAGATCAAAACTGGCATTGGTCGCATACTCATTTGCGACTAATCCCAGATTCATCCTAGTTTAATCGCTTTTTTTGCAGGGAAGTTAATTACAATAATACCACAAGTGCACTCCAAGTATGTCTATTGCTTCTCCATTGCCGGGTGGTTAAAAGGTTAGACAAATCGTTTTGACCAAATTTTTCACAGGCTACTGTTGCAGCTAAAAAATCAACATGCCCAGTTGTTGTTGCTGCTAGTTATTTAGCTTGCTTGTGTCTATTTACGTTTTTTCTGTTTATCTGTTCGACTGTTAATCGATCAGGGGATGTGTTGCAATAAGCTTCTACTACTTAGCTTATGCACCAATTGAACGCGGTCTCATCACCTACGGCAACTTTGTGTTGCTATTATTGTTGTAGTCTGTGCTACTGTTGTTGCGATTGCAACACAACATAAATTCTTCAAAGTGGCAGACACTTGCTTCGTATATGTGCATGTGTACGTAGCATAGCAAATGTTATGCGATGGGGTTTCTTCAGCTTCTGCATACTCCCCATCGATTGTTCGCATTTTTCATTGCCTCCAAATGACAGGTAATTATGTCACGTCGATGATAAATTTCAAACGCTGCAAAGTGATGACGTTTTGTCTTAAATAGTGTGATAGTGTTACATGCATTAAATGTGTGTGTGAAGATTAGCAAGTAGAAAGTTGATATGAATCCTAAGAAAAAGCATTTCTGCTATATAGTACGCGAATTTATTGAGGCTTCATTAAATTCAGTTTCATTTTATTTAGTCTTTGATGTGCAAACATCTTTGCTCACGGTGTGTGGGAATCGTGAATGTAAGCGTAAGTTGTAGTAAGCACAATCGTAACTGTAGTCTTTGTTGCGGTATGCTATATGGGAAATGTTAATACAGGCGTAGTATTTGGTATTGGTATATAGTAGACATTTTTATTGATTGTGTCAGCGTATGCTTAGTTTGTGGTATTAGGTTTGGTTGAGCTGGCCCGTCCGTGGCCACCTCACATAGACTAACTTAGTCCATATTTACCAGAAGTTTGTTTAACGTCCAATCTAAAAAATCCTATTTATACCAGGACCTATGTTATAAAACAACACCGTCGCTTTGACAGGCAAATACTAGAAGTTTCTGGGATCTTTGATACTTGCTGCTTCTAGACCTGACAGCTGTATCACTCCTTATAGCTGGAGTCTTAGCTTGGTAAGCGCAGGGCACGATCACAACACGTATTCTATTGTTTCCTACTCCAACCTGTATTTCCAACACCAGCTATCACTGATCCAGCCTAATTTTAAGGCATGTGATGCCAGAAAGCGGTGTCCAGTCAGAATCTCCACCATGAGTCTAGAATCCTCTCTTTTAAATGTTAGAAGTAACTTTGTTATTCTAAGGTTCTAAGACCTACAAATGATCTTCGATACTGCAATACTTTACACGCCTTTTCCGCTTGGTCGGTCATGTGCAACTCTAACCTTCGCTTAATCTTGCCCAATCTAATTGGGAATGTGGTACTGTTAAATTGTATGGAGTGAAATTAAGCGCAAGTGGGTCACTAAAGTGTAGTGTAATGTGAAAACAAGTTGCGTGGTAGAGAGGATAAGAGCGAAATCACACAGCAACTCAGATAAAATACGTTACAGAGATATTTAAATTAAAGACTTTGTGCAGGTAAATAATTTCTATGCATGCTAGTGTATAATGAGATATATACACTGTTATTTTGTTGCCAATAAAGAGCTAGAGTTGTAATGGCAAATACGAGCAAATGCGTAATTTTTACTACTTATGCGCAAAGTGTTTACAAAAACCAAGCGCATGGTTAGGTATTCAGGCTTAAGTTGAAATTATTCTTTTTTAGGGGGTCTTTCTACATTATGTACATATCAAATTTCACAAAATTTTTAAGTGTCCATTTTGTACAGATCTCTGTGGGAAACAGTGAGTCCATATACTGACACTGATTCGAAGGTCTGGTTCACGAATGGATAAAATGTAATGATGGAAAAATGGGAGCTGGAATTTATAGGAATGGAATGTAAACCCATGAAACCTATGCAATAGAAGTTTGCTGTAGAGAATGTGTACGCAGAGGCTTATCCTTGGCGAGTATTCCTCATTATGTCAGACAATTTGCAGCCTTACTTTCCTTGGAGTCTTACTCATTTACTTCTTAGCTAGTTGATGAATACATTATTGTCTCAAAGTATCTGGGAGCCATAGCCAAGGTTTTATAAGCATGGGCACGAAGGTTACGAACAGGCAGACTACCTAGGCAAGCCTGGTGTTATAGCAACATTCTGTTGTACAGAGCCCTTCTGTGCACTCATCAAGAACTAAGGGATATATAAGAAACTGGGAAACACAGCAGTTTACCCAACATTAGATTGAATGTCCAGGGCAAAGGCAGGCTAGATTGTTTATACTCCCTGCAACGGGAATATCAGCCAAACTTATTTATCTGTGCAAAGAGGACCTACGAAATCTCACTGGATACTATAAGAGACATTGTAGTCTACAATATCACCTAAGCAAGTTAAATCTATGCCATATAAATGTCTGTTGCTTTTGTGAGCTAGAGGATGAAACGACAGCTGCCATTATCTGCGAATGCGTCGCTCTGGCAAGGCAAGGTGGCTTGACCCTTAATCCCTGCATCATATGGAGTAAAAAGTCTGAAGAGGTACTTAAACACAATTAAACGATCCGACATACAGTAGACGGCTGATACGTCAAGTACCACGGATCGAAATAAAGGTCCCAGTGCATTAAGGACTAATAATAATAGTTGTTGTTGTTGTTGTTGTAGGAATGCTCGCCCCACCTAATAGCCGCGACCAATCACAAATTGTCATCAATATCCTCTAACGGGAGTCCAAGGAAACTTGCCGTTTCAGCAGGGGTGGACCATAAGGAAAGGGGTGTTAGAGGCGTTGGTTCCACATTACAATTGAAGAGATGGTTGGTGTCATGACAGGACACGTTGCAAGCGGGGCATACATTTTGTATGTCGGGGTTGATTCTGGATAGGTAAGAGTTTAACCTGTTACAGTATCCAGAACGAAGTTGAGCAAGAGTGACACGCGTTTCCCTGGGGAGTATGCGTTCCTCTTCCGCAAGTTTTGGATAATTTTCGTTAAGCACTGGATTCACCGGGCAATTCCCGGCATAAAGGTCCGACGCCTGTTTATGGAGTTCACCAAGGACCTGCTTTTGTTTTTTCACTTCATACGGCTGGGTTCTCAGGTGCTGTATTTCCTCAAAATGCTTACGGAGATGACTCCTTAAGCCCCTAGGCGGTGCTGGTTCATCAATCAGATGTCTGTTGGGATGCCCAGGTTTCTGGGTATTCAACAGGAACTGTTTGGTCAGCATCTCATTTCTCTCCCTGATGGGGAGTATTCTCGCCTCATTATGCAGATGGTGTTCTGGAGACATAAGAAGACAACCCGTGGCGATTCTGAGAGCAGTATGGCAGGCCTGTAATTTCTTCCAGTGGGTGATTTTTAGGCTTAGCGACCATATGGCTGACGCGTAGCACGTAATCGGCTGGCTAATTGCTTTGTATGTAGTCATGAGCGTTTCTTTATCTTTTCCCCAAGTACTGCCAGCGAGGGATTTGAGGCTTTTGTTACGGCTCTGAATTCTCGGAACAATTGCGGCTGCGTGCTCACCAAAAGGTAGACCCTGATCAAACGTCACACCCAAGATTTTGGGGTGTAGGACAGTCGGTAGCGTAGTGCCATCGACGTGGATGTTCAAAATGGTCGACATTTAGGGCGTCCATTTTGTAAATAAGGTCGCGGAAGATTTAATCGGTGATAATGCCAGGTTGCGCGAGGCGAAAAAACTGGAGAGATCAGGGAGGTCGCCGTTTATTTTATTGCATAGCGCATCGATCTTTGGGCCTGGGCCTGTGGCCATTATTGTGCAGTCATCGGCGTAGGAAACGATTGTGACTCCTTCCGGTGGTGAAGGTAGCTTAGATATGTAGAAATTAAACAAAAGTGGGGATAGGACACCACCCTGTGGCACCCCTTGTTTAATTCTCCTTGGTTTTGATGCTTAGTTTCTAAATTGCACCGATGCCTGCCGACCACCCAGATAATTTGCGGTCCACCTTTTAAGACATGGGGGAAGGGTAGACCCTGTCAGGTCCTGCAGTAACGAGCCATGGTTGACCGTATCGAAAGCTTTTGATAGGTCTAGCGCTACGAGTACTGTTCTATGGTGGGGGTGTTGATTTAAACCGCAATTTATCTGGGTGCTAATGGCATTTAGGGCGGTGGTAGTGCTATGGAGTTTTCTGAAGCCAAGCTGATAAGGGACTAGCTGAAAATTTGCTTGGAAATAAGGGAGCAAAATGGCTTCAAGCGTGTTTGCCACTGGCGATAGGAAAGATATCGGACGATACGACTCACCTATGTTAGCTGGTTTCCCAGGCTTTAGTAGCGGGACCACCTTGGCCATTTTCCATTTCTCAGGTATGACAAAGGTGGAAAGAGACAGATTGAAGACATGCGCTAAGTATTTGAAACCCTCTTTCCCTAGGCTTTTAAGCATCGGCAGGGCTATGCCGTCTGGGCCCACTGCTTTGGATGGTTTAGCACGAACAATGGCGTCCTCAACCTCTTTAGCGGTGATGGTGATTGGTGAGGCGCTGAATTTGTGTTTATGTGCGTATCTATTGGCTCTCTGTCTATCTTTGTCGACCGTAGGATGCATTATATATTGTCGGCAGAAAGCGCTCGCGCATTTTTTCGCGTCCGACAGCACTTTGTCTCCAAAGGCGATGGAAACTTTGTCTTTGTGCTTAGTCGGATTCGATAGGGACTTTACGGAAGGCACGCTCCCCTTGGTGGGCATCATTCGGGATAGGGAGGGCAGCAAAGCGGCTGTCTGTAAAGGATTTATATTCTTCCCACTAATAATAGTAATAATTTCAAACAAAGCGGGTCATATAATGTTGAGTTCCGCCCGAACTTGAACTTCTTTAATTTTTTTTTTATACAATATGTTAGTCAACTAAGAAGATATTCTATTCATATCCATATCTTTATTTTATAAATTAACCTAAAACTAATTAACAATGAGTTCAAGGAACAGTTGTATTTGCTCGGTAGTAAGACTAATTATAACTCCATTTTATAGATCGCCGTAGCCGTGAAGCTATTCTATAGTATTGATATTTTTAATGTCTTGAAGATATGTAGAAAGGATCGTTTTTCCATCTTTTCAAAGGAATTTGGACAGTCGAAAAATGTACAAAAATTTCTTTTCGAGCAAATATAAATCTTTGTTCTTGCCCCAACTGAATATTTTTTAACCTTCATCTGCTCTTTGTGAAATTTTATATAAAATAAAAGAAACTCACGAAATAAATAATATGTGTCAACCGAAATATTTGTCGAGTGAGGAAATATGAGCTCTTATCAATCAAAGTGATGAAGATAGCTGCAGCCTCTCCCATATAAGTGATGATTATATGCTTGATGTATCAGGAGGTAGTGAAAGTGAAACTTTTTTGGATGGTAGTTAATGCGAAGAAGATAATAATACCCGATCTACTAGAAGTGATGGTATTGGTACTGCTTCAAACGGTGATCCATTGTACCTTTCGAAAGATGGAACAATATGGCAGGCAGAACTTTTTCAGCAGCACAATGGTAGACTCAGAAGTTAGAATATTATCAATCTGTTACCTGGAGTTACTCGATATGCTAAAGCTCGTGTTAGCAATATAAAAGATTCGTTTCTCCTTTTTTTACCACCACATCTGGAAAATATTATTCTAAAGCATACAAATGTATTTGCTAGAGCTAACCATGGTGAAGACTGCATGGAAATTGATTCTCCTTTACTTCAAGCGTTTTGGCATTTTGATTTTAGCTGCGTGTATAGGTATTAACATTTTTTTATTGAATAATGTTATAAACAAAATTTACAAATCAATTTGTAGATTTAAAAATGAAACATTGGTAGATTTATTCGATGCACAGTATGGTCGGCCGATTTTTATAGCTATAATGTCAAAAAATACATTCCAATATGTAACGTAAGTACTTCGTTTTGATGATGCTATGAGTCGCAGACAGCAAACGTCTGCAGATAACTTTGCTCCCATCAGAGAGGTATTTGAAAAATGGTCAGATCTATTAGCAGACTATTACAACCTACGCGAATGTGTAACTGTTGATGAGCAGCTACTAGGTTTAAGAGGCCGGTGCAAGTTTCGGCAGTATATGCCTTCCAAACCAGAAAAATATGGAATCAAGTTTTGGTTGTGTGTCTGCTCTGAAAGTTGCTACGTAAGAAAAATACAGCCATATTTGGGTAAACCAGCCGGTGTGAGCACATGCGAAAAAAATTAGGGTCAACGAGCTGTTTTGGATATGGTTTCTGGGTTGAAAGGTCGCAACGTGACAATGGATAATTTTTTTGCTCATATGGCCTCGGCCAGGAATTATTAGCAGGAGGTATTACAATGGTGGGAACTATAAGAAAAAATAAGACATCGATCCCTCCAATTCTCCTAAAATGCAAAAACCTACCATTGTTCAAGTCAACATTCGCATTCACAAATAATACTGCACTTGTTTCTTACATTGGGAGGAAAAATAAATGTACAATTTTACAAAGTACTTTGCACAACTCTATCGAAGTCGAAGACGGGACTAAAAGGCTACCATCTATTATAAACTACTATAATAAAACAAAAGGTCCGTGTATGGTAAATTTGTTTATATGTTTTTTTTTTTTTTTGATGACTCAAGTTTGTTTTTCTTTTAAAACAGGAGGAGTCGATACAGTTGATAAAATGCTTTCATGCTATAGTTGCAAGAGGAAAACTAATCGATGGCCCATGGCTGTGTTTGCCAATATAATAGACATATCTGCTTTGAACGCATTCATAATTTTCAATGAAATTAATCCTGATTGGCAGCGTACCCAGAAAACAACTATTCGAAGGAATTTTCTAAAGGAACTAGGATTATTGCTAGCCACACCATATATGGAAAATAGAACTGTAAAGCCGAGAACCAGTTCAGCAGCAAATTTAGTTGAAATTGCTTCCTCATCTAAACATGTTACATCTAAACAAGCTACTGGAGCAAAAAGTGTTCCACAACAAATAAGAGGCAGACAAAGGTGCTAGATGTGCTGGGAAAAAAATGAAGCTTCCAAAAATAATATGCACACTACCATTTGCTGCTTCTGTAAAAAAGGGGCATGCATAATAGGAACATATGCATTAAATGTATCAAAAATAAGCTTGCCTAATAATTCTTTAAAATAAAAATGACTACTTTTTGTAAAATAAATAAAAAAATCACAATTTTGCAAAAGTTATTGCGTACTTAAATTCATTTTATATGTTAAAAAATTTGAATAACTACATATGCGTCGAAAACGACGCAGGAACGTCAGAAACGTAAGTTTTTTTTAAGAGCAGATGAAGGTTAATGGCGAGTAGGTTAGTTGCAATGCACTTAACTTTGGCAGTTTTGTAGTATATATTACGTATGTGTGCTTTTTAACGAAAATGGAAGTCGAATAAATAATACAGATTTTCACTGGCAAATGACAAATTCATATTTTATTGGTTGCTGCACGTTGCGTCTATAATGTTCCTCCTCCAACAAGCTAAGGCACAATCTTCGCATTCGCATAGAGGTCAATAGACAATAGAGATGCCGCAGCCATAGTACCCAACCTAAGCTTTGGTTGAAGCCTTAGGCTCATCTTCAAACTTTACCGTTTTAGCGTGAAATTCACTATTTGCATTTGGCTATCTACATAAGCAAAAAACAATGCGACAATGTGGCATGCACTCCAGCTAGCATCATCACCAAAAACGCATCGGTTATCGATTAATCGATAAAAGTGGACCAAAGCATTGCATTCATGTTTTTGTTAATAGAATTATGAATGTATGTAAATATGTGCTAACAAGTACCTACTTATATTAGCAAGAAAAGTGTTGCGGTAAGGTCTTGCTATAGAAAAATTTTACCTTTAATAGAGTTGGTTCGTCCATTGAATGTGCGCATGCGTGGCTTTTTCACTTTAGCCAGAGAAGCCAATTGAAAGATTTTGCAATATAATTACAAAAATGTTCTAAAATATTAGAACAACTTTTATATGCAAGTTTGCTTATATGTATGATATTTGTGCAATTCATAAGAGTCTCGAATATTTTTAAAGTCTTAAGTTTTTAGTTGTTTCCATGGTTTCGGATATACAATTTGATTAAAACATAGCACATACCACGAATGGGAGTTCTTATGAAAATCCTTATTATTTCATATGTTAATATGCATATATATTTCTGCAAGGCAGATGAGTTTTCGCTGTGAAGCTTTCCATGGCATAAATACACTCGGAGGGCTTGCCACACCACTGCCAATGGGCGACTCCGCTTAGAAAAATTTTGTCTAATTGAAAAGATTGAGCCTGTTACTTGAACCGAGGACCTGCGGTGTCGAAGGCGGAGTTCGCTCGATTTAATTTAAGCAGATATTCCATATTTGTATAGAGATTCCATATGTAATGAAATTGCGATGAGATTGGTGGTGGGTGTGGAAGCGGGAGTGAGAGTGAGAGAGCGAGAATGGGAGTAGGAATAGATTTGGGAGTGTAAGGTAGAACACTCTATAAAAAATGCAAAAGAATAAGAAGGAGAAATGAAAGATAAAGTAGAAGAGAATTGTACCGAGACTGAACAGAGAAACCGAGGTTTTTTTTATACCCTCTGCTTAAACCAAAAGGCTTTGTAAAACATGTTGCCTTGGAGCTACTTTTTTAAAGTATCTCGAAGAACCCTTTATACGTTGTGCACCATCCTTTCCCAGACTCCTTCCGTCGATTGGCGGTGCAGTTGAAGAACCATTCAACACCCTTCATTGAAAAGTTCGTAGATTTCAAAGAAACGTTTATCCTCTTGTTATAGTTCTTGTACCGATAAGGACACCGATATTGATGGTCCTTTGCCGGATGCAGGTCCGGTACGTTCCGGTATCAAGCCCGACAATCTCGGGAACGATTTGTTCTGACCACATGTGACCTTCTAGGCCATCCCGCCCTCCCACCCCCTAGATCCATGAGGAGTTCGGGGTCGCGAGAGCTTCGGCTGTTATTGAAACAGGATTCCCCACGAAAACGTGAGGTTGACAAATGGGTTGGAGAAGCTATATATTGCGCTGGCAACCACTTGAAAGGGTTGCGTTACACAACCCTTGAATCTATTTGGTATTTTAATACCCTCTTATGACAGGCATACCTGCCGCGAGTATATTCAAACTCCCTAACCCGCTGGCCTCTTCGTTGTCACCTTTAAAATTGCACATACAAATTAGCCAGCAGTCCGCCGAAAAAAATCATAGGCTATTTCTAAGCGGATCGCTTGGACGGTGAGAGACGTAAATAGCGCCACCCGGCGTTTTTTAGTTTGCAGCACGATCTTGACAGAAATCGGTCCGAAATAATCGAGCCCCGTATATCTGAATTGCCCTTTATGAGACTGCAGACGGTGTTCTGTTTGGGGAGCCATTTTTGACGCTCAACGTTGCACTCTGTTTAGAAAACATGATTAACATTCGAAAACTATGCTTCATAGTAACCGTCTTGTTCTGAGAATACAGAATTTCCAAATAATATTGGCTATGTCTGTATCATAATTTTTGTGTTTTAACTGGTAATGATGATGACGGACGACCAATCGTCTTCTGGTATTATGCCGCAAGAAGCTACCTACATCTCTATGACCTGGCACCCTAAGCAGTACTTCCTTTTCAATGTATGGAGAAAGTCTTCATTTACCAGGTCTGGAGTACCACAGGGCTCTGTCTTTGGTCCCCTTCTTTTCAGTATCTTTATAAATGACATTTTTAATGTCTGCTCTTTTGCTCGACGGCGTGCTTATGCGGATGATGTGCAATTATACATTTCAAGCCATATCAGCCTGGTTCAGGATCTTAAAGATAAGCTGAATGCGGACTTACGCTCGATTATGGAGTGGTCTAGGTCAAACTTTCTGTGCCTTAATGCTCGAAAATCATATGTTCTTCCAATCTATAAGGATAAGATCCAGTTTTCTGATATTCCACACCTTTATATCGGATCTGCAAGAATTCAGTTAGTCGATAAGGTACGAAATCTAGGCTTTGTAATCAACTCTAAGTTGTCCTGCGAAGACCACGTCAATCAAGTTGTGGGTAAAATCTATTATACATTGCGGTGCCTTAGGGTGTCATCAATTTTCGTACCTTCTGATACAAAGAAAAAGCTTATTCTGTGTCTTATTGTACCTTACATAACCTACTTTGAGGTCGTTTATAGCAATTTAGACGCTGTCTCCCTTCATAAACTCAGTGTTGCTTTCAACCACGCTACTAGATATGTACACGGTTTAAAGAAATTTTCTCACTTATATACGTTGAGAAACTCAATTCTTGGATGTGACCTAATAAATTTTATCAAAGCGCGTAATTGCATTTTTATGTTTAAATTGCTAGTTTACAAAAAACCGGGTTATTTGTACGATAAGCTTACGTTTTCCAAAAGCACACGCTCCCCTAATTTTATTCTTCCAAAGTTTAATTATTTAACTTCTTCCAGGCTTTTCTTTGTTAATGGCGTTAGGCTATGGAACCCCATTCCACAGTCTTTAAGGAACTCAATGAGAGAAAATAATTTTAAAAATCTTATATTTGACTATTTTAGTGATCAAACTGCATAACACGATTTTTATAAATTTGTGTATCTTATATTTTTAATTTTTATATAAGTATTTTCATATACATAAGTTTTATGTTTGTATTGCGCAATAAAGGATTTTAATCTTGGTGGGCTAATGTATTAAAACTAATAACTAATAAATAAATGATGAAATAAATGATGATAGACTATCTTCGGGAATACATATCTTGGCCGTTTTCGTAGGCTGCCGTTTTGACACATCGAAAAATAGTGCGCCCGGCGGATGTGGGTAAACAGACATTCTTTACACAGTCGATGTTCACTCCCGATCCATTTTAAAACAGTTTTGAAGTTACTACATAGGAAACATCACTTGAGGCTAAGTTGATGATTGTCCAATACTAATTTACTCTAAGTGTGGAATATTTACAAATTTTTAGTATTTCGGTATCACCATCCTACAGAAAGCGACATCAACAAACACGTGCAGTTCCAAGTTTTGAGGTTCCCCACAAAGGAAGTAGAATAGCGACACACGAAACTCTGCGAAACTCTTGCGAAACTTTTGCCGCCATTTTTCTTACAATAAATTCACGCCATTGGGAACGGAATCGTCCCAACGAAGGTCACGATGCCAAACTTCCCACTTGAGGGATTTAGTAGCAACGTTGTAATAGCTCAAAAATCTAAGCAGGTCAAAAGTTTAAACAATAATTCTAAAGTCTTTCCTTTTCATGTGACATCGTTTGCCTGTAATTGCTGCCTGCTCCATACGATGGAAATTCAAAATAAATTTAAAGTTATAGCTTCATAGCTCCCAAAATAATCCAAGGACTTTCCCTATAGTACTGACATTTCATTCGTTATATAATTTCCTCGGAATTGGCGTAGCGTGTGCCAAGGATTTTTTTATTTTTTTATTTGTTTTGCCCCGACAACAAACTGCGGAATTATAAATAAATTCAAAGTATTTTTGTTGCTGTGTGACCTGGCGCTTGTTGTTTAGATTAACATAGCGCTGCTGTTAGTTTTTTGGTGTTTATGAAATGCACCTGCAACATATTGCATAAGAAGTAGTGAACTCGTAAAAAACTCATGGCCAATAAAAGCCAAAAATAGCTATCGAACATATAGCTTGTATGTTGCAGATGTCAAATTACAAAATGGTGCATAAAGGCAGCGGCACGATGAAATTTTTTATAAAGATGCGTTTAACACAAGTTTATGCATTCTAGTAACATCGCCAAAATCAACCAAGATGTTGCGTTTTTAAATATTAAGGAACTTCAGACTTGGCAATTGAAGTTTGTTTCGCCTTAACCATTCACATTCAAATTTTCGCGAAGCACTGTTATAAACATGCTCCCTATACAACAAAAATATTTGCTAACATATTATGTGCCGTATTCATTTGTTATATTGTAGTTTCTAATTGCGAAAAATTTTAGAAAATTTCCAGCCAGTAGGAAAAATAATTTCACTTACAAAGTGTGCCAACATCCTTAGCCAAAGCACATGTCTAATTCTTCTTCTTATGCTTTGCTTGCAATAAAAGTTGCAAGTTCGATACTTTTTCATGTCAGATGGCGCCAGTGTCGCTCAATCTACCGTTCTGCATAAAAATACGTACAATCTACTCATAGTGCATAAGACTGAGTTAAACGCATCTATATGAAAAACTGTTTATGTACGGGGCTTTAAGTAACTATGGGCAACAAATATATATATATTTTTTCTTTTGGTATAGTGAAAAAATATACAGGATAGCTTGAACTGGCTGGTCAATAAGGCCTCACATGGACTGAATGTGTCCATATTATTACCAGAATTTGTTTGACGACCAAACGTAAGAATCCCAGTCAGGTGCCGGGACTTATGTTATAGAATAACTCCGTCCTCTTCAAGTTTTCTAGGACAAAGCTTAATTCCTCTTTAAAAAGACAGCCCGTAAAAATTTTAGCTTTTAATTCTAATTTTCAGAGGTGCGTCATAGCTACTTTAGTTTTTACATAAAAATTTAATAGAGAGTCTCAACCAATTTGAAACTAAATTAAACCTCGAATAACTACTAACTGATTCACGTTAGCACAAAAAGCTGTCTAGAGATGTTTTGAAGAAGTTTCAATTTCCATAAGAATATGTACATATATCTATTAACATATATGACTTGCGTACTAACTCTAATCTCTAATCTTAGTCTCTGGTACACTTTTAATAAGAAATGTAAAATTCCAAATACGATTTGTATGAAAAAACGTATGTCGCAATAAGGCACCTCTGAACATCAAAATTTACAGCTAAAATTTTTGCAGGCTATCTTTTTAAATGTCCTGAACAAAACAAGAATAAATAAAAAATGTTGGCGCACCCTAACAACCAACAACTGCGCACGCGTGGAGTGCCATCTTTTTTATGGTGGCTTAAAATGCTGTTTGTTTATTATTTTGGTTACTCCCATTATATATGCATATCTTCCAATACGAACATTCAAATATGCAACGATTGAAAATGCTACAAGCCTATACAGATTTGTGTTATTTTGCAATAACCGCTTAAGTAATAAATTGAAATTAAATTTATTAATTCATATTTGAACAAAATTTTAAACGAAAAATTCTTATGTAAAGTCACACAGACTTTTGCATTCAACTAACAATGTCCATAAAGTAGATTGAATATTATGAATACATAACCAACATTATCTTAAGTCGGCTTAAGCAGTTGTTGCATGAGACCAAAAATACATCTACATAAATACGTCTACATATCACGTGTTGATAGTAGGGCTCGAAAATAAACGCTAACCCAAAATCCATAACGGCTTCTCACTGAGCGTAATCTATATTGTAAAAAAATGTTGGTTTCCCTTTTAGAGAAACTCAACAACTATATTTTAAGAAGCGAATTAAATAAGTATTCTAATAATTCGTTTTAACTACGTCAAAGTTTGAAGTACCTACGCACCTTGGTGGACTGCCCCAACTGCTTGAATGGTTAACCGTCAATTAACTAAGTAATAAAGTGATATACAATATGAAGTCCTGAGCTGTGATATTCGAAACGAAACAAGCTTCCCTTGGTCCATATTAATTACCATTTAAAAGGATAAGAGTTGCTGCTGGATTAATAGATTAGCCACATTGATGGTGGTTTTATATTCAATTTGTAGGATTCATTCAGTCATTCAGTCATTTCTACAAACATATATTTTGACTCGTTTTGGTATGTCTTGTGATGCATTGTCTCTTACATACATATTCATTCATTTGTACATACATACAGTCTACGTCTCGTAACTTGAGGCTTCTTCAATTTCAATTTAAAGCTGACTAATTGCCCCTCACAAACCTTTGCTTGCACAAATTAGATTTTTTTAAGCTGTTTCTCCTGTTATGGATGATATAACAATAAAGGAAATCGACGAGATATTCTAAAAATACATAGTACAAGTCGAACAAGAAAAGCAAAATTCTTCCGAAGTTATTGAAGAAGTTCTTTTAACCTCTACAACCCTGAAACAAGGTCCGCTTCCGATAACCATCGAAGAATGTCGGCAACGGAACAAGTTAAATAAGAAAGAAAAATACATTAAAATTCCTGCCCCGTTAAAGAGGAAAAAGCAAAAACGAGGAGGTAAACAATATAGAAAGAAGAGGGACATACCTATAAATTATAGATTACTAAATCTAGGAGTTAATAATGAAGAAAAACTCAAATTAAGACAACAAATTAAGAATCTTGGGAAAAACAAATAAAACAACTTATTATTAAGAATTCATGAGCTTAACACCGGCTTATAATAATTGAATATTCAATTATTATGTTTTTCTGTGAGCAACCGAAAAGAAAGAGAAAAAAAAGAAAAAGAAACTTTACAATAACAAATCGACAGACCACGCAAATTAATAGAGGCAGAATGTCTCACTTTTGTTGATAGTGTAGAAATGAGATAAACTGAATTTAGCAAGTAAACAAACTCAAAGAGGATAGCCTACTTGTTAAGCCAACTGCAAATTTCACCGTGTGATTCGCGGTTCGAATATCGGTGAAACCTTTGATAACATTAAGAAATTGCCTTGATGATGAATTCGTTGGCGGTTTTCGAAATGGTACCATCCAATATCCCAGTTAATGTTTCTTTCTTTCTATTCAGTTTCTCTCAGAAAAACATAATAATTGAACACCAAATTTTTATAAGCCGGTATTAGTCTCATGAATTCTTAATAATAAGTATAAATTGAATACACCATTAAAACAAACAAACACAAATAAAACAACAAAATGTCAGTGGAGGAATGCAAACTACTAAAAGATACTAAAAAACCAGCCAGTAATGAAGAAAAAAAGTCTCAATGAGAACTTAATAATATATACATGAACCGCTTAATAAATAAATAAATTTCCAATTAGACATGTCGCTCTCATTTTCAGTCAAGAGGATAGAAAATGTGTAGCATAATAAATACAATCAACTGGATTGTTACGATAACATTGACTTAGGACAATTGTTTATCAGGCTGAAAATATGCTGTACAAATTGCGGCAATCTAGGTCTTGTAAAAACACAGTTGTCCTGAGGAACAAATTGATGAAGAATAATAATACTCGAGTAGGCAAATTTAAAAAGAAAGAGGTACCAAAATTCTCAAAAATTTAACAATCGCATTAGTTAGGCATGTGGCAAAAGTCGACTAAATAAAAAAATAAAAATAAAAACTTCTTCATGAATATCATGACGATTCTGTTTTTGGTGGCCCAGACAGAATATCGCATGATACACAACATCAGAAAAAAGTATTGCAGGAAAATATGAAAAATGGTATAAGACATGAACATTTTTTTTGCATCCACTGTACTTTTTTTTACCCATTGGTTTACCTACTTTCACTATACAACTACCTTTTGCTCTTGCAACAACTGCATCTACTCAATTTACTCCATACAATACGCTCAGAAAATCTAGCTTTTTAAAACATTGTCAATTTGCATCCGATTGTGACCTTTACTATCATCTTATTCTATATGTATTAAATTTAGTTAGGCTCAAATAAAACAAAAAAAAAAAAATAAACAGAATTTTTCTTTGATAGGAATAGTTAAGTTGAGGAAATCTACATCTCTTATGTTTAGTCGGCCATACGATAGAAAAAATATCTTTACATTTACTCCCTATATAACACATCGATAAGGAAAATATTTTCAATTTAACCTATTAGAGAAAAAAATATATATCGATAAATATTCTACATTAATTCCCTTTAGACTAGAAAACATTGATAGGAAAAAATAAGTTTACATAAAGTAGTAGAAAGTATTGATAAGAAAAATAATTTTACGTTAAAGAATGTAGTATGTAGTACTAGTTAAAAATGAACCAGGACATAAGTTAGACAGCAAATACAAAGGAGAGTATAAAGTAGAAAATATAGATAGTAAAAATAATTACACTTTAATTCCCTATAACGTAGAACATATAAACGAAAATAAGAAAATAATAATCCATAAAAATAGGCTCAAACTACTATAAAATTAAAAATAATAAAATAATTTAAATAGAACAAGTAAGGAAGGCTAAGTTCGGGTGTAACCGAACATTACATACTCAGTTGAGAGCTGTGGAGACAAAGTAAGGGAAAATCACCATGTTGTAAAAAGAAACTAGGGTAACCCTGGAATGTGTTTGTATGACATGTGTATCAAATAGAAGGTATTAAAGAGTATTTTAAGAGGAAGTGGACCATAGTTCTATAGATGGATACCATTTAGGGATATCGCCATAAAGGAGGACCAGGGGTGACTCTAGAATTTGTTTGTACGATATGGGTATCAAATGAAAGGTGTTAATGATTATTTTAAAAGGGCGTGGGCCTTAGTTCTATAGGTTGACGCCTTTTCGAGATATCACCATAAATGTGGACTAGGGGTGACTCTAGAATTTGTTTGTACGATATGGTTATCAAATGAAAGGTGTTAGTGGGCCTTAGTTCTATCTGTGGACGCCTTTTCGAGATATCGCCATAAACGTGGATCAGGGGTGACTCTAGAATTTGTTTGTACGATATGGGTATCAAATGAAAGGTGTTAATGATTATTTTAAAAGGGCGTGGGCCTTAGTTCTATAGGTTGACGCCTTTTCGAGATATCGCCATAAATGTGGACTAGGGGTGACTCTAGAATTTGTTTGTACGATATGGTTATCAAATGAAAGGTGTTAGTGGGCCTTAGTTCTATCTGTGGACGCCTTTTCGAGATATCGCCATAAACGTGGATCAGGGGTGACTCTAGAATTTGTTTGTACGATATGGGTATCAAATGAAAGGTGTTAATGATTATTTTAAAAGGGCGTGGGCCTTAGTTCTATAGGTGAACGCCTTTTCGAAATATCGCCATAAAGGTGGACCAGGGGTGACTCTAGAATTTGTTTGTACGATATGGGTATCAAATGAAAGGTGTTAATGATTATTTTAAAAGGGCGTGGGCCTTAGTTCTATAGGTTGACGCCTTTTCGAGATATCGCCATAAATGTGGACTAGGGGTGACTCTAGAATTTGTTTGTACGATATGGTTATCAAATGAAAGGTGTTAGTGGGCCTTAGTTCTATCTGTGGACGCCTTTTCGAGATATCGCCATAAACGTGGATCAGGGGTGACTCTAGAATTTGTTTGTACTGTATGGGTATCAAATGAAAGGTGTTAATGAGTATTTTAAAAGGGCGTGGGCCTTAGTTCTATAGGTTGACGCCTTTTCGAAATATCGCCATAAAGGTGGACCAGGGGTGACTCTATAATTTGTTTGTACGATATGGGTATCAAATGAAAGGTGTTAATGATTATTTTAAAAGGGCGTGGGCCTTAGTTCTATTGGTGGACGCCTTTTCGAAATATCGCCATAAAGGTGGACCAGGGGTGACTCTAGAATTTGTTTGTACGTTGTGGGTATCAAATGAAAGGTGTTAATGAGTATTTTAAAAGGGCGTGGGCCTTAGTTCCATAGGTGGACGCCTTTTCGAAATATCGCCATAAAGGTGGACCAGGGGTGACTCTAGAATTTGTTTGTACGATATGGGTATCAAATGAAAGGTGTTAATGAGTATTTTAAAAAGGGTTGGGCCTTAGTTCTATATGTGGACGCCTTTTTGAGATATCGCCATAAACGTGGACCAGGTCCAAGGTATTAATGAGGGTTTTAAAAGGGAGTGACCCTTAGTTGTATATGTGAAGGCGTTTTCGAGATATGGACCAAAATGTGGACCAGGGTGATCCAGGACATCATATATCGGTTATCGCTAATTTATTTATATATGCAATACCACGAACAGTATTCCCGCCATGATTCCAAGGGCTTTTGATTTCGCCCTGCAGAACTTTTTCATTTTCTTCTACTTAATATGGTAGGTGTTACACCCATTTAACAAAGTTTTTATTTCAAATTTATATTTTGCGTCAATAAACCAATCCAATTACCATGTTTCATCCCTTTTTTCGTATTTGGTATATAATTATGGCATTTTTTTCATTTTTCGTATTTTCGATATCGAAAAAGTGGGCGTGGTCATAGTCGGATTTCGGCCATTTTTTACGCCAATACAAAGTGAGTTCAGATAAGTACGTGAACTGAGTTTAGTAAAGATATATCAATTTTTGCTCATGTTATCGTGTTAACGGCCGAGCGGAAGGACAGACGGTCGACTGTGTATAAAAACTGGGCGCGGCTTCAACCGATTTCGCCCATTTTCACAGAAAACAGTTATCGTCATAGAATCTAAGCCTCTACCAAATTTCACAAGGATTGGTAAAGTTTTGTTCGACTTATGGCATTAAAAGTATCCTAGACAAATTAAATGAAAAAGGGCGGAGCTACGCCCATTTTGAAATTCTCTTTTATTTTTGTATTTTGTTGCACCATATCACTACTGGAGTTGAATGTTGACATAATTTACTTATATACTGTAAAGATATTAACTTTTCTTTTAAAATTTGAATTAAAAAAAATTTTTTCTTAAAAAGTGGGCGTGGTCGTTCTCCGATATTGCTAATTTTTATTAAGCAGACATAAAGTGACAGGAGTAACGTTTCTGCCAAATTTCATCATGATATCTTCAACGACTGCCAAATTACAGCTTGCACAACTTCTAAATTACCTTATTTTAAAAATTTTACTAGTTTTCTATTCTGCGTCATAAGTTCAACCCACCTACAAAGTTTCATCGCTTAATCCATATTTGGTAATGAATTATCGCACTTTTTCGATTTTTCGAAATTTTCGATATCGAAAAAGTGGGCGTGGTTATTGTCCGATATCGTTCATTTTAAATAGCGATCTGAGATGAGTGCCCAGGAACCTACATACCAAATTTCATCAAGATACCTCAAAATTTACTCAAGTTATCGTGTTAACGGACAGACGGACGGACATGGCTCAATCGAATTTTTTTTCGATACTGATGATTTTGATATATGGAAGTCTATATCTATCTCGATTCCTTTATACCTGTACAACCAACCGTTATCCAATCAAAGTTAATATACTCTGTAAGCTCTGCTCAACTGAGTATAAAAACTAATTACAATAGCACACATTTAAGTTACTAGGAGCATTCCACTTTACATATAATTTCCATTAAGTACTCATAACATAGTATGAAAAAAAATTGTAAACAAATCAAAAAGGAATTTAAATGGTACATAAACAGATAAAGATACGTCATAAATAAACAAAATAACAATGTAAGCACAAACGGATTCAAAAGTTAATTGTGCCACTCGAGCAGCCATCCATAATTAGTATACAAATTATGTATGACTACTCTTTCATAGGCGGATGGTGTAGCATTCATTCATTCACTCATTCATTCAGTCATTCATTCACTTATACAAACATATATTTTTACTCGTTTTAGTATGTCTTGAGATGCATTGACTCTTACTTATATATTCATTCATTCATTTGCCTGCACACAATTTACTCCCAAGACAATTTCCACACTCTATTCTATTTTTGCTTATTATGCATTTCCCACAACTAATTTTACTTATGCTGAGCTTGCGCTAAAGCTTGATTGTACACAATTATCTCAAACCAGTGTGAGGGATTATCACATTCATTTGCTATTTCTACAAATCAGAAACATTGAACTGCAGCACCCAACTACTACTTAAGTATGACAATTTGTTGCTACCAATGTGATGTTGCAAGCACTAACATATCAATAAGTACATACAAGACAATTAATAGTCACACACAATTATTGCCACTTTCTTGGAGTAGCAAGTATGTAATTAATTTAAAGCTAATAAATGCTCTTTTATTAGAAGCAACGATTAGTGTAAGAAATCTTGTACATATGTACATAAGTGATATGAAATGGTATGACATAAATGGTGTGTTTAAAGTGGTGATCTCTATTGCTACAAATCCGCGGTAGTTTTTATGGCTGACTGAGTGCATCATAAAAGTGATAATTACATCCTTACTACATTCCAAAAGCAATTACTTGCACTGTACGTGGCATCCAGTTGGTATGTTCGATAATGTGCATGTTTGAGCTGTTTGTCATATCTTCACTTAGATGTGTCATAAAAATTTTATACCATGAGGTTTGTTGATCTAATATAATCGAGTGTGATTAGAGATGATGGTAACGGATGCAATCTTAGTGGTTTGTGATTACATGAAGCGCTTCTGATATGATCAGTTGAAAATATCTTCCTCTCCATTTCTCTCTAACTTACTTTGTCTTGCCTTCTCCCATTTTTAGGCTCGGTTTTTCAGTAGTTCGTTAAGCCAAGCTTAAACTAAGTTTACTTAAACTCTAGTCAAATTCAAACTCCAGTTAAATTACTGATCAGTTCTTCAGTCACAGTTTAAGGCCGCCTTTGGGCGTCTTTTTTACGGCAACATTGGTTTTTTATTATCTATATAATTTGTAGATATGGCAACAGCTGGATTTTGTTTACCCAACAAACGTGGAAAAAATATTTCTCCAGCGAAATATATATCTAGTTCAAGAGTTGATATCCAGCATCATTATTTAATTATTTTTAACCCAGATAGTTCTCGAGTTGATATCCAACTTCGTTCAACAATCACTATCCAAACTTTGAGAAATTTTGTAAAATTTAGATTTCCCGAGTTGATCTCCAACATTTTTATCGTTATCAACTTATATTCCAACCTTTGAGAGATTTTGGGCAATGTACAGTTCTCAAATGAATATCCAACAGATTTCTCCAGTTGACATCCTACATTGGATATCGAGGTTGAGGTGGAGTTGAAAAAAATATCTCCAAGGTTGTACCACCAAAGGAAATAACTGGTTGATAACAGTAATGAACCGTAATTAATCAAAAATAAATTACATATATTTTACTAGCCGGACCCGTGCACATCTTGCGGAACAAATACCCAAGTCTCATATCAAATATCAACAGAAATCTGCTGTTCTATCAATCAATCATCTATCAATAAAAACATGCGCTTGCGCTGCCATCTGGCGAATGTTAGCAACTGCTGGTAATGCAGCGTTAGTTCTAATCAAATATTCACAATAGTGCCATAGTACAAATATATTTCTTTCTGTGCTCACAATCGTTCATTTTTAACAAATTATTTTAATAAAATATAGCTAAACAAAATTACTACAACCAATAATGCCTAAAACTCGCTAATAGCACGAATCTCCATCTTTATAACCAAAACATTATTTATAGATTTGGATTCTAAATAAGAGCGAAAAAGGGACCTGCACATAAAAACAGCAATTATAAAATTTATATAGGATTTATTTTCGTGATAATACTGTAGTATGGAATCTTACATTTGAGTACAGTTAGAGAACCACAAGTTGGTAATTAAATTTTTTCAACTTAAGTAATAGCAATTTGGCTTAATCAAAAATCCGTATTTTGCTGAGTACGCTATGATTCTCGAGTTGAGCCACTGTTTTGAAACATCTCTTGAGATTTTAGAAGTATGCCTAGTTATGAACGTAAGCTCTAATTGTACTCAAGCCCTAATGCTTATTGGGTATATTCGACGCCATCCGAACGCAAATAACAGATAGGTTAACTAGAGTTTAGCTCTGCCAGATCGGCCGCTTAAGCTCAGCTTAAACTTCAGTTAAAGTAGACTGAAATACTACAGAATAAGTTAAAACGTAGTTTAACTGTCAAACTGAGTTGAACCTGCACCGAAAAACCGGGCCTTAGTAACGTCATTCCTCCTTCTATTTCATCTTTTAATCGCAAAATATGGCCTATCCAGAGAAGCCGCTGTGTTTTAATTCGTTGAACTATTTATTGGCAAGAGTGATTTTTCTGCCAACTCTTTACATAATGATGTAAAATGTATGATATCCTTCGCAAACAATTTTATTTTTCAGGCTCATATCCTCATATCCACAGAGCTCCCATAAGTAACTCAATCCCGGACTTATACATTCTAAATCCGGCACTGACTTTAAAATATTCTTTATATTTATGAACTTTATTCACCATGTCCACCTTCGAAAATATGTCAAAGCTGTTATCATTCCCATCGTTAAAACTTTCAACGATAATCGTGTACAACTTTAACTCATCATTATTATCAAAAATATTTACGTACAACAATATGAATTACCAACAACAAAAGTATCGATATCGCTTCCAGCGCGAGTACAAGCACTAGCACCAACACCATTATTATCTACACCATCACCTCATTATCCACATCATCCATGGTCATTATGAACCATTAGAAAAATGGCGGGCTGAAATCTACTCATATTTACACATACCGCCATCACCACCACCATCACCACCGCCAGCACTGTCTCATGTTTTTTTACGCCCCTTCTCTTGCTTTGCAATTTTTTTGTTTGCTTCAGTTCCATTACAGACATTGTTTACTATATAGTTTGGCAGCTTCAATATAGCTTATGTTGCGAATAGAGTGGAAGGCAGTGGACTAGGCAGTCGAATGTCATATAATAAAGGAATTAATGTTCGGAGTTTTTACAAAATTTGCCCGAAATCCTGAATCACAAAAGGGAGTGTAGTTAAGTACGAAAATGAAAAAATGTGGTTAGGTTTTGCTCCTTTTTTAGCAGGAGATTTTCATTTTAAAAATGTATTATACAAACCAATGTTCATTCTATTACTCATTTTATCTATGGAGCTTCACACGCACTTTATAAAAACGTGCTTTTTGTTTTTACGAACTTATTCCTCAATGAAAATAAATGAAATACGTATTAATGTACACATTAATCATGTTTCTTACTTCTTAGATGTTCTTTTTAAATATTATAAATGTGTTAAAAGTAGCAGGAATAAAATAACATTGACAAATCTGATATGTCAAACTAATTTTATATAATAAAAATGATTTCATAAATTGCTTGCATTTTATACATAAGCATTATATTTTAAATTTTCTCTAACTATTCGTTTTGTGCTGACTAAATTTTGCTTATGCATAACTTTCTTCGGCTATATAAGCTAATAATTCCAGGGGCCGTTTTCACCATCTTCGGTGAACGCTAACAAACACTTTTTTTTGAAAAAAATCGTTCAGTGATTCGTCAAATAAGGGTTACTTTAAAATAACGGACGTTAAAAGTTCCCCTGTCACATGAGGAAAAATGAAATACAACTATTTTTATAACATGAAGATGGATAGAAAATGTATTGGGGATTGCAATGCGACCGTTGATCTATTGTGCCCTCATCAGATTGCGTCGCGGAGGATATGTTCCATCGTCTCTCCTAGTCGACATGAATACAAAATTATGTTTTTTTATTTAGTTGAACGGCGATAGAAAATCGGTTTTTTTCTAAAATGCAAGAGACTTCAAGAAGAACGTAAGTTTTTAATTATTTGTGTTTTGCTTTGACGTTGGCGCTGCGTTGCTTATGTCACATGTAGACGCAACGCAAATGCCAAAACGACGCAAAAGTCACCTTAGGCGTATTTGCTTTAGGTGTTATTTATCAATATTTATTAAAAATGTTAGATCTCCTAAAAATTTGAACTTAGGCAAGATATACAAGAGGCGTAGCTTCGTAGACGCCTGCAAAATATGGCATGCAGCTAAGATTTCTCTACACTTCAAGATTGCTTATGATGTGCCTAATACGCGTCTATGAAGCTACGCCTCGTGTCCAACTTCTCTTAGATTATATTTCAAAGAAATTTTTTTAGCTTTAAACTTTGTTCATAATATTCATGTACATGTCTATTACTATGGCAGTCACTTGCATACTGCTATTTCATTATTTAAAAAAAAAAAATTAAGATCGGAAAAATTCAACCTTACCACGTGCATTCCCAAACACGGTTGCCACACCACGTTGTCATTTGGGACCAAAATTTATCGAGGAAAGGACCATACCTCAAAAAAAGGACCAAATTTTAGTTTTATTTTATTGGTATACAAACAATTCGGCAAGTTATTAGAGTATCGTATTTGTTGTAAAAAGCGAAAGTTGTAGGATGTTTCAGGGGTGTCCTATATAAAATTTTAATAAAGGAGACACTTGGCTTTAGTTCAAACTGCACAAACAAAAATAAAGTGTACCTTTAGGTATCACATTTTCAAATTTTTAGGATAAGACTGTGTCTTTCACCAATCTAACGTTGTGAACCTAGTTTTGCTTGATTGCAATGAAATGAAATGTATAGCGCAGTTAAGTTTTAGTTAGGAACGGTTAAAAAATTTGCGTTGTGGCAAACTCAATAAATCGTAAATGAAACTAAGCAATTGTGTTAATGCTATTTTTATAGATGCTTTCATTTTCATTCTCAGTTTAAACTTCATACCAGAGCCTAGATTCAGTAAGTGTGAGTTTTGAACTCAGTCTAAAAATGAAGCGTCTTAAAAGTTTCAACTGTATAATAATTGAATACCGATAGAAATATCTGAACACAAAAACAAGTCTTTTTCGGATAAGTGCGTTGTTTCATCAAAAATTAATGACAATGTGTTTGTCCGAACATTCAACACTTCATTTTTAATGCCTCTCCTAAATTATCTACCAAGTGAAATGTCATTGTTCTGCTACATTTTATTGATAGAGCAATTTTCGTGGTAAGAATTCCATTGGAGTAAATTGAAAATTATATGTGGGTAATAGATTTACGGCAATTTTTTTAGCAGTGTTTTGAATATTTGTTTCAGTGAAAAAGAAATAAAAGTACCAAAACCCTGCCGAAAAATAACCAAAATTGAGAAAAGGGACCAGGGGATCATATAGGGGTGGAAGGGAATGGACTGAAGTGGCAACCGTGTACTCAAATGCAAGCTTCCACATCAAATACATATACATATAAGTACTTTGACATTACGAAATGCATTGTCGCGTTGTGAGGCTAAGAATTTTTGCATAAAAGCTTTTTGACTACCACAATACCACAGATTAAGTATAAAATTTCGCAAAAATAATAAATTTTTTCGAAAAATCACAGAATATCCGCAGTCATTGTTTACGAATTTAGAAACAATGAGAATGGCAACTACGAACGTGTATGAAATGTAATGTCAATACGTATATGCACATGGTTGTATTTATATGCACGAAAATGCTTTAAATCGCATGGAATTGTTAAAATAAAGTTCAAAAATAAATGATAAAAACTATAATATAAATAAAAAGATTCTTTTAATAACAACAAAAACGCCTTATATATTCTATATATATTTCAATTGGTAAGGATTATCTCACTTTAAAATTTAAGCTAAATAATCTAAAGTTTTTTTTTGAAACTGAGTCGAGCACTGTGCGTGTGAATGTGCGAATTTCACCGATCAGCTGTTAGTTGCGCTACTTGGTAAAATTTACTATGATTACAGACGCCCTAGTTTGTTGATGACAATGCCAGAGTATTGCGGTTGGTGTTGGCTTTCCCGTTCATGCTATCAACACCTAGTCATCAGCAGCCGTTCATTTGATGCAGCACAAAAAATGCAAGCCTCTCTGTATACAAAGAAGATCGATCACTTGCCAGCGACCAGCAGCATTAAATGATCAGCAAAAATTTTGTTAAACTGAATGTCCGCCTAGCGTGCAAGTACCTCGTGTCTGCCTTGATATCCCTCTCTCTTTCTCACACTTGCAGTATCAATCTACTTTTAGCTTAGTTGCTTTAAAAAAGCGCTTGTCGATTTTAGTTTTCCATGCACTTGAAGCGTGGGAATCAGAACAAATCGTGCCAAAATTATTTACCACTTAAATTACTTCACCGACATTTTTCATTTTCATTCGATTTTGTTTGATTGTTCTTCCTTGCAGTTGTTGGTATTGACTTGCTTCTGCAATTTTTTCATTGCTTTTCAGTTCACCACAAGCGTTTTTTGCTTCACTTTGTTTTTTTATTTACTTCAATTTTAACTTTATTTTTTAATTCTCTATTTGTGTCCTGTGTTGTTGTTGTTGGTATTGTTGGTATTTTTGCGGGCATTCAGTAACATATTTTGTACGCTTTGTCAGTTTTCAGATTTTTCTAGCTGCTTTGCTTGAATTGCGCGAAATTTGCTAATGAGCGTTTGGCTAAAAGTGTTGAGTTGTGGTCATGTTGTTTTTGTTATTTTTGATAACCGACGAAGCGTAACTAAATAACTGTAATTGCTTCATATTCTGCAACTGGTATTAATAAATTATAATGAAGGCTAATCGGAATTGCTTTCATGATAATGGTAATTGCTTTTGTCTTGGATATATTGTAATGAAATAAAATTTCTTAAACGCCTCAGAAAGAAATCTTCAAATAAATTTAGAATGATAATAGATGTGTTTTTTGTTTTACATGTATACACATCTACACTTGCGCGTAAAAAGCGCTTATCCCCACTTAGATAATGTTTAGGAGACTTATCTGGCGGCAATTATTGTAGACTCGCGGCAGTGCTAAATAGCTCGGGGTATACTGAATAGCGTAGACACGCACCAATTTTGGTAATAGTGTTTAACCTTTAGCTGAATCTGTTGACACACACCATTTTCGGTCATTGAAATAGAGAATAGTTTAGAGATAAAATGGAAAGACACATTTCAGTTGCTATTGAGTATAATTCATATTGAAATTCAGCAGTACTAATTTTCTGCGCAGGAATTTCATAAGTTTAGGTAAGGTTACACACTTAGCAGTACTTATAAAATTTAAGTGAATATATGTATATATACATGCAAAAAAAAAAAACAAAAACAATGCTATTATGTGCAAACTAAAGTTTAAAGAAGATGTAGGGTTATAATATTTCAGGCAATAGACGAATAGCAAACACCAAAAATACATAAATTGCGGTTTCATACCTGTGAAGTATCATCTCAATATGTGAGTTATTTCATATATCATGTAGTTATATATAATGTTTTAGAAGAAAGTAGATAAGTGTGCAACACAATGAATTTATATCTATGCATGACTAGCCTACACGGCAAACACTCTTTTGTGTTTAAGCTATTTCTATTGAATGATAGCTGTGTTTTTATTTTTTACATGTATATACATGTACACTTAAACTTAAAATGACTGCTAAGTGTGTAACTTTATCTGCACTGATGAAATTGCTGCGCAAAAATTTAGTACTGCTAAATTTCAGTATGCATTATACTCAGCTGCAACTGAAATATGTCCCTCCATTATATCTCCAAACTCTTCTCCAAGCTGCGGCCGCCGTGGTGTGCTGATAGTGTGCTCCACCTACCTCACCGAAGATACTGGGTTTAGGCCCCGGGCAATGCAACATCAAGATTTTATAAAAAAGTGTTTTCAATTAAAATAGAAAGTTGTTCTAAGCGGGGTCGCCTATCGGAAGTTTTTGAATAAAGATTTTCAGTGAAAACCCAGTGCATTGCAGATGCTGTTCGGAGCCAGCACATAACAAGTAGGTTCCGTCCCGCCAAATTGTAGAACACACTTAAAGGAGCACGAAGCAAGCTGGAAGATTAGCTCGGCCTTAAATCTCTTCGCAGGTTATCGAGCCTTACATTTCTTATATAGTATTTCTAATTGCTGTTTTTATGTAGAGGTCCCTTTTTCGGCCTTAATTGGAATCCAAATCTATAAATAAAGTTTTGGTTGTAAAGATGGGGCGTGCTATTATCGAACTTTGGGCATTATTAGTCGTAGTGCTTTTGTTTAGCTATATTTTATTAAAATAATTTGTTAAAAATAAACGATTGTGAGCACACAAAGAAATCTATTTGTTCTATAGTACTATTGTGAATATTTGATTAGAACTAACTCTTGTTGTTGTTGTTGTTGTTGTAGCAATGCTCGCCCCACCTAATAGCCGCGACCGATCACAAATTGTGATCAATATCCTCTAACGGGAGTCCAAGGAAACTTGCCGTTCCAACAGGGGTGGACCATAAGGAAAGGGGTGTTAGAGGCGTTGGTTCCACATTACAATTAAAGAGATGGTTGGTGTCATGTGGGGACACATTGCAAGCAGGGCATACATTTTGTATGTCGGGGTTGATTCTGGATAGGTAAGAGTTTAACCTGTTAGAGTATCCAGAACGAAGTTGAGCAAGAGTGACACGCGTTTCCCTGGGGAGTATGCGTTCCTCTTCTGCGAGTTCTGGATATTTTTCTTCAAGTACTAGATTCACCGGACAATTCCCGACATAAAGGTCCGACGCCTGTCTATGGAGTTCACCAAGGACCTGCTTGTGTTTTTCCGCTTCATACGGCTGGGTTCTCAGGTGCCGTATTTCCTCAAAATGCTTACGGAGATGACTCCTTAGGCCCCTAGGCGGTGCTGGTTCGTCAATCAGATGTCTGTTGGGATGCCCAGGTTTCTGGGTATTCAACAGAAACTGTTTGGTCAGCATCTCATTTCTCTCCCTGATGGGGAGTATTCTCGCCTCATTATGCAGATTGTGTTCTGGGGACATAAGAAGACAGCCCGTGGCGATTCTGAGAGCAGTATTTTGGCAGGCATATAGTTTCTTCCAGTGGGTGGTTTTTAGGCTTGGCGACCATATGGGTAACGCGTAGCACGTAATCGGCTGGCTAATTGCTTTGTATGTGGTCAAGAGCGTTTCTTTATCTTTTCCCCAGGTACTGCCAGCAAGGGATTTGAGGATTTTATTACGGCTCTGAATTCTTGGAACAATTGCGGTTGCGTGCGCACCAAAATGTAGATCCTCATCAAACGTCACACCCAAGATTTTGGGGTGTAGGACAGTCGGTAGCGTAGTGCCATCGACGTGGATGTTCAATATGGTCGACATTTGGGGCGTCCATGTTGTAAATAAGGTCGCGGAAGATTTAGTCGGTGACAATGCCAGGTTTCGCGGGGCGAAAAAACTGGATAGATCAGGGAGATAGCCGTTTATTTTATTGCATAGCTCATCGATCTTTGGGCCTGGGCCTGTGGCCATTATTGTGCAGTTATCGGCGTAGGAAACGATTGTGACTCCTTCCGGTGGTGAAGGTAGCTTAGATATGTAGAAATTAAACAAAAGCGGGGATAGGACACCACCCTGTGGCACCCCTTGTTTAATTCTCCTTTGTTTTGATGTTTCGTTTCTGAATTGCACCGATGCCTGCCGACCACCCAGATAATTTGCGGTCCACCTTTTAAGACATGGGGGAAGGGTGGACCCTTCCAGGTCTTGCAGTAACGAGTCATGGTTGACCGTATCAAAAGCTTTTGATAGGTCTAACGCTACGAGTACTGTTCTATGGTGGGGATATTGATTCAAACCGCAATTTATCTGGGTGCTAATGACATTTAGCGCGGAGGTAGTGCTATGGAGTTTTCTGAAGCCATGCTGATGAGGGGCTAGCTGCAAATGTGCTTGGAAATAAGGGAGCAAAATGGCTTCCAGCGTCTTTGCCACTGGCGATAGGAGAGATATCGGACGATATGACTCACCTACGTTAGCTGGTTTCCCAGGCTTTAGTAGCGGGACCACCTTGGCCATTTTCCATTTCTCGGGTATGACAAAGGTGGAAAGAGACAGGTTGAAGACATGCGCTAAATATTTGAAACCCTCCTTCCCTAGGTTTTTAAGCATCGGCATGGCTATGCCGTCTGGGCCCACTGCTTTGGATGGTTTAGCGCGACCAATGGCGTCCTCAACCTCTCTAGCGGTGATAGTAATTGGTGACGCGCTGAGTTTGTGTTTATGTGCGTGTCTATTGGCTCTCCGTCTATCTTTGTCGACCGTAGGATGCATTATATATTGTCGGTGTAAGGCAACCCTTATGATAAGTGTTGAGGCACCATAACATCAATCATTAAATATTAACCACGTCAATTTTTTTGACCACACCAATCACTCACCATGAGGGTTACCTTCATAAACGTCACTTCGAATGACGCCAATTAATTTCGCGCATTCAACTCGTCAAGAAGCAAAGTTTTCAGCAGCTCACATATATATATATATATATACATATATATTAAATTTTCTAAGTTTGTGAACATTTTTATATTCAGTAAAATAAAATTTCAAAAGAATATATTTAAAGAGTAAAGTTCATCAGTTTCTTGTTTTGGTATTAGAAGCAGTGTATGTGCGAGAAGTCTACGCAATTAGTATTGTGTGCCTTACTTAAGTTGCGTTAAGGCGTTTGGGCGATAACCTGCGTCAACTACGACGCAAGAATAAAGATGACCACGATGGTCATCTTACATGGCGACCGTGACGATGGTCGTCTTACATGGCGACCGTGGCCATGCCTGCGGCAAAAACTGGCGTCGGGGAAGGAAAAAATTCCCTGCACTACAAAAGCAGCATAATTAAAAATAAAATCCGGAAGAATATGTGCGTGGTGGTTGCGACGGAAAAGTGCGTGGTGGTTGTGCCAATATGAAGAAAATTTTTTTGCAAAATTCATAAAATATATGCAAAAAAGAAAATTACTCGAAGTAAGATAATTTCAAAAATTTACGAAAAATTACAAAAAAAATACAAAAATATATAAAATTCCAAAAAAAATATAAAATTTCAAAAAAATACAAAAAAGTTACAAAATTATAAAAAGACTACAAAAAAAAAATTCTACAAAATTACAAAAAGTCTACAAAAAAATTACAAAATTTCAAAAAGACTACTAACAATTTTTTAATAAAACTTCAAAAATACAAAATCATGAAATTGCAAACCTACAAAACAAATATAAAATTCCAAAAACTACAAAAAAAAAAGTATAAAATTTCAAAATCTACAAAAAAAAAGAAAAAATTCATAAAATTTTCAAAAACCTACAAAAAAAAAAGTTATAAATTACAAAAACCAATACAATTTCAAAAAATTTTAAATGGTAAATAAAAACCAAATTTAAAACTAAAAGTGGACTTTTACAAAAATTTTGGAACAAAATCCAAAATATACATACATTTAATATACTAAAAAGAAAGAAAGTTATTGGAAAATTGTGGTGTTACATACATACATACACATATATGTTAAAATTTTTTGAACTGGCTGTACTATGCCATAACGGTGATGATAAGCACAACCACCAGTGACGCCTTTACAGAGCACCGTTAATAGCGGTTAAATATAACCCCAAGCCATTTACTCATCCACAAAAATTCGAGAAAGCAAAAGAAGCAAAAAGACAGAAGCAAGAATGAGAGGCAGAGAAGCAGAAAAAGCATCAGTGGGTAACGGCAGCAAAGGAAGACAACAACAACAAATTTCAGCAGTATACAAGCAAAGGCAGCAAGCAAAGCAGAAAAAAGGGCGGTACAGTACCTTAAAATATACGTATATAAAATTTTAACTTTGTACATACGTAGGTAGTTTGGCTTTCTCAGTATAAATACATGTATACTATAAACTTAGCAACAATTTTTCGTAATACACATGTAGCCTTCGCATGTAGCAACACAATTTGACACTTTTGATTATAAACATACTTTTCTTAAACATTTGTTTACTACGCATGTAGCAACACAATTTGACACTTTTGATTATAAACATACTTTTCTTAAACATTTGTTTACTACGCATGTAGCAACATACTTTTTCTACTTTAAAGACAATAACATGTTAAACTAATTAAATTAAGAAATTGAATTTTTCAAATTACTTACATACATAAAACAATTATATTGAAATATAAACATATAAACATTTAAATATCGCCAAAAATTCGAATGCACATTAAATATAATTTCAAATATACGGCCATCACATGCATATTATCACGCATATATTACTATATTCTTTCTTTTTCGAACATTAATATGGAACTGGAATTTTTTATTTTAAATGCGAACATTGCTTCGTAATAAATACAATCGAAAAAATATTTTTTTCAAATTCATACATTTTTTTTAAAACATTTTTTGGAACGCAAATTATACATCAATTTTATATGTATAATACCAAAAATATCAAATCTTTTCGCCAAAATTTTGCGATAGTTATTCAAACCTAATCAATTTTGAAAAATTCTCATTGACTTTAAATATCAACATAGACGGGTTACAGTCAATCAAAGTAATGGTGAAAATTTATTTTATCGGTGAAAGCTTACTTTTCTCTTTTTCCAATTATTTCTTCGGAAATTAAGCATCATAGATGTCTAAACATTTACATATTTTTTTGCAACAAATACAGTGCTATTCAAATAGTTAACAATTCCTTCGAAGCATCACACGAATACAGTGTATTCCAAATATTTCAACATATCTTACATTTGCGACTCTTTTCAAACTGTGCATTATATACAGTGTCTTTCAAATATCCCAACAGTTTTTTTTTCCTCTTTGCATTATTAAACGAATACAGTGCGGTTAAAATATTTCAACATTCACTTGCATTTACAAAATAAGTCTTAAATACAGTGCCTTTCGAATATGCGAATCTTTACGATTTACCAATTAACTCATCGATTTTGAATATTTCGAATATTCTCTGATTTTTAAACAAAAAAAAAATTTTTTTTTAAATTACAAACCACAATTACTGAGCGAATGAATAGTTTCAAATTCATTCTTATATAAACAGTGCCTACAGCGTTAGTTTTAACATTTTTCCGAATTTTTTTTATGAAACATTTTTTTTTCTGCCACGGAGGTAAACATTTTCAATAAATGTAATAAAGTTTTCAGATGTCAGTTGTCAAATGTCAGATTTTGATTCCAATTTCAAAAATTTACGCTCTAATTTCACTAAAGTTACTAAACGAGTTTTAAATAACCGATCTATCTCAGCGAAAAAATCAATAGAATATGAAGATGCTTTAATTAAAAGCTATAACCAAATCATAATACAAGTAAATTCATATTTTGAAAATCGAGATAAGCCTAGTTCAATAATCGAAAGTTTGTCAAAGTGCAGAGAACAACTCACTAAATGTTTTTCTAGAATTAACTGCAATATAAAAATACCCAAAGATCTTTCTGAATTAATACAAGAAAGCGAATCAAGTTCGGATTTTGACACTGAGGAAGAATTATCCGACGCATCGACAACTTCAACTTACAAAGCTAGTATTATTAAAAAAAGTCACGTATCTTTTCTTGAGGATTTCCCTGGATTTTCCAATTCACTCCACAATAATAATTTAGACACAATTAGCGAAGAACAACCAACAATGGCGACTTCAGAGCAAAAGAAAACTTTTATTACTATGTGTGCATCCATAATTAGAGAAAACTACAGCGGCGATCCGCTTTCACTTGCATCCTTTATAGATAAAATAGTTTTGATAGAAGATTTGATGGAAGAAAATTTGACAAATACTTTCATTTCGTTTATAAAATCCAAGTTAGAAGGGAAAGCGCGTGAGGCAATTCCAAATGAAGTAACAACAATTCAACAAATAAAAGATGCATTAAAAGGTAGAATAAAACCTGACAACTCAAAAGTTGTTGCAGGAAAAATTGCATCGTTAAAAGTTTTTAATAATAATCATACTGAATTCGCTAAACGTGTTGAGGAACTCTCCGATGCTTTAGAACGATCATTAGTTATAGAAGGAATGACTCAGGAAAAAGCGCACGAAATGGCAGTCGAACAAACCGTCAACGTTTGTCGGCTTAACACTCGCTCAGACCTAGTAAAATCAATTTTAGCGTCAACTACGTTTACTGACTCTAAGGATGTAGTTGCGAAAATGATCGTAGAACAAAATAACCAAACAAGTGAAAGGCAGGTACTAGCGTTTAGATCACGTTATAACAGGCAAAATAATAGTTTTCGAGGTAACTTCAGGTCAAATCAATATAATAGGAACAACTTTTCGAGGTACAACAACAATTTTAACAGAAACAACAATAGCAATTATAGGCATAATAACAACAATAATTATGGCTCGCGAAATAATGGTAATTTTCGAAATAACAATAGCAGGCCCGTAAACATAAACAACAGCAATAACAACAGTAACAACAACAATCGACGTTCAAATACTACAAATAACGCTAGTGTACGCACTTTAAACGCCAACGGCCCTCAGGAGCGAACACTGGGGGACCAGAATCTGAATTAAATAACGTCTTTCAAAATAAATCAATTTATTGTTTAAACCTGAACTACTCAGATTTTATCGAACTGAATTGCAATGACTCTTTTAAAACATGCACTTTCTTAGTAGATACACAGGCTGATATATCAATTATAAAACTTTCAAGTTTAAAACAAAATGTTGCTATAAATAACAACAATATTATAAATATAACGGGTGTTACGACAGATACAGTTTCAACATTGGGTACCATTAAAACAGAACTTTTTTATTCAAATTTTTAAATTCCACATACTTTAAATGTAGTAGATGACAAATTCAATATACCGTCAGATGGTATTTTAGGCAAAGACTTTTTGAAAAAATACAATTGCATCATAGACTATGCAAACGAGAGCATAACAATTGGCATTGGCAAAAATATTCATAAAATTTCAATTTTACATAATACAACCGATAATACATTGATAATTCCTCCTAGATGCGAAGTTTATCGCTTATTTAAGCTGAAAAAATCTAAACATCCAGTTTTCATAGACGCACAGGAAATTTGTAGTGGTGTGTTCACCGCAAAGTGTATTGTTGACACCAACAATCCGATAATAAAGGTATTAAACGTCACTGACGAGGTAAAATACGTAAGAAATTGTAACATAGTTACGGATGAAATCACCAACTATAACGTGTATAAAATCAATGATCTTTCAAAAGATTCGAAAAGGTCAGAGGAATTAAAATCAATTTTAGAAAAACAAATGCCAAACTATGCCAAACCAAAACTTCTCGATTTATGTCTAAAATATGATGATATTTTTGCACTAAAGACCGATCGTATGACACTTAACAACTTTTATGAACAGAAATTACGATTGACAGATACAAATCCTGTTTACATAAAAAACTACCGTTTACCATACTGTCAGAGAGAGGAAATTAATAAACAAGTTGATAATTTATTGCAAAACGATCTTATAGAACACAGCTATTCCAACTATAATAGTCCATTGATACTTGTGCCAAAGAAAAACCCAAATGGACAGAAATCCTACAGGATGTGTGTTGACTTTAGAGCCGTAAACAAAAAATTGATAGCAGACAAATTCCCACTTGCACGAATAGACGATATTCTTGATAATCTAGGCAGAGCCAAATATTTTTCTACATTGGATCTGTATTCAGGTTTCCACCAAATCCCATTAAATAAAGATTCTAGAGACATCACTTCATTCAGCACTGATCGCGGTGCTTTTCGATGGAAAGTTTTACCATTTGGTTTAAACGTAGCTCCGAATTCATTCTCAAGAATGATGTCAATTGCCTTTTCAGGAATTTCTCCAAACCAAGCCTTTTTATATGTCGATGATCTTATAGTCATTGGGTGCAGCGAAGCTCACCATCTTAAAAATTTAGAACAAGTCTTTCAAACATGCAAAAAATTTAATTTGCGTCTTAATCCCGAAAAATGCAACTTCATCCGTTCAGAAGTCACTTTCCTAGGACACAAATGTTCGTCAAAAGGTCTACTTCCAGACGATTCCAAAATAATTGCAATAAAGAAATATCCGAAACCTTCCGATAAAGATGCAGTAAGACGATTCGTGGCATTCGCCAATTATTACAGAAGGTTTATACCAAATTTTGCTTCCATAGCAGCACCTTTAAATAAACTTAGCAGGAAAAGAGTGGAATTTAAATGGGATCAAGCATGTGATATAGCATTTGAAAAACTCCGAAAATCCTTAATTTCTCCTCAAATTCTCCAATACCCAGACTTCAAAAAGGAATTTATAATTACTGTCGACGCTTCAAAAATTGGTTGTGGTGCCATTTTAAGTCAAAATAAAGATGGCATTGACTTACCAATTTGTTTCGCGTCCAAATCATTTAATAATTCAGAACAAAAGAAATCAATAATTGAGTTAGAGCTTTTAGCTATATTTTTTGCAATAAAACAGTTCAGACCATACATATATGGCACACACTTTACAGTCAAGTCCGATCATCGTCCATTAGTTTACTTGTTCAATATGAAAGATCCCTCTTCAAAACTTTCACGTATCAGACTTGAACTGGCAGAGTACAACTTCACTATTGAATACATAAAAGGTAAAACGAACGTAGGAGCAGATGCACTCTCTCGCATCACAATAGAAGAAATAAAAAATTCAGGAACATCAATTTTAGCAGTACAGACAAGATCACAGACAAAACAAGAACAATTAATGCAACAAGAAATACTCAAAGAAGAAAAAGTAAAAGAAAACATAAAATTACAAGTTTATGATAATTTTTCAAACAAATTTTCAAAGAAAATACCCAGAGTAAAATCACAAATAAATTATGATAAAAGTGGTAAAATTACGAATTTTGAATTAAATGCGCATTTAAAACACAAAAAGATTGAGTTAATTAAGGTTGCGTGTGCTAACAAAATAATACATTTAGATGAATTACTTTTGAAGCTACAAAAAGAAGCTGGCAAGCGCAATATTAATATAATTGAATTGCAAAAAAATGATAATCTTTTTAAATATTTTTCGATATCAGATCTGAAAACCACTGGGAATAAAATTTTAAAACATTTAGAAATCGTCCTAACCGAACCCGTAGAAACTGTGACAGACGAAGACAAAAAACAACAATTAATAACAACTTACCATACCGACCCAATTTTAGGAGGACATTTCGGTAGCAAAAAAGTTTATGCAAAACTCAGAACCAAATATTATTGGAAAGGCATGACGCGCGATATAGCGAAATTTGTTAAAAACTGCGAAAAATGTCTTTTGAATAAGGTTAAGCCAAAAACAAAAGAAA
This sequence comes from Eurosta solidaginis, assembly GCF_040869045.1. Lineage (NCBI taxonomy): Eukaryota > Metazoa > Arthropoda > Insecta > Diptera > Tephritidae > Eurosta > Eurosta solidaginis. Next base: position 54,101,058 of record NC_090323.1, read on the forward strand.
ATTTAGTCCTAACCGAAACACCATGTAAGCCATTCGACATTGTTGTCATTGACACTATAGGACCTCTACCTCAATCCGATAATGGTAACAAGTTCGCTGTCACCATTATATGCGATCTCAGCAAATACTTAGTAACGATTGCGATACCTGACAAAAGTGCAAAAACGGTCGCATCAGCTATTTTTGAAAATTTCATACTAATATATGGCATTATGAAGACGATTAAAACCGATTTAGGTACCGAATACAAAAATGAAATTTTTTCAGAGTTAACAAAACTATTAAAAATAGAACATAAATTTTCCACAGCGTACCATCATGAAACCCTTGGCACAGTAGAGCGAAATCACAGAGTTTTCAATGAATATTTAAGATCTTTTCTAAATCCCAATTTTTCCGACTGGGATGTTTACTTGAAATATTTCACTTTTCTTCATAACACAACAACAAACACAGTATTCGATAATAAATTCTCACCATATGAATTAGTCTTTGGCAAAACAGCTAATTTACCAAAAGAACTGCAAACCGATAAAATAGACCCAATTTATAACATTGCAAACTATTCGAAAGAAGTTAAATTTCGTTTTCAAAAAACTCACGAATTAGCGAATAAAACAGTTACAGAACACAAATTAAAAAATCAAACCGGATATAACAAAAGTTCACAACCAATATCTGTCAAGGTATTTGACAAGGTATTGCTTGGAAAAGAACCCCGCGACAAGCATAGTAGTATCTATATTGGTCCGTATACCGTAATAGGTATTGACGGCGTAAACGTCACGTTAATTGATGACGAAACGAAAAAGAAAAAAATAGTGCATAAAAATAGAATAAGAAAAATTAATTAAATTAAATTTTAAATTCAAGATTATTTAAAGTTAATCTCTATTGTTAAATTAGGAATAAAATGTTTTTCTTCCAAACCTGAAAAAAAGACAATGAAATCAAATAAATTTAAACAATCATTAAAAATTAAGAACTTAATTCATACAGTAGAATTAAAACACAAAAAAATTGGTTTTAATTATAAAAATTAAATTTAAGTCCTACTTTAGAATTAGACTTTAGAATTTCATTTTTAATTTAGATCTAAACATAGATGTAGATTTAAATTTAGTTTAACAGTCTTAAACTTTTATTAAGATAAAATACATCACGTTTGGGACAGAAGAATTTGGCCAATTCTTCTTTTCCAAAGGGGGATGATGTAAGGCAACCCTTATGATAAGTGTTGAGTGACCATAACATCAATCATTAAATATTAACCACGTCAATTTTTTTGACCACACCAATCACTCACCATGAGGGTTACCTTCATAAACGTCACTTCGAATGACGCCAATTAATTTCGCGCATTCAACTCGTCAAGAAGCAAAGTTTTCAGCAGCTCACATATATATATATATATACATATATATTAAATTTTCTAAGTTTGTGAACATTTTTATATTCAGTAAAATAAAATTTCAAAAGAATATATTTAAAGAGTAAAGTTCATCAGTTTCTTGTTTTGGTATTAGAAGCAGTGTATGTGCGAGAAGTCTACGCAATTAGTATTGTGTGCCTTACTTAAGTTGCGTTAAGGCGTTTGGGCGATAACCTGCGTCAACTACGACGCAAGAATAAAGATGACCACGATGGTCATCTTACATCGGCAGAAAGCGCTCCCGCATTGTTTCGCATCCGACAGCACCTTATCGCCAAAGGCGATGGAAACTTTGTCTTTGTGCTTAGTCGGATTCGATAGGGACTTTACGGTGGACCAAAGTTTACCTACACCGGTAGAGAGGTTACAACCTCTTAGGTGCTCTTCCCATTTCGCCCGCTTGTGTTCGTCCACAAGCAATCTGATGCGTTGGTTTATATCCCTTATTTGGGGGTCGCCTGGATCAAGCTGTCTTATAAGGTCGCGTTCCCTCGCTAAGCTCGCGGCCTCCGCCGGGAAGTGGGCCGGATTTCGGGAATTCTCACGGCGGGAATGAAATGTGCCGAGGCGGATTCAATGACCTTACGGAAGGCACGCTCCCCTTGGCGGGCATCAGTCGGGATAGGGAGGGCAGCAAAGCTGCTCTCTGTTGCAGATTTATATTCTTCCCACTTTCCTTTTTTGAAGTTTATGAAAGTGCGTTTTTCGGTGACGATGAAGTCGGCGGTACGCTCGAACGAAATAAGTATGGGCAGGTGGTCGGATGCCAATGTTACCAGCGGCTGCCAGTTGACGCAGTTTACGAGTTCTGCGCTCACGATTGAGATATCTGGCGAGCTATGACAGCTTCCTACCATACGTGTGGGGGCGTCTCCGTTTATTGTGCAGAACGTCGTTTCGTCTATTTTATCCGCCAACATATCACCCCTACTGTCCGCCCGCAAGTTTGAATGCCATAGGTCGTGAAGGGCATTGAAATCGCCTAAGATAATGCGATTGTTGCCAGTGAGTAAGGCCTCGATATTAGGGCGGTATCCACTGGGGCAACAGGTGACAGGAGGGATGTAGATGTTGATGATTTTTAGATTTGCATCGCCTGACCGGACAGATAGGCCTTGACGTTCTAAGACATTGTCACTGCGGTCGATGCCAGGATCAAATATATGATATTGCACAGAGTGGTGTATAATAAACGCGAGGCCGCCTCCATTTCCGCTCTCGCGGTCTTTCCTGTGGACATTATAACCAGAGCAGGTCTGCAATGCAGATCTTGCTGTGAGTTTAGTCTCTTGAATCGCAGCAATGCGGATGTTGTGCCGCTTCATGAAATCGACTATCTCCGTAATCTTCCCAGTTAGTCCATTACAGTTGAACTGCAGAATTCTGAAGTGCATGAGGGGTGACGCCGCCACTCTAGGGGTAAGTGAGGGGTGACTACGCCTAGGTTGTGGAAGGCCAGGACGCAATTGCCGTTGTGGCCTTGGGACTGGGCGCCCTTGGGCAAGCATTGGGGTACCCGGATGATTTGGGTTTGCGACCTGGCAACATGGCGCGATGAAACCCGTCGGGGGGTTGCCGTCGCGGAGACCAGAACATCTAGGAAAGTGGCACCACCCAAGGCAGGAGCTGCATTGAGCGGATGTCGCAAACCTATATATTCTGTGCTGGCAGACGGTGCAAACGGAGGCAGGGACTAAGAGTCTGTTTCCCTGACCTGCACGATTGCTGCCAGAAAAGAGAGGGGAGAAGAAAACGGGGGCAGTGGCTGATGCTCAGCATTGCTACCAGCTCTACTACGAAGGTAGTAGTTATGAGTGGTATCAGCTGTTTGAGTTGTTGGCGCCGTGGGGCGCGAGCAGCAGCGGGTACTTGTTGTGGCTTGCTGAGCAGCGAAGCTGCTGGAAGGTAGTGGGGATACGCTTAGGCGTAGACTACGGGACGCCCTTGGGCGTGAGCAGCAAGGAGCCACAAAAGATTTATAAAAGTTACGTGGACGTCGGGTTTTGGGATCAAGCCCAGAACAACCTGTCCGATGCAACCATCCCTTGCACGAGACACACTGAACAGAGTATGACCGTCCTAAAAAGATTCTTTTCTGGCAAATGCAGCAAAACCATTTCTCAGGACCGGGGTCAGGAGACGGACACGGATTGGGTTCGATACCCTCCCGGAGTAAGAGAATATGTAGCAGTCCTGCTGCAAGGAGCTGCTGGGAGGATGACAATTTGTGGGAGGGACGAAACAAATTAAATGGGGTCACACTCAAATGACAGTCCTTGGTCGGGAAAAATCCCGAGTCGCTCCGGTACATAGAACCGACTGCCTTGGGAAGCGAGAACTAACTCTTCATTACCAGCAGTTGCTAACATTCGCCAGATGGCAGCGCAAGCGCATGTAAATTTTTATTGATAGATGACTGTTTGATAGAACATCTGATTTCTTTGGATATTTGATATGAGACTTTTATATTTGTTGCACAAGATGCGCACGGGTCGGGCTAGTATTTTAAAAGAAATAAGTTGCTGCACTGAAGGAAATTTCTAACATGATTATCTGAAAGAGCTACTAAACAGTTCGAGCTTTTTAAAACTCTTACACATATTGCATATTTAGACATCATGCCTTACAGTACACAGCAGACCCTACTTTTTACGCCAATTTGGAGCCATCGTTGTACCCGTGTATTAGATACGGAATCAGTTAGCCTGTTCGTCCTGTAATCGATGACGCTATACTACTATGGCCATATGGTATGCGCCCAAACTGAACCGAGACATTGAGGCTAGTTGCATTTGTTAAGGCTGTACTTCTTTACCTAAATTTTAAAAATTCAAAAATGTGGTACGGTTACGGTCTTTTATATATTTTGTCAAGTTTTTATGATCAAAATGCACTCTTACTCGTTCTTCAACTGTACGCGAAGGATTTTCTTGGTGGATACGAATCCCGAGGTACTAATGTAAATGTAACATTATTTACATATAATCTAGAATAACACCCTAAAACACATTTGGCCCCATAACTCAAAAAGGGGTTTAGATATCTCAAAAACTATAAAAAAAAACTTGCTAAAGCTCTCATGAGCAGCTTTTATTTGTACATAGTTAAATCTTACAAATACATATGAAAAATACCCATGTCCATGTTTTGGATTTCAAAACAGTAAAGATCTACGATGATGCAACAGTGAAAGTTACACTCAGTTCTATGCAGGGTTTTCTGAGTAGTGCGAGTACAAACATACTGATAGGGAGACGAAAACTTAAAGAGCCGCTGATTCAGTGTACAGGCATCAATCTGTTAGAATTTGATTATATGTATTGATAATCCCCTGAACCACATTTTGGCCTATATCTTGGAAAAATTTAAAAAATGTGTTAAAGCCTTCATCAGCATCTTCTATTTGATAGCCATATTATATAAATAAATGGAGGGGTACCTTTAGTACTTTCTGATAGGGTTCAATATTTGAGGATTGTTTCTGACATTGGGTCTCCAGAGCACAATGTGGCCAGGAGGGCCGCGGTTGTTCGTACTGCTGCAATTGGGCTATCGGCAAGAGATGCGAGCTCTCGCCAGAAGTAGTACACTGGTTTTTTGGTGCGGTGGACAAACCGATTCAGCTCTATGGGGTGCTGGACTTGAGGAATTCGCTGGGCACGGCGAGCACTATTAAAATATTACTGACATCTAACAACACCTACCTTGGTATTGAACACACATCCATTAGATAAGGTGACCGCGGCACAGTCGTTGGTTAGGCTTCGTGATATGGGCTATGGTAGAAAGCACTCTAATCTTCTTATAACAACTGCTCGCTGGGCAACCTTCAGCTCAGTCATTCCCTCGAGAAAGGAATGGGAAAAGTAACTTATAAGGGGTCAGCGACCGGTTAACTTGTTCACGGATTGGTCGAAGTTAGACGGATAAAATTCCCCACAAGGTCAACAGCTAAATGAAGCCGCAAGTTTAAGTTGGCCCATCACTGCATCGACTTCCAAGCGGAAGTTGCCGCGATTAAGGATGTGTACAGTACTACTACGTTTAGGGAATTTAACATCTACTAAGATAGCCAAATGACTTTCTAGGTATTGAGTTTACTATAGTGCGATTGAGGATGGCCTGCGATTGCCTGACTTCGCCTGCGATAGCATCGAACTATATATTAGATCGATTTTTAGATCCCGGGCTACAGTAATATCCCGGGCAACTGTCAAGCGGATCTCTTAGCCCGCATCGTTACATAGATGGACCTCGAGTCAGCGCAGCAAGCGTTGGGCGGAACCACCTCTTTGCAGGGTAGCAAGATCTTTCTGGCTGAACTGAATAGCAGGATGCTTACCGAAATAATTGGGTTCAATAAGACTCATCTATCAATGGTCGTTAGGGTTTTGAAAGGGCACTGTACAATGGGAATCCGTGCGGTAGATCTGAATATACTGGAAACCATATCCAGTTGTAGCTGCATGGAGGATTATGAGGTGGAATTATCGAATCAATTTATTTTTATTTTATTCAAATCATCATGCTTAGGCATGGCCGGACATGGCTCAATCTAAATATTTTTCGGTACTGATAATTTTAGTAGTTTATATAGTTTAGTAGTGGTTTAAACTAACAAAGATATTGAAATCGAAAGGTCAGGTGAAGGAAGTATTCAGGTATTGGTATAGAGATACCATTAATGAGGAAATTGTGATGAGAGAGGTAAAAGAAAGAAGTGGGATTTGGAATGGGGTTTCTAGTGGGAGTAGGAATGGGAGTGGTAGTGAGAGGGAGATAAATGCAATAAAGGATGGACAAGAATAAGAAAAAAATGGAATATTAAGAAGTAAAAAATAGGTTAGAAGGAAAAAGGGCTGATTTTCAAATGTAGGCAAATAAATTTTCGGGCAGAATATTGTCTGGTCTATTTTTAATATTTTGCAAGCCCGATAAAGAAGTTTCTGAAGAAACTACAAAACTTCATTTATCTTAAAAACAACAGCGTCATTACATTGCCGCTTTGTAGTTCAACGATAATTCCAATCTGCAGATTTTCTCACACTTGTAAATTTACAGAAAATCAAATTAGTAAATGTAGATTAATATTTAGCCGTTGTATAATAATAAGCAATGACAATATCGGCAACCGTAAAAAATTCAATTTCAATAAAGCTGACTTAGTCGCAAATAGCTATCGCCATCACCACTGGATATCGCAGCGCACAGCATACCACCCACTTTCTTTGCTATAACAAGCTGTTTTGAAAAGTTTTTATTACCCGCCTTCCTCCAACGCTGCTGCATATTAAAATTGAAAAATGTTGAGAAAAAGTACAAAGTATTTGCATCAAATTATGTCACCCATTCTTGTCGTAATATTCCTTTCAAGCCCCCTATCCTCCAATCAGTTGATTTCGTGCCGAACTAAGTATTCAATTTACCGCCTCAAGCTCAACCATTAAATTGGATATTTTTGTTTTTTTTTTCTTGCATTCGCTAAGTTGATCGGTTCCCTATCAACAGAATTTTTAAAATTTCATTTTAAATCTTTGTTTATTGCAATCGCTTCTGCCATTGCAAATCTTATTAGCTGTTGATGGCTGGTTGACGGTCAACATTTTGTCGCCTTAAGCATCTGTTTCGTTAAAGTAATCTCAACTAAGACTTCACTGACAAAGTACCGAGTTGTGTATAGGAGGAAGGGATGGCTGCTGAGAAGTCAGCGGGTTCAAGCGTAAAAAATGCGTTGCAATTTACACCCACGACAATGATTCGACACGATCGATCTACATACGTTGCGACGATCAAAGATCAGTGAGCGCTGTACAGATGATAACTGCCACAGAATATGGTAGGAGTAAGGGAGAGTGCGGGAGTAGCACTATGGCTTGTCTTTGTAAAGCTATTTTTTTCCTCAGATTTCTAATGTGTTAATAAAGTATAAAAAAGATATATCATAAATTGGTATGTTTGCATTGTTTCACTTCATATCATAAAGTTCTGCAAAATTAGATGTCAATTTCTTAAGTAAACCATGTTTTTTAGCAAAATTTTGTGTTTACAGAGTACAAGGAAACAAAAAATTAAGTTTACTATCTTACTGGTAAGCACGTTGCTATAATGCTTTCCAATTCCTTATTGGAAAATCTTCGTCTGTGTTGCCATTTTGGCTTTTTTCAAGCTAGATTTAGCTTTTCATTTTTCTTTTAGCTTGGAAGGTTGCGATTTGGCTTTAAGCTTTTAGTAGCCAAGCAGCAATTAGGGCAATAGATAGAAATGTAAAAGCGGACATAGCGAGATTTGCACATGATCGACCAAGCAGGGAAAGCGTGGCAACACGTGTAACGCTGCAAAGTTTCGAATATCATGCGAAGGTCTTACAACCTTATAAAAAAAAAAGTTGCCTACAGTTATCAATAAAAAGAGAGGACTGTAGGTTCACTTAACACTACCTTCAGGCGTCACATTAGGTCACGTCAGTGATAGTAAGTGCAGGAAGCGTGGGTTGCAGAAAGAAACGATCGAGCATGTACTATGCTCGTGTCCTGCGCTCGCCAAGCTAACTTCAGGAATGGTAGGAGCAAATAGCATATAAGCTATAAAGCTTTCAGTATTTTCCAAGAGGATGGAGTTATTTTTTAAAATAGGTCCTGATTTTTTATTAGGAATTTCCGTTTAGCCATTGGGCAAACTTATGCGGATCCTGGTGCACCGGTCTGTTCAATCTAACTTTAACTTACTTTTTTTAATTTTCAACTAAAATATAATGCCTTTCTGCCAATTTTTTAACAATGCAAGTTCAGTGTTAAAATCACAATTATCCAATTCCATGAATTTCAAAATATTTACATCAGCATTTTCAAGTTTTTAAAGGAAATTTTTAGAATTTTTCTGAGAACTGATTTTTTGTAGCTCATCTAATTTGACTTTAACGATGTGCATGTTTCAAAATGCTAATGACAATTTTGAAAATTTTTTTCGAAGATCCCCAAAACATTCTCGGAGCGCTCATAATTAATGAGTCCGATATTAGTCCGAATAATCGGACATTTTTTTTTCACCAAGCAAAGCAACTTCAGAACAGATATTCAAATATTATTTTGGAAAAAATATCGTTCAATCCAAATTTTAATATAATGTGTGTTGTTGTAGCGATAAGGACACTCCACGAATGTTTTGGAGTATGTTATCGATGTTGATTTGTTGGTCTTTTGCCTGATTAAGATCCGGAATGTTCCGGTAAAAAGCAACATTAAGGTGCTTACCCAATCATCTCCGGAACGATTTAATATAACCACATTGTACCTTCTAGACCATACCGCCTACCCTCTATTTTCATGAGAAACTTGGGGTCGCCAGAGCCTCGCTTGCTAAATATGTATAAGATACATGTATATTTGTTACAGGGTTCGCTTCACGTAGCGAGGTTGACAGTTGGGTTTCGGAATCTATGAACTGCACTTATCAACCGCTTGAACCCCATTTTAATATAGTCATAACTAATTTCGAATTCAGTGTTATTCCACCAGCTGATTGCTTTTTCTTGATAATTTCTAAGTAATGCCTTTGTACAACCCGATGTTAGCTAGTCGAAATCAATGCACGCGGAACGGGCGAGTTCGCTTTGTCATCACCTTGTATAGATTCGCCTTGAACATGACGTTCTTTTCTGTACCCTTTGAAAGTTGGTATGGAAGCTTTTCTTTCATGAACGCTTCCATTTCTTTGTTACCCATATATTACCAATATATGTAAGTATTTTGGACTTTTTTGATTGCAACAACAAACTGCCTCCACATTATGCCACGGTTGGTGTGTCGAAGCTTCGTATATTGTCAATTAGCGCTGACGTTGGTATGCCTTACTTTTAAGGAGTTTTATTTCAAATATCATACTTTCCAAATAGGCATGCCAATATGCTACCCCAATTTTAATGCCCAGCTTCAAGAATCGGCCGACGAACGCGGCAATCCTAATCCCTTTTATAATGCATAGATACAAAATGACTCCGAAAAGAGTCATATAAGAAGTAAATTATGAGCTGTTTGTAAGCGTAATAGGAGTCTGATTGGAATCCTATTTAGACGTCTTATAGGACTCTTGAATTTGGGAATCTTATCTCGGATGACTATGTAAGAAGAGGGAAGTAATCATTTCGGGCTCTTAAATGAGCACATAATGAGTGTTAAAGTTGCGATTTTCCTGGACTGTTACTACTTATCATCCATTTAAAAACAGATTTTATTCATACATTGTATAGAAGAGAAAGAGCAGCCTACTAAAACTATTGTAATTAAATGAACTCTTTGCTAGAAACTCTCAATTGAGTATATAATACTCGGTTACACCCGAAATTATAAACCCATATTTAATACTTTAGTTTGCTACACATATCCAACAACAATGCTTTACTCACCACACCATTTATTTATTATTGAATTCAACTGGTCCTAAATGTATTTATCTTCAAAGTTATCTGTTTATGCGTTTGTTTTCTGCGCATGCGTACCCATTGTAATCAAACTGCATGCTATATAATTATGTGCCTAAAAGTATGCAATATAATTGAAAGTTGCTAATCCTGGCTAATGCTGGCTAATGCCAAATTGGTTGGCTCCGTCTATAGTAGTTATATCGGTATTGTAAAGTGAGCGTAGATTGGTTTTTTATACTCAGTTGAGCAGAGCTCACAGAGTATATTAAGTTTGATTGGATAACGGTTGGTTGTACAGGTATAAAGGAATCGAGATATATATAGACTTCCATATATCAAAATCATCAGGATCGAAAAAAAAATTTGATTTAGCCATGTCCGTCCGTCCGTCCGTCCGTTAACACGATAACTTGAGTAAATTTTGAGGTATCTTGATGAAATTTGGTATGTAGGTTCCTGAGCACTCATCTCAGATCGCTGTTTAAAATGAACGATATCGGACTATAACCACGCCCACTTTTTCGATATTGAAAATTTCGAAAAACCGAAAAAGTGCAATAATTCATTACCAAAGACGGACAAAGCGATGAAATTTGGTAGGTGAGTTGAACTTATGACGCAGAATTGAAAATTAGTAAAATTTTGGACACTGGGCGTGGCACCGCCCACTTTAAAAAGAAGGTAATTTAAAATTTTGCAAGCTGTAATTTGGCAGTCGTTGAAGATATCATGATGAAATTTGGCAGGAACATTACTCCTATTACTATATGTATGCTTAATAAAAATTAGCAAAATCGGAGAAGGACCACGCCCACTTTAAAAAAAAAATTTTTGAAAGTAAAATTTTAACAAAAAATTTAATATCTTTACAGTATATAAGTAAATTATGTCAACATTCAACTCTAGTAATGATATGGTGCAACAAAATACAAAAATAAAAGAAAATTTCAAAATGGGCGTGGCTCCGCCCTTTGTCATTTAATTTGTCTAGGATACTTTTAATGTCATAAATCGAACAAAAATTCACCAATCTTTTGAAATTTGGTAGGGGCATAGATTCTGTGAAAATATGGGCGAAATCGGTTGAAGCCACGCCCAGTTTTTATACACAGTGGTCCGTCTGTCCTTCCGCATGGCCCTTAACACGATAACTTGAGCAAAAATCGACATTGCTTTACTGAACTTAGTTCACGTACTTATCTGAACTCACTTTATCTTGGTATAAAAAATGAACGAAATCCGACTATGGCCACGCCTACTTTTTCGATATCGAAAATTACGAAAAATGCCATAATTCTATACCAAATACGAAAAAAGGGACGAAACATGGTAATTGCCGCGAAATATAACTTTAGAAAAAACTTTGTAAAATGGTTGTGATACCTACCATATTTACTACAAGAAAATGAAAAAGTTCTGCAGTGCGAAATAAAAAACCCTTGAAATCTTAGCAGGTAGTACATATATAAATAAATTAGCGGTATCCAACAGATGATGTTCACCCTGGTCCACATTTTGGTCGATATCTGGAAAACGCCTTCACATATACAACTACCACCACTCCCTTTTAAAACTCTCATTAATACCTTTAATTTGATACCAATATCGCACAAATACATTCTAGAGTCACCCCTGGTCCACCTTTATGGCAATATCTCGAAAAGGTGTCCACCTATAGATCTAAGCCCCACGCCCTTTTAAAATAATCATTAACACCTTTCATTTGATACCCATATCATACAAACACATTCTAGAGTCACCCCGGGTCCACCTTTATGGCGATATCTCGAAAAGGGTCCACCTATAGAACTAAGGCCCACTCCCTTTTATAATACTCATTAACACATTTCGTTTGATACCCATATTGTATAAACGTATTCTAGAGTCACCCCTGGTCCACCTTTATGGCGATATCTCGAAAAGGCGACCACCTATACAACTACCACAACACCCTTTTAAAACCTTCATTAATACCTTTAATTTGATACCCATATCGTGCAAACAAATTCTAGGGTCACCTGGTCCACCTTTATGGCGATATCTCGAAACAGCGTCCACCTATGGAACTAAGGATCACTCCCTTTTAAAATATTCATTAGCACCGTTTTTTTGTATACCCATATTGTACAAACAAATTCTAGGTCCACCTTTAGGCGATATCTCGAAACGGCGTCCACTTATGGAACTAAGGATCACTCCCTTTTAAAATACTCATTAGCACCGTTTTTTTTGATACCGATATTGTACAAACAAATTCTAGGGTCACCCCTGGTCCACCTTTATGGCGATATCTCGAAAAGGCGACCACCTATACAACTACCACCATTCCCTTTTAAAACCTTCATTAATACCTTTAATTTGATACCCATATCGTACAAACAAATTCTAGTGTCACCAGGTCCACCTTTATGGCGATATCTCGAAACGGCGTCCACCTATGGAACTAAGGATCACTCCCTTTTAAAATACTCATTAGCACCGTTTTTTTTATACCCATATTGTACAAACAAATTCTAGGTCCACCTTTATGGCGATATCTCGAAAAGGCGACCACCTATACAACTACCACCACTCCCTTTTAAAATACTCATTAGCACCGTTTTTTTTGATACCCATATTGTACAAACAAATTCTAGGGTCACCCCTGGCCCACCTTTATGGCGATATCTCGAAAAGGCGACCACCTATACAACTACCACCATTCCCTTTTAAAACCTTCATTAATACCTTTAATTTGATACCCATATCGTACAAACAAATTCTAGGGTCACCAGGTCCACCTTTATGGCGATATCTCGAAACGGCGTCCACCTATGGAACTAAGGATCACTCCCTTTTAAAATACTCATTAGCACCGTTTTTTTTATACCCATATTGTACAAACAAATTCTAGGTCCACCTTTATGGCGATATCTCGAAAAGGCGACCACCTATACAACTACCACCATTCCCTTTTAAAACCTTCATTAATACCTTTAATTTGATACCCATATCGTACAAACAAATTCTAGGGTCACCAGGTCCACCTTTATGGCGATATCTCGAAACGGCGTCCACCTATGGAACTAAGGATCACTCCCTTTTAAAATACTCATTAGCACCTTTTTTTTGATACCCATTTTGTACAAACAAATTCTAGAGTCAACCCTGATCCACCTTTATGGCGATATCCCTAAATGGCGTTCACCTATAGAACTATGGCCCACTCCCTCATAAAATACTCTTTAGTGTCTTTCATTTGATACACATATCATACAAACACATTCCACCGTTTCCCTCGGTTCATTTTCCTACATCGTTATTTTCCCTTATTTTGTCTCCATAGCTCTCAACTGAGAATGTAATGTTCGGTTATATCCGAACTTAACCTTCCTTACTTGTTTTTTTTGTTTGGTTGGTAGTAAATATACCTACTCTTGATAAGACATTTATTAGGTGACATGTTTCATTAGAAAATGTTTTGATTGTTGTACAAATAAGGGTTCACGAAATAGTTTGCTTATTGATTTTCGCGCTTAATTAAAATTCTTTGCGAGCTCCTTTATGCGCAAGCAAAAGTGAAGCAAATTCATTTGTATATAAACATTTTTGCACACCAAAGAGTACCATTGTTATTTATTACTGTTGCAAGAAATCTTGATAGCTGATCATCACATAGCTACACTCAAAAAAAAAAACTTAAAAGCGAAAAAATCATGTTTTGTTAGTTTTTTTCTAGGGGGAATGCCATCGCAGCAGCCGTGGTCTGGGACTAAAAACACTCCCCTTGGTACCGTCGTCAACCCCGCGACTGCTAGTTTTTTAAAAGCCTTTTGTTGTTCTGCGCCCTTGTCCCGATTTTTTGCCATTAATGAGATTTTTGCGAAGTTACTGACTTGACGGCCGTTTTTATCTTGTTCAAATATTCTTTGAAGTACCCGTGCCGAACAGCTGTGGGTAGTAATTTGCCTAGTCAAAGCTTCTGTTGCTCCTTTCTGTCCATCTAATTCGTTGTACATTTTCCCACCGATCTTACGTTAACCTAAACCTTTATTCTCCCCGAATCTGGCTAACGACTTTCCCTCACCCTTGATCGTTCCGCTTTTTTGTTTCCCATGCCCTTCTTCTTTCCAGCGTTAATAAGTCGATGGAGTTGTTCTGTGAACCACTTGTATGGATGCTCCTGATATAGTGGGATAAACGGAGGTTGCTCTTAGAGCGATTATTCGCTGTACAGCTGTCAGAAGCTTACAACGACTCTTTTTACGAGGTGTGTTTGCCCACACTTCGGAGCCGTACAGTTACGTGAATAAGGTTAGGTCAATTAGCAGATTCCTTTTGCTTTCCACCGATGTTTGCCATCGGCCTTTTAAGAAACGATATCTGGTAAGATGCCTTCTCTGTAGTATGTTAGATTTGCGCCCAATGTGTAAGAAGGGAGTCTAACCTTACGCTTAAGTAGTTGACTACCTTCTTTGATGTTATATTTAAAAGCAAACTCCTGACGGCATATGCTTTTTAGGATTGTCAACTCTGTTTTTCCTGCTAAAAACTCGCGATAGTCTAGCCAAACTTCTGTGCATACCATGACTAAAGTGAGCTTTGTGCCAGCTTTTTCTGTGTTTCGGGTTACAATAACTGCAGTCTGTCGCCTGCCTATCCAACTAAGAATGAATCAGCAGGCATTTCAAGATTGAAAATGTCATCGTATTTGGCCAATATTGATTCCTGTGCTGCTACGCATGTGGCATTCATGGTAAGCGGACGCCCTGAGGTTTGATTATAAGGATACGATTACTGAGGTAACTTCTCATAACACTTTGGGGATAGCATGGTATCTGTAATTGTCGCTAAAGGGCGGCCACGATGTCTGCCCATCTCGCGCCGTTGTAAGCGTTTTTTACGTCTAGGATTGCAAGCAATACAACACGCTTGGATTTAGTACTACCCGCTGGTGTTATTTCTACATTTGTAAGGACGTCTTAAATTATGCCTAAAGTGCTTTTCCGCGCCTGAAGTCATATTACCAGGGTAATAATCCTCCTGCTTGTTCTGCGGTCTCTGCGATACGTGGTTTTAGGAGCTTCTTAAAAAGTTTTCCGGCTGTGTCAATTGCGAAGCCCCCATTGCCCTTAAAACTTTACACACGATGCAGCTTTCTGAGAAAAATCCATCCTTGAGACATGAGTTCTACCTATAAAGCATTACGTCTGGGAGCATTTTTTCAATTTCTTTAATGGCTTCTGTTAAGACGCCATCTGGCCCTGTGGCCTTATTATTTTTTAAGCTTCTTGATGCAAGTTTTAACTCTATTGGGTTAAATGGCGTAAGTTCTTCTAAATGTAACTTTACTTACTTAATGAACTAGCGCTTAAAATAAATGCAAGACGCGATATATCTCTGAAGAGATTAAGGCCGAGCTCGTCTGAGTATATGTCACTATCGTCCTTTATTTCATGGGTAAGGAATACCTACTTACTACTTTACCCATTTCAGATGTAGTTTGCTCCGGTATCGCCATCCTGGCTAAAATCTTTTTCAATATTACTTTGTAACCCATGCCCCATAGGTTCCTGTTGAGATATTATCGAAACTCCTCCTATTTCCGCTTCTTGCTGTTAGAAATAGCGGCCTTTAGGTGCGTTCAGTTCCAGACGATCTCTGCTATTTCTTCTTTCCATCGGTAGCATTGGCATAGCTTTTGCATACCTATATGACGCCAAGCATGGTAGCTTTAACATGCTCTTCTACATTTGGTGAGACGAGTTTTTTTAGCGGGTATATGTCAATGGCGGCAATTAGGCAGCAGTGTTTAGCTTTGCCACGTTCCATTTGCTAGTGCTTCTAATTATTTCCACCCTAGGTGCTTTTTGTGATCTTACTAGAAAAAATTGTTTTGGTGATCACTGCTGTTAAAGTCTTCAAGAACTCAAGGCTCCAGATATCGTTAGGTTAAGTTGAACTAGCGGGTCCGTGAGAACCTAACATAGACTGGAGGAGTTCATAGTATTACCGGAAGTTTGAATGACACCCAAACTGAAAAACTCTGTCAAAAACCAGGACCTATGTTATAAAATAACTCTGTCTAGGAACTTTCCAAGGCCTATACCCCTTGCTGCTTCTAGATCTGACAGCTGTATCATTTCTAATGGCTGAAGTTCTGGCCTGTCAGATATGCTCTCCGACACCATCGTGATACGCGGTTTCTTTGCAGCCTTGTCTCCTCTAAGTAGGATAGAGTTTTTGACATTTATTGTCTGCCTAGCCACCATGTTCAGTAACCGTATTCCTCTTACGTTACTCATTTGCACTCCCCATTCAATAACTCTCGAGTTAAAGTTACCTCAAGCATTTTTGATTGAAAAAATTGAAAAAAAATCCATCGAAATAGTAAAATGCTTTTTACAAAAATAAGAAAGTTTTACTCATTAAATTCAAATTTTATACGATCATCTATCGAAAAGCAATTTCGCTTAAACGATGAATCATAAACTGTCAAAATATATGCTGAATTTTTTGATAAGAAGCTTTTTGCCGTATTTCGTAAAGACAGGGACGCTGACAGAACTGGTCGGTCGAGTGGCGGTGGTGATATTCTCATTGCAGTCCAACGAAAATTCTGTTCGTCTTTAATCAATTTGGATAATGTTGACCCCCTACTTGATCAGCTTTGTGTGCGCATTGGTGGATCCTCGTTTTCCAGTTCGCTGTATATATTTGCTTCGTATTTTCCACCGAATAGTGCTGACAGCCTCTATATCGCGCATGCTGATAACATTATAACGTTTGTACACAATAGACTGGGTGAGAACCAGATTTGCGTTTTTGGTGATTTTAATCTTGGTTGCGTTAGCTGGCCAAATAGCTAATCATGTAATTGTCTTGTTCCTAATAATCTATCTTCTTTTCATGAGACTTATGTTATTGATAATCTACTTAGCTTAAATTTATGTCAAATTAACAATTATGTTAACAAGCTCGATAGAATTTTAGATATAATTTTTGTTGATGATGGTTTGCACCATGATCTATCTGTCCAATATCGGTACCAGGGTTGTATCATATTGCTCTGGTTCTGAAAATTAAGTTTTATTACTTTGCACAGGTTTCTCCGGAGAAGCAAATGGCTTTTAGTTATGCTCGATGTGATTTTGATCATCTAAATATTATTTGTTCTGATGTTAACTGGGGTGACTCTTTGGATGGCTTAGATGTTTCTGTCAGTTTTTACCAATTCAAAGAAATTTTGTTAGCCACTTGTTCTACCAATATTCCTTTGATAAAAAGCAAACCATATAAGTTACCTTGGTATAACTATCGTTTGAAAAAGTTAAAAAATCGTCGCATTAAATTTCACAAGAAGTGTAAGGCAACCAACAGTCAATGCCATTATAATACCTACAAGCGTCTGCTGAAAGAGTTTAACTGTCTGGATAATTTTTTGCATAGAAATTATATTCTTAATATTGAACATCATCGAAGCAACAACTCTAATCCCAAGACGTTTTGGAACTTTTTGAAGTCGAAAAAGTCCTGTTCTATTATACCATCAACCGTTTTTCTTAATGACAAATCAGCTCATACTCCTGTAGATGTGGCAAATTTGTTTTCCGACTTCTTGAAGTCTAATTTTGATAACAATTCTTCTGATGAAAATTTATCGTCAGGTTTTAGGTCGCTTCTTCTTACATATGAAGATATTGCTAATGGTATTTCCAAATTGAAGCCCTCCTCGCGTACTGACGTAGATGGAATATCTGCGGTGTTATTAAGGAATTGTCCAGCTTTGATATTCTCTTCACTAACTATTTTTAACAGATCGCTGTCTACGGGTGTCTTTAGAGATGCTTGGAAATTGGCATCTATAATCCCGGTCTTTAAAAGCGGTAGCAAAAACAATGTAAGCAATTATACACCAATTTCCAAACTATCTGCTGCTTCAGAGATAATTGAATTTATTATTAAGGGCAAAATGTATTTTTCAGTCAAAAGTTTAATTGTCCCAAACCAGCATGATTTCATTCCAGGGTGCTCTACTGTTTTAAATTTGGCAGTGTTTAGTTAGTATTATCTATCAGCTTTTTCTAGCAGATGTCAGGTAGACTGTGTCTACATGGACTTTTCGAAAGCCTTTGACAAAGTGTCTCATAGGATTCTTATTGCGAAGCTTGGCTTTCATTCTGGATTTTTGAATTGGCTTAAGTCGTACTTATGTCATAGACCATGCGTGGTTATGGTTGATAATGCCTCCTCTTATTCGTATGTTGCGACATCGGGTGTCCCACAAGGTAGCATTCTTGATCCATTGCTCTTTGTGTTGTTTATAAATGATATTTCCTCATGCTTTAAGTTCAGATGCTTTTTGCTATATGCCAATGACTTGAAGATATTTTCGAGAGTTACCAATCGTTAAAATTCAATTAGACCTTAATAATTTATACTTGTGGTGCCTGAAGTTGCACCTTTCTCTTAATAACAGCAAATGCTTTCATGTTTCCTTTTCAAAATCTAATAATCTTTTAGCATCATCTTACAGTATTTCAGCTCATACTCTGCAGATATCCAGTGAAACAAAGGTTCTTAGTGCTATTTTTGATGCCAAGCTCTCTTTCAACAGCCACATTGATTTTATAGTATCGAAGTCATATGCTATACTAGGTTTTCTTAGAAGAAATAATTCTGAGTTCTCAAATCCCTATATATTAAAATTACTTTACACCACTTTTGTACGTCCTTATTTGGAGTAGGCAGCCTTTATCTGGCGTCCATTTCATTAATTTAGGATAGATAGTATAGAACGTATTTAAAAAGTGTGTCTTAAATACGCTTTGCTTTGCCTTCTCTTCTCGGAACCAGTTCCCTCCTACAGGTCTCTACCATTGTTAATAAATCTTAAATCTTTAGAAAAAAGAAGGTCTGTACTCTCGTTAACTCTTGTATTTGGCATTATACAAGGAACTGTTGACTGTGCTTACCTTCTGGAGCGCATTTATCTTAATGTCCCGCGAAGGGCATTGCGATATTCAAATATTTTTATTGCGAAAACTTTAAGACAAACTAGTTTACTAACCTTATCAAGGACTGCTAATGAATTCAATATAATCTGTAATTCTATCGATATTGATTTTTCGGTCTCGAAATCATATTTTCTGTATACTTTAAATTTGATATAATCTATTAATTTCCTAAATTTTAATTTACTCATAGTCTGTAAGAATATTTTTTAAGTAAGTAGACTAATTCAAATAAATAAATAAATATACATAAAAATGATAATAAGTTGTGTATTAAATGAGTACTGGTAGCCACCATTTCACATATATCCCTAATGCGATTGCCCATTTCCGAGCTATTGCGATTTGAAAAATTGACTTCGACCACGGATCTTATAACTCGATATGGACCCAGGGTATGTTTTACTCATATTAGGTTTGAGTTTTTTTTTCAGAGTGTAGCGATGCTGTTATACTTACGTCGCAGTTTGTTTTAATGCTCCATTGTTAGTGTTGTTGTTTTTTAAACATTTTATTACTACAAATAGAAACTTAATTTTTGCTTCCTATCATATTTAATTTTGTTATTGTTATTTTATTGCTACAATTACACTTTTTTCATCAAACACATGGTTGTTGTTGTTGTAGTGGCTACTGCTGTTGGCTAGCTGTTTTGCAGGCCAAACACTGTCTGTCATTTTGCCAATTGAATTTCAAATGAAGTGGCGCCTTAAGCCCCCATTACTGATACTTATAGACTTGACTTGACTTGGCGTAAACTTGGCAACTTAGCCACGATTATACTCCACTTGGCGCATAAAATCTGGCATCATAATCAGCGTTGAAATTTATTTTTAAATAAATGTCAATTTGTACGACAAAATGTCAAAATGAAATGGAAACAAACAAATGGCATCTCAAAATGTAAACGTCACTTAGAACTTACATAGAAAATCAAAATTCAACAGACTTCTAAGTCAAGTTAAGTTTTGAGTAATCAGTAACATGCAATGTTCATTTAACAGAACTGTAAGTGACATTTCGCAAGCCAAGTCAAGTCCATGCTAAGTATCAGTAATGGAGCCTTCACATTCCTCTCTCTTATTGCTTCTAACAATTTGTTGCTGCTTGCACTGTATTATGTCTATGCGCACTTGTTTCTTTATATTTTATTGCATATGTATGTATGTATGTATGCAGGTGCATATGTTTGTATGTGGCTGCAGTTAATTGGCTGCTATAATTCATTGTTCACTTGGCTGCTGATTCATTGTGTAGTTGTTTTTTTTTTATCAATTCATTTACACATTGCATATTATTTTTTTATTTATTCATTGACTGTTTTGTTTTATTGAATTGAAATTTTTAATTATTTTTCGAATGATATAATTTCAACAGCAAATTGGAGCAACATGTTATGCATAGCTGATGAATTAGTTGGCAATTTGTATTGACGTTGCATATTTTTGTACATTTTATTATTTGATTGTTCAAGTGTTTTCATTTCATTTGTTACATGTTTCATTAATTTCTTGACTGTTTGTTATTTTCTTAGGATGTTAGTAATAATAAAAGAAAAACAAGTAAAGAAGGTTAAGTTCGGATGTAACCGAACATTACATACTCAGTTGAGAGCTATGGTGACAACATAAGGGAAAATAACCATGTAGGAAAATGAACCGAGGGTAACCATGGAATGTGTTTGTATGACATGTCTATCAAATGAAAGGCACTAAAGAGTATTTTATTAGGGAGTGGGCCATAGTTCTATAGGTGGACGCTATTTAGGGATATCGCCATAAAGGTGGGTCAGGGTTGACTCTAGAATTTGTTTGCACGATATGGGTATCAAATGAAAGGTGTTAATGAGTATTTTAAAAGGAAGTAATCCTTAGTTCCATAGGTCGACGCCGTTTCGAGATATCGCCATAAAGGTGGACCAGGGGTGACCCTAGAATTTGTTTGTACAATATGGGTATCAAAAGAAAGGTGTTAATGAGGGTTTTAAAAGGTAGTCGTGGTAGTTGTATAGGTGGTCGCCTTTTCAGAGATATCGCCAAAAAGGTGGACCAGGGGTGACTCTAGAATGCGTTTGTACAATATGGGTATCAAACGAAAGGTGTTAATGAGTATTTTAAAAGGGAGTGGGCCTTAGATCTATAGGAGGACGCCTTTTCGAGGTATCGCAACTTAGACTTTGTTTGTACTATATGGGTATCAAATGAAAGGTGTTAATGAGTATTTTTAAAAGGGAGTGGGGCTTAGTTCTATAGGTGGACACCTTTTCGATATATCGCCATAAAGGTGGACCAGGGGGACTCTAGAATGTGTTTTTTCGATATTGGTATCAAATTAAAGGTATTAATGAGAGTTTTAAAAGGGAGTGGTGGTAGTGGTATATGTGAAGGCCTCTTCGTTCTATAGGTAGTCGTTTTCTCGAGATATCGCCGTAAAGGTAGACCAGGGGTGACTCTAGAATATGTTTGTACGATATGGGTATCAAATGAAAGGTGTTAATGAGTATTTTAAAAGGGAGTGGGGCTTAGTTCTATAGGTGGACGCCTTTTCAATATATCGCCATAAAGGTGGACCAGGGGGGACTCTATAATGTGTTTGTACGATATTGGTATCAAATTAAAGGTATTAATGAGAGTTTTAAAAGGGAGTGGTGGTAGTTGTATATGTGAAGGCCTTTTCCAGATATCGACCAAAATGTGGACCAGGGTGACCCAGAACATCATCTGTTGGATACCGCTAATTTATTTATATATGTAGTACATGCCAAGATTTCAAGGGTTTTTTATTTCGCACTGCAGAACTTTTTCATTTTCTTGTACTTAATATGGTAGGTATCACAACCATTTTACAAAGTTTTTTCGAAAGTTATATTTCGCGTCAATTACCATGTTTCATCCCTTTTTTCGTATTTGGTATAGAATTATGGCATTTTTCGTAATTTTCGATATCGAAAAAGTAGGCGTGGCCATAGCCGGATTTCGTTAATTTTTTATACCAAGATAAAGTGAGTTCATATAAGTACGTGAACTAAGTTCAGTAAAGATATGTCGATTTTTGCTCAAGTTATCGTGTTAAGGGCCATGCGGAAGGACAGACGGACCACTGTGTATAAAAACTGGGCGTAGCTTCAACCGATTTCGCCCATTTTCACAGAAAAGAGTTAGTGTCACAAAATCTATGCCCCTACCAAATTTCAAAAGGATTGGTGAATTTTTGTTCGATTTATGACATTAAAAGTATCCTAGTCAAATTAAATGACAAAGTGCGGAGCCACGCCCATTTTGAAATTTTCTTTTATTTTTGTATTTTGTTAAACCATATCATTACTGGAGTTGAATGTTGACATAATTTACTTATATACTGTAAACATAATAAATTTTTTGTTAAAAATTTACTTTAAAAAATTTTTTTTTAAAAGTGGGCGTGGTCCTTCTCCAATTTTGCTAATTTTTATTAGGCGTACATATAGTAATAGGAGTAACGTTCCTGCCAAATTTCATCATGATATCTTCAACGACTGCCAAATTACAGCTTGCAAAATTTTAAATTACCTTCTTTTAAAAGTGGGCGGTTCCACGCCCGTTGTCCAAAATTTTACTAATTTTCTATTCTGCGTCATAAGTTCAACCCACCTACGAAGTTTCATCGCTTTATCTGTCTTTGGTAATGAATTATCGCACTTTTTCCGTTTTTCGAAATTTTCGATATCGAAAAAGTGGGCGTGGTTATAGTCCGATATCGTCCATTTTAAATATCGATCTGAGATGAGTACTCAGGAACCTACATACCAAATTGCATCAAGATATCTCAAAATTTACTCAAGTTAGCGTGTTAACGGACGGACGGACGGACATGGCTCAATCAAATTTTTTTTCGATCCTGATGATTTTGATATATGGAAGTCTATATCTATCTCTATTTCTTTATACCTGTACAACCAACCGTTATCCAATCAAACTTAATATACTCTGTGAGCTCTGCTCAACTGAGTATAACAACGAACTTGAAACAGAGTTGTGGTTGATAAGTATTTATGCTTGCTAAGCTAATAATGTCCAATAATAATTGTTATATTTAGTGCACCCGGGGAGTCGTCTCTTATAATAAATAAATGTAAGGCGCGATAAACTTCGAAGAGATTTAAAGCCGAGCTTCTCTTCCAATTTGTGTCGTGCTCCTTTTTTTATATTTCCTACAAATTGACGGGACGGGACCTACATGTTCTATGCCGATTCTGAGCGGCGTTTGCAATGCAGATTAGTAGTCAGTGAAAAGCTTTTCATGGCAGAAATATACTCGGAGTGCTCGTCAAATTACTGCCGAGGGGCGACTCCGCTTAGAAAAACTTTCTTGTAGTTGAAAAAATGTATTTATAAACTTTTGATATTGCTTTGTCCGGGGAGTTAACCGAAGATCTTCGGTGTGGTAGGCGGAGCACGCTACTATCACGGTACTGAAGGTAATAACAATGCCCATGAGCTAACAAAGGAGGATGTTTACTCCTTAGACGTCTCAATTAATTTGGGAAAAATAAATGGTAGCCATGAATTTCGGCCTCAGGAGGCTTGGCTTGGCTGCGAAGAAATCACGATGGCATCGGAGAGCATATCTGGAGCAACACACGTATCACAGATACAACTGAAACAAAAATCGACTTTCTATACTCAAATTCGAATGATGTTATTTGTCAAAACATGGACAAGTATAAAATATCAGATCATGAAACGAAAGAAATAAAAATTAATACATCAGCACCATATACGCATGCAGTTTTGTGATAAATGATTCAACCAGTATAGAATCCCAATTAGACATAGTAAACAATGCAATTCTACAATGTATGACAGGATTAACATTTGAAAAAGTAGTGAAAGTAAGACTTATGAATAAGTGGTATGATCATGAACTTACACAATTAAATAAACTTAAATATAATCTCTTAAATGATTCTAGGACAACAGGAAATTGGGACAATTATAAAGAAATAAACAAAAGATAAAAAAAACTTATCAAAAAGAAAAAGGCGAAATATATGGAAAACAAAATCTTAATTAGTAAAAATAATAGCAAAGAAATGTGGAAAAATCTAAAGCAAACCATAAACCTGAAAAAAGATCATCAAGAAATAAAGAAAATTCAAATATTAGATAAGCAAATCGAAGAAAAGATCGAAATTGCGAATGAGCTCAATAATTTTTTCGTAAACAGTGTTCTAGAAATAAACCAAAGTATCGAACATTTTGATTTAATAAAGTTGTAGCAGATGACATTGTCAAAATAGTTCGGCTATTCAAGAACAAAATTGGTGGCAAAAATCTTTTATCAGAAGGAGTTTTATAAGATTCAGTAGAGTATACAGCTTATTTTTATGCAAAAATTATAAATGAAAGCATGGAAACGGGCATTGTACCACAAAGATGGAAAACGTCGACCATTATACCAGTAAAAAAAATAAAAAATACGTATAAACCTGAGGAAATGCGACCTATAAATACACTACCATTCGAAACAGTGGACCGAGACATTTTGCTCCAGAAAATGAAAGTCATGGGAATTCAGGGTATAGAATTAAAGTGTTTCCAAAATTACTTGACTGGCAGAAAACAAAAAGCCATAATCGGTGATGAAGTATCGAACGAAATTTCAGTCCCATTAGGGTTACCGCAAGGTTCTGTATTGGCTCCTTTATTATTTTTGATTTATATTAATGATATTGTTAAAGCTGTAAAGTACTGTAACATAAAACTGTTTGCGGATGATGCTCTGCTTAGAATAAGTGAAAGTAATTTAACAACTGCATTGACAAAAATGCAGTGTGACTTAGATAGTTTATATAAATGGCTATGTGGTAACAGACTTAAACTTAGCGTGAGTAAAACAAAATATATGGTTATTAGCCGAAAAGCGAAAGCGAAGTTGCGTGTATTCAGCTCAGGGTGAAAGATGAAATGTTAGAGGAAATAAAATCAATAAAATATCTTGGGATTGTAATTGACAACAAACTCAATTTTGATGAACATATTCGATACACTGTAGGAAATATAGCTAAACAAGTCGGTTTTATGCAAAGAACCTGTAAATTTATAAATAGAGAGTTTAAGGAAATTGTATACAAAACATTGATTGAATCTAATTTTAAATATTGCCCATCAGTCTTATTCATTATACCAGATACAAAAATAGATAGACTTCAGGTATTGCAAAATAGGTGTATGAGATTTGTGTTACGCGAAAAGTCAGATGCGTCGATAAGCGACATGTTAATAAAACTAATATGGCTAAGTGTCAAACAAATTATTTTTTGTTATACTATGAAAATGATCTTCAATATAGGAAAGGAAAATGTACCTGAATACTTAACAAATAATGTTGTATATATAAACGAAACCCATAATTTTAATACCCGTAGAAAAAATGATTTTAAACTGCCACTCTATAGAACTGAAGTGGACAAACAAAACCTTTTCCATAAAGGATTTAAAAACTTTAATGAATTACCTAATGAAATAAAAAATTGTGAAGAAATTTATGTATTTAAAAGCAGGCTATATGAACATTGTAAAACCTTACCTATAAAATAAGTTCTACAATGTGATTTAATAAATATTGTTCAAACTAGGCTAACGCTGTAATAAATAAATAAATAAATAAATAAATAAATAAATAAATAAATAAATAAAAGGGTATAAAGTGCTTGAAAACTTTACTGGCAGCGATCACATTTCTTTTCTAGTAGGCCACACAAAGCACCTAGGGTAAACACGATTAGAAACACTTGAAGATGGAACGTAGTAAACCTAAAAACTGAAGCCTAAATTGCTGCCGTCGACACATACCCTCTTAGCAATCTCATCAATTCAAATCCTGAAAATCGCGTTAAAGCTGCAATGCTTGGCGCCAAACAGGCACATAACAAATCTATGCCAGTAATACCAAATAAATAGCCTAAAAAAATCCATTTGCTGGTAGACAGAAGAAATAATAGAGGTCATCTGGAAGTGAAAGCACCTAAAGGCCTCTATTTGTAATAGCAAGAAACAAAAATGGGAGGAGCTTCGAGAAGATGTCAATAGGCATGCTTGGAGCATGGTAAGCAAAATAATGCTAAAAAATATTTACATCAAGATGCCGCCATTGGAGTTGGACACAGCTGCAATCTATGAAATAGTCAAAGCACTCTTTTCTACCCACGAAATAAGGGAAGATGGCGACTTCCACGTAAGCACACTTGAATGACTGCCGCCATTTATCTCAGCAGAGATCAAACGTGCAGTTAGAAGCTTGCAAAATAATAAGACCACAGGGCCAGATGGGAGACCAGCAGAAGTCTTTAAAGGGAATGCAGAAATGCGTACAGAGGCTGCGCTGGATATATAAAGCGCATTTCTTAAAGACCAGACATGGAAAAATTACCAGTTGTGATAATCGATAAAGCCGAAGGTCCTCTAGTTGAGTTTAAATCGATTGTTAGTCCCAAACATTTGGTACTACTTGAGAGGGTTAGTTGCTATTCGTTTGAAAGTTTCTAGCCAAAAATCATTCGAATAAGATCTTTACCAATGTGAATCAATCAAAACCCTGGACATCCTTATAGATGCTTACTTTGCGGATGGCCCCAAAGTGGCAGCACAAATAACAGAAGCAATACAGCAGGAAGCAATTTATATGCTAACTGGAAAGTTCCTGGCAGAAGATAAAATTCCCGGACAATAAAGAGCATTTTGTCATAACTAAAACAAATACTTTCTGAAAACATTCGCTATAGCCACATTGCGTAATTGTGAAGGAAAACAAAGCTGGTCTTCATACCAAAGTCGATAAGAAGGGGTTTGTGCTTAAAACAATTGAGGGATTGATATACACGTTGGGAGACCTTCTTTTTAAAACTACCCTTTCCACGGCATAACATGCGTACCTCAGGGGAAAAACCACACAGACAGCGCCACACGAACTGGTGCAAGTAGTTGGGAAATGTTTTATGCATACACAATTTACTCTTGCCGAATTTACTGATGTGGACGATGCTTAAACAACGTAAAAGCTGATGCGATATAATCCGTATCCGTAGAGCAGGGGTCGCGGAGCTAGTAAGAAATTGGATATCATCTTTGCTTTTGAGTGAAGATATAACCTGGGCTGGGTGAAGCTAGAATAAGTAAAAGAGAACGTATTCTTCGGACATTTTTACATATATCGCTATTTGCCTTCTGCGAGTTGAGAATGAAAATTAAACAACCTATCTAAATTTGCCTGTTATTGATGTAAATTGTTCTAAATATACACAATTTTTCTTACTCATTCAAAAATCAAATACCCTTAAAAGCTTAGCCTCATCAAATGTTACAAAAACTTTTCACATTAAAAATATTATCAATATATTGTAAATAAAGTCATCAATTGAACAACTGTGTTTATAAGATAAGACAAATGTTATGAAATAAAAAATGAAAAGTAATGCACACAAATTGCATAATAAATCGAAACTATTGCCTCCAAAAAACCGTCAGCAATTTGTTTCCGTGAAACGACTTTTCCAATATTGATGCTGGTGCAGAAATAAAACCAATTGAAATAATAAACGAAAAAAAAAATCATAAATGTAAAAGGCAAGTTGTACATGCACTTGTTGTAGAAAAATTCATAAACGTGGAAAAAATTTTATTTTAAACAATCAAATCAGTGCACATTAACCAGCAATCTAGTTAAAACAACAGCAAAAATATCAACACAACAGTGTCATAACTGTCAGTTCTTGCCTGCATTGTTGTTCATTTATGTAAGCAGCGGTTTCTATCGCTCTTTGCGCCGGTCTATTTCGCTATATAAACGACAATTTGTTTGTCTTTCATTTGTCTTACATTTTTTTTTTTTTTGCAATATTTGTTTTTCCTGTTACATTGCAAGTTGCTGGCAAGCTGAAAAAAAAACTACAAATATATATGTTATGCGTCTGCCGCTTGTTAGAAAAATGTTAGAAAAATTATTAGCACCAAAGTGTCGCATCAGTCACATATTTGCTGACAACAACAATTGCCATTGTAAGTAGTTGACGCCAGTTGACAAGCAACAAGCCAGTATAGGTTAGATTGAACTGGCCGATCCATGAGGACCTCATATAGACTGAATAAGTCCGTAGAGTTACCAGAAGTTTGTTTTAACGACCAAACTGAAAAAACCTATCCAAAACCAGGACCTATGTTATAAAATAACTCCTTCCTCTTGGCAAATACTAGAAGCTTCCTAGGATTTAAGCCGCTTGCTGATTCTAGATCTGACAGCTGTATCACTCCTAATAGCTGCAGTCTTAGCCTGGCAAGCGCAAAGTAAGAGTACAGAACGTGCTCGCTCGTTTCGTCCTACAGCCCGCACTTCCTACATCTGCTATCACTGACCAAGCCTAATTTAAAGGCATGTGATGCCAGAAGGTAGTGTCCAGTCATAATACCCATCATGAGTCTACAGTCCTCTCTTTTTAATGATAGAAGGAACTTTGCTAGTCTAAGGTTGTAAGACCTGCACATGATTTTCGACATTTTACAGCCCCGCGCTTGAACCTACGATTTTCCTGCTTGGTTGATCTTGTGCACCTCTCGCCTTCGCTTAATTCCGCTTGGTCTAATTGGGACGTCTACGGAGCAAGATTCAAGGGATGCTCCCTTTTTTAGCTAGTTCATCCGCTTTTTCATTCACATCTATTCCCATATGCCCTGGGACCCAATATAGATGTATGATTCTTCCTGTCCCGATTCTATCCAGGGACTGCTTACATTCTAACACGCATTTAGATGCTGTGCTATGCGAGATTATTGCCTTAATTGCGGCTTAACTGTCAATATAAAAGTTAACACGATTGCAGCTTGGGCTATTTTCTTCCAGGGTTTCTACTGCTTTGTTTACGGCTACTATTTCCGCTTGGAAAATGCTACAGTAATCCGGCGGCCTGTAGGATCTGTATGTTTCCGGATCAGCACAGTATGTCGCAGACCCTACTACTTCCACTACTTTGGAACCATCTGTGTACACATGTATCGCCCCGTCCGCCATTTGAGCACCTTTGTGCCAGCCGTCCACTTCTATTGCGACCTTAAGATCGCCCTCGAAGCGCAGATAGCGAATCAGGTAGCCTGTTCGTCCCTGTTTGATTGATGACGCTATACTACTATGGCCATATGGTCGGCGCTCAAGCTGCCCCGAAGCACCGAGCCTGGTTGCAGTCCTTAACGCTTTTTTCTTTCTACCAGGTCTACAGGTGGGATGTGCCGAATGGCATACAGTGCAGCTGTCGGGGTTGTTTTCAGGGCTCCCGTAATGCTAAGCATTGATGGTCTGCATACCCCCTCTAATTTTTTGAGGTAGGTTGCTTTTTGTGTGGCTTTCCACCAAACAAGCGAGTATAAAGTTGCGCAAAAACTCAGGCTGTTCAAGGAATAAGAGCTAAAGATACATTAGTAACAGACACATTCACTGCGCTTATTTTTATAAGCATTAGTAATAAAGGTGAATGTTGATCATGACCAGTAGGAAATAAATATTCAAATTCATAAATATAAATTTAAAAATGAATTGATCTGCGTTATTCTTGCTAAAATAGAGTTACCAACTCGACTTTTTTTTTATTTCGCTAGCTATTTCTCAATAGTGATACAAAAAATTTCGGAAAAGGAAGGCGGTGCGGCGCCTCCTAGTATTCAAAATATATTATAGATATTCCGACGCCGTCCGTCGTGGTGTGATGGCAGCGTGCTCCGCCATCCACACTGAAGATCCTGGTTTCAAGCCCCGGGCAAAGCAACATCAAACTTTTAGAAACAAGTTTTTTCAATTAGAAGAAAATTTGTATAAGCTGGGTGGCCACTCGGCAGTACTTGGCAAGCACTCCGAGTGTATTTCTGCCATGAAAAGATCTCAGTGAAAACTCATCTGCCTTGCAGATGCCGTTCGGAGTCGGCATAAAACAAGCAAGTCCCGTCCCGCCAATTTGTAGGAAAAATCAATATGAGCACGACGCAAATTGGAAGAGAAGCTCGGCCTAAAATCTCTTCGGAGGTTATCGCACCTTACATTTATTTTTTTTATTCCGATTTTCCATATATGAGTGGGGGTGCGATGGGAGTATTAATGGAAGTGAGAGTTGGAGTGGTAGTGGGAGTGAGAGCGGGATTGGGAGTGGGAGCACGAATGGAGGTCGGAGGAAGATAAATTGGATAAAGAATTGATAAGAAATAAAATGAAATATAAAGTAGACTAGAATGGCAGAGAGAGGTGGACAGTACCCCAGGTTTGGAAGCAAGCTGTTGGGCCACTCTTAGGTCACTGGGGTATACAATTTTATTTGATTTTAATATTTTTCATTTAATTCTATTTTTTCAATTTTGTCTTTTTTATTTTCTTTAATTAACTTTGTTTTATTTGTTTATTTTATTTCATTTTGTTTAATACAGTTTTTTGTTAATTTTATTTTTTATTTTATTTTATTTTAATTTATTTTATTTGATTTTGTTGTCTAATATTTTGTTTTATTTTAATTTGCTTTGTTTTGATTTATTTCATTTTATTTTATTTTACTTTATTTTATTTTATTTTATTTAATTTTTTTATTTAATTTTATCCTATTTTATTTCATTCAATTTAATTTATTTTTTTATTACTTTTTGCTTTATTTTATTTTTTTAGTTAATTGGATTTCGCTTTGTCTTATTTTATTTTATTTATGTTTAAGAATTCATGAGCTTAACACCGGCTTATAATAATTGCATTTCAATTATTATGTTTTGTAAGAGAAACCGAAAAGAAAGAAACCTTTACTGGTATATTGCGATGAAACCATTTGGAAAACTGCCAATGTAATCATCATCAGGTAACTTTGTAATGATATCAAAGGTTTCACCGAGATTCGAACCGCGAATCACATGGTGAAACTGCAGTGGCCTTAACCACTAAGCCATCCTGCTGGTATATGTTTTCATGCTTATTTTAGTTTTCCTCATTTCTACACTAACAACACAATTGAGACATTTTGTCTCTATATTAATTTTTGGTGTCATGTAGATTTGTTTTTGTAAAGTTCTTCTTCGTTACGAATGAGTTTCAGTTTCTCTTAGAAAACATAATAATTGAAATTCAATTATTATAAGCCGGTGTTAAGCTCATAAATTCCTAAATATAAGTATAATCTGAACACACCATTAAACAAACAAACGTAAATATTTTATTTTATATTATATTATTTTGTTTTAGTTTATTTTATATATTATTTTGTTTTAGTTTATTTTATTCTATTTTACTTTATTCAATTTAATTTATTTTGTTTTATTTTATTGATTTTATTTCGTTTTATTATATTTTAATTCATTCTATTGAATTTGATTTAATTTTTTTTATAAATTTTTTTTTTTGCTTTTTTAAATAATTTAATTTAATTTATTTTTTATTTTATTTTACTTTATTTTTTTTATATTTTTTTAAATTTTGTTTTATGTTATTTTATTATATTTTATTTTATTTATTTATAATTTTCTCCTTTGGGGGTTTACATTTAATATCGGTTATAAAGAACAAAATACTTAGTGCTATTTAAATCTATTAACTAGTTACATTGGTTTGGTTATACAGTTCTTTGTAAGATTTTCTATAAATAACTACATATGTATCAGGTTTTTAAATATATATAAATCATCGTAGATTATTGTTTGCTTAAGTATTTCCTAACTGTAGAGCTGGTCGATAAAATAACAGCCGTCTGTATCGCTCGTCGATTTTGGGTGAGTTGAAGTCTCTCAAGGCTACATTTTAGAGATTTTGGGATAACTCTAGTTGAGGCTATTATTATGGGTATTATGTCGACTCCGCGCAGCTTCCACATCTCCTTAATTTCGTGTGCCAGACTTTGATAATTTCTGAGCTTCTCCGCATAGCACTCCGGTAGGTTATGTGTATTTGGAACACATAAGTCTATTACGTAAGCTTGATTCTCTTGCTTATTTACGATCATTATATCAGGTCAGTTATGTAGCATGGTACGATCTATTAGAATAGACCGGCCCCAATACATTTTGAAGGCGATGTTTTCTAGCGTTGCGTCTGGGGTATATGTGTAGTATGGGAATTCCGCTGTAATTAGATCATAACGCAGAGCTAGTGTTTGATGTACGATCTTTGCTACCTGGTTATGCCTTGTTAAATATTCGGTAGCCGCCAGTGTAACATATGCACCGGTTATGTAGTGGATTGTTTCGGGATGTCTTTGGTATCGTCTACAATTATCATTTTCAATAGGAGCTCGCATTACATATTTGCAGTGGTTTCTTGTTGCAATAACCTGGTCTTGGATGGCCAGCATGAACCCCTCGGTTTCAGCGTAGATACCAGAGTGACTTAACCACTCATTGGATGCTTACTTGACCACTTCTGAATGTTCCAGAGCATATAAGTGTCTTCCATGAATAGCTTTCATTTTCCACTCTTGTATTAGCGACTGTATGTGCTCTCCATCGGAAGGGAGCTCTTGCGTCGTAACATCATGTAAGTTTAGTGGGGAGTACTTCATATCTGCCTTGCATATCATTTCAAAGAGGGGGATGTGTTGGTTTTGGAAGTACATGCGTAGCTTATGAACACATTTCTTGTGCAAATGTTTTATATCTACCATGCCTCGGCCACCATCCTGGCGTGGAAAGTATAGACGTTTTATCGCAGATTTAGGGTGATGGGCACCAAGTTTTGTTTGCAGTCACCTTGTTGCTCTTTTCACGCTCTCCAACTCTGTGTCCGACCAATTTATTGTTCCGAAAGTATATGTGAGTACGGGGATCGCGTATGTATTAATGACTTTAAAAAGGTTGTTTCCATTTAAGCATGACTTAAGTAAGCTCTTGACCCTATCCAAGTATTCATTTGTTATGTTCAGCACTTTTTCACTGTGCTGGTTCCTTCGGGCGTGAAGCAAACCAAGGTATTTGTAACATTCGCTTTCAGACATGCCGTTTGTCGTCTGGCTGTCGCATAGCTGAAAGTTTCGCAGTACAGATCTCGCATTTCCTACACTCAGTCTGCGGCAGTTATTAATTCTAAATTACATTTTAATAGCATTTGAAAAATCCTCTGTAAGTTCCAGCAGTGTGTTTATTTGACGCTCGTTTGCGCCATACAGCTTAATGTCATCTATGTGTAACAGTCGTGACAGTTTTTAATGCGTCAAATGTGGAGATTTAATGGTAAACCCACAGGTGCTTTCTTTTAGGATGGTTGTTAATGGGTTTAAAGCGAACCATAGTGGACTTAATGTGTCTTCCTGAAAAATTCCTCTTTTAATAGGTATAGGAGCCGATTTTATGAGACCGTTTCTTTGACTTATATTTAAAGTAATTTCCCACAAGGACGAGAGATGGCGTAGCAGTTTCTTAATATTCGGTGCTATCTTATATATGTCTAGTACTTCTAGCAGCGAGGAGTGTGGGACGCTGTCGAAAGTTTTAGCAAAGCCAATATAAGCGGTATATATGTTCTTTTGCTTGTGGTATGATTGTTCCATAACAACCGAGTCAATGATGAGCTGCTCCCTATAACCTTTGCTTATTTTTGTACACCCTTTTTGTTCGCTGTGCATGATTTCATTGGCCCTTATTTTATTTTATTTTATATTATTTTATTTTATTTTGTTCTATTTTACTTTATTCAATTTAGTTTCAGTAGGCCGATAAAACAACAATAATTGTTCATTTAATTTTATTTATTTTATTTTATTTTATTCGCTTTTGTTTTATTTTAGTATTTTAAATTGGTTTTATTTTGTTTTATTTTATTTTATTTTATTTTATTTTATTTTATTTTATTTCATTTTATTATGTTTAATATTTTTAGTTTTATGTTATTTAACTTTATTTCATTTTATTTTATTTTATTCCATTATATTTTATTTTGTTTTGTTCTATTCTTTTTTTTATTTTTAAATGTTTTTTTATTTAAGTTTTAATCATTTTAGTTTTTTATGCTCTGTTTTATTTTTTATGTTTAGCATTTCTTGGTGGCAATTGCTGGGTTCTCTGTCAATATTCGCCATACATTTGCCAATGGCGCGTGGTATGTGACGCACACCCAAAGCAAAGAAGCACAAATGCCAGCCATACCTTTCACGCTTTTTCGCTTGCTCTTGATGTCGCGTTTTTCTTTGCTTCTTAACCGCTGATGTGTAATTGTCAAAATTGATGTTGACAGTTGAGCAAATCTTATTCATTCCAAAGCCGTTGTAATATTTTTTTGCTACCTCGTTCCACAGCTGTGCGGTATCTGTAAAAAAAAGAGAATAGTTAATAGTTAGTTTTAAATGTAATATTTTTATTATTTCTGACTCAAGCTTCAAATATTTGAGATTTATTAATTTCAATATTTTTTCTTAAAATATTCTATATTTAACTTTACGTTAATTAGAAAATATATTTCATTTTCAAATTAAGATAATATTCGCTTAAGTCAATGATTGAATATAAATTGATTCACGCTGCTAATATAACTTTTTAAAAGTAATTCTAATAAATTTAGTTATGCTAAGATTTATGAAAAAAATTATGTGTAGTATTTATATATGCGTACATATTGCATCGAATTTGCTGCAAATCCTCTTATTTGCAATCCTCTTCTAAGTTCGAATCACTAAACTGTTGAATAAATAACTCCAATATTGAATAATGGAAAAATGGCCTTTATTAAAGTACTTCACAATAACACTTATACTTTGCTACTCGCTGGCTTAATAACCATACTGATTGATAACTCAAATGTAACTCTACTAGTGGCCGCCAGATCGCGTGCTTAATCGATAACTGATTGATAGCTCAACTCAAACTGAATTGCAGCGCCTCTACATCTGTTGCCTTTTATACCCTTTGGTTTCCTCCAAGTTCTTAAGATGTTCATCAAAACTCTTGCCCAATACGATGATGTCGTCCAGGTACACCAAGCATGTTTTCTAATGTAGTCCTTTCAGTACATGGTCCATGAGTCTCTCAAAAGTAGCTGGTGCATTACAAAGTCCAAAAGGCATCACTGTAAATTGCCAAAGACCATCACCGACACTGAAGGCTGTTTTCTCTTTATCTTCCTCCTTCACCTCAACTTGCCAGTAGCCGCTTTTCAAGTCCAGTGTGGAAAACCATTTCGTACCAGATAGCGAGTCCAGAGTGTCGTCAATCCTTGGCAACGGGTAGCTATCCTTTTTCGTAACGTCATTCAGCTTCCGGTAGTCCACGCAAAACCTCATTTTTCCATCCTTCTTCTTTACAAGTACTACCGGTGAGCTCCATGGACTAGCTGATGGTTCAATGACGCCGCTGTCACTCATTTCTTGTATGGTTTGACTCACAACTTCCCGCTTCGCCAGTGGAACACTACGTGGAGCTTGACGGATCGGCCTCGCATCTCCAGTGTCAATTTGATGTTTCACAACATTGGTGCGGCCTGGTTTGGAACCATCCTGGTCAAATATGTTCGCGTATTTTATGAGCAGTTGTTTTGCCTTACTCTGATAGGCTTCCTCTAGCCCATGCGTCCATGCCGTGATATCATTTGAAAGATCCGTATTTCCAGATGAAACGTGTTCCTGGAGCTGTTCACAGTTAATAACTACTTCGGCCTCTTGGCATCTTCCCAAAATAGCTCCTTTGGTCAAATTGAATGGTGACTTGAACTCATTGAGTACTCTTACCGGAATACGTCCATCTTGTTTTGTCATAGCCAGGGTTTTTCCTACAAGTATGTTCAGTACTGATTTATTTGCTGCTTCGACAACCCACAATTTGTTTGTCCCACAATCTCCATCAACATTTGCCCAGATGACTGCTTCTGATTTTGGTGGTATTTGCTGACTCTCTTCCACCAGCACTCGCTTACTGCTGTAGCCTCTCTCGTAGCCGAAATTAAGTGGCACATCCATGTTCTTATATCGCATCGTTTTGCTTTGCATATCGATTTTGATGCCTTGGTTGATTAAGAAGTCCACTCCAATTATGATTTCATCAACAATACCTGCCACTATAAAATTGTGTAGTACCGTGACGTTCCCAATTGCTACTTCACATTATACTTCTCCAATTACCTGGGTGTCTTCTCCAGCGGCTATACGCAATATTGCTCCATGTAATGGTCTTATCTTCTTGTTGACTAAATCCGCTCGAATGATGGAATGAGATGCAGCCGTATCTACAGTCAGTAAACGTTCCTTTCCATCCACATGTCCCCCGACAGTAAGATTGCTCGACCTTCTTCCAATTTGTGAGATAGAGATTATGGGGCATTCAATTGAGGAAGTCAGCTGTCGCCCCTTGCTGCTGACTCCCTTTAGTTTAACGATTGATTTGTCTTGGAGATTTGCTCATCTCCTTCTGCTCTGCGTTTACGACCACCCACATTGTTGGAACTGTTAGGGTTGGTGTTGCAATAACGCGCAATATGCCATGGCTTTCCACACTTAAAGCATTTGACTGCATCATTATTCTTCTGCTGCGTACCCTTCAATGCTTCCAAAATTGCGTCTACCCAGTCTGGCTTTTCCACTTCCATTCGATGAGCTTTGTACGCTGGCTTAGTCAAAAGTGAGGCCTTTTCCTGAGTCAGTGCATGCGATACCGTTTCAGCAAACGTTAGTTTTGGATTCGCATATTCGTTTCCACATCTCGTATGCCATTTATGAAGCTCTGGATTTTTACCCTTTCAGTGTATTCCACGGGTGCGTCCGCATTTGCAAGATGAGCCAATCTTTCAATATCTGAAGCAAATTCCTGCAATGTCTCATTTGATTTTTGGTAGCGGTTTTGCAACTCAATTTGGAATATATGTTTCCTATGCTCGCTTCCGTACCATCTCTCTAAAGCGCTCATCAATGTTTCATAGTGGTTCCACTCGTACTCTGGGATGGTCTGTAAGATTTCCGCGGCAGGCCCCTTCAGTGCCACGAACAGAGCTGCAACTTTATCTTCAGCATTCCATTGGTTCACTGCTGCGGTCTTCTCAAACTGTAGCTTAAAGACCTGGAAAGGAACAGAACCGTCAAAGGATGGTGTTTTTACCTTTGGATTACTAGTTGAAACTGCTGGGCGATTTAGTTGCAACTGCTCGATATGTCCTCTCAAGGCATCCACCTCGGCCTCGATTTTTTCTTCAAACTGTAAAATTTTGGATCTTGCGCCTCCAACTTCGAGGAAATACGTCCTTCTTGCTCTTCCAGTTAAGCAGAGATCTGCGATGATATCTGTGCTGAAATTTGAGCCGACATTTCGGATATCCGTGCCTCTTGTGCTTCCATCTTCGATGTAATCTATGTCGACATTTCTGACATACGCGTTTCTTGTGCTTCAATCTTCGATGTTATTGGTGTCTCTTGGGATGCCATCTGTGATAACATATACGTTTTCTGTTCTTCTAGTTGTGTTTCCATCTTAGATGTTATATCTGTCTTTTGCGATTCCAGTTGAGATGACATGTTGG
Source organism: Eurosta solidaginis (assembly GCF_040869045.1). NCBI lineage: Eukaryota > Metazoa > Arthropoda > Insecta > Diptera > Tephritidae > Eurosta > Eurosta solidaginis. The sequence continues at coordinate 54,138,376 of NC_090323.1, forward strand.
TGGATATTTGTGATGACATTTCCGACATTTGTGCCGATATTGCAGCCAATATCTTGTTCAAGTCTGTGTTCGCCATTGTTTGCGGTGTTTCATTTTTCTCCTCCAATTTTGTTGTCTCATCGCCATCAAGATGAAAGACATACTCTTCCACGTCAATTCCTTCTAATTCCATTGCCTCTCGCAGTCGTGCCTGAAGTTCGAGTTTTATGCCGGCTGTATTCAATCCACGGTTCTCCAACTCCTTCTTCAGTTGCGGGATCTTCAATTCACTTAACTTTGCCATGTCCTTGTTGTCCTCTAGAATTTATTCAACAATTAATCTTCTGACACCAATTGTAACGAATTTGCTGCAAATCCTCTTATTTGCAATCCTCTGCTAAGTTCGAATCACTAAACTTTTGAATAAATAACTCCAATATTGAATAATGGAAAAATGGCTTAATAACCAAACTGATTGATAACTCAAATGAAACCCTACTATTGGCCGCCAGATCACGTGCTTAATCAAACTGATTGATAGCTCAACTCAAACTGAATTAGAGCGCCTCTACATCTGTCGCCTTTTATACTCTTTGGTTTCCTCGTTCGCATTTTTCTAGAATCTACTAGCATTGTCCATGAGCTCTCAAACTTCTCAGCTATAACTAAAATTGCATAATTTTATACATCTTTTAGGCGCTTCCAGAATCTACTAGTCCAGTTGCTCTCAAACTTCTCAGATATATGCATGTGTTTGTGCATTGACTCTCCGCTGCTCGTATTCGTAGATGGTACATATGTGTAGACGCAATTATTTATTCGTTTATGTAGATACATAAAGATTGAATTATTGATGTGAATGTTTGTAGTTTACAGTCTCTCGCGCGCTCATAGGCGTATAAGTAAATGCATCTGTGTGTGACATCTCTCGGCTGCCTTATATATGTGTATACATGATTTGATTATTGACGTAAATATCGCTTAGCATGGCCTTAGTGATGGTATAGCTTAGTGATGCTAATATCCGTGACAATATGTATTCGCTGTCACTTATTTATAAGTTTAGGAAGTTACTTATTTGAATATGTCGTGTTGTTGCACCATAAATGCAGTTAAATATTAAGATCTCGAACCTTATTAAGGCATTATAATTAGCATTAATTTAATTTTATGCTCGATTTATAAATAGCATTGATGCAGTAGTTACACTCAACTCAACAAGTAAAACGTTCAATTAAAAAAAAATGCATACACACATTTGAAAGTATCGTCCGCAAGCTTAACGCATTTTATTGCCTCTTCATATTATTATAGCATATATGTATGTAACTATGCATTCTTATTATTTATGCAACTATGCAACTATGTAGTTTTAACCCCTTATTAATCCAATTACCATTTTTCATCCCTTTTTCTATGTTTGGTATAGAATTATGGCATTTTTTTCATTTTTCGTAATTTTCGATATCGAAAAAGTGGGCGTGGTCATAGTCAGATTTCGGCAATTTTTTACTCCAAGATAAAGTGAGTTCAGATAAGTACGTGAACTAAGTTTAGTAAAGATATATCGATTTTTGCTCAAATTATCGTGTTAACGGCCGAGTGGAAGGACAGACGGTCGACTGTGTATAAAAATTGGGCTTGGCTTCAAACCAATTTCGCCCAATTTCACAGAACCCTTTATCGTCATAGAATATATGCCCTTACCAAATTTCACAAGGATTGGTAAATTATTGTTCGACTTATGTCATTAAAAATATTCTAGACAAATTAAATGAAAAAGGGCGGAGCCACGCCCCTTGTAAAATTTTCTTTATTTTTGTACTTTGTTGAACCATATCATTACTGGGGTTGAATGTTGACATATTTTTACTTATATACTGTAAAGATATTCAAATGTTTGTGGGCGTGATCGTCATCCGATTTTGATAATTTTTATTTAGCATACATATAGTAATAGGAGTAACGTTCCTGGCAAATTTATCATGATATCTTCAACGACTGCCAAATTACAGCTTGCAAAACTTTTAAATTACCTTCTTTTAAAAGTGAGCGGTGCCACGCCCATTATCCAAAATTTTACTAGTTTTCTATTTTGCGCCATAAGTGAACGGACCAACCAAGTTTCATCGCTTTAGCCGTCTTTGGTAATGATTTATAGCACTTTTTCGGTTTTTCGAAATTTTCGATATCGGAAATGTGGGCGTGGTTGTAGTCCAATTTTTTTCGTTTTAAATAGCGATCTGAGATGAGTGCTCAGGAATCTACGTACCAAATTTCATCAAGATACCTCAAAATTGACTCAAGTTATCGTGTTAACGGGCAAACGAACAGACGGACGGGCATGGCTAAATTAATTTCTTTTTTCGCTCAGATCAGTTTGATATATAGAAGTCTATATCTATTTCGATTAGTTTAGGCCCTTACGGATTGCCGTTATGCGAACAAAATTAATATACTCTGTGAGCACTGCTCAGCTGAGTATAAAAATGGCAGTGTACATAATTTAGAATACTAAGTATCTTAACCCAAGGAATATTTTTATTGGAAGCAAAGCATAAACATTTTTTGAAAGCGATAACTTTACAAATGCTCAAAGTAGAGCTCATATAAAAGCCCTGTGCCAAATTATTCGCTTTGGCGAGCAGAACCCCAGAAACAGCAATTACTACCGATTTCGTTAATTTTTCTTCAAAGCATTCCTTATAGTAAAGGCAACCTCTTTGCCGAATTTTGTTACGATAGGTTTAACGATTTATGATTTATGGTTAATAATATTTGTAAAATTGATTTTATCTCAAGTGGGCGGTGCCACTTAAAAAAAAAAATTTCCAAATTTTTGTCAAGGTTCTCAATATATGATTTTAATAATCGGGGATTGCCCATATTGCTTTTTTAAATGTATGAAAACATCTATTTGAAGCAATTTTTTAATTTTATAATTTATTTAATAATTTGGGAAAAATTTAAACAACGTGACATCAGGACGGACAAGGCGACAGCTGTTTCGATTATACCTTGTAAATCTCTTCAAAACCTTTTCTCCCGGGAGTGGGAGTCGAACTCGCACTCCTACGATAGTTGAAATGGTTATAAACGCATTCAGCTACGTCATGCCTGTTGTGAATTTTTTCCCAATTGCCTTCTTTTTTGCATATTCTAATCTTTTACACATTGCATACTTTGTATGCAATTATGTGTTAAGGCTATGCTTGGCCCACGCGTCAAATTTCATCATTCTAGGTGTATTATTTACTTAATAATCATGTTTTTTGTGTTCTCCAAAATGTTATATATATAAAAAGTGGGCGTGATTATCATCTGATTTCGGTCATTTTCAATATCAATATATTCTAGGTCCAGATAAGCTTGTGTCCCAAATTTGGTGAAGATATCTCAATATTTACTCAAGTTGTCCTGTTCGCGGGCAGACAGACGGACGGACATGGTTCAGTCAAATTTTTTTTCGATACTGATGATTTTGATATATGGAAGTCTATATCTATCTCGATTCCTTTATACCTGTACAACCAACCGTTTTCCAATCAAAATTATAATACCCTGTGTACAAGTACAGCTGTGTATAAAAAAATAAAAAATGGAGCTAAGTATTGGAAACAATTTTTTTTAAGTTTTATACTGATTTTTTAATAGAATTGAGACAACCGAGCTCTGGAGAAATTTAGTTTAAAAATAAGATTTTTATGTAAATAAAATAGAACTAGTTTGGCTTGGGGAACGGGGTTTCCTCTAAGTTTTTCGTTAAAACAAATTTTCTGTAAAAGGCTTTTTGTTAAAATGAAAGTGTGTGTGATTTTGTACTTTACCACAACCTGAAATTAAAGATTTTACAACGAATTGAACACATTTGTGAATTGCAGAATTGTTTGGAAGCCAGTTAAAACTACAAAAATTTGGTCAATTTCTTGGAGATTTGTTTCATTTTTTTCGATGAATTTTGATCCCAAATGAAAACATGGTGTGACAACCGTGATCAGTTTCAGCTTATACTTCAAGCAGCAAACACACGCGTGAGTTCGATTGTATTGGGATCTCTGCTGTCGTTGTGCACCACTGAACTAAATGCTGACTACAGGCGGCTGCATAATCTTCCAAATTTACTACAAATGAAAGTCAATGCGACTTTCTTAAACACACACACAAACGCTTTGTGAACCGCTTAAAAGTACCTTAGTATCGGTACGCTTGCGGTTAAAATTGACTATCGCGCTGTGCGCTGCCTGATGAGCTGTAAAAATAATTCCATATAAAAAATGTTAATTGAAAAAGCAATTTTCATAGATTCAGCGAACCAATTGAAAAACTAAGGGAAAAAACAGCGTATAAGCTTTGTCAACTCATAAATACTAACGTGAAAAAATTAGGCACAAAAAAAAAATTTTCTAACAAAGTGAGCGTATCAGCCAATCGAAATAGTGCAACGCTGTTGGCGGTCAATGGACCACCGCTGCGTCTGATATTTTTATGAGCAACATATATGATGCATTTAACATAGACGCCATAAATTTATAAGCCCACATCATTTTGGCGTACATATGTGGATCATTTGCACAATTTTCACTGTAAAGTGACTCATAATAAGCTTCTTTGAAAGCATGAGATTTTAGTTCAAAATTTATGATACGTACCTATGTACATAAGCGTAGCTAGAGCCAAAATTAAGGGGGCAAGCGGACTTTAGAATATAAAAACTGCGGCAGCGAAAACTGAAAAAAATTGTGTAACTGTGTCAAAAATAATTTATATATATTGTTACGAATATTAGCAAAACTAAGCCGATGCTAAGCAGTGACGTGAATTCACATCAATAATTCAATCATTATGTATCTACATAAACGAAACAATAATTGCGTCTACATATATGTACCATGTACGTATACGAGCAGCGGAGAGTCAATGCACAAACACATGCATATATCTGAGATACTCCTGAAAGTATGCAATGGGAAGCTATAAAATCGTGGAACTGTAGTTACACTGAGAAGTTTGAGAGCTGATGGACTAGAAGATTCTGGAAATGGAAGCGCCTAGAAGATGCAACGTTGAAATCAGAGAGTATAAAAGGCAGCAAATGTAGACGCGCTGGAATTCAGTTTGAGTTGAGCTATCAAGCAGTTATTGACTAAGCACGCAATTTGGCTGGCAATAGTAGAGTTTCATTTGAGCTATAAATCAGTTTGGTTATTAAGCAAGCTAAGTTGCAAAGTTTGAGTGTTATTGTGAAGTACTTTAATAAAGGCCATTTTGCATTATTTAATATTGGAGTTATTTATTCAACAATTTAGTGATTCGCACTTAGCAGAGGGTTGCAAATAAGAGGATTTGCAAGTAAATTCGTAACAATTGGTGTCAGAAGAGGAATTGTTGAATAAATTCTAGAGGACAACAAGAACATGGCAAAGTTCAGTGAACTGAAGATCCAGCAACTGAAAAAGGAGTTGGAGAACCGTGGATTAAATACAACCGGCAATAAGATCGAACTTCAAGCACGGCTACGAGAGGTAATGGAGTCCCAAGGAATTGATGTGGACGAGTTTGTCTTTTATCCTGATGGGGACGAGACAACAACAAAAATTGAAGAGAAAAACGAAACATCGCAGACAGTTATGAGCACAGAATTGAACCTGATTTTGGCTGCAATATTTGCACAAACATCGACAGTAACATCAATGGCGTCGCAAATGTCAGAAATGTCGACACAGATTACATCCAAGATGGAAACACAGCTCGAAGAACAGAAGACATATATGGCATCCCAACTGGAAGTGCAGAAGACATATATGGCATCCCAACTGGAATCACAGGAGGCACGCATTTCAGAAATGTCGTCACAAATGTCATCTCAACTGGAATCGCAAGAAACACACATAACATCTAAGATTGGAGCACAGGAGACGCGTATTTCCGAAATGCCGGCACAAATTTCAGCACAGATATCATCTCAGATCTCCACACAACTAGAAGAGCAGGAAGTCCGCGTATATGGAAGAAAGACTAACCCAGTTTCATGAAGGCTTCAGGGGTCGACAGGATAAAATAGAGGCAGATATGAATGCTTTGAAAGATAGGATCCAGGAATTACAATTAAAACGCCCAGCTGTTTCAGCGAGTAATCCAGAGGTAAAAACACCATCCTTTGACGGTTCTGTTCCTTTCCAGGTCTTTAAGCTACAGTTTGAAAAGACCGCGGCAGTGAACAACTAGAATGCGGAAGATAAAGTTGCTGCACTATTCGTAGCATTGAAAGGACCAGCTGCCGAAATCTTACAGACTATTCCAGAGAACGAACGGAACAGTTATGACACATTGATGGCTGCTGTAGAACGACGTTATGGAAGCGAGCATAGAAAACAGATATTCCAAATTGAGTTGCAAAACCGTCTCCAAAGAGCGAATGAGACTTTGCAGGAGTTTGCCTCGGATGTTGAAAGGTTGGCACATTTGGCAAATGCGGACGCACCCGTGGAGTACACCGAGAGGGTAAAAATCCAGAGTTTTATAAATGGCATACGGGACGTAGAAACGAAGCGAGCGACATATGCAAACCCAAAACCCACATTCGCAGAAACGGTATCCCATGCACTGACTCAAGAAACAGCATTGCTTCTGCGTAAGCCAGTTTTCAAAGCACGCCGTGTGGAGGTAGAAAGGCCAGAGTGGGTAGACGCAATATTGGAGGCGCTGAAAGGATCGCAAAAGCGGAGTGAAAAAGTTATCAAATGTTTCAAATGCGGGAAGTCCGGTCACATTGCACGTCATTGCGATCTTGGTCCTAATAGTTCCAACAATGTTGGTGGCCGTAAACGCAAAGCTGGAGGAGATGAGCAAGAGCGAGTAAGAGGTAGAGATCGAGAGCTAGATCCAGCTATTGAATGCCCTGTGATATCTGTGTTGCAAATTGGTAGAAAATTGAGCAGTCTTACCGTCAGAGGGAATGTGGATGGTAAAGAACGTGTACTGACTGTAGATACGGGCGCATCTTATTCCTTGATCCGATCTGACTTGGTCAACAGGAGAATAAAATCGTTACCTGGAGCAAGGTTGCGTACGGTCACTGGCGAGTATAACCAAGTTCAGGGAGAAGTGATATGTGAAGTCTTGATTGGAAAGGTCACGGTTCTACACAAATTCGTTGTGGCGAAGATCGTTGAAGAAGTCATATTGGGACTTCCTGGTTGACTATGACATCAAGAAACGGTGGTCAAAAGAATTTAACGACCCTTACATAACTAAAGCACTTTTTACAACATTAGTTAGGCCAATATTAGAATACGGCTCGATAATTTGGAATCCGCCTTATCAAGTCCATGCAGACAGTCTCGAATCGATACAATAACAATTTTTACTATTTGCCTTAAGAAATTTCCAATGGGACTCTTTAACTAATCTTCCACCTTATACTAATCGATTAAAGCTTATCCATCTTCCAACTCTTGCTAGTCGAAGGGAAATGCTTGGTGTAATATTTATGACAAAACTTTTAAATGGATCAATTTCGAGCCCATTCCTTCTGAATGAAGTGAACTTTTGCGTTCCCTCTCGGACATCGAGACACTTCAAACCTCTTCTGCTGAAACAATGTAGAACGAATTTCGAACAAACAGAACCTTTTCGGCGTTTATGCCAAGATTATAACTTTCACTCAAACACATTTGATAGCTCGAACTCCCTTTTTTCTATAAAAAAAGGTTGTTCTCACCTCTCTAAATTAATGTATAATACGTTTGCTTCTGTTCTCTTTAAGTATTACGCTTGGCTGATGAAATTTCTTCTGTAGCTGAGCAGTCTCAGATCGTGACGCTTGACAAACCGCTGCCCATCAAAGACTCGGCAAAATAAAAAAAAAAAAAAAGTTATTATATATATATATAAATCGATCGCGTGAACAGGATTAGCCTGGTTTCATTTGGCCACTTGAGTATGAGAACCATGATATACCACTTAACTTCAAGTTGGAGAAAGGGTTCAGTAGTAATCGAGTAATATTGGAGAAGACTCGACAAACGCCACGAAAGTCAAAAGAAAAGGTTGATGGATCGAATGGGCCAAATAAAGCGAAATTAAAAGTACCTGCGAGAAAAAGACCGGCATCGACAAACCCTAATGGATGCACTAAAATGATTAAAAGAATTTTTCAGAAAAAATGCAAGGGTGGTTTCCAGCCAGCGCGCACTATTGTTGTGAAACGTCCAGACGATAAAGATGATGCAAAGTCAATCCGTCAAGTGCAAGCTCTGCGAAGAAGTTCATTGGCCAAACAACAGAGTGCGAGGGAACGATCAAAAATAATGAGTAGTAAGATGAAACGCAGGTACAATGAGAACACAAATTCGGAAGGTTTCTTGGAAGGAGATTTGGTACTGTTATACAACCCTCACCGGCGGAAAGGTGTTCCATCCAAGATTCGGTGCAGTTGGGAAAGCCCGTACAAGGTTGTGAAGAAGATCGGTGATACCATCTACCGCACACAAACCATTGGGAAACCATGGAGTAGAAGAGTGGTACATTTGGAGATGCTAGCGGCGTTTATATCGGGAGATTTGTTTGATCGGGACGATCAGACTTAGGTGGAGGGCAGTGTTACGAATATTAGCAAAACTAAGGGGTGCTGCTATCTCTAAGCCGATGTTAAGCAGTGACGTGAATTCACATCAATAATTCAATCACTATGTATCTACATAAACGAAACAATCATTGCTTCTACACATATGTACCATGTACGTATACGAGCAGCGGAGAGTCAATGCACAAACACATGCATATATCTGAGATACTCCCGAAAGTATGCAATGGGAAGCTATAAAATCGTGGAACTGTAGTTACACTGAGAAGTTTGAGAGCTGATGGACTAGAAGATTCTGGAAATGGAAGCGCTTAGAAGATGCAACGTTGAAATCAGAGAGTATAAAAGGCAGCAAATGTAGAGGCGCTGGAATTCAGTTTGAGTTGAGCTATCAAGCAGATATTGATTAAGCACGCAATTTGGCGGGCAGTAGTAGAGTTTCATTTGAGCTATCAATCAGTTTGGTTATTAAGCAAGCTAAGTTGCAAAGTTTGAGTGTTATTGTGAAGTACTTTAATAAAGGCCATTTTGCATTATTAAATATTGGAGTTATTTATTCAACAGTTTAGTGATTCGAACTTAACAGAGGGTGGCAAATAAGAGGATTTGCAAGTAAATTCGTAACAATATTATAAATCAAAGCCTTAAAATTTTGTAATAGGTAATAGGACATTACGGAACGTATTGAGCTGCAACTTTCTTTAAGAAAAGTCTTACATTTAGTCCTGGATTCAAACTTCCATTCCCCATGAGATTCTTTCTACCACAAGCAAAGTTTTGAATAGTTCAAAGCAACTTTGCGCCTCAAAAGTTTTTTTTTCTACTTTTCTTAACTTCTTTAAAGAAATTCATTTATTATCATTGACGCTCAACCGCCCGGGTGCTGATGGCCTTTGCGTAACAAGTCACGCCAGAAATCTTTACCTCGCGATACCTAGCGCCAATTGGGAACCGATAAAGTTCTAGTCCACCATCTGTCTCTCTTAACTCAGTTGATGGCTTAACTTTTCCTTACATTGAAATATTGGTGTCGAACAAGTATGATGAGGAACTTTATTGGTTGATTGCTATGCTGCTCGGATACCAAAGGCCCGAACACAGGTAGCGCAGGGATCGCCATTTTAATATGCATTCTTCTGAAATCAATTGCTACTGTTTTGTAAAGGCTATGCGGTGCTCTGTTCAAACCATTTTGTATAGTCAATGCAACAGCTGATATCCTTTACAAAGCATTTAGCTATTTCTGAAATTCCAGCAGTATATAACCGTCCATAGTTAGAAACGTAGTATTCGCTAGTGTTGGACATTCACACAGGTAGTGTGCGAATCTTTATTTGTTGTCCTCCTCGCCTCAGCTGCTAAAAATGCTTTTAAAAGGGCCTCCCATTTTTTCAGCATGCAGTCCAAGCGGCCAGTATTCTATGATTAGTGGTTATCCTAAAGATTTCTTTGCCTGATCTATTAAGTTGGCACTATGTTCTACTATCGCAATTTGGCCAGATTTGCTTGGTAATCTTGCAGGTTTCCGATTAATAACAATTTTTTGGTAGTCTGTGTAAAGGCACACGTCGCGCAAAACTCTCCGAGCTCCCCGACAGGAGCGTAATATACTCCCGCTTGTAAGATACTAACAAATTTGGGAAGACGGATTGGCAGCGACACCTTAATATTCTCACACAAGACATCAGCTTCCACACTGAAAGCTCTACGCCCACTCTAGTCTCTTCTTGATGGAAACTTAACCTGGTGGCACGTTGCCACACCAGGAAGCCTTCTGAGGATACTACTATGGCCATAACACCTCGAGTTCCAACAATCAAACTCAGCAAGTGTTACTCACCAGTTTATGTTGTAGACCAAGTTTCTGCTGACGATTTCCTTCTTGTTAGTAAACATTATCAGTTGCGCCTTTCTTTTCCTCCATTGCCATACCTACCTGTCAAATAATAAACGGAGAACGGTTGTCGTGAATGGCCAAAGAATGGAAGAAAGGTTTTGTTTCACTAGCCGTTATTAAATTGAAGTGCCACAAATTGCACTTTTGTGCTTCAAATCAGCTTTTCCTTTAAATGTATATACAGAAAATCAAACTACATACTAATATTCATTCCAAAAATCAACTTTATAGATTAAGTTTGAGCAATCCGCCATACCGGCATTTTTTGAAATAGGTAAATGAAACAATATACCAGTCGTCTCCAAAGATGGTTGAAAACCACTGTTAAGCTAATGATTTAAGTAATCGAACAGCGATTGAACAGGTGATCGAATCTGTTTACTATTGTGAACGTTTTATAAAAAATTCGCCACTTGTATGAATTCACAATGGAGGTGCGCGTTTACAACCATTTATCATTACAATGAGTTATCTTTATTGAATTTTCTTCATACAAAATTCTATGCTTATTCATTTCCAATTACTTTGTAATAAACGGCAAGAAATATCAACACATGTATCTTCTTACTTCTTTTCGCAATCCCTAGCTCTAGGCAAACCTGGCTCAGGCCTTGAACCAGAACGGGAAAGTGCCGAATGACCGAGGCATCAGCAACCAAGCTCGCACACTGCGCAAACCATCTTGCGTGTCGCCAAGCCGGCGGACTGGCCGGCGTTATGTTAAGTTAGATATAATTAGCTATAAGTTTTTATTTTTTTCTCTTCTCCATGATCGGTGATCCTTGGCGGACTGTGATGTTGCGTACCGCAAGGGGGGCGGCATGTTTAGGCCAAATGCCTAACTTTTACCTGATTGACGGCGCCCCTCCCTATCGTTTTAATAATATTTCCAGCCACCCACACTAACGCCGCATTTGTGTGCATGCATGCACATGCATGCGTTTCATACACATGCACGTGTGTGTGCAGGTTGTCAGCACCCATGCACGTATATGTGGGGGTTGTTGTGTGTGTGGCTTTTTTCCCCTCCTTAATACCAGAGGACTTTTTCGCGGCTTAGCGGTTGTCCTCAACGGGATAACCGGCCTTTTTTCGATCGACCGCCAACCAGAACACATCGCCGAGTATCACCGTCATCAGTTTTACACTCAAAGGTAATATTGTATCCTTGTATATATTTTCCTACACTCTAATTAAAACACTATTATAACGAGGAAATCCTCTTTGCGTTTTGTTCTTTTACTTTCTTTCGAGAGCACTATCAACCCGAGATCGACCCGTGTGCGCCTACCCACTGCCGGTTCCAGACGCACTCAGGCCGAACACAAGGGCTTACGTAAAGACATCTTTTGTCCACCTTACCAAAAAGCCTTTGAAACGCCCTTCCTGAAGGCGTGAGAGAACTACCTTCTACTAACAAGGCGGGTAGTTGTAACCGAACCCATGTTGGCTTGTATTAATCAATTCTATGGCTTTGATTTATTCCATTCGCAGATAAAGCTTTCTATGCCAGCCCTGTCCTAGACGTTGGTAACTCCGCTGATTTCTGTATTGTTAAATGCTCCCTCTATGTCCTAAAAGGCAGCCAGAGTGTATCTTCTGCAATGAAGGGATCTCTCTATGGTACCTTTTGAGCTCATATAGGGCAATTTCGGTTTGACTGCCATTCATGTATGCGCGTTGTGTCGTATAGAGCTTGCGTCCATCTAGGACCGACCATATGGGGATAACTGAGCGCCTACCAACGTGAAGAAATATCTAGGATTGAGTGGTAGCGATGATGGACGCTAAACTGTTAAATATTCATCAATTTGCTTGTAAACGTTCTCTTGCATACTATTTAGCTAAAAAGTTAAAATTTTAACACCGGCCTAGACCACACATAGATCAGCTTATTTATAGGCTCCTTTTTTATCGATTCACACATTTTCTTATGTCAGTAGTTTTCTATTAACTTAAATAACCACAGCAAACATTGCCGACATTGCTAAAGATTAGCTCTGATCGTATATTTGCGCTTTACGATAAACAAGACTAGAAAATAACTAATAAAATACTATCAATAAATGCAGATTAGCATAAAAATCTATTAAAAATTCATGATAAAAAGCCATGACACAGAGACAGACTGCACAAGAAATCGATTAACAAAAACCAAACTGAAATGCGCGCAATACTCATAGGAGTACACGATCTCCCATAACCCCTCTAGGGAAATTTCTAGCTCTGAAACAGAACACATATTTCTTTTTGAAAGCGAGCAATTGTCAAATTTGACACTGCGGTGTTATAGATAGAAATTAACTTCCGCTTCAATATCTCTTGATTATGTAGTTCCGAGTTTGTTGAAAACTCTAGAAGTTATATCTAAGTAGTTCCCTTCAAGCTTACTCTTGCTTGATTTGAAAAAGGTCCAGCGAAAACTTTCTTTATGGCCTGCTCATCAACGTCCCATTAAATTCACTCCACGGTAAACAGTTTGAGCCTATTTCTAAAAATTTGTTGCACTACTGATATGAACAAACCAAATATGGTTTAAATTTTAAATCAGCCGGACACGTGCGCATTTTGCGCATCAAAATACAAAAGTTGCATATGAAATATCAACAGAAATCAGCTGTTCTATCGAAAAATCATCTACCAATAAAAACTTACATGTGCTTGCTCTGCCATCTTGCGAATAATAGCAACTGCCGGTAATGCAGTGTTGTTCTGATTAAATATTCACAATAGTGCCATAGTACAAATATATTTCTTTGTGTGCTCATAATCGTTTATTTTCAACAAATTATTTTAATAAAATATAGCTGAAGAAAAGCACTACGACCAATAATTCCCAAAGCTCGCTAATAGCACGAATTTCCATCTTTACAACCAAAACTTTATTTATAGATTTGGATTCCAAATAAGAGCGAAAAAGGAACCTGTACATAAAAACAGCAATTAGAAATAATATATAAGACCAGCTTTTGATTTTTCGGCAGGGATAGATTCGTATAATTTCTGTTGAACAGTCATACATACATACAAAAATATGCAAAGAAAAGTTTCCCAAGGGTGTTGCTCGCATTTCGTCGCGACATCACATAAAAATGTCACAAAGACAACACTTGTAAATACGGATAAGTCGAAGCGAAACAAGTTCAAGCCAAACCCAAGCTGATGCTACACAATAGGTGGACTACCATTGGAAATTGAATTTAATTTTGATAACACCATATTTTGTAGCTGCAGCAGATGAATGTGATATTTAACTACTTACACACATCATCACAATACCAGACCGCTGACACTGAAGATGACAAAAATGAGGTTGATGACGATGCACATACTCTTCGGTTGTGCATTTGTTGTTAGTACTACTGATGCTGGTATTACCAATGATTGACAAATTTTAAGCTTAAATACGGCTATTAATGACCTAAAATGACGCTCAGGCTTTTCTGATTTAAGCTCTTTACACTAAGGTGTTTTTTTTTTTGAAAAAGCTTTTTTTAACCTCTCTACAGCTGACTTGATCAGTGAGTTGAAAAGGGCAGCGACATGCCTTTACAGGAAGATAAAAGCAGAGATTGAAAGGCGTGAGAGCGAGGAGCTTAAGCAGCTAGCCACCAGTAATAACCCTACGCCTTGTTCAAGGCAGACCAACAAATTAGCGGAAGTATCTTACGGGGACTATTCGACCTCGTCATGCTAGTGGCGACAGCTAATTCAGCTTACGCCAAAGCTCGAAATCGAACATATCTTTTGAGAGCTGCTCAGCTTCAGTTTTTATACTCAGTTGAGCAGAGCTCACAGAGTATATTAAGTTTGATTGGATAACGGTTGGTTGTACATATATAAAGGAATCGAGATAGATATAGACTTCCATATATCAAAATAATCAGGATCGAAAAAAAATTTGATTGAGCCATGTCCGTCCGTCCGTCCGTCCGTCCGTCCGTCCGTCCGTTAACACGATAACTTGAGTAAATTTTGAGGTATCTTGATGAAATTTGGTATGTAGGTTTCTGAGCACTCATCTCAGATCGCTATTTAAAATGAACGATATCGGACTATAACCACGCCCACTTTTCGATATCGAAAATTTCGAAAAACCGAAAAAGTGCGATAACTCATTACAAAAGACAGATAAAGCGACGAAGCTTAGTAGATGGGTTGACGTTATGACGCAGAATAGAAAATTAGTAAGATTTTGGACAATGGGCGTGGCACCGCCCACTTTTACAAGAAGGTAATTTAAAAGTTTTGCAAGCTGTAATTTGGCAGCCGTTGAAGATATCATGATGAAATTTGGCAGGAACGTTACTACTATTACTCTATATGTGCTAAATAAAAATTAGCAAAATTGGATGAAGAACACGCCCACTTTTTAAAAAAAAAATTTTTTTAATTCAAATTTTAACATAAAATTTAATATCTTTACTGTATATAAGTAAATTAAGTCAAAATTCAACTCCAGTAATGATATGATGCAACAAAATACAAAAATAAAAGAAAATTTCAAAATGGGCGTGGCTCCGCCCATTTTCATTTAGTTTGTCTAGAATACTTTTATTGCCATAAGTCGAACAAAAATTTACCAATCCTTCTCAAATTTGGTAGGAGCATAGATTCTATGACGGTAACTGTTCTCTGTGAAAATCGGCGAAATCGGTGGAAGCCACGCCCAGTTTTTATACACAGTCCACCGTCTGTCCTTCCGCTCGGCCATTAACACAATAACTTGAGCAAAATCCGATATATCTTTACTAAACTTAGCCCACGTACTTACCTGGGCTCACTTTTTCTTGGTATAAAAAATGGGCGAAATCTGACCATAACCACGCCCACTTTATCGATATCGAAAATTACGAAAAATGAAAAAAATGCCATAATTCTATACCAAATACGAAAAAAGTGATGAAACATGGTAACTGGATTGGTTTATTGACGCAAAATATAACTTTGGAAAAAACTTTGTAAAATGGGTGTGACACCTACCATATTAAGTAGAAGAAAATAAAAAAGTTCTACAAGGCGAAATCAACAGCCCTTGGAATCTTGGCAGGAATACTGTTAGTGGTATTGCATATATAAATAAATTAGCAGTACCCGACAGATGATTTTCTGGATCACCTGGTCCACATTTTGGTCGATATCGCGAGAACGCCTTCACATATACATCTAAGGGCCACTCGCTTTTAAAACCCTCATCAATACCTTTAATTTAATATCCATATCGTACAAAAACATACCAGAGTCACCCCTGTCCCACCCTAATGGCGATATCTCGAAAAGGCGTCCACCTATAGACCTAATGCCCCCTCACTCTTAAAATGCTCAGTAACACCTTTCGTTTGATACCCATATCGTACAAACATTCTAGAGTCACCCCTGGCCCACCCTAATGGCGATATCTCGAAAAGGCGTCCACCTATAGACCTAGTGTCCACTCCCTCTTAAAATGCTCAGTAACACCTTTCGTTTGATACCCATATCGTACAAACATTCTAGAGTCACCCCTGGCCCACCCTAATGGCGATATCTCGAAAAGGCGACCACCTATAGACCTAATGCCCACTCCCTCTTAAAATGCTCAGTAACAGCTTTCGTTTGATACCCATATCGTACAAACATTCTAGAGTCACACCTGGCCCACCCTAATGGCGATATTTCGAAAAGGCGTCCACCTATAGAACTAAGGATTACTCCCTTTTAAAATACTCATTACCACCTTTCGTTTGATACCCATATCGTACAAACACATTCTAGAGTCACCCTGGCCCACCCTAATGGCGATATCTCGAAAAGGCGTCCACCTATAGACCTAATGTCCACTCCCTCTTAAAATGCTCAGTAACACCTTTCGTTTGATACCCATATCGTACAAACATTCTAGAGTCACCCCTGGCCCACCCTAATGGCGATATCTCGAAAAGGCGTCCACCTATAGACCTAATGTCCACTCCCTCTTAAAATGCTCAGTAACACCTTTCGTTTGATACCCATATCGTACAAACATTCTAGAGTCACCCCTGTCCCACCCTAATGGCGATATCTCGAAAAGGCGTCCACCTATAGACCTAATGCCCACTCCCTCTTAAAATGCTCAGTAACACCTTTCGTTTGATACCCATATCGTACAAACATTCTAGAGTCACACCTGGCCCACCCTAATGGCGATATCACGAAAAGGCGTCCACCTATAGAACTAAGGATTACTCCCTTTTAAAATACTCATTACCACCTTTCATTTGATACCCATATCGTACAAACACATTCCAGAGTCACCCTGGCCCACCCTAATGGCGATATCTCGAAAAGGCGTCCACCTATAGACCTAATGCCCACTCCCTCTTAAAATGCTCAGTAACACCTTTCGTTTGATACCCATACCGTACAAACATTCTAGAGTCACCCTTGGTCCAGCTTTATGGCGATATCTCGAAAAGGCGTCCACCTATAGAACTAAGGATTACTCCCTTTTAAAATACTCATTACCACCTTTCATTTGATACCCATATCGTACAAACACATTCTAGAGTCACCCTGGCCCACCCTAATGGCGATATCTCGAAAAGGCGTCCACCTATAGACCTAATGCCCACTCCCTCTTAAAATGCTCAGTAACACCTTTCGTTTGATACCCATATCGTACAAACATTCTAGAGTCACCCCTGGCCCACCCTAATGGCGATATCTCGAAAGGGCGTCCACCTATAGACCTAATGCCCACTCCCTCTTAAAATGCTCAGTAACACCTTTCGTTTGATGCACATATCGTACAAACACATTCTAGAGTCACCCCTGGCCCACCCTAATGACGATATCTCGAAAAGGCGTCCACCTATAGACCTCATGCCCACTCCCTCTTAAAATGCTCAGTAACACCTTTCGTTTGATACCCATACCGTACAAACATTCTAGAGTCACCCCTGACCCACCCTAGTGGCGATATCTCGAAAAGGCGTCCACCTATAGACCTAATGCCCACTCCCTCTTAAAATGCTCAGTAACACCTTTCATTTGATTCCCATATCGTACAAACACATTCTAGAGACACCCCTGGTCCACCTTTATGGCGATATCTCGAAACGGCGTCCACCTATGGAACTAAGGATCACTCCTTTTCAAAATACTCATTAACAGCTTTCATTTGATACCCATATCGTACAAACACATTATAGAATCACCCCTGGTCCACCTTAATGGGGACATCTTGAAAAGGCGTCCACCGATAGACCTAAGGCCCACTCCCTCTTAAAATGCTCAGTAACACCTTTCATTTGATACCCATATCGTACAAACAAATTCTAGAGTCAGCCCTGGTCTACCTTTATGGCGATATCCCTAAATGGCGTTCATCCATAGAACTATGGCCTACTCTCTCTTAAAATACTCTTTAATACCTTTCATTTGATACACATGTTATACAACCACATTCCAGGGTTACCCCAGATTGATTTTCCTTATTTTGTCTCCATAGCTCTCAACTGAGTATGTTATGTTCGGTTACACCCGAACTTAGCCTTCCTTACTTGTTTTAATTAAATTTATATTTATACTCATAAATGTATTGACGAGTATAGGGGAAAGAAGTCCCAGAGCACACAATATGCCAGTATGGACAAATATAATCATGCCGGTGTGTGCAAGGCTAGACACGCACCGCACAGCAAAAAGAGTGCAGACAATTCTCACACATATATACAGCAATAAAGAGCGCATATACATATACTGCATTTAAACATGATGATAGTCAGAAACAAGAAGTAAATAAGCAGCTATTTGATAAGGCTGTTTGCGAAAAGTCTAGACCATTGGGGGAAAAAATGGCGAACCAATTGAGAGTAGAAAAGCAGCTCAATCAAAGGAATCAATTTGTTTGAATTTATCACGTTAAAAGTGAAGTACACGAATACATTGTGTAGTTCAACTATCAGTGTAGTACTGTTAGGTGGTTAGGATAGAGTGACCACCGCTGCGAGCACCAGTGCACTTAGGCCCAAAAGGGTCCCATTGTGATACCACGTGGATCCCTCCCCTACTCAAACCAACAGGTCGATTCAGCAAATTTCAGGAATTTATTAGGTTTCAACTTAGCCGGATCACAAAGATCGACAAAGAAGGGAAATCCCAAAGATTTCTTCCTCTTGCGCCAAAGTGAAAGACAATTGCCCAGAAAATGCTTGACTGTTTCTATCTCCTATTCGTCTTTGCAGCTCCTGCAGTAATCATTATAGGGAGCATCCAGCCGTTGTGCATGCTTCCCGATTGCTATGTGGCCGATTATAAGTCCAACCACCAGAGATATGTTCCCCCTTCCATGAAGAAGGATACTTCTTGTGCGTCTCGCGCCCCATTCAGGCAACATGAGCTTAATGTGATAGCAGGATTCAAGATTGTCCCATCTCACACCCGCTTCTCTAAGGAAAATCGCTTTCAAAGTAAACTTACAGGTAGCGAGCGACATGCTCAATCCCTTCCAGGTCGACGAAAACGGAAGGGATGTGCCCCCTTTTGCAAGTTCTTCAGCCATCTCATTGCCCGGTATATCGGAGTGTCCACACCAAGCTGACGGAAATTTGCTCAGCGATCTCGTTAAGAGATTTTTGGCACTTAACTAATGTCCTGGACTTATATGTCACAGATCCAAGCGCTTTAAGTGCAGCATGGCTGTCAGTGTAAAAGCAAATTTGATTATAGCCGTGAACAGCATTTCTCAGGTGATCAACGGCCTCATTTATAGTAGTCACCTCCGCCTGAAAGACGGAGCATTTTGTATGCAGAACATTTCAAGGTTTAACTTTCAAAGGGTGGTAATACCATACAAAAGTTGAAAAATACGTGCCTAAAAAAGGGCAAATATTTTACAGTTGGTAACACTATCATTCCAGATTTTTGGCCTTTATGTTAATATTCTTCATAATTTGTGTTATGATTGCTTTTGAATTTATGACAAGGCTGACACTTAATGGCTGCGCATCGGTGATCTCAACGCATATCTTGTGGATACATTTTGCCTTCAATTTGTCGCCATTTCGTTAGCGACCTCCTCAAGTATTTACAGCTTCTGTTAATGCATTGCGTCTTTTGTTGATTCGGGTTGTCGTATTTATTGTCGCTCTTGATGGCGTTGAATGTGGAGCGAAAGTGGCGTGTGGTATACAAAAATAGATAGAAATATTGTTATGGTCTATATTAGACACCAATGTTGCTATTTCTGTGCCCATAACTTCATGTTTCTTATGTAAATGCGATGCTGCTTAAAAGCTGAGATCTTACACATTTTTGCTGATATTTTAATGTTAATTTCATTAGGCTCTATGTAATTTCAACATTCGAAATGGTTTGCCTTAATTTAAATTTGTTTGCATTTAAAATAAGTGCTTTCTCCTTGTTTAAACTTTACATTTAGCACTGGCGAGTTTAAATTTTAAACCTCCACGTTTCTTTAATCGTGAATTCTCTGTAGAAGTTTTTTACTTCGAAACAAAATGTTTTCAACAGAATAAGAAAGCTTGACTTTTCATTTATGCTACTGCGTTTTATTTTATAGGTATTTAAAAAGATTAAAATTATCATTGTTAGACAATTGCAATAATTTCCCCGCGCCAGCCAGCTGTTGGAAGTATTTAAGAGTACCGACTGTGTTTTTTATTATTTCTTGACGACAAGAAACATGTGGGGTTAGAATATACCCGCGGTAAGTTTGCCTGTCGTAAAAAGCAACTAAATCCAAACTCCGTTCCTGTGTTGTGCGCTAGGCTTGGTACCTGTCTCGTAAAAACGCTTTCCAGTGAAACGCAAAAATAGTAAGCCTCGGATTAGAATTCTTTTTTCTCATAATGACTACCGCAAAAGTAACTGACTGAGGTTTTAAAGAGCAAGGTTGTAGGGTATGAAGATGGAATGACCGCAATCTTTTAGGAGAAGATACCGCTGCCCGACTTTTTCTGTTGGTTGATGCCCTTGTAGGGGCAGAGACCTTCATCCCCACCATACAAGAAGTACCATGGAGAGGTAAGGCAGAAGGCCGATAAAGCACGACGACGTCTTTATAGTGCCCATATGAATAAATGCACAGTTCGGAGCTAAGATATTGGATTTGTGGTGGAGAAGAAGTTTTATCGCCAAGTATTGCCCTTGCCGGCTGTAAAAAGGCTTTGTTGTTGTTGTTGTGGCGATAAGGACACTCCACGAAAGTTTTGGGGAGTGTTACCGATAATGATAGTCCCTTGCCGAATGCTGATCCGGTATCTTCTGGTAACAAGCACCATTAAGGAACTCGCCCAACCATCTCGGGAATGATTTTGTATGACCACATGAAACCTTCTTGGCCTTGCCGCCCTCCCACCCCCTATATCCATGACGAACTTGGGGTCGCTAGAGCCTCGGCTATTAAAGAAACAGTATTCCCTACAGGTAGGTGAGATTGAAAATTGGGTTGGAGAATCTATAAATTACGCTGGCAACCCCGAGAAAGGGTTGTGCTACACAGCTTCTCGGAATATCGCTAGAGGTGCCAAGATTTCAACAAATTCCAGTTCTCATTACCCGAAGTCTGCGATACCGGCTCAAAGGGTCAAAAGCTTACATGCATCGACTAAAGTTAACCTAATCAGAGAACAGGCGTGTATCCCATGTAGTCAGGTACAAATTCTATGACGTTGTCCCACATTTCTTTCAAAGGATTGCTACAAACTAAAAGACATAGTCGATAAGGCCAAGCTTTGTCTAAATTGTTTAAGTACATCTCACATACTTTCACGTTGTATAAGCAGTAAAAACTGCCTCCAATGTGGCCAACGGCATCATGCGTTGCTACATTTTCCGTTAGCAGCAAAGTCATTCAACACACACACACCAAAACAACTAAGATCAAACCATTCATTAGCAATCCAAGGGCCAACACACTGTCTCCATCAGCAGATGACTTTGACCCCAAGGTGGTCACGAATGCTCATTCCAAGGTTGCCATACACTCGACCCAATTTGATCAGGTGCTCGTTGAAAGGTCAGCAACACCAGTAATATTAGCTACCGCTTTAGTATCGCTACGCAACGAGGCCAACGACAAATCTGCGCTCATCGATCAAGGGTCGGAAGGGACTCTCATCTCGGAAACTGCCGTTCAGCGATTAAGGCTCCAACGTAGTCCTATCTTAGCAGACATATGTGCAGTAGGTTCCAACACATCCAGTTATTCAAAGGATGGGGTTAGTTGCATACTTCAATCCTGCCACGACGAGCACTTCGCCGCTCTTATATTGAATACGTATGTCCTAAAACAACTCACAACGCAGCTGCCAAGTCAGCCAATCGTACCGCCGTCGTTAACTAATTTACAGGGGCTCCGATTAGCCGACCCTATGTACTATCAGCCAAAAATATTGATCTGATCATTAGAGCTGACATGATATCACAAATTTTGCTACCGGAGACTCGTATCGGTGATATGGATCAACCGATAGCCAGCATACGCACTTGGGCTGTATCCTTTCAGGTCGCATCGCATCCACTCCATCGACTAGGGTCACAGTCCGCTGTCACCGTAGCAACATCTTACTTGGAACAGTCATACGCAAATTTTATGAAAGTGAGCAGGGACCAGCGGAACTCATATTATCAGAGCAACAAAAATGGTGTGAAGAATTTTTTCGTACCACCCATACTAGGCAAGCTGACGGTAAATATCTGGTCCGACTGCCATTAAAGTCGTTATATGACCCAAATATTACGTTGGGAGAATCCAAGCAGATCGCGCTGAATAGGTTTTATAAACTCGAGCGAAAACTTCATCAAGATCCTGATTTGCGCTATAAGTACACGGATGGAATAGAGAATTATTTCCGTCTCAATCAAATTACTCTAGTAACCACAAGCGAGGATCAACATTGTAAAATTAATGCGGCAAATAAGCCCACGGTAACATCATGTGTTCTGCCCCATCATGCAGTGGTGAAGAACGAAAGCCTTACGACTAAGGTTCGAATCGTTTACGATGCTTCGGCAAAACCCTCCAATGGCCGTTCACCTAATGACCTTTTATGAACCGGGCCGTCGTTACAAAACGATCTGCCTTCAGTAATTTTGAAGTGGCGCCTACACACTTACGTCTTTATTGCAGACGTGCAAAAAAGGTATCGCTGAATAACCGTACACAAGGATGACACTCAGTATCAACGCATCCTGTGGGGCTATACAGAAGGAAATATTCAAGAATATTGCCTTACCACTGTAACTTTTGGGACTGCTTCCGTACCATAAACTGCGATTCGAGTTATCCACCAGTTAGCATACGATGAAAAGGATAATTTTGTGTTCTACGAAAAGGTTTTACTGCATGACATCTATGTGGACGACATCCTTAGCAGACTCCATGAAGGTCAGCTTAAGCTTAAGGTCAGCTGGAATGGAACTTAGAAAATGGTCAAGCAATACACCAGAGCTCTTGGATTCCATCCCACGTGAGCATCAGTCTTATATTCGTATTCTTCAACTCAGCGAGAACGAAACTGTTAAAATTCTTGGCCTTTATTGGCACCCTGCTATGGATTCATTTATATTTTAAATCAACTTTTCCACTGACGTTACAGCAACAAAATGGTCTGTTTTGTCCACCATCGCCCGATTATTCCACCCTCTCGAATTTCTAACTCCAGTCACGGTAGCTGCGAAAATCATCTTAAAAGAAATTTGGACTAAAAGAGTTAAAAGCCAAGAAGGTCATATGTCATCTTTAGAGTGGGACGAAGAGCCACCTTCGTCACTAAAAATGATATGGCTGAAATTGCTTACAGAATTGCCATTAGTTAAGCCGATCACAATACCACGATGGGTGGAATATTCCTGGCAATATATACGATCACCGTGGTGTGATGGTAGCGTGCTCCGCCTATCACACCGTATGCCCTGGGTTCAACTCCCGGGCAAAGCAACATCAAAATTTTAGAAATAAGATTTTTCAATTAGAAGAAAATTTTTTTAAGCGGGGTCGCCCCTCGGCAGTGTCTGGCAAGCGCTCCGATTGTATTTCTGCCATGAAAAGCTCTCAGTGAAAACTCTTCTGCCTTGCAGATGCCGTTCGGAGTCGGCATAAAACATGTAGGTCTCGTCCGGCCAATTTGTAGGGAAAAATCAAGAGGAGCACGGCGCAAATTGGAAGAAAAGCTCGGCCTTAGTTCTCTTCGGAGGTTATCGCGCCTTACATTTATTTTTTTTTTTTTTGATATACGATCAGTTGAGCTACATGCCTTCAGCGATAGTTCTTCAGTCCGATTACCATACCACGAGTGGAACTATGTGGTGCAGTCTTGGCCACAAACCTAGCGAGTTGGGCACAGGAGACGGTAAGCTCTCTATGCGGAATTGTGCCAATCTACTATTGGACGGACGCTACGGTCGTTCTCTGCAACAAGTCAGTGGAATCACCTGAGTATATTTGATAACCCAGCAGATTGTGCGACTCGAGGATTAACCCCACTGCAGCTCAAGTCATTTAATCTTTGGTGGAACAGCCCTTCGTGGCTCTGACAAAGCAATTCCACATGGTCTAACCCCACGATCAGCAAACTCCATATTGACGCCATAGCCATGGAGGAGAAACCCTGCAATGTAAATGTGAATTCGACAGTATCGCAACAATCATTCATACAACATTTCTCTTCATTTTCGAAACTCGTACGTATTACTGCATGGATATTGAGAGCAATTCACAATATGCGCTCAGAAAATATTCAAAATCGCAGAGCTGGATCACTTACTGCAATGGAATTTCAAGCGAGTTTATTTAGGATTGTACGGTGTGTGCAACATGAAGCGTTTGGAATGGATATTCTTCGAATTCAGGCTGGCCATGCCCTAGTTAGTTTAACCCCATTTGTCGACGATAAGATGGATCTGAGAATACGTAGTCGTCTCAAACAAGCAGCATTGCCGTATGGTCAACGGCATCCTCTCATTTTGCCAAACAATCCTCATTTTACAACCTTGGTAATTAACAATGCCCATAATAATACGTTGCATGGTGGTGCACAATTAACTCTTGGCAATATCCGACAAAGATTTTGGATCCATAACGCTCGTAAAATGGTCCGAAATCAGTTACGACGATGCATACGATGCTTCCGTAATAAGCTTCAAACAGCCACGCAATTAATGGGAGATTTGCCGATATAAGGAGTCAATCCGCCACAACGCGTCTTTCTAGCAACAAGGGTAGATTACACAGGAGCCATAGAGCTAAAAGCATCAAGGTATCGGGGTACTACAGTTTATAAAGGATACATCGCGCTGTTCATATGTCTGACTTTATGTCTGGTGCATTTAAAAGAGGTCACAGGCACGACAACCGAACATTTCCTATGGGCACTTCAGTGGTTTGTAGGTCGTCGTGGCCTTCGCCTCGACTTGTATAGCGACTGTGGTACGAATTTTGTCGGATCAGACACCCTATTGAAGATGAATTGTAGACAATTTATTGAGAATGTTGAGCGTGACATTGTTACCAAGCTAGCAGCCTAAAATATTCAGTGGAATTTTAATCCACCCCATTCACCTAATTTCGGAGGACCATGGGAATCGAATCTGAAGTCCGTCAAACATCATTTGAAGCGCACAATAGGCGCAGCAAAACTTAAATACGAACAGCTATCAACGGTATTAGTACGCGTCGAAGCGTGTCTAAATCACGGCCTCTGTGCCAACTCACGTCGGATCCGGATGATTTATTTGTTTTAACGCCCGAACATTTTTTGATCGGCGACGCTCTACTGTCAGTCCCTGAGGTGGCTCCAAATAACAAGACGCTGTCTACGCAATACTTTGAGCTCCAGCATATGGTTCAGCATTTTTGGAATAGATGGTCTTCGGATTGGCTCTCGCATGTACAATCACGTCCGAAATGGCGTCTTTAGGAGCACAACCTGTGTATAAATGAGCTGGTTGTTGTGAAAGATCACCGCTTACCACCAAATCAATGGCAGCTGGGTCGAGCTCTAGAAACTCATCCTGGGTCATACAATTTAGTATGTGTAGTCACTGTTAGCACACAGAATGGTACATATTAACGATCGGTCTCTAAAATCTGCCGATTGCCGATTCCCTTCAACAATGACTCTCCTCAGTTAACGTAACACTCACGCACATGCTTATTCTTTCTCATTCACCTCTAGCTACACATGCAGGTCCAATTGTTACCGGCTTATCATGCTGAGTACAGCATTGGGGCGGGCAACTTATCAATCCGGCATGAGAACACACCATAAGTGGAGAAGTATCGAACTAACTACCAGCACTACGAAAAATAAGAAAAAGTATCATGAACTACAGCCAGCACTAAGAATTTTTTGAGCTACTAAATGAACTTGTAACGATTTTGCATATTAAGTTTGTAAAATAAATGGTTAACCAAAAAATTAAAGAGTCTACCAAACAAATTTTAAAAACCCGAAATTTTCATTGCAGCGAGATTACACACAAAGTTTTTCAGTATCTCGTTTATATGTTACGCACCGGTAGACGATAAGGACAAAAACGATAAAGACTCCTTCTATGAAAAAGTAGAAAAGACATACGATGAAATGTTTCTCTCATTATGTACCACCGCCGCTGAAACTATAGGTTTGCAGTGAGCTCACATAAGCCACTGCTAAGATGAGTAATGTCGCTATACCTCCAAAGAAAGGACGCTGCCTATAGAGCCGTGTTGCGTACGGTCGCGAGGAAATAACAGAGATACCTACATATTTGGAAGGAACCAACGTGAGGCGGAACAGTGTGAATGCGGGAAGTTTCAGGTGCTGGCTAATCGGAATAATGCCCGAAGGTAGACCACTCTGCGTCATTGTTTGAGTTTTTGAGCTTTTGTTTGAGTTTTTGGTTTAATTTTTACCTAAGCAGGAAAGACTTCCTCTGTTTTACCTTCTGACTGCTACCTAATCAGCCATCATGAACTGTAAAAGTGAGAGCAACGTTAGTTTATTGATTAAAAGGATCATCCTAATGTTTCGTTTAGATGTCTCATCGCCTCTTCCAGAATAGCCTGCTGTATGGTTCTCACTTTCTCTGCAGACCAAAACGCAGTCCAGTCTATCCCCGCTTAGGATGTCCTTAAAATAAGCCAACTACTCAGCTTTAGCATCGCAATGGCAGAGTAAGGGTGCCTCAACATTCGAGCACAGCTTTCCAGAGCTTCTAGCAGTGTTAATTTATTGGCAGCTTGTAGGCATTCTGTCTGGTGGAGCTGCGCCTCCTAGCCAAACGTCGCTTACGAGCGGCACAACTTAAATGATCATGCACAACAGCTTGGTCAGGCTGACCAGGTTTCACTAGAGCTCAGAGAAGCGTGTTTTCATCTTCAGGCGAGATTTTTGATTGAGATTTCACATTTATTCATCTTGTGAAACCAAGGGGAGGGGGAATTATTTTTGCACAGAAAGGTCAAAATCGACCCTTATATTTTGAGGTTTGTTCAGTTCCAGTTTTGGTATTTGAATTTTAGGAAACTAGGTCAGTCAAAGATACCCGATACTGAAAAACCCACAATTCCGAAGTAGGTTTATCTCCAAACCAAATGGGTCGACCGACCTAAGTGTGGCTGTCTACTAAGCAAAGGCAAACGCATACGCTAATAAATGGAATACACGACCTTAAAATCCATATTCATAATTTACTAAGGAAATTATTTGCAAGACAAACTAAGCACTAAATCATACTCTAAAAAGCATCCTTGCTATTTTCCTTTCATAAGAACTTTTAGACACAAGTTCACGAAAACTTGACTCAACACATAATTAGCAATTAAATACAATTGATTTATATTACAATTTGACGCCCCGAATCAAAAATGTTAAATTCCATAAAACACAGTTATGGTTAATAAACACCAGCGCATCACTTTTTAGCGGGCGGTCAAAGGTAAATACAACACTAAACCAAATACAACAATGCAAATATGCTGCTGATATGCTAAGTTGAAGCTGCCACCAACCAACCTTCAGCCACAGCTGGGCAACCTTGACCACAAAACACAAAAGAGAACTAATGAAAATCGGAGTCGAGAATAAAATGGGGAAAAATATATGGGGCTACAAAGCGCCAAAGAAAAGTGAAGGCAAACATAAAGATGGAGGCGTGGCAGACAAAGTCTTAGTGTCAGTGTTGGTCAAATAGGCAAACTCAGACGCCAACGGCGAAACAAAATTTGATCAGCTCTTCTCAAAAAAGCACTTTGAACTTTAGCTGATGATCGGCAGTGAAACAGCTCACCACAATGACTGACTGACTGAATGCTTGAGTAACTGACTCAATATAATGCAATTCGAGTGCAATGGGTTGGCAGCACTTTTTTGTTTGCGCACTATTAGATGGCTACTCCAGCAGCCAGCAATGCCACTGCCCAGTGGACGCTTTAAAGCTGGTGCGCAATATGACCTGCAATAATCGAATACCACACTCAGCACAAGCTGCTTCAATGAGTTACTGACCCCAGTGACTAACTCAAATGATGCGGTGCTACATACTTAAAGATGGTTGGAGGGAATGAGGCATACAGGCAGGTAAATATTTGAATGCATTTTTGATCAGAGATATATTTGAAACCAACTAAATGTATCTATGCACTTTTACCTCTCTTTGTATTTACATAATATTTCAGATATTTATTTTACTTTATTTAGCGCAACGTGCCACCCTCAACACTTGTGGCATGCAACAATACAGATCAAAGCATATAGCAAACGACTTGAGTGCAACAAATACAATCGCTCAATCAATGGCAGCAAATCAGCAATAGATTTCTATTTTTAAGTAGGTTTTGTAGTTTGTAAATATAAATTTGTATAGAAAGTATTGAACTGGAGTGCCATTATTGATAATTTGTGTATGCGAGTTGAACAAAGCTAAATACCTTGATGTGATTGCACTGATTTTCAAATGGTGCAACAGCAATCGATTAACGCCCCTTCGTAAATGTTCACATAAAAAAAGTAGATATAAAATTTTGAACAAAGGAAAAATACTATTTCTGCGGATTAAAATTTTTCAACAAATTGCCTCAAAGAAAATTCATTCGAAATAAAATAAATGAATGATCATCAGTGGGAGTTGTAATGCCACAAATTCGAATCAAAAATGCACAACTAGATCGAACTGTAAAAACGCTTCAAGCCCTTTGGGATTGTGAAGAATAAATAATAAAAAAAAAGAAAAAAAAAATGTGAAAAATGTTAAAGGCTCTGTTTTACATGGCACACATATTTATTTATGAAATATCAACGAAAGAAATCGTACAGTGAGTGGTAGAGACAGTTATTGTTGAGAATGTGTGAACTACACAATCCCGATATACAAAATCCCGAAACATGTAGTCCCGACAGTTCATAATCCCAACACGACCTAATCCCGACCATTGAAAGTGCCGACAGAACCAAATCCTGACCATTCATAATCCTGCCACAACGAAATCGCGCCACTAAATCCCAACACAAATCCCGACAACATTTAAATTGGGAAATCTCACATGATGTCAAAAAAAGATATCTTCAATATTTTTCTATTATTTTAAACATCTCTGCATAACAACACTTACCCGATCCAACACTTACTACGCGATCAACAGTGTTTTGCGCAGATCACCTTTCTGCGTAGGCGGCTTTATGTTTTCTTTTCAAAAAAATAATCTTAGCCGATCCAACACCGGTTACGAAATTTTAGTAAATATTTTTAGGTTGTGTGTTTGTTGGGATTTTGCCTAATCGGGGTATTATGTTGTCGGGATTTCATTATGTCGAGATTTCGGTATGTATGAATTGAATCCTGTCGGGATTTCTGAAAATTGTCGAGATTTCGTTATGTCAGGATTTCCGTATATATTAATTGTATCCTATCGGGATTTTGAACTGCCATGATTTTGAAAGTCGGGATTATGAGGTGCACCCGTTTAGAATATGAAAAAATTTGGTAAAAGGCTAAGTTGGGTTTCATGAATGGTCAATATTACGCCAAAAGGAATAAAGCTAGTAAAATCAACAAACATAATTTCTTATTTTTGAATTAACAGCTATTGAGTGAAATTGGTCGCATTGTCGTTAATTCAACGGAGTTCTTTGTCAAGAGCACAAACTTTTATGGTCGTGTCAACAGAAAAAGAAAACTGTTTGGCTCAAGTCAACAATACTCTGTATTTTATTATCTTATATATTATTTCTAATTGCTATTTTTATGAGCAGGCCCTTTTTTCGGTCTTATTTGGAATCCAAATCTATAAATAAAGTTTTGGTTGTAAAGATGGAGATACGGGCTATTAGCGAGATTTGGGCAATTTTGGTCGTAGTGCTTTTGTTAACTATATTTTATTAAAATAACTTGTTAAAAATAAATGATTGTGAGCACACAAATAAATCTATTTGTACTATGGCACTATTGTGAATATTTGATTAGAACTAACACTGCATTACCGGCAATTGCTAGCATTTGCAAAATGGCAGAGCAAGCGCATGTAATTTATAGATGTTTGATTGATAGAACAGATGATTTCTGTTGATATTTGATATGAGACTATCATATTTGTTGCACAAGATGCGCACGGCTCCGCCTCGTTATTATAAGGCCTCGGTGCATTGCGAACTTTGTTTAAATCAATTGTGCTTGGCCGTTTAGCCCATTACTGTTTGTGGAGGTTTTTAATACATTTAAGTACCTTTTCAGGCTTTTTACTACATAGTACGAAGGGATTAAATGAGAGAGTAATTTGCCTTGCCGAGGCGACGCATTTGCAGGGAATGTGAACCGCGCTTCATCCTCCAGCTCCTAAAATCGAAAGATTTGTGCGTCGGATAGGTTTAACTTTACTTTGGGCCGTTTTCATCATCTTCAGTTAGTCACTTGTTAAGTGTTGTGTTTTAAGTTATAGAAATTTTTGTTTCCATGGTAACTAAAGCTTTACGACTTAATTAAGGCCAAGCAAAAATTATATACAATAGTCACCTGTTTGGCTTGTTTTCGTATGTTCACAATAGATTTTTGCGATTTGTTCTACTAAATATTAACAATTATCGATTTTACCGGAGATTGAAGACGAAAATGTCGAACGCAGTTATCTGGTAGATTCCTATCTTCCAGGTAAATTCCAACCTAACTGGAAAACGGTGAAAACGGCCCTAAAATGATGTCGTCGACTACACTGCTCCGTATAGTACCAAGTGAGATTTCATAGGTTCTCCTGCTTATATTATTGAGTTTGGCTGACTCTCTCGTTGCTGGGACTATAAGCAGTTTGGCCTGTCTTTGCCATGGGCATTCAATCTGGGGTTGTCTGAATTGTTTCTCCTAGTGGTTCTTTTATGGTTTCCCCTAGTGCGTGCCTTTTTGAGTTCTCAGCGGGGATCTGTAAAATAGAATGCTGCCATAGCACGCTGCACCCGTTTATTACTTTCATGCTATTTATACCCGGGAATACATCCTAACAAAAATTTGTTTTTGGCTCCCAGGCATTTAGGACTCCATTGCATTCATCCCTAGCTTAGAAGTAATTGTGTAAGACTGAAAGGCACGCAAGGCTGTCTAGTTTGGTCTGTCATACAATTTGGTCTATCAGTTAATCAGACCTCTGAATTTGGGTCAATATATGCGCTGCCGCTTTGTCAAAGAGTTCTGTCAACAAGGGACAGTTTAAAATTACAAACACAGTGTTGTGATAGTAGAATACGACCAACATATCGAAAATCCCGGGAGCAAGGCTTGGAAAAGCTGTTTCGCGTAGTTTCTCGTCGCGTATAGCTCAAGCCTCTAGAATATTTTGTTTTTGTTGCAGCGATCAAACACTTCCCGAAGTTTTTGGGGAATATTTTTAATATTGTTGATACTTTGCCGGATATATATCCGAAATGTTCCGGTAACAAGCACCATTAAGGTATAATCCTGACCATCTCGAAAAAAATGTTATATGACCATATTGGACCTTCTAGGCTATCCCATCCCGCCACCCCCTAGCTCCGGTAAGACCAATTTGTAGAAAAAATTAAAGAGGAGCACGACGCAAATTGGAAGATTAGCTCGGCCTCAATCTCCTCGGTGGTAAATTATGCCAAGTATTTATTCTATTTCGTGTTTCTTATTTGCTTTAGAGTAGCTATTCTCTACACATTATGGTAAACTTATGGGGGAGTGGAAACTTCAATGAAAATTGCCCAAACTATTATCGAGAGGGTATAACCTTTGTCTTAATTTGCGAAAAAATTTAAGAAATGTAGTGATTTGGAGACACTGTACTCCAAGCTTCTTTCAGGTCAATTCATACTAACTAACACTCAATTCGCTCTACTTCTGCTGTTATGAGAAATATTTTTGTTGATACAACTTCTTTCAGCGCAGTTGAAGTATTGCTAAGCTTTGGGCTATTCCACTTCCTTTCGGTTTACTTTGTCACTACTTACTCCCTCGCATTCCTGCCACAATTCCTTCGCATTCATTCGCATCAGTTGATTATACTCAAATACTTAAGCTGCTCCTTGTTGTTGCTATCTTATCTCCAATGCTTGTTTTGTATTAAAGTTGTACATATATTGTTGCTTTTGTAATATTTATATATGCCTCGCAATGACCTTTAACTGTTATAAGTGCTGCACGATCATCAGGAGCTGATACCGTTTTTAAGTCAGTTTTTGTTGACTTGCATTTGTTGGCTAAAATGTGGCCAAGTATGAGGCTCATACATTCGATTGTTTTCTTTGAATGTGTTGGTGTACATATTGTATGATTATAGCGCATACATTTTTTGGCATGGGAATTGGCACAGAACTATTTATGATAATATCACTGGATCACAAATTCCAACTTTTTTTCTGCACCAGAGATGCCATTATGAAATTCCTAAGCAAAACCACCCCTTATTCCGAAAATCAAGGTTATTTTTAATTCTATGGTAACGTTTTTGAGATATTTACGAATTACCGTTATTTCAAAAAAAAAAAAAAAAAATTGGCTCCACTTAATCATATATATCTCAAGAACGTATTGAGCAATTCTAAAATGGTTTAAAGCTTTTAAAAGGTAATAATATTTTCTATAAACCGCGCATCCAACACTTTTTGATAGGCCCTGCAAATTCAAAGATAAGGAACAATCATTACGAACTTTTTCAATTTTTTTTGTAAAAATATAAAAAAAATTGTACATTGCAAGGAAGCATCTCTAAAACTTTTTATTTTTTTGCAATTTTTTTTTCTCTAAGCTCTGTTTCTTTTTTTTTCCTTCAACAAAATCGACAAACTAATACAAAAGTTATAAGCATTCAACTAAATATATCCATATAGTAAAACTTAAGTAACCTACAAATAATAGTGTGACGAATTTACTGCAATTCCGCTTATTTGCAACCTTCAGCTAACGTTCGAATCACTAAACTGTTGAATAAATAACTCCAATATTCGATAATGCAAAATGGACTTTATTCAAGTACTTTCAAAACAACACTTGTGTTGCTCGACATATAGCGTGCTTAATAAAAACTGATTGTCGTACCTCTACTGTTGCTGCCTTTTATACTGTCTGATATCCTCGTTGCATATTTCTAGGATTTTCTATTCTAGAATTTACTAGAGAGTATCAGCTATAAATTACCAGCTATAACTGCGTTTATAACTTCTCATATGCGCGTGTATATGTGAATGATACTTGCAAAAATTATTGCCTTCTTTTGTGAGCATCTCAAATAAAATATATGCATGTTCTTGTGCGTTTTTTTTCCGCTGCTCGTATGGGTAGCCATAATGATTGATTTGTTGATGTGCATACGAGTCACTGCTTAGTATCGGCTTAGAGATGACAGTATCCCTTAGTGTTGCTAGTATTCGTCACAATAGCATATGTACATATGATTCTGTCTTAATTCTACGATCTTATTTTATAATTGAAAAAGTTATGTGTCTTGTTTTGACGCTTATTTAGATAACGATCGCTTTCTCTTATGAGAAACCAAAAGTAGTCACCCATCATAGCGACAACCCAGAATCTTTGATACCCGAGTTTCAATCATTTTCATTTGCTGGTGAAACCTTTCGCCATGTTCGTCACTTTCGTCGCCAAGAGTTTGCGGGAAAAAATTTAAATGGGGGTGTAGAAAATTAATTTTTAAAGACACATATATTTACTCCTGAAAGAAAATAAAAAAGTATTTAGATAAATACATAAGTGACACATTAGTATATAATTTTCTTTGGATTTATATTTCAATTCAGAACAAATTTTTTGTTTACATTTTTCTCGTTCTTGTTTGTTCGGAACTGGACGATGAATTCAGATTTAGGGCTACATATTCTCATGTAAATTTAAAAATTTTCATACAATTTTTTTGTTTATCAGGCAGATAGGTTCTAAAGTTAACTGAGAAAACGGTCTTAAATATGTTTTTTTATTTACCCATTTCCGCATAGTTTTTGATTAAGTCGTTCACTGTCATCTCGTAGTTAGGACTTTTGTGTTTGCCTAAAAAAGAAGTAACGATCTTTTCAAAAGAGTCCCACGCTGCTGCCTCCACTGGTGACAATAGTTCTTTGAAATGGTTATTGGTCATAATTTTCCTTATTTCTGGTCCCACAAAAATCCCTTCCTATATTTTTGCTTCTGAAATCTATGGAAAGATTGTCCTCAAATGATGAAAAGCTTCGCCTTGTTTGTCCAAAGCATTGGCAAAGTTTTTGATAAGGCCTAGCTTGATATGGAGGGGAGTTGGATTTATTTTTTCCTTATAAGTGGTGAGTATTTTATGTTATCCACCCCAACTTGAAGCTCGATATAGTGGTCTTGACGAGGTCGGCATAGAAAGCAACAGTATTTTGTGTATCCACTTTGTAGACTACATAGCATTCCCACGACTTTAAGATCGGCACATATTTTCCAATCATGTTCTTTGTATTTGATTAATTTGAGCAATTTTTGCATTATCTCATACGTTTCCTTCGTATTTACCGCACACGCGATCGGGATAGATGGCTTTTGGCTGCCAAAATGCAATAATACCGCCTTTAAACTTAATTTATTGCCGTCTATGAACAGTCGCCACTCCCTTGAATCATATGGTTCACCAAACTGTTTGAATAGACCAGCAGATAGTTTCAGAAATTAGTCAGCTATGCACTAAAAGGGAGCAAGCTCCCATTTTTTGCAACGCACCTTTTTGTTCCGGTTTCCGAAAAAATCAATTCGACTCGACATACTCGGCACGCAGTTTTCGGTGTTCATGGTTTTTCATTGTTTTTAGGCTCAATTCCAAAATAGTTATATTATGTAACTTTCAAAGGATTTGAAAACACACGTCCCATCCTTTTAAAGATAAATTGACCGCAGATGAAACAGAACATATCTGGATCATTTGTACACTCAAACTCTCGCGCCCTTTTATTCATATTATATTTTTAGGTAAATGACGGTTTATAAACTGAACAGTATCCGGCGAACCTTGCAGATATTATGAAGGAACAAGACGCATGAACTATTATTTATACTTAGATCAATTAAAAATTCAAGCTTACCTAGTCAAAAAGGTTCCCTAGTTCTACAAAGACAACACTACCTGTCTTAAAATATACTCTTGCTTGAAATGTACTTGGGTTTTTAAAAACGACATTAACAGATTTTGTGTCTAATAACCCTTAGAAAACCTACCTGCTAACTAACTGATATACGAATACTAACACATGTGTACCAAGTAGGATATATTTACTTGAATGCTTATAATGTGGGGGATAAAACCCAAGAGCTTAGCTTAATAATGCTTACGGAGGTGAGTTCTCAAGTTCCTAGGAGGCGGAACCTCTTCAGTAAGATGTCTGTTGGGATACCCAGGTTTCCGGGTACTCAACAGAAACTGTTTGATCAGAATTTCATTTCTCTCCTTTATGGGGTGATACTTGTCGATATCGGTTGTGACTTAGTCCTTCATTATATATTGGTTAAGTTACTTCTATTGTAGTTAAACTTTAACCCTTGCGCGAGCTGAACTTAATTTGAAAACACTATTGTTCTAGACATTTTCCTGTTTGTTTACATATCCAAATTCATGAGTTGTTGGTAGTAACGCCTTAATAATATTGTGGCAAATATTAGCTATTACAATACATAACATCACCGCTAGTAAATAAATGCTGTACAATAAAAGCAGCAAAGCAAGCAATCACACATATACAAAGAGCAGCTAAGAGCGAAGAATAAAGAGAAAACAGTAACATATACATAGACAGCAAACATTTCCATAAAAAGGGAACAATGAGGGTGCTCAAGAGCACAGTAGAAGTTATCATTCACACACATACACGCATATAACTTGAAGAATAATGAATATGAGATACAGAAATGAGAAATTAATAAGCAACTACCCGAGAAAGCTGTTCATGAAAAATCTAGACATTAGGAGAAAAAGGTGGACGAGGCAACTGGGATTATAAAAGCTGCGCAAGCTGAGGTGTAATCAATCAGCTTGATTTTAATGCGCTATAAGTGAGGTACGCGAGTAATTTAATTTGAGTTAAGTGCATACCGTAACCTTCGTGTATGACTCAATCCTTGCAACAACATAACTAAATTTATAATCATAATTTCATTTCAGTTTCAAATGTCAGTATTATGAAATTTTAATAACGCCTTTTGCAGAACGACAAAACCATGTCAAATTAAGCTACTGTATTGAGAAAATGCAGTGAACACAAATGAGAATCTAAGCGCATACGATTGTATGAGCATTGAATTTTTAAGCTAAAAAAAGTGAATAAATATGACAACACAGCTGAAGCCCAACAAGATGCAAAATAAAAAGGCTAAAGTAAACATATCAGTTAAAGCAACAAGTTAATGTATAGTAAATTAACGCCAATGGCTAAAGCACGAATTTTGTACAGTAATAGTGCACAAAAAACTTAAAACAACACAAATAGTAAGAACTAAACGAAGATATCTCAAATGTAACAGCATTAGAAGAGCCAAAGCCAAACATCACTAATCATGCAAACAAAGGTGTGCTACCGAATCGACGATGAGCAATTGAGCAGCTGTGAAATTGAGTGCTAAGCAGCCGGTGTTTGGTGAAAAATTCAAGGTCGCCAAAAGAAACAAGCAAGTAAAAAACCAACTCAATTGATGACAAAAAAAAAAAAGAACAAAAAAAAAAGATTATAATTTAAGTTTATATATTTAAGTTTAAGTTTTTTATATCTATCGTTTTTTGTTTGCGTTGCTCGCAAAATTCTTATGCAAATGACAGTACATCAAACAAAAGCAGCATTAAACACACAAGCAATAGTATAAGTAAAGTAACAACAACATATAGAGTAGTGGTAGTAGTAACCAGCAAACATCATGCAAGCATTGTTGCTATTTTAGCTTTTTTCAAGCTAGATTTATCTTTTTTCTCATCGTTTAGCTTGAAAATTTGCAATTTAGCTTTAAGCTTTTTTTCAGCTTTTTTTGGAAATATTTTAACTCTCTTTAGCTTTTTTCAAAGTTTTAGAAAATGTACATATACAGTTTTATGTAGATTAAATTTTAAGAACATTGAATGAATTTGGGCTAGATTGCAAAAAATTTATGGGGCTAAAAAACAGATAATGTTGGCATTATGGTAGGCAGAAATCGAGCGTAGTAACTTTAACATCAACCTAATATCCCTTTCGTTCCATATGTTTGCCACTCGATTCTATGACTGTTTCATCTGTTTCGGAACCGATTCCGAGCGAAATTGAATTTCTGATTTCAGAAACATTATACTGGGTTTCTAAGTCCACATGTAACAAAAGAGCTATGCAATGACAAATATATGCTGCGTAAAACGACGGACTCGACCCGTTGCAAATCGCATCCACACGAATTGGATAACTCCTTGTTTTTCTGTACTTATGTCAACAGCCATAATATTTGTTTGAAAGATACCGTTGTGTGTATAAGGCTTATAGCTCATATAAAGTAAACCTTACGTAAGGAAATATTATAAGCCATAAGGTAGAATATAAACACTTTATTATAAAGCTTATGGGCCAAAAACAATAGGGCTTACTTACATAAGCACTTATTAAAGAAACTACTTGCTGTATCAGGACCTTTTATATAAGGTTTATAAATACAAATATAACCAACCCAAAATCAGGAGTACTTAAGTTGTTATAATACCTTATTATAAATTTAAATGTACATATAAAATTGCTTGGACTTATAATAAGACACCTTCTGACTTGAAATTCCTTTACTCATGTTATTGTTGTTGTTCACAATAACCTATTTCAAAACTTTATTTAACCCGGATTCATTCATCGGCAGTGGTTCGGTCAGTCCGCAAAGTGTCATGAAAATATTTCCTCCAAAAATTCATTTGCCAGATATCGTTTAAACTCGGTCTAAAGCACATACCAAAAACTTGAAAAAGATATTCTCAGACATTGTGGAATGTAGAGTTTAAATCCTTCATGTGTTCTTTAAAAGTACAAAAAGTAGATGTCCTTATTGAAAATAACTTTATCGGCGTTCTTATTTTACAAACAAAAAACCATTTACCTCAAACATATTATGAAAACTTAAAGACTATAATGGAGTTTTATTTATCATGTATCCCTTTTAAATTAAAACACAGATAGCATCTGCTAATTATTTTTTTTATTTTTTATGAAATTGGAGTAAAAATGTATTTAAGTTTTTTATTCTGTTGTCTTTTATGAAAGAAACCTAATAAAACGCATAGAAAGTTGCCTTAAACTTTTAGCTGTTTTTCTGAGGCTTGAAATTTTTTATTTAGGCTTTTTATTTTTGTCAAGCTAGCTTTTTTCTGAAAAATTTCTGGCAACACTGCATGCAAGTTGTTGCTTTTGCTTGGCCAACGTGCTTGCTGTGCGCCTTTTTGTTGTATTTAAGCTATTATTATTGTGGCAATAGAAATCATTAATTTTCATTAAACATGCAAACATATTACCAATATACATACATACATGTATGTGTGTAAGGATGTTTGCATCAAATAAGGGGGCCATAATATGACTACGAAAAAATTACAGCAGCGTTAAAATGAATTATATTTTAAAAAAGTTTTAGGTTTGGGTTTGTGGGATTTTTGTTTTTTAATATCGATACAAATAACAGACTTTCCCAGGTATTGCTTGTTTCACATTATATGTAGCTGCACCTGCCTTTCAATGTATAAGAAAACAAGTAGTTCGGGTGTAACCAAACATTTCATACTCAGTTAAGAGCTATGGAGACAAAATAAGGAAAAATCACCATGTCCAGGGGTGACTCTAGAATTTGTTTGTACGATATGGGTATCAAAAGAAAGGTGTTAATGAGTTTTTTAAAACGGCGTTGGCCTGAGTTCTATAGGTGGACGCCTTTTCGAGATATCGCCATAAAGGTGGACCAGGGATGACTCTAGAATGCGTTTATACAATATGGGTATCAAACGAAAGGTGTTAATGAGTATTTTAAAAGCGAGTGGGCCTTAGTTCTATGGGTGGACGTCTTTTCGAAATATCGATATAAAGGTGGACCAGGGGTGACTCTAGAATTTGTTTGTACGATATGGGTATCAAATGAAAGGTGTTAATGAGTATTTTAAAAGGGAGTGGGCCTTAGTTCTATAGGTGGGCGCCTTTTCGCGATATCGTTATAAAGGTGGACCAGGGTTGACTCTAGAATGCATTTGTGCATTATGAGTATCAAACGAAAGGTGATAATGAGTATTTTATAAGGGAGTGGGCCTTAGTTCTATAGGTGGACGCCTTTTCGATATATCGCCATAAAGGTGGACCAGGGGTGACTCTATAATGTGTTTGTACAATATGGGTGTCAAATTAAAGGTATTAATAAGAATTTTAAAAGGGAGTTGTGGTAGTTGTATATGTGAAGGCGTTTTCGAGATTTCGAACAAAATGTGGACCAGGGTGACCCAGAACATTATCTGTCGGTTATCGCTAATTTATTTATATATGTAATACCACGAACAGTATTCCTGCCAGGATTCCAAGGGCTTTAGATTTCGCCCTGCAGAACTTTTTCATTTTCTTCTACTTAATATGGTAGGTGTCACACCTATTTTACAAAGTTTTTTTCTAAAGTTATATTTTGCGTCAATAAACCAATGCAATTACCATGCTTCATCCCTTTTTTCGTATTTGGTATAGAATTATGGCATTTTTTTCATTTTTCGTAATTTTCGATATCGAAAAAGTGGGCGTGGTCATAGTCGGATTTCGGCCATTTTCTATACCAATACAAAGTGTGTTCAGATAATTTTGCTCAAGTTATCGTGTTAACGGCCGAGCGGAAGGACAGACGATCTACTGTGTATAAAAACTGGGCGTGGCTTTAACCGATTTGGCCCTTTTTCACAAAAAACGGTTACCGGCCTAGAATCTAAGAGCCTACAAAATTTCACAATAATTGGTAAATATTTGTTCGACTTATGGCATTAAATGTATCCTAGACAAATCAAATGAAAAAGCGCGGAGCCACGCTCATTTTGAAATTTTCTTTTGTTTTTCTATTTTGTTGCACCATATCATTACTGGAGTTGAATGTGGACAATATTTACTTATATACTGTAAAGATATTAAATTTTTTGTAAAAATTTCACTATAAAAAAAATTTTTTTTAAGTGGGCGTGTTCGGACTTCGATTTTGCTAATTTTTATTAAGCATACATATAGTAATACAAGTAACATTCGTGCCAAATTTCATCATGATATCTTCAACGACTGCCAAATTACAGCTTGCAAAACTTCTAAATTACCTTTTTTTAAAAGTGGGCGGTGCTACCCCCATTGTCCAAAATTTTACTTATTTTCTATTCTGCGTCATAAGTTCAACCCACCTACCAAGTTTCATCGCTTTATCCCTCTTTGGTAATGAATTATCGCACTTTTTCGATTTTTCGAAATTTTCGATATCGAAAAAGTGGACGTGGTTATAGTCCGATATCGTTCATTTTAAATAGCGATCTGAGATGAGTGCCCAGGAACCTACATTCCAAATTTCGTTAAGATACCTCAAAATTTACTCAAGTTATCGTGTTAACGGACAGACGGATGGACATGGCTCAATCAAATTTTTTTTCGATACTGATGATTTTGAAATATGGAATTCTATATCTATCTCGATTCCTTTATACCTGTACAACCAACCGTTATCCAATCAAAGTTAATATACTCTGTGAGCTCTGCTCAACTGAGTATAATCAAACATAAACTCTGATCTACTTTGCTTTAATTACAATATAATTAATTATAACCACAAAATAAATAGAATAAGAAACTCATAATATAAATGGCATAAAACGGGTGGAAAATTATGAATGGCATATCATTAATTTGTTAATGTGGAAGATTGTTGGTAACATCGTAGCAATTTGAATAGTTCTCCATCTGGTGTTATTTGCGGAAGGCATACTGTACTTCAAAGCATAAAAAGGGACAAAAAAAAAGACTCGGCAAATAAATACCCTGGGAGCCAAGTTTTCCATGAAAAATATCCGAAACTTTCAATTGCAATGTGGAACCTTTGGTATATTTTTATTAAAACTGCAAGTTTTTGCGACTTCTTAACGAGCAGATGTCCGTAAATATTTCGATAAACTTTTCTCTCGCATACTTCTGCATTTGCCGAGAAAGTAATTTACTTTTCAAATGCTTAACCAGTACAGTTGCAGGAGTGATTATTCACTGACAAAATGGTATCCTAAAATATCCCATCACATTGACATATTAAGTAGAAAAAAATGTTTGCACTTGTAAGACAAATAGCTGAGAACTGCCTTATAGATTAGCATGCGGAAAAATTAGAAGCACCTTATGCCAATTTCATATAGAGGCTTGATAAAATAATTAGTCAAGTTTTCTACATTAAAGCTCTAATTGAACTCATCATTCCATATAAAATACATTTTTAATTATCTCATTATTGCTTTATTGAATTACAAATCGAGTGAAAAATCAAGTCAGTTTTACTTGGTGCTTCGAAATTTATTGTCAGTGTAACAAATGACAATCAAAAATTTTTTTCCTGCATTTGCTCCAAAAGACAATCCGGCCTGTTCTGAATTCCGACTCGTTTTGAAAAGTAAAACGAGGCTGATTGCGAGTCGATTCCTTTTTGGTGTTCTCAATTCCGATTGAAACAAATCGCTTCGAAGTCGATTTCGAAATCTTTTCATTTCGAGTCGATAATCAAACGAAACAGCTGTTTTTATTTATTTTGGGTTTAACTAAATTAAAATTATGCAAAAGTTTGAACAAAATGCCAGCACCAATGGTTTTCGGAAATGCAGAGGCAAGAAGACGTGCAATTGTGTATAAAAATCGCAAAAATTTATCGATCCAAATTGAGAACACGTCGGTTTCATTTCGACCAGAATCGCTTTGTTTAGCTTGAAACATTTTTGATAGGAATTTTCAAATTCAGATTTGTTATACTAAGTAAACAAATAGTCCAGAAAAAAGTTTTTATAAATCTTCCAAATAAAATGAATAATTTAATAAAACTTATTTGTGGGAAAAATAATGTAATTATCTCTGCTTAATAGGCTAATTACTTTCGACTCCGACTGCTCAGAGGCAAAAGTTTTCAAATCGACCAAGTCTGGTCGGAATCGATATTCAGAACACCAATCCATTTCGATTCCGAATAAATTGGTCGGACTCGAAATCCAGAACAGGCCCGAATATGGCTTTTTCGAAAATAGGCACATATTGGGATAGGTGCAACATTTATGGTAGTTGAGCGTGCATTTTGTTTTGATTATATTTATAGTTAAGAAGGAAGCTGCTTCTTTCCATTTTAACTAGTTTTTTGTAAAAACGAAATATTTTTTCCGGGCTGCTGACAGATGTTCCTTTAATGAAGCAAAAGGCCCTGTATGAAAAGGGAAATTTATTATTTCATTAAAGAGAATTGTTATTAGAATAAGCTTCTGTGTGAAAATGTAATTAATGCCGTTGCTACAGAATTGGTTAAGAGGAAGAAGGGGAGAAACGATGGCTCACCTCATCTGTAGCTGCCTACCGCTAAGAGGCGCATTTCTCGAGCTGCGTTTCTGGAAAATCTGTGCTCGCCTTTATGAGGTCCTCAAAATCGTTTGAAGAGAAAAGTGAATGGTGTTTTGAATGTATAACAATGGACCTGTTTAGGCCAACAGCCCAAACTCAAAAATATATGGGGTCGCCCTCGTATTTCTTTTAAATTTGTTAACAGAGCCAGTCGAACCGTTTATGTTAACCATGCAAATAAATATCGCGGGAATAAATAAACATTTCGACTGGCAAGCGGGCTTAACAAATTCTGTTATTGTGCTTCTTGGATTTTTCACATCAACATGAAAGGACGTATCCCACCGGCGATTCAAGAATCATGAAAAATGTAACCTACAAATAGGTATATTAATTATTGTAATTAATCTTTATTTCAAATAAATATATATATTTAAATTAAAATACGAATACAAACTTTTCTTGTTTTTTTCGTACTATTTCTTGACCGGCGCCATTCCTGAGCTGTGGCCTGGCCAAGACATTGGTCTTCAATCCATTTTAATTTAATCCAGCGACAATTTGGCCAACCAACAGTATTTAAATATTATCAAACCAAAGTTTATGTATTATCCGTGCGACCATATTGAGGGACATCAGTTATTA
Source organism: Eurosta solidaginis (assembly GCF_040869045.1). Taxonomy (NCBI): domain Eukaryota; kingdom Metazoa; phylum Arthropoda; class Insecta; order Diptera; family Tephritidae; genus Eurosta; species Eurosta solidaginis. The sequence goes on from NC_090323.1 coordinate 54,181,478, forward strand.
CGATAGTACTTGGTATTTGAGGAGTTATTTGGTGAGAAGAAATTTGGAACTACCAGAGTTTATATATTATTGGATTTGCCACCAGCAGAAACAACAACATAACTTCACATCTGAAAGTAGAAAGGTACGTGTTTATTCAGTGTGCACAATTTTTAATTAAAAACTAATTAAAGTGAAGTACGCGAGTGATTTTGTGGAAAAATGAAATACAAATTTTTTTGTACAAATAGCCCATTTGTCCATCAATTATTTCTTACCGCCGACAGTAAATAATATTTGACACGGCTCAAGGGTCTTCAGTGTTGATTATCGCACACAAATATTTGTACAACAGTGTTTGGGAAATAGAAAAGTGAAAGAAGTTTTTTCAAAAATAAATTTATTCAATTTACATTTATATGACTTGCACATCTCTCTTATTAACAGCCCACAACAACAACACTGCACTGTGAAATTAAACTCACTTTTGCGTTTGGTTCATCAAAGCTGAATTAAAGAAAAAATTAAAATCACAACTATCACTTGGCACCAGCAGTTTATTCACTATTAAATAGCAGAATTTAATTTGATTGCAATACTTCGTGGACGGAACGTTTTTCCTCCGACTCTTGCAAAATTTTCACTTTTTCCCGCAATTCAAATAAAATTGCTCTATATACATATTGTAACGAATTTACTATAATTCCCCTTCTTCAAAATATTCTACTAACGTTCGAATCACTGAACTGTTGAATAAATAACACCACTATTCGATAATGCAAAATGGCCTTTATTAAAGTTCTTCACAATAATACTACTATTGCTCGCCAGATGCGTCTTAAATTAAAACTGATTGTCGCGCCTCTACTGTTGCTGCTTTTATACTGTACGGTTTCCTCGTTCACATATTTCTAGGCGCTTCCATTATAACTACAGATGCACGTGTATAGCTTCTCATATGCGCTTGCATTTGTGAGCGACACTTCCACAATTAATATTGCATATTTTTTGGGAGCATCTCAGATAAGATATTTGCAAGTGTTTGTGCGTCTCTTCTCCGTTGTGTGTACGTACATATGTGTAGACATAATGGTTGATCTATTGATGTACATACAAGTCACAGCTTAGCATCGGATTAGAGATGATAGTATCCCTTAGTGTTGCTAATATTCATAACAATATATACACACAAGCACATAGTTGGTTGGCGAGCAATTACTTTTGGTTTTAACATATACGTATATATTTCATACAGTCCACTGGTTTTTTCACTCTCAAAATTATTAAATTTGAGTTTTATTTGCTTCAAAATAAATATTTGCATTTGTAATTTTACCCAAAATTTGTCGGAAATTAATTTAATTTTTTGGGTTGATTTTGTTGGTGGAAAGCCTAAACTAATTATAGTATTAACAAATTGGGATATTCCACAGACACTGACTCTGTGTATTTAATTTTTTCGGAAATATTCATTGTTTCGATTTTCAAAAATTTTCAATATGGAAGCATATAACCGCTTAGTCGATACAATTATTGAGTTTGACATCGAGTTTTATAAGCATCCCGATCCAAAAATTCGCTGAAAATTCAGCAGCAACAATCCTAAAATATATCAGAGAAGAATGTCACGGCAATTATAAAGAAAATAAGTCGTGTTATACTGTTTTTGTACGGTGTATGACAAAAATAAATGACCTGGCAGAAAAACTTGAGAAGGCAGAGAAGGAGATCCAAAACACCAAATGGATGTAAAAGCGAAATACTTTCGCTCACTCCATATCTTGATGAAGACGAAGTAGTGAAAACGGGTGGACGGCTTGGTGCATACAAAGATACTACCGAATCTGAACGCCATCCCATAATATTTCTGTACAGTTGTAGGTTTACACGTCTGTATGTTCAGTTTGTCCATGAAATGTCCCTCCATGGTGAAAACCAATTAAAGCTGCGCATCATTAGAACTCTATACTGGATACCAAAAGTTAAAACCATGATACGATCTGTATTTCATAATTGTAAGATTTGCACGATCTTCAAGAAACGATCTCAACGTCAGCTCACGGGAATTCTACCTCAAGAACGCACCACATTTTTGCGTGCATTTACCAATACAGGGGTAGATTTCGCAGGGCTTTTCGACATTAAGAGTTACAGTGGGCGCGGGTGTCGTACCTCAAAGGGTTACGTTTGTCTGTTCGTTTGCTTTTCTAGTAAGGCCATACATTTAGACCCCACTAGTGCTTTGAGCACCTCCTCATTTCTAGCCGCGGTTTCAAGATTCGTACCTAGACTAGGATGTCCAAGAAACATTTACTCAGACAACGGAACAAACTTTGTCGGTGCATCACGTACATTAAAAACGGAATTTCTTGCCGATGCAAGAAACAAAACCCTATCAAAATATTCCCATCAGGCATTAAATTGGCACTTCATACCAGTAGGTGCTCCACACAAGGGAGGACTATGGGAAACTGGTGTAAAGAGCTTCAAAAGCCACTTCGAAAAAGTGGCCTTAAACAACAAATTCACCTTTGAGGAATTTAACATATTGTTATGTAGAATTGAGTCGTGTCTCAATTCTTGTGCTTTTAGGCCCGCTTCAAATGAACCATATGACCTTGAACCCCTAACGCTAGGACACTTTCTGAATGGTGCACATCTATTGGCACCAGCGGAAATCAGAGTTGATGAAAATGCTGCCTCAATACTCAATCGCTGACAGAAAGTCAAGGCATTACATCAAAACTTGGAAATAAGAATATCTTCCGGAACTACAGAAACGGATAAAATGGAAGCATCCTAAATCAAATATGCAAGTCGGAGATATGATGCTTATACGGGAAGATAATCTTCCTCCCAACGAATGGATATTGGGGCGTGTGATTAAGTTCGCGTTGTTGATATAAGGACTGAAAGGGGGCAAGTGACAGCACCACTTGTCAAGCTAATATTATTACCACCATATACCGCGGAAACCGAAAACACGGCAGGCCCTAATCTTCGGAAGTAACGCTACAATTGGAGTTACAAAATCCCCACACAACATCAAAAAATTTATCCTAACCAAAACTTACCACTTCAATAAAATTCAATGTGGAAGCAACATTTTTTTTTTTTGATCCAGCCTAATGTTACATATGCACATATACATGCTTGCGCACATGGGTGGTGTGATTTTCATTTACAAAAGCAACAATATTTTGCTACAATTGATGAACACATTTTATTATTAAATGTTCAAGTTTAATGCGTTTTAAACACTCACTACCAAGTGAAGTTATCACTGGGTAGTCACTACCAAAAACATGTGCACAAACATGTATAAAATAGCTATGTGCATTGGACTGCATGGAAATAAAAAAAAAATAAAAATTAAATAAAATATTTTCGGGTCTGCCTTAGGCAATCATAAAATTCGTGGTTTCGCAAACCACATGCAATCATGAAATGTTCCTCACATAAATATTTCCATTGTTCTTTTTGCCTAATGCATTATATATAAGGGTGCCCACATAAACTTAATTTTTTATTTTTGTTAGGAAGAAACGAAAAAAAGGATAGTACAATGACAAAAGGCAGCGTCACTTTAATTAAACAAAACCGCTGCCAATTCCATTGCATACACCCGTTTTTACGAAAATAACAATAACAAGTAAGGAAGGCTAAGTTCGGGTGTAACCGAACATTACATACTCAGTTGAGAGCTATGGAGACAAAATAAGGGAAAATCACCATGTAGGAAAATAAACCTAGGGTAAGCTTGGAATGTGTTTGTATGACATTGGTATCAAATGGAAGGTATTAAAGAGTATTTTAAAAGTAAGTGGGTCATAGTTCTATAGGTGGACGCCATTTTGGGATATCGCCATAAAGGTGGACCAGGGGTGACTCTAAAATTTGTTTGTACGATATGGGTATCAAATGCAAGGTGTTAATAAGTATTTTAAAAGGAAGTGGGTCATAGTTCTATAGGTGGACGCCATTTCGGGATATCGCCTTAAAGGTGGACCAGGGGTGACTCTAGAATGCATTTGTACAATATGGGTGTCAAACGAAAGGTGCTAATGAGTGTTTTAAAAGGGAGTGGGCCTTCGTTCTATGGGTGGACGCCTTTTCGAGATATTTCCATAAAGGTGGACCAGGGGTGACTCTAGAATTTGTTTGTACGATATGGGTATCAAATGAAAGGTGTTGATGAGTATTTTAAAAGGGAGTGGGCCTTAATTCTATAGGCGGACGCCTTTTCGAGATATCGCCTTAGAAGTGGACCAGGGGTGACTTTAGAATTTGTTTACGATATGGGTATCATACGAAAGGTGCTAATGAGTATTTTAAAAGGAAGTGGGCCTTAGTTCTATAGGTGGACGCCTTTTCGGGATATCGTTATAAAGGTGGACCAGGGTTGACTCTATAATGCGTTTGTACATTATGAGTATGAAACGAAATATGATAATGAGTATTTTAAAAAGGAGTGGGCCTTAGTTCTATAGGTGGACGCCTTTTCGATATATCGCCATAAAGGTGGACCAGAAGTGACTCTATAATTTGTTTGTACAATATGGGTATCAAATTAAAGGTATTAATAAGAATTTTAAAAGAGATTTGTGTTAGTTGTATATGTGAAGGCGTTTTCGAGAGTTCGACCAAAATGTGGACCAGGGTGACCCAGAACATTATCAGTCGGGTACCGCTGTTGTTGTTGTTGTAGCAATGCTCGCCCCACCTAATAGCCGCGACCGATCACAAATTGTCATCAATATCCTCTAACGGGAGTCCAAGGAAACTTGCCGTTTCAACAGGGGTGGACCATAAGGAAAGGGGTGTTAGAGGCGTTGGTTCCACATTACCATTAAAGAGATGGTTGGTGTCATGTGGGGACACATTGCAAGCGGGGCATACATTTTGTATGTCGGGGTTGATTCTGGATAGGTAAGAGCTTAACCTGTTACAGTATCCAGAACGAAGTTGAGCAAGAGTGACACGCGTTTCCCTGGGGAGTATGCGTTCCTCTTCCGCGAGTTCTGGATATTTTTCTTCAAGTACTGGATTCACCGGGCAATTCCCGACATAAAGGTCCGACGCCTGTCTATGGAGTTCACCAAGGACCTGCTTGTGTTTTTTCGCTTCATACGGCTGGGTTATCAGATGCCGTATTTCCTCAAAATGCTTACGGAGATGACTCCTTAGGACCCTAAGCGGTGCTAGTTCGTCAATCAGATGTCTGTTGGGATGCCCAGGTTTCTGGGTATTCAACAGAAACTGTTTGGTCAGCATCTCATTTCTCTCCCTGATGGGGAGTATTCTCGCCTCATTATGCAGATGGTGTTCTGGGGACATAAGAAGACAGCCCGTGGCGATTCTGAGAGCAGTATTTTGGCAGGCCTGTAGTTTCTTCCAGTGGGTAGTTTTTAGGCTTGGCGATCATATGGGTGACGCGTAGCACGTAATCGGCTGGCTAATTGCTTTGTATGTGGTCATGAGCGTTTCTTTATCTTTTCCCCAGGTACTGCCAGCAAGGGATTTGAGGATTTTATTACGGCTCTGAATTGTCGGAACAATTGCGGTTGCGTGCGCACCAAAATGTAGATCCTGATCAAACGTCACACCCAAGATTTTGGGGTGTAGGACAGTCGGTAGCGTAGTGCCATCGACGTGGATGTTCAATATGGTCGACATTTGGGGCGTCCATGTTGTAAATAAGGTCGGGGAAGATTTAGTCGGTGACAATGCCAGGTTTCGCGAGGCGAAAAAACTGGAGAGGTCAGGGAGATAGCCGTTTATTTTATTGCATATCTCATCGATCTCTGGGCCTGGGCCTGTGGCCATTATTGTGCAGTCATCGGCGTAGGAAACGATTGTGACTCCTTCCGGTGGTAAAGGTAGCTTAGATATGTAGAAATTAAACAAACCACCCTGTGGCACCCCTTGTTTAATTCTCCTTGGTTTTGATGTTTCGTTTCTGAATTGCACCGATGCCTGCCGACCACCCAGATAATTTGCGATCCACCTTTTAAGACATGGGGGAAGGGTAGACTCTTCCAGGTCTTGCAGTAATGAGCCATGGTTGACCGTATCAAAGGCTTTTGATAGGTCTAGCGCTACGAGTACTGTTCTATGGTGGGGGTATTGATTCAAACCGCAATTTATCTGGGTGCTAATGACATTTAGCGCGGAGGTAGTGCTATAGAGTTTTCTGAAGCCATGCTGATGAGGGGCTAGCTGCAAATGTGCTTCGAAATAAGGGAGCAAAATGGCTTCAAGCATCTTTGCCACTGGCAATAGGAGAGATATCCGACGATATCTCGGTACCGCTAATTTATTTATATATGTAATACTACGAACAGTATTCCTGCCATGATTCCACGGGCTTTCGATATCCCCCTGCAGAACTTTTTCATTTTCTTCTACTTAATATGGTAGGTGTCACACCCATTTTACAAAGTTTTTTTCTAAAGTTATATTTTGCGTCAATAAAACAATGCAATTCCCATGCTTCATCCCTTTTTTCGTATTTGGTATAGAATTATGGCATTTTTTTCATTTTTCGTAATTTTCGAAATCGAAAAAGTGGGCGTGGTCATAGCCGGATTTCGGCCATTTTTTATACCAATACAAAGTGTATTCAGGTAATTATGTGAACTGAGTTTAGTAAAGATATATCGATTTTTTTTCAAGTTATCAAGTTAACGGCCGAGCGGAAGGACAGACGATCTACTGTGTATAAAAACTGGGCGTGGCTTCAACCGATTTCGCCCTTTTTCACAGAAAACGGTTATCGTCCTAGAATCTAAGCGCTTACCAAGTTTCACAAGGATTGGTAAATATTTGCTCGACTTATGGCATTAAATGTATCCTAGGCAAATCAAATGAAAAAGGGCGGAGCCACGCCCATTTTGAAATTTTCTTTTGTTTTTGTATTTTGTTGCACCATATCATTACTGGAGTTGAATATTGACATAATTTACTTATATACTGTAAAGGTATTAAATTTTTTCGGGCGTGGTCGTTCTCCGATTTTGCTAATTTTTAATAAGCAGACATATAGTAATACAAGTAACGTTCCTGCCAAATTTCATCATGATATCTTCAACGACTGCCAAATTACAGCTTGCGAAACTTCTAAATTACCTTCTTTTAAATGTGGGCGGTGCCACGCCCATTGTCCAAAATTTTACTTATTTTAGCCGTCTTTGGTAATGAATTATCGCACTTTCCCGATTTTTCGAAATTTTCGATATCGAAAAAGTGGGCGTGGTTATAGTCCGATATCGTTCATTTTAAATAGCGATCTGAGATGAGTGCCCAGGAACCTACGTACCAAATTTCGTCAAGATACCTGAAAATTTACTCAAGTTATCGTGTTAACGGCGGACGGACGTACGAACGGACATGGCTCAATCAAATATTTTTTCGATACTGATGATTTTGATATATCGAATCTATATCTATCTCGATTCCTTTATACCTGTACAACCAACCGTTATGCAATCAAAGTTAATATACTCTGTGAGCTCTGCTCAACTGAGTATAAAAGCAAAAATAAAATAAGTAAAAAACAAAAATCACGGAAATAAAAATTTTCAAATAAGAACACTCTAATATAATGGACGGCACATAGCACAATTCCTTTTCACTTTTCGAAGTAAAAAGTTTTTTTTAATACACAGAAAAAAAAAAACAGAACAAAAATTTTCTAACAAAGAAAATATTTTGGAGAAATTTCGGACACCCTAATTTAACATATTGCAATCAATGCAATTTAGCTTTTTCCTTTTCGGAGCAAAAAAGTCAAAGCAAAAAAAGCCCCACTCAAAAATTTCCTTTTTCCACAATAAAAAAAAAAAACCACACACCCTACTATATTGTAACACCATACGATCGCATGATTTTATTGCGAATCGTAGCAACAGCAAAACACAATTACAGACTTTTCACATAAATTGTTGCTTTTCTTTGGTGGAGGATTTTTGCATGACCTTTCATAGGTCTTCATTATCACATTTTTATACTCAGTTGCGCATAGTTCAGAGAGTATATTAACTTTGATTGGATAACGGTTGGTTCTACATATATAAAGGAATCGAGATAGGTATAGACTTCCATATATCAAAATCATCAGGATCGAAAAAAAATTTGATTGAGCCATGTCCGTCCGTCCGTCTTTCCGCCCGTCCGTCCGTTCGTCCGTCCATCTGTCCGTTAACACGATCACTTGTGTAAATTTTAAGGTATCTTGATGAAATTTGGTATGTAGGTTCCTGGGCACTCATCTCAGGTCGCTATTTAAAATGAACGATATCGGACTATAACCACCCCCACTTTTTCGATATCGAAAATTTCGAAAAACCGAAAAAGTGCGGAAATTCATTACCAAAGACGAATAAAGCGATTAAACTGGGTAGGTGAGTTGAACTTATGACGCAGAATAGAAAATTAGTAAAATTTTGGACAACGGGAGTGGCACCGCCCACTTTTAAAACAAGGTAATTTAAAAGTTTTGCAAGCTGTACTTTGGCATTCGTTGAAGATATCATGATGAAATTTGGCATGAACGTTACTCCTATTACTATATCTATGCTTGATAAAAATTAGCAACATCGGAGAACGACCACTTAAAAAAAAATTTTTTTTATAAAGTCAAATTTTAACAAAAAATTTAATATTTTTACAGTATATATGTAAATTATGTCAACATTCAACTCTAGTAATGATATGGTGCAATGATGCAACAAAGTACAAAATTAAAAGAAATTTTCAAAATGGGCGTGGCTCCGCCCTTTTTCATTTAATTTTTCTAGGTTACTTTTAATGCCATAAGTCGAACAAAAATTTACCAATCCTTGCGAAATTTTCTAGGACGATAATTCTTTTCTGTGAAAAGGGGCAAAATCGGTTGAAGCCACGCCCAGTTTTTATACACAGTCTACCGTCTGTCCTTCCGCTCGGCCGTTAACACGATAACTTGAGCAAAAATCGATATATCTTTATTAAACTCAGTTCACGCACTTACCTGAACACACTTTGTATTGGTATAAAAAATGGTCGAAATCCGACTATTACCACGCGCACTTTTTCGATATCGAAAATTACGAAAAATTAAAAAAATGCCGTAGTTCTATACCAAATACGAAAAAAGGGATGCAACTTGGTAATTGGATTGGGTTATTGACGCAAAATATAACTTTAGAAAAAACTTTGTAAAATGGTTGCGAAACCTACCATATTAAGTAGAAGAAAATGAAAAAGTTTTGCAGGGCGAAATCGAAAGCCCTTGGAATCTTGGCAGGAATACTCTTCGTGGTATTACATATATAAATAAATTGGCGGTATCCGACAGATGAAGTTCTGAGTCACCCTGGTCCACATTTTTTCTATATCTCGAAAACGCTTTCACATATACAATTATGGGCCACTCCCTTTTAAAACCCTCATTAATACCTTTAATTTGGTACCCGTATCGTACAACCACATTCTAGAGTAACCTCTGGTCCACCTTTAAGGCGATTTCTCGAAAAGGCGTCCACCTATAGAACTAGAGCCCAAGCCCGTTTAAAATACTCATCAACACCTTTCCTTTGATACCCATATTTTACAAACGCATTCTAGAGTGAACCCTGGTCCACCTTTATAACGATATCTCGAAAAGGCGTCCACCTATAGAACTAAGACCCACTCCCTTTTAAAATACTCACTAACACCTTTCGTTTGATACCCATATCGTACAAACAAATTCTAGAGTCACCCCTCGTCCACCTTTATGACGATATCTCGATTTGGCGTCCACCTATAGAACTAAGGCCCACGTGCTTTTAAAATACTCATTAACACCTTTCATTTGATACCCATATCGTACAAACAAATTATAGAGTCACCCCTGGTCCACCTTTATGGCGATATCTCGAAAAGGCGTCCACCTATAGAACTAAGGCCCACTCCCCTTTAAAATTCTCATTAACACCTTTCTTTCGATACCCATTTCGTACAAACAAACTCTAGAGTCACCCCTGGTCCACCTTTATGACGATAACGCGAAATGGCGTCCAACTATAAAACTAAGGCCCACGCGCTTTTAAAATACTCACTAACACCTTTCATTTGATACCCATATCGTATAAACACACCTTAGTCACCCCTGGTCCACCTATATGACAATATCTCGAAATGGCGTTCACCTATGGAACTAAGTCCCACGCGCTTTTAAAATACTCATTAACACCTTTCATTTGATATCCATATCGTACAAACAAATTCTAGAGTCACGCTGGTCCACCTTTATTGCGATATCTCGAAAAGGCGTCCACCCCTAGAACTAAGGCCCACTCCCTTTTAAAATACTCATTAACACCTTTCTTTTGATACCCATAATGTACAAACGATTATAGAATCAACCATGGCCCACCGTTATAACGATATCTCGAAAAGGAGTCCACCTATAGAACTAAGGCCCACTCCCTTTTAAAATACTCATTAACACTTTCATTTGATACGCATATCGTACAAACAAACTCTAGAGTCACCCCTGACCCACCTTTATGACGATAGCTCGAAATGGCGTTCACCTATGGAACTAAGGTCCACGCGCTTTTAAAAAAAGGTGGTATTTCGCCATTAAACACCGTTATTGCACCAATTCCTTGTCATCTCTGCATAGTGCAGCACATTGCACACACGAGGGGCGCTGCAAGAAGTGCGAAGATGACCACCACAGCATGCTGCATATCGCTCGGGACACGACGCGACGGCAACAAAACACGTGGCATCGCAGGCCACAGAGAACTACCACCGAGGAAGGCGACACCCTCTCCATAGATGCATACGAGGTCGAAGCAGGGTCCTCTGGAGCGGAAACGTCCGCTTTCCACCCGGGGGTCTCAAGTGGAGTGGAATCATCTGCATTCCACCCACCCTCTACGAGCGGAATGGAAATGAAAAGTTTCCAACCGCGCCGTTTTCGACCTCTACTTCAACACGAGGTGATCGCAAGCGGACTGGAAATGAAAACTTTCCAACCGCAGAAGAACAGCCAAAAAAGAAGAAATCGACGTAAACAGCATAGTAGGAGAGTGGAATCATCCGCATTCCACCTCCATCCAACTAGTGGTTTCCGGGCTGGAACGGTTGTCAACCCACGCGCACCGCCGAAGTTGATCCAGTGCCTCACGTCGGTTGCACCCAACGCCGTCGTGAAGGCCTCGTCTGTTGGACGTTTGCACCTGGTGCGAGCTCTTCTCGATCCATGCGCTGCGACGTCTATCATCGCGGAAGATCTCGTCCGCGAACTCCGTCTCGAGGTGATTGTTGTGGGCGATCGGCGTGGGTGCTTTATCTAGCAGACGGCAACCGTTATCACCTATGCTGTAGCGTTGCCTCATTTTCAGGGGCAATCCCCACTAACAAGCCTTGACGAAACGATAGCCACACCGTACGCAAACATCAGGCTCGCAGACCCGCGGTTTTACATCGCCGCCCCAGCCCTATTGGTGCTCGGTGCCGACGGGGTCCCAAAAATTCTGCTGGGTGCCATACCAGCCGGAACTTTGAGGCCCCTGATGGCACAGAATACAATCTTTGGCTGGGTGTTGTCTGTAGCCTGATAAGTTGCATTGATTTTATACATATACCCTCTTTTTACATAAAAAACATAATTGAATTTAAAGTAATTTTGGATACTTTTTTCTATACATAAGAATTATGAGTTGTAAATACGTTTTTATACAACACTAGAAGACCCGGCAGACGTTGTCCTGCCCTAAATTTGGCTTATCTGCATATATTTTAATAAGCTTTTTCCGTATGAATCTGCCCTCCCCCCCTCTTCACTTTTTCCTAATCCTTTTATTCACTCCTTCCTCAGTTGCCCACGTTTTGGCCTATCTCTCGAGACCCCAGTCACCCAGGGGTATGAAAATTACCCTATGGTAAAGCACTCATCCACAGCTTTCATTTGATATCCATATTTTATAAACACATTCTAGGGGTAACCAGGTCCACGTTTTGGCCTATATCTCGAGACCCTAGTCACCCAGGGGTATGAAAATTACCCTCTACTAAAGCACTCATCAACAGCTTTCATTTGATATCCACATTCTATAAACACTTCCTAGGGGTACCCGGGTCCACGTTTTGGCCTATATCTCGAGACTCTAGTCACCCAAGGGTATGAAAATTACCCTCTACTAAAACATTCATCAACAGCTTTCATTTGATATCAGTATTCTATAAACGCATTCTAGGGGTACCGGCGTCCACGTTTTGGCCTATATCTCGAGACCCTAGTCACCCAGTGGTATGAAAATTACCCTCTACTAAAGCACTCATCAACAGGCTTCATTTGATGTCCATATTTTATAAGCACACTCTAGGGGTACCCGGGTCCACGTTTGGGCCTATATCTCGAGACCCTAGTCACCCAAGGTTATGACAATTACCCTCTACTAAAGCACTCATCAACAGCTTTCATTTGATATCCATATTCTATAAACACACTCAAGGGGTACCCGCGGCCACGTATTGGCCTATATCTCGAGACCCTAGTTACCCAGGGGCATGAAAATCACCCTCTACTAAAGCACTTATGAACAGCTTTCATCTGATATCCATATTCTATAGACACACTCTAGGGGTACCCGGGTCCACGTTTTGGCCTATATCTCGAAACCCTAGAGACCTCTCTTATATTTCAATTTAGATCAAAATACACACGGGGCGCAAAACAAATTCAAAATCGTTTCAGTAGTTCAGTAGTCCATTGGCCTCAATTGTGTGACACGTGGTTTTTATATATTAAGATATTTTTACAAAAAAAAAATGAAGTTTAAATACTGCCTATGCACATACATAAGCAATGAAATATTTCAAGCGGAAACTGAGCTGAAAATGGTTTTAAGCTTAATTTAAGCAAATTTTGCGAACCAGCGGAGGGATATGTCCGAATAGATTTTGCGTTTCGCAAGGAGGCTGACATGTTTAGGCCAACAGCCCAAACTCAAAAATATATGAGGTCGCCCTCGTATTTCCTTTATATTTGTTAACAGAGCCCGTCGAACCGTTTATGTTAACTATGCAAATAAATATCGCAGCAATAAATAAACAGTTCGATTGGCAAGCGGGCTTAACAAATGCTGTTATTGTGCTTCTTGGATTTTTCACATCAACGTGAAAGGACGTATCCCACCGGCGATTCCAGAATCATCAAAAAGGCAACCTACAAATAGATATATTAATTACTGTAATTAATCTTTATTTCAAATAAAGACATTTATATTTAAATTAAAATTCTAATACAAACTTTTCTTGTTTTTTTCGTCCTATTTCTTGACCGGCACCATTCCTGAGCTGTGGCCTGGCCAAGACAGGACCAAATGTGACTGTCCCGTGTCTATCCTCGGGCAGCCACATCAACCTTAACTATCGTTGTACTATCGAAAAATTATTGGTGCTTTACCAATTTCTTCACAATGTGTTATTGATTTATTATCAAAAAGTTATCGTCATTAAAAAATTATCGAAGTTGTTTTTGTTGTTGTTGTAGCGATAAGGATACTCACCGAAGGCCTTGAGGAGTGTTATCGATGTTGATGGTCCTTTGCCGGATGCAAGTCCGGTACGTTCCGGTAACAAGCACTATTAAGGCACCAGCTCGACCATTTCGGCAACGATTTAGTATGACCACATGAAACCTTCAAGTCCATACCGCCCCCCCACTCCCTAGATTCATGAGGAACTTGTCGTCGCCAGTGTAATGTAGTACCCAGTTAGCGGCACCAGATATAATTTACTGCCAATTGAAATGGCAGCAGGTTGAATTCTCCTCTTTATTCAAAAGTTGTTTTCTTTTATACAAAATTTCTATCAGCTAAAATACTTACTTAAACTAATACTTACAAACTAAGTATAACACACATATACATTCAATTCAGTTCCCTGGGAACTGCATTCTAAGCATAAATAAAATTGGCTGTGGAATGTGCAACGCAAGCATAAATGAATCATGTTAATAATTTGTCTACAGGTAAAGGCTTGTCGCGATCAAGCTCTAAACAGTGTCATACCAAAGCTCAGGTTACCGTATAATGCACGGTGTACAAAATATATGCTTGCACAAATGAATGAATGTGTCAATAGAATCTCGTGCCGTACCAAAGCGAGCCAAAATATATGTATGTACATTTGTATGAATATGTATGTAAGAGTCAATATATTTTAAGACATTCCAAAACGGGTTGAAATATATGTTTGTACAAATGAATGAATAAATTAATGAGTGAATGCTACACCAGAGCCTCGACTGTTAAAGTAACAGGACTCGCCACGGGTGGGTGAGGTTGACAATTTTTTTGGAGAAGCTGTATTTGAAATGGTTGCACTACACAACCCCTTTTTAATCAGAGTGTTACCAATTCTTTGACGGCGTGTTATCGATGACTCATTTTCGGTAGTAAAACAATAACTTACAGGTGTCGCTTGTTACGTATAAGGAGCCGAAAAACCTTGCTTTAAAAACTTTAACTCTGCTCGAGCTCTAGTTAACTTAAAAACCTTAGCTTTCTAGACGTAGTGCACCTGTATGCTTACATATCGAACTTCGTGAGTACTTGGTACTCAATACTTTTTGTTTACACAAAATACGGTACAGTCTATTCTTTCTGAACTTTATTGAGCCTAAATCACAACAGACGCAAATTTGTGTAAGAAAACATCAAACATGTGATTTAATTTCCGTTGTTTATTGCATCTCTAACTTCCTTATCTGTATGTTTTTTAGTGATAGTCCTTTTATCCATTTTTACAAAATTTTGCACATAAAACAGTAGAAAGCATTTAAAATCACAAACTGTAAAAGGAGCATTTAAGTTTTTAGTGTAAAGTAAACGCAGCACAAATGATCTTTCAAATTAGCATGCACATGTGATTTTTTATCGGCATCGTCATTACATTGGTGAACATTCATTGCAATTTGCAATGGATTAAGTGAGCATAAAAACCACAGCAGTTAGCGGTTACTGTTACAAGCTTCCAGCTGTTGTGCGAATTGATGTGCATTTTTATGAACTGGCGCCCTATTAAAACAAGCCATATAATTTGATTTCTATAATAGAAAGAGAAGAAGGGTAAAAGGGTAACCACGGAGAGGTAAGTGAGCATTTAGCATCACATATATTTATGTAGCCTGTACACTGTTAGTAAATAATTAAATTAAATAACCTTTTATAGGAGCAACCGACGCAACTAGTGACAATTAACAAATTATAAAAATAGCAAAAAAGCGTGCGATCTGTATTTGAGATTGACTAAAACTTTTGGGTCAGCAGTTGGAAATCTGAGCAAGAAATTAAATTTTCTATAAAAGTAAATTGAAAAGAAAGTTACAAACTGAAATGAACACAAAAACCAAAACAAACAAGTAAGGAAGGCTAAGTTCGGGTGTACCCGAACATTACATACTTAGCTGAGAGCTTAGCTTCGTTGGTTTCGTAGATGGTTTATAAGAAGTTTTTAAATTCGATATCATATACGTTTGGAAAATATCGACCAAATAGTAGACCAAGCACCCTGGTTTTTGGAACGATTTTCCTACAATCTACGTCAAATAAAGGAAAATTAACCTAGAGAAACCCTGGAATATACTCGTATGACATGGGTATCAAATGAAAGGTATTAAAGCGTAATTTGAAAGGCAGTGAGCCTTGGTTCTATAGGTGAGTGGGCCTAAGTTCTAAAAAACCAATTCAATCACCATGTTTCATCCCTTTTTTCTTATTTGATATAGAATTATGGCATTTTTTTTATTTTTCGAAATTTTTGATATCGAAAAAGTGGGCGTTGTCTTAGTCGCACATGTTGGCGGTACCACGCCCATATTCAAATTTTTATCAAGAGTATCAGTCCACACATCGAATTTCAAAATTCTATGTGTATTATTTACTATATAATCAAGTTTACTGTGTTTTCAAAAAATTTATAATTATATAAAAAGTGGGCGTGGTTATCATCCTATTTCACTCATTTTTAGTACCAATCTATTCTGTGTCCATATAAGCCCGTTGGTGAATTTATCTAAATATTTACAGAACTTATCGTGTTAGCGGACCGACAGACGGAAGATGGATATGGCTTAGTAAAATTTGTTCAATCCTGATGATTTTGATATATGGAAGTCTATATCTTCTATCTCGATTCCTTTATGCCAGTACAACCAACCGTTATGTTACCAAAGTTAATATATTATGTGTGCAAAGCACGCTGAGTATAAAATAACTGTGCAAAATAGCATCATGTGGTGACAAGGCAAATTGCATTGATTATTTTTTGCGCAGCACGCAAATGATTGATCAGCGCAGAAATGGCATTCAAATGGAATTAAGAGCAATTGAATTTCTTAAAAAGCTTAAAAATTACTTTTAACATTTTCATAAATTTCTGGATTACAAATAATAATTTCGAATGATATTAAATAAAAAATTACTATCATCTAAGCGCCACTGTCATTAAGCTACCAACAAGATCAAACTCTCAGCAGGTAACTTTACTAGAGACACAACAAAAATAAAACTTCACTACACGTTAACAATTCACAGTCATGTTTTTGTTTTTTTCGCCTTGAACTTGTTCACTTATTTATTTACGATCTGCTTCACAGTGGGTTATAATAATCATTTGCTCAAGTAAATTACACTCTTTAATTCATGTACGTATATATATATATATATATATGTTTTTTTAAAATGCATGCATCCGCATCATTAAAATGTTATTAGTACGTCGCCACACTACTTTTATATGCCCATATAACGAAAGACTTAAGACACAAACCTGCTGGCGCTTGGTTAAGCAATATGGTGTATTGCTCTATATGATTTCCTGTTTAATTTAGTGGCATGCTTCATTTGTTTAATAAAATCATACATAAGCACACTTACGACGTACACAATAAAAGCGTTATGGATTTTGTTTGATGCGCTTTAATGGCCATCGATTTGGTTACACTTGATCATGGTTGGTGCGCCACCAATTTTTAATCATAATTTTTTACAATTTTTCTTTTTTTTTCATTCGCCACCTTAATTATACTGAATCGTTTCTATACTTTTTTTAAAGAACCCGCTTTTTTATCTTAATCGCATACTGTGCACATGATACGTTCATTAATTCATTACGCTGCGCTGCAACAATTATGATTAAAAGCAACAAAATATGCGGAACAAGATGTGAAGTGTGAAGGCTCATAATTATAAATTGCCTTAGTTGATACTATTTTAATTTGTTTATTAATTCATGATTTTTATGGCATTGAATTTTTACATCAATATTTGTGTTAATTGATTTGGTAAAAATTGCTGGATAAGGGATGAGCCAGCGTTGTATAACGTATGTTGTTGTTGTTGTTGTAGTAGCGATAACGACGATGTTGATGGTTCTTTGCCGCTGAAGGCTTGTATAACGAATCATTTGGTTCTGTTGTTGATAGTGAAAAATTACACTGAAGATGTCACAATGCCGAAATCGGTTCGTTTCAAACGAGAATTTCATAAGAGATAATGAAAAATAGTTGCAATATATATCCAATAAATAAATGAGTCTAAGTCACAATAACTTCCCAAAAGATTTAAAGCCGAGCTGCTCTTCCAATTCGCCTCATGCTATTATGCCGACTCTGGACGGCATCTGCAAGGCAGATGAGTTTTCGCTGGAAAGCTTTTCATGGTAGGTATATACTCGGAGTGCTTGCCAAACACTGCTAGATGCGACCCCGCTAGAAAAAAATTTTTTTTAATTGAAAAACCTTCATTCTAAAATGTTTATTTTGCTTTGCCTGGGGCGTGAGCCCAGAATCAACGGTGTGGTAGGCGGAGGACACTACCATCGCAACATGGCGGTCACCAATATACATCTACCACGAATATATCTAGGCCCGCGAGGAATATTATCCTTTCAAAGAATATCAACCTCTATTGAAAATGCCAAATATCAGAAAAGTTAAGAAAGAAAAGATATAAGAATTTGTATGAAATTCGACGTTCTGAGAACAAGGATGTAGAATTCCTTTCAAAACGCCCTATGTTAGTATAAATTTAACAAATTGTGACTTGACCAAGCGGCCCATTCAAATAAATTATAGGAAAATTTATTCTTAAATTATGAGGTTGGGGATTTTCAAACGAGCTGGCAAGTGAAAGGAGGTGTTTGATTCTAACAATTTCCCAAAAAATCATTGTTACTTTTCAGGTATCGAATTATAAAATAACTTGAAACCAAATCCAAACATTCCGTTTGCTATGAATTTCATCTGCTTTTAATGTATTTACTTGGTGCTCAGAACTAAGTTTACGAAGTTACTAGTTCAATGAAAGTTACTTAAAGATCTATCAAGAGGTGAGTAAAGAACAATGTTTGATGTACCGGGAATCAAAAACGTAGGCATAAACTAGTCAATACACCGAGGGCAATGAGCGATATCTGACAGGAAATAAAGGCAAAGAAAGGATAGTAATGAAATGAAAGTAATGTAAGGAAAAGAAGGATAGTAAAGGAAAGAAAGTATATTAAGGGAAAGGAAACGAATTAAGAATAGTCAGTAAGAGGAAAAGAAATATTGGATGTAAAAACCGAGGCCCAAACCGGACGGCGTATTATCAATTTTTTATTGAAGTGCTAACGATAACGATATTTGTTGAAAATATGCTATAATCGATGAGTTAAAAATTTGTGTATCGACTACTTATATTTTTTCTTATCGAAAAGTAATCAATTTTTTGTCGAAAATCTATCACTAATTATGGATATGCTATTAAATCGATTTTTTATCGAAAAATTATCGATTGTTTGTCAGAGTGTAATCAATTTATTTTCGGCGTGCAATCGGTTTGTTACTAAAAACAATGGATATGTTATCGAAAAGTTATCGAAAATGTATCGATATAAAAAGTTGAGCATTAGTGATAGTTTATTGTAAAGTTATCGATACGTGGTCAAAAATTATCAAATTTATACGGAACATTAGTCGATTTGTTATCGGAGTATTATCAATTTGTTATTGGCGTATTACCGATATGTGGTTTATCGTGGGAACAATATATGCTATACAGTTGATATGAGCACAATCATAAGGCAAATTACTGCAAGAAAAGGCAAGAAAAAAAGAATTGGGCCCCTTTATAAGCTGATCGATTTTTTAAATTTTTTGTGAAGGTTTTGCTAATTTTCAGATAAGGATAAATAATGTTGTGAATTTGGCAAGCATTTCGAAACTTTTTGAATTTAAAAAAAAAATGTCAAATTTCGAACGCATTTGTCTATCATCAAAATAGGACTTCTAATTTTTTGACCTATAAATATCATTATCATGCATATACAAATTTGTGTTTTTTACGACAGGCCTGGCCATAACCTCAACCGTCTCTCCTTAGGTCCACTGATCGAGATACTAACGGGCCACTGCCTGACGGAAATACACGGCGAATTCATGGGAACTCCAACCAAAAGTTTATGTCGGAGCTGCAGAGATGAAGAGGAGATAGAAAGCGTCGAGCACGTCCTCTGTAGATGCCCTGCTCTGGCCTGTATACGTATAGAATATCTGAGTAAGTATTTCATCGACTGCTTAGCAGAACTTGGCTCTGCGGAAATCGAAAATATTCTACGCTATATTAGAACGACAAATTTGTTCAAATTCTTACATATGTGGTATCACAATGGACCAGCCGGCCTAAGTGTGTCCCTCAAATTTCTGGGGGCGGCCACTTTAACCTAACCTAATTTAAGCCAGGCGAGTCTTAGACAAACTAAACCTGCTCCACCTATAAATTGTGTGATTTGAAAACAAAAATAAAACCCCCAGCGGGTTAAGGGACTTAAAGTTTTGCAGCAGCAGTGATGCCTCTTTTTTTAAGTGATTTAAACTATGAACATTTTTCGTTCGTTTGTTTGATTAGCCATTGAGTGTGCTTGTAATTCTCAATTGGTTAGTGAAATATTCTAAAGACATAGTTTAAATTTTTTATCCCAAAGTGAGGTTTTTCAAAGCAAAATAAGGTGGCTCAACCCGCAGCTTATACCTTAGAGCCCCCAGTGCTCGCCCCCAATGAATACATACAAGGTGTAACAGGCGTATAGAGACCTCTCTCTAAATAAAATAATATACAGCCCACTTAAATAAGAAATAATATAATAACAAAAAAAACTATTCGCCCGTCGAATCACTAGAGCTTAAACACTCTTCGTAAGAGGCGACTTAATCCACTTACAAAAAAGTGAGAGACATAGAAAAATTTGGCAGTAGTGGCAGAAACTACTAGGTGTCAGGGTGAACTGGATGGGGAAAGTTTTTGGGAGGAGAAAGGCTTTTTTTGAGATTATAATATAGAGCCTTTCCAGAAATATGAAAGCGAGAAAACCAACCTGTTGGGAAATCAAAGTATAAAGAATATATTTTTGAATTAAAAACTTTCAAAGCGAAGCTCTTTGAACCTATTTATTCAAAACCTCCTAAAAGCATTACCAGTATTTTAAATGTTCAGTTTGCTTTCACCTTTTTTAACTTGGAAAGTGTGGAGGACAGTGCAAACTTTCAATTAATGGTTCAAATTTGATAAAGATCGTGGATCACAAAATTCTTTAGTGTGTTTTCTTAATAAAAATCTGTTACGATATTTAAAATGATCTCACCTATCTAGAGGAAGAAACGATTGCGACGACTGAGTTCAAGTCGGCAGCTAAAAGTCAGCTAGAGGATCAGGGAAAAAAGTTGTATTTTCTATTAAAAAAATATGTTTATCTAACTAACGAAAAAGATTTCAATCACCAAACCAATCCATAACAAATACCGCAAACGCTTAAACGAACAGAATAAAAAAATTAACCATTTATGACATAAACGCATTAAAACGAACATGAAAGGGGCTAAACAGATCGTAAAATAATGTCGTAATGCTTCTGAAGAAGTCTTAAATCAAATGCAAAGCAAAATAAAAACTCTCCTAAAATACTAACTCTAAAAAAAAGACTACCATGTAACCGAATAGCCGATTACCAAAGAAAATTGTGGGAAAGCATTGCATTCGCAATAAAAATTCTTAAAAATATTTTAAAATAATTTTGCGACTAAAAATATGATAGAACAAGGATGAATGTATAAATACTAAAAAATATTGTACTAAAACATTTATTATGAACCAACAAATACTGCAAATAAATTACTTAAAATGAGTGCAGAGCATGCAAACCATCTACCAGTCAATTTGCTGATGCGTTTCAACGACCAAACTACTAGGGATGACATTCTTCTTTAAGAGCCAAAAATTACAAAATTTTTTGACTTTAGTCAGCAAAACAAGCACTACACTGTGCGAAAAAGAAATATGGAAAGTTGGTGGCGAGGTTTTTGTTATTGGTTCCTATGATTTTTTGTTGCACAAAACTTTAGTACGAGGTCGGATTTCCTGAATTCTTTTAAGTTTTGAGATATCTGAAATTGCAACAAGCGCATTTTTCTGCTACATCACAGGCCAAATAAATTTGCTAACCGGAAACAGGAGTCTATTTTGCCGAAGTCCCGTCACTTCAAGTTTTTGAGATAATTGAACTAAAAATCGCAAAAACACCTTTTAGCTGGATACGTTTAGGGCCAAGCCGCTTCCAAATCATTATTTCTCCGGGATGTACGACTCTTACTCGTCAAAATCGATTTTTTAGATATTGAATTTACTAAGTTCGTCAAAATTGCCAATCTGTTGAAATTTTTGTAAAAAACCTTAAATAAAACTTCGGCCAACCCCAAAATTCTGCAATTTGGCCTTCAGAACTCGAAAATCCTGTGAGGCAAAAAATACAGAAAAAAGGCATCCTTTGTACATACATCTGTTCATATACGATGATTTACGATGATCCTAAACTTTAAATGAACAACTTTTTTCAGCGGTCAAAGTTCCGTTTTCGCTGGTTGGCTAAAAAGATGAAATCCATTATTTTTCTGATACCAAAAATCGACAACACTATTATTGAAGGTTTCACAATTGTATTCATTTGGTCCCTTTTTATACTCAGTTGAGCAGAGCTCACAGAGTATATTAAGTTTGATTGGATAACGGTTGGTTGTACATATATAAAGGAATCGAGATAGATATAGACTTCCATATATCAAAATAATCAGGATCGAAAAAAAATTTGATTGAGCCATGTCCGTCCGTCCGTCCGTCTGTCCGTCCGTTAACACGATAACTTGAGTAAATTTTGAGATATCTTGATGAAATTTGGTATGTAGGTTCCTGAGCACTCATCTCAGATCGATATTTAAAATGAACGATATCGGACTATAACCACGCCCACTTTTTCGATATCGAAAATTTCGAAAAACAGAAAAAGTGCGATAATTCATTACAAAAGACAGATAAAGCGAGGGAGCTTGGTAGATGAGTTGAACTTATGACGCAGAATAGAAAACTAGTAAAATTTTGGACAATGGGCGTGGCGCCGCCCACTTTTAAAAGAAGGTAATTTAAAACTTTTGTAAGCTGTAATTTCGCAGTCGTTGAAGATATCATGACGAAATTTGGCAGGAGCGTTACTCCTATTACAATATGTACGCTTAATAAAATTTGCAAAATCGGAGAAGGAACACGCCCACTTTTAAAAAAAATTTTTTTTAAAGTAAAATTTTAAGAAAAAATTTAATATCTTTACAGTATATAAGTAAATTATGTCAACATTCAACTCCAGTTATGATATGGTGCAAAAAAATACGAACATAAAAGAAAATTTCAAAATGGGCGTGGCTCCGCCCTTTTTCATTCAATTTGTCTAGGATACTTTTAACGCAATAAGTCGAACAAAAATTAACCAATCCTTTTGAAATTTGGTAGGGGCATAGATTTTATGACGTTAACTATTTTCTGTGAAATTGGGCGAAATCGGTTGATGCCACGCCCAGTTTTTATACACAGTCGTCCGTGTATCCTTCTGCATGGCCGTTAACACGATAACTTGAGCAAAAATCGACATATCTTTAATGAACTTAGTTCACGTGCTTACTTGAACTCACTTTATCTTGGTATGAAAAATGAACGAAATCCGACTATGACCACGC
Organism: Eurosta solidaginis; assembly: GCF_040869045.1. NCBI lineage: Eukaryota > Metazoa > Arthropoda > Insecta > Diptera > Tephritidae > Eurosta > Eurosta solidaginis. Next base: position 54,204,537 of record NC_090323.1, read on the forward strand.
CCACTTTTTCGATATCGAAAATTTAGAAAAATGCCAAAATGCCATAATTCTATACCAAATACGAAAAAAGGGATGAAACATGGTAAGGTAATTGGATTGTTTTATTGACGCGAAATATAACTTTAGAAAAAACTTTATAAAATGGTTGTGACACCTACCGTATTAAGTAGATGAAAAAGTTCTGCAGGGCGAAATAAAAAACCCTTAAAATCTTGGCAGGTATTACATATATAAATAAATTAGCGGTATCCAACAGATGATGTTCTGGGTCACCCTGGTCCACATTTTGGTCGATATCTGGAAAACGCCTTCACATATACAACTACCACCACTCCCTTTTAAAACTCTCATTAATACCTTTAATTTGATACCCATATCGTACAAACTCATTCTAGAGTCACCCCTGGTCCACCTTTATGGCGATATCTCCAAAAGGCGTCCGGCTATAGAACTAAGCCCCACGCCCTTTTAAAATACTCATTAACACCTTTCATTTGATACCCATATCGTACAAACATATTCTAAAGTCACCCCTGGTCCACCTTTATGGCGATATCTCGAAAAGGCGAACACCTATAGAACTAAGGCCCACTCCCTTTTAAAATACTTATTAACTCCTTTCTTTTGATACCCATATTGTACAAACAAATTCTAGTGTCACCCCTGGTCCACCTTTATAGCTATATCCCTAAATGGCGTCCACCTATAGAACTATGACCCACTCCCTCATAAAATACTCTTTAATGCCTTTCATTTGATACACATTTCATACAAACACATTCCAGGGTTTCCCTCGGTTCATTTTCCTACATCGCTATGTTCCCTTATGTTGTCACCATAGCTCTCAACTGAGTATGTAATGTTCGGTTACACCCGAACTTAACCTTCCTTACTTGTTCTTCTTGAACAACTTTTTTCAGCGGACAAAGATCACTTTTCGCTGTGGGGACTAAAAAGATTAAAGCAATTTTTTTCGAAATCGAAGAACGACAACGCAATATATACATATGCATAAATTCTTCCTTTTTCTTTTTCTTGTAGCGAGGAGATACAAGAACCCTGGCTTTCAGGCATCCTAGATTGGAGAAGTGCCGTTGTTATTTTTTGATAGGTTTAAAATTTGGAATAATATCGAAAACAGAAAGCTATCGTAGAGGGGCGATGAAGAGGATAAGGATTCGAAGGTCTTAATTGCCTTGTACTACTGCAGAGAGTTCTTTGGTAAGAGCTGTCGACTCTTGCCAAAGGACGTACATTTTCTTTCAATATAACCAAAATGTTGAGTCAGTACTTCGTGCAGCACTGCAGTCTGGAACAAAGATCTAGCTTCGCAAAGTAGGCCATGGAATCACCTCGGGCTTTCTAGCACTCTTAATATCTTGCATTTAATTCTAGACAAGACATAGGGCTGTGCGCCAAAAACTGCTCCCTGTGGAAGCTTCACATCAGTCATGCGCTGGAGAACGGACTAGGGAAATGGACTGATCTGGTATAATGTTCTGGTTAACAGGAAGTTTGGAGATAGGCTTTCTGTCAGGAGCTCGATGTAAGCTACAAGTGTATGTCGCTCGATCAGTTTCAAGCGGAATTTGCCTCGACTAAGGATGCAGTGGAGGTGATGGTGTTCAGTGCTACTACGTTTAGGGAATTCAATATCCAGTCATGGAGCCATGCACTTGAGAGTGATATAGGACTGTCTTACCTCGTTTGTGATTGCGTTGTTCTTGTTGTTGTTGTTGTAGCAGTGCTTCTCCCCATCCAATAGGTGCGACCGATCACAAGTTTTCATCAATATCCTCTAACGGGGATCCAAGGAAACTTGCTGTTTCAAGAGGTGCGGCCATAATGAGAGGGGTGTTAGAGGCGTTGGTTCCACATTACAATTAAAGGGGTGGTTGGTGTCATGTGGGGGCATATTGCAAGCGGGGCATACATTTTGTATGTCGGGGTTGATTTTGGACATGTAAGAGTTTAACCTGTGACAGTATCCAGATCCAAGTTGAGCTAGAGTCACTCGCGTTTCCCTGGAGAGTATGCGTTCCTCTTCCGCCAGTTTTGGGTACTGTTCTTTGAGTATTGGATTCACCGGGCAATTCCTGGCATAAATATCCGACGCCTGTATGCGGAGTTCACTGAGGACCTGCTTTTGTTTTTTGGCTTCATATGGCTGAGTTCTCATGTGCAGTATTTCCTGATAATGCTTACGGAGGCGACTCCTTAAGCCCCTAGGCCGTGTTGGCTATTCAATCAGATGTCTGTTGGGATGCCCAGGTTTCTGCGTATTCAACAGGAATTGTTTGGTTAGCATCTCATTTCTCTCTCTGATTGGAAGTATTCTCGCCCTATTATGTAGACGGAGTTCTGGAGACATAAGAAGACAGCCCGTGGCGGCTCTGAGAGCAGTATATTGGCAGGCCTGCAGCTTCTTCCATAGAGAAGTTTTAGGCTTGGCGACCATATAGGGGACGCGTAGCATGCAATCGGCTGGCCAATTTGCTTTGTAAGTGGAAATGAGCGTTTCTTTGTCTTTTGCCCAAGTACTACCAGCAATAGATTTGAGGATTTTATTACGGTTCGGATTTTCTGTACAAATGCGGGTGCATACGCACCTAAATGTAGATCCTGATCAAACGTCACACCCAAGGGTGTAGGACAGTCGGTAGCTTAGTGCCATCGACGTGGATGCTCAAAATGGTCGTAATTTGGGACGTCCATGTTGTAAATAAGGTCGCGGAAGATTTAGTCGGCGATAGTGCCAGGTTTCGCGAGGTGAAAAAATTGGAGAGATGAGGGAGGTAGCCGTTTATTCTGACAGAATAAACATAATTTGTGATTGCGTCGAACTGTTTTATGGTTAAGATCACCTCGGTTCCGTGCGATAGTAGTATCCCGGAAAACTCTCACGTACATATGTACAAATAGTCTGCATTTATATAGCCGTGGGAAATTCGGAGTTCTCCTACTTCTTCTTTTTCTACAAAAGAAGGATTCCCCGAAGGTTTTAAGGAGTTTTATCGATGTGTTAGGTCCGTTGCCGGATATTGAGCTAGTATGTTACGGAAAATGGTAAGGTAGTACCGACCATCTCGGGAACGATTTGATATAACCTCTTTCTATGAGTAACTTGGGTGACCAGTACATCGTCTGTGAAATACCTTGGATTTGGCACGGATAGGTGCAGTTGAAAGTTGGAAACAGCTTGAAACCCTTTATTCCGAAAATTTTGGTTGGTTTGGAGATAGTTAATGCATGTCGCATAGAATAAAAAAAATAATACAAGGCGCGCACGATAAAACTATAAGACAGTGAAACCCTTCACACTTCTCGGCGGCCATAATGGTTTTTTGTTTAAAAAAATCAAAAACTGTTTTCTAAAAATTTTGATGCTTTTTCTCGGGACTTAAACCCAGTAAGTTCAGTGTTGTAGACAAACATGCTACCTCCAAATCACAGCTGAAATACACCCAATGCATTTTGAAATTAAAGTAAAGAACACACACGACATACCTATTTGTTAGCCGAAGAAATGAAGGGCAGCTGATTTACTACTCACGCTATAACACTTCTTTGCGTCCGTTACAACCAATGCTGGGCGTAGCGCAAGAAATTTTAAAAATCTATTACCAAATATTTCAGAAATATATGGGCTCGTTTTTATTTTAAGTAGTTGTTTTGTAAAGCTGAAAGTAGGACTTTTTAAAGAAAAATTGTAGTCTAATACATTCAGTAGTGGGCAAGGTTAACTCCTTCCAAAATTTAACAACTTTAGTTATATAGAAGTTTGAAGGTGCGACACTGACGAAAAGCTTTTCTTTAGTTTCACAGGAACACCCTATTGTACAACAATATGCAGAGTGTGTATAAGTGAATGGGGTTTAAATTGTATAACGCAATTGAACTCGCTTAAAATCAAGTTTATAACCCAATTGCTCGCTTTTGAACTAATTTTTCGCAGATTTGTCTTTATGACTTTACTTCGTTGCTTAGTTGATTGCTTTTTATTGACTATTTCTCCCTGTTTTTTTGCTGATTGTTCGTAAGTGTATGGTGAAGCTTTTTTATAGTGAATTTAATCAATCAAATTGATATTATATGCGCATTAGATTAGATGAATTAGCTAGAATGAATTTAGACATAAATAAAGCAAATGGATCGAGATAATTTCGTTGTTACATTTTGTAAATAAAAAGTTTTAAAGCATAATAAACAACTTCTAAACTTTTGAGCTAAATTGCTTTGGTTGTAATATAAGCTAAATATTTATGTGTTAAATATAAATAACTATTGGCAATAAATCCCTGAAAGGTCAAGCTCCAGCGACTCTCCGTAAATAATGGTCACTTGCGGCTCTACTTTGAAAAGCGCAATGCGTGTGCTAATTTATTGGCGTTCCTCGAAAAGATATTTTTGATTGGGTGTTGCGCTGTCCGGCCGGAGAGACCGGCCCAAGTTCCGCTCTAGGCGCCATTTTGATGCATATTCTGCTCAAACTAATTAATTAATATACTCTGTGTATGTTTACTGAAATCAATTGGTTAAACTAATATGATCTCCTTTATTGAGTTTTTGACACCGCTCCTGGATCGGGTAGCAACAAATTGCCGAAGGGTACATAACGTTCGCTTGGGTTGGGCATTCGTAGAGGAAAGAAAAGTTTCATTAATATTGAGCTAGACAAATAGTTACACCTAAGCTAAATAAATCACAATATAAATAAGATGTATTACAATAGTCAGCCCGGGCCTTCGTTCCCTCTGCGGAAAGAAATATTTTTCAAATAATAAGTTGGTCAAGGAGGTACCACTGTTCCAAAATTCAAGTAAATCGCACCATAAATATGAGTTTTTAAAATAGGTCTGTCGGTGTTCCATCCCTGAATGAAAAGTTTCTCAAACATTAACTTGGTCAGAGGTACACCTGTACCGAATTTCGATCAAATCGCACAATAATTTTTTTTGAAGAGGTCGGTCTCTGTTCTATTTCTCAGAAAGGAAAGTTTCTCAAATAATAAGCTAGTCAAGAGAGTACCCCTTTGCTAAATTTCAAGGAAATCGCATTTTATTTTTTATTTTGGAGAAGTTCAGTCACAGACACTATGCATGAATTGAAAACTGAGTTCATCCTTACATGGGATTAAATCAACAAGAAACTTCGGTATGCAATCTTTAAGCCTTACTTATCTTTCACGGCGGCCACCTTGATATGACGGTAGAGTGCTCCGCCTACCAAACCGCAGATCATTAGTTCAACTCGGGCAAAGCAACACCAAAAATTTAGAAACAAGTTTTTTCCATTAGAATAAAATTTTTCCAAGCGGGGTCGCCCCGCGGCAGTGATTTGGCATGCGCTCCCTGTGTATTTCTGCTGTGAAAAGCTTCTCAGTGAAAACTCATAGTCCCGAACATGTAAGTCCCGCCTCGCCAATTCGTAGGAAAAATTAAAAGAAGCACGACGCAAATTGGTAGAGAAGCTCGGCCCAAAATCTTTTCGGAGGTTATTACGTCTAACATTTATTTATTTTTTAACTTTCACGCGTTATGTACAAATCTCTTTGAAAACTTCAAGTCTTGCAATACTTATTATTCGATTAGAGAAATAAAATTAATTTACCTTGCAACCTTCACATGTGAATGCACCAAAATGAAATCCTGCCGCAGGCTCACCGCATACTTTGCACAGCTGGTTCATCTAAAATTCAGAGAAAAAATTGATAATCTTATATCAGATGTAAGCTAATAAATCTAGGTAAATGTTAATAAATAAATCTTAAACAATTGTTCAATATAATAGTCACAAATAGGTATACATATCGTTAGCTTTATGTGAAAATGTGCTAAGTCAACTTTTACGAATTTTACAGGAGACGTAAAAAATGAATAATTTTTGAAATAACCTTTTTTTTTCAAAACTGTGAATGAGGATACCTTAGTTGCGATACTTTTGAGTGTAGAAGCTTTGAAAAAGATAAACACAAATTATGTATGCTAACCCAGCAGCTATTTTCTGACTTAGGACAATTTCCGCACTCAGAAGTAATAATCTCTCCTAACTTAGCACATATTACTCAATATGTTTCCAATCACTCCTCACCTTTAATGTTTGAAATATAACTTACTTACTTACTTAATTGGAGCTTAACGGTCTAAGCGGTTATGGCCGTCCAACAAGGCGCGCCATTCGCTCCTTCGCTCCGCCAACCGGAGCCAATTGGTCACACCAAGGGAGTTTAAATCGTTTTCCACCTGGTCCTTCCAACGGAGTGGGGCCGCCCTCTACCTCTGCTTCCATAGGCGGGTTCCGATAGAAACACTTCCTTGCCGGGGCATCATCATTCATTCGCATAACATGGCCTAGCCATCGCAGCCGCTGCGTTTTAATTCGCTGGACTATGTTAATGTCTGCGTATAGCTCGTACAGCTCATCATTAAATCTTCTTCCGTACTCACCATCGCCAAAGCGTAGAGGTCCATAAATCTTTCGAAGAACTTTTCTCTCGAACACTCCCAAAGCCGCTTCATCTGCTGCCCCATACAGCAGGACGGGTACGATAAGTGACTTGCAGAGTATGATTTTCGTTTGCCGAGAGATGACTTTACTTTTCAATTGCCTACATAGTCCAAAGTAGAATTTATTGGCGAGATTGATTCTTCGCTGGATTTCAGTGCCAATGTTGTTGCTATTGTTGATGCTGATTCCCAAATAAACGAAGTCTTTTACTAATTCGAAATTATGGCTCCCAACAGTAGCGTGGTTGCCAAGGCAGTATAACACTAAAACTATATATTTCCCAAAAAAACTATTTATTTGTCAAACTATATCTAACGGTTCTTATCTGAACTCTTTTGCCGGATGGTGGGCAGAAATAATTTATTTTTAAATTCAAATAAATTCTGTGTTGTGTCTTATTCCATAAAGATTACTGCCACATACTTTATCTACAAACTAAATTATAGATCTCTTAATCGTTATCAAGAGAGTAAAGACTTGTAATTTTTGACTCCAAACACTTATTTTCTAGTCACATTGACTTCATTGTTTCAAAATTTTTTACAATGGTTGGGTTCAGTATATGTAACAACCCAGCAAAAAACACGATTACCTTAGAAGGGAAAGAGGAATCGAAATAAATTTTCGGAATCGCTTCCCTTTTCCCTTCTTTTCTTTATTACTTTTACATGGGCATGTCATTGGAGGTAAGCCCCTACTTTCTGGACCACCGTCAAACGAACTGATAACCAATTACAGTTACTATTGAAGAAGCTACTGCAGCATGCCTTACAGAGAAGCGGATGTAGAACGCCTTGCTATATTTAATCCATTAGAAGCAAAGCAAGAACGCCTTCGGTAGAAACAAATGCAGAATACCCTTCTTCATGAAACCGATGGTATCGACGCAAGAACCCCTTCCGGAGAAGAGGGTTTAGAATGCGTTCCTATATTAAATCTTTAGAAGCGAATCAAGAACCCCTTCCGGAGAAGATTGTTTAGAATGCCTTCCTATTTTAAATCTATAGAATCGAAGCAACAAACCCTTACGTTGAAGAAGATTTAGAATGCCCTCCTATATTAAATCTATAGAAACGAAGCAAGAATGCCTTGCATAGAAATAGCGTGAAACACCTAGAACTACACTGAGCCAAAAATTTTATGAAAACCTCTACAAAAACCGGTGTTCATAAAATTTAAAAAAATATTTCTTAGAACATATATTTTTTTCTTATATTCTATGAATGGGTTCATAGATTTTAAAAAAAATATTTATATTCTACGAACAAATTTTTTATTCCATGAAAACTGGTTTTTGGAGAAGTTTTCATGAACTTTTTCTTAGAAAACATGTACTTTTTTGGTTCAGTGTATTTAATTGGATATTAAAAACAGTGTTTTAAAAAGTTTACATTTTATTTTATCTTTTTTGATAGAAGATCTTACAAATTAATTACCAACTATTACGGGGACTGCAAATTATGATTATTTTTTTAATTTACTCAAGAATCAGTTTTTCATAATAAAACTCAAAGAGTCATATATCCTGAACTGTGCGGAATTTCGCCTTAAAAATTTACAATTCTTCATACTAAATTAAGTTTTTGAATATTTCACTTTAAATGGGGGAGGAGGTATTCAATTCATACCGATTTTCCGCCACTTCTACTAGCATTTTCAATAACTTATCTTTGATATCAGCAATTTCAGAGCAAGAGGGTGTTCGTTCAAATGTTTACGGCGAAATTCAGCAGAGTTCAGGATATATGAATCTTTTAGTTTTATTATGAAAAACTCATTATTGAGTAAAAAAAAAAAAAAAAAAATAATAATAATCCTTATTTCTAGTCCTTGATTGTTACAGAAACTAAAAATTGTTAGGAATTCAGTCTTGTATTCAGTATATCAATAAAATTAATAACTCATTCTTGAGTAAAACAAAAAAAAAATCATTACTGTCACTGATTGTTACATAAAATAAAAATTGTTAGGAACTCAGTCTTGTACGCAGTATATCAATAAAATTTAGTCTTACATACATACTTATTTAAATTAAACATTTCATAACATAACATTATTTTGGCTTTATTTCGTTGCTTTTATTCGGGAGTGGCTTCGGTGTGCTTTCTTTTTAAACATGAGGCCTTGTGGTAGCGGTTTTTTACGGCCTTCATTGCTTGTCGCAGCTGGTCTTTGCATTCCTTTTCCCCAATTCCCAACTTGTGAGCAGCTTCTGAAATAAAAATATGGAAAATTTGTAAACATATATAAAATAAACATCTTTTAAAAAGTTCATTATGTTCATTTCCATAACATCATCTTAGGTTAAGCGGAAATACTGCCAGGATTAAAGTCTAGTCAACTTTGTCTGTAATTTAAATTTGCACTGAAAAACTGTGCCTAGTGGATGATTTACACGAGTAGATTTTTCTGGTAGATCTTTGTCGTTCCACTGTGCAAAAAGCAATTCGACAGATAAAAAGCATGTATCTGATGGTTGAACGCAGTCGAACGACAAAAATCGAATATAAAATTGACTCGTGTAAATCAGCCTAAAGTGTGTTAATTTACTGATATATTTACATTGTTTAAATATACTTACCAAAAAGTACCTTCATTAGTTTCGCGTATCGAAGTATTGGCGTTTTCCCTTGTTTCCCATCCATATTATGTTGTAATATTATATCCTCGCCCAAAATCGACAGCAAGTTTTGTTTGAAACCGCCAGATTTTATAAATTGAAACACCGTCCCAACCTACAAAAAATATAAAATATATATAAATTAGTATTTAAATATATTTTTATTAGACTTTTTATGTACATATATGGGCAGTAAAAATAAGCAGCAAAGATGATAAGTCTTACCATCTGATTTTGATTTTCTGCACAAATGAATGCCTCTAAGACGTCCAGTTCTGGTTGTGTTTTTATGGGAAACATTGAGGCAAATTTCGGTACCGGGTACATGTTCTCGCTCAGAGTTTGTATTAAGATGGTTTGTTCTGCTAATATGCTTTTGATACTTTCCAAATTTAAGTTGTAGGTATCTGCGAAAAAAACATATTGTTGTTATAGAAAATAATAAATATAGAATATAATAGAAAAGTGAGGTTTTAACATCAATTGCCATAAAATTACCTTTGTTTGCATTAATTTCAGATTTGAGACTCTCTATTGCATGATTTTTTTCTACCGCAGTATTTTTTAACTCTTTTATTTGGCCACTCAGCTCCGATATTGTGTATGCAATTTTTAAATTAATATATTTATAAATTAATATACATATATATATGTATATACACTCCTGCTCATATTAGTAGGTACAAAATTGAAACTAATTTTATTCGTAACGTATATTTACTTATGTGTTTTTAATAATTTTCATTTAAAGCTCATCATAGTCTTAAGCAGACACTGAATTAAAATCATTTTAACTTACCAGAAAAACAGGACAATGGATCAAACTTTGAAAAATTTTCATCAAAATTTTAAACTTTTTAATCCGAATTTCCAAAAGTTATTTGAGAATGCAGTTTTGTAGTAAATTCAAAGTCAAAAAGTCATAAGGATTTTACTTATTCAGTTTCTGCTCAAGACTATGATACATTTTAAATGAAAATTATTAAAAATACATAAGTAGATATCCGCTACGAATAAAATTAGTTTCAATTTTGTACCTATTAATATGAGCAGGAGTGTACATAAGGTTGCACCAAGAAATGTTTTTTTCTTATTTGGTATATTGAAATTATTATTCTGGAAAATGAAAAATGCGACAATACAGTTCTTTTATTACAAATTAGAGCTACTATTTTACTGCCTTATTTTTTCGCTGCCTTAAAAATATTTTCATTATACCAAATAACCTAATATAGTAGGGGATTCACAAAGTGTAGTAGCTCGTCATATCATAAATCATAGACTTGTGACCGTCAAAAAATGTATGATATTATGAAAATGTGACGTCATATTGTTATAAAATCATATACATTATAACGAGCATAACTTTATGATTTATATCCGATATAAATTTTCTAGTTTTGACGTTATAATACCATACACTTTATGATTTTCATAAGTTTAAGACCTATGACAATATGACGTTTAATGACAAATTGTGAATTCACTAATTTTGTCTACGATCAAATAGGAGTTTCAATGAGTACAAACATACCACTTAAATTACGAATTTCGCTACGCCATTTTTTTTGCCTCAGCCATTTTTTTATTTGATACTTAAGTTTCTTATATTGCCTTTTAATTTGTTGTTTTATAAAAGTTTTTATTTCTAGGATAGTTTCTTTAATTACAGCTATGTACTAGAGGCAATAAAACTGTACTGTCCTTGTAAGGTAAAGAAAGGAGTTTGTAAGAAATTTCGCTCAAATTGTAAACTTTTTCCAAGCCCAATTGATTAGTCTTAACTATACCAATTCCGAGGTTCAGGGAACTCATAGGTGTGGTAAAAAAATTATCTGGGTTTAAAAATGTCTTTGCAGTGAAAGTGTTGTCTTCATAAAATTTTGTTATTATCAAAAAGGATTGACACTCAGTCGAGCAGTAATTATCGGGAAAGCTTGTAGAAAAATATGAATTTGAATCGCTTGTATATGATTTTATTACACCTTTGGGGTTCTTTTTAAGTCCAGAATTTCTCACAGCTTTTGAAATAGGCCGCGAATTAAACTTGTTGAAAATTTGTTGAGGAATAAACTGACGTTTCTTAATACTTTTCTTTATAACTTGCAAATAACTTTCAAAACTGTATGCAGAAAATGTGTCGAGGCAACCAAGATTAATCACACAATCAGCTAAATGTAGTAAATTATGCACATTAGAAGAAACGCTTGTGTCTCCATAATATTCAGAAAATCTCCCAACAAAATGATTCAACATACTATTCGCTTTTTCAATGTTTACGGAGAAAGTTTTGGGACACAAAAGAAGCCTATAAGCACATTTAAGATGTAAAAAGTGATTGTACATATCTTCGCTCAAAATATCTTTAAATACAATGAACCCCGTATATAAAATAAACTGCCTAAATTCTAAAGCCTTCCATCGCGGCAATTCTTGAAATCCCCTTGGTTTTCGTACGAAATCCTTTGGAATGTAGGGGGCTAAAGACGATAAAAAGGATGATAGTTCGATGCGTTTTTGCGGACTGACTTTAATTGAGCTTGTCCCACTCAGAATAGAGCCAATCATTTTTTTAACAACCCCAAGGTCAATAAGATGCATGACATCCAAAGGGAATTGCGTGACCATCTTGATATTTATTTCCTCAAGGCAATGGACCCTGTCTTTATAAAAAGGTAAATGAAAACCTTTATCGGATCTATTTGCAAAATCAGAGTCAGTCCTTTGGTCCCCAGTAAATGGACGAAAAACTGTAGTATTTCGGATTCGTTCACCGAATTGCGTGCATTTAGAACACCCAACAAACGCTGTGTGCCCTTTTGTACCACAAATGTATGATCGTGCGGGTGTGTCGCAAATAATGGCTCGTATAGATATCTTTATTGGCTTATTGTTGCATGTAAAACCATTTATTGCTAATGATTTAATTTCTTCTACAAAGTCGTGAAGGTATACATCAACAATATTAGGCTTCTTCTCACCAACGTAACTTCCAATAAGAAACACAGCGTTTGTTTTCAAATTGGAAACGCGACCCAAAATAGGCCACAGACCTATTGAAGAGCTCTTAAATAAGGGCAGCCCATCTATACCGATATCTATCTGCAGTACATCTAAATTCTCCTCAGAAATTTCACCCACAAGTTTGTCTAACTGATTTTTGAGTCCTATGTGAAGATATTGCCCTGGTGACACTGTACGAGTTACACAGTTTGTAGTTTCGCCTATTAGAGTTTTAACACTTAAGGGTACACCCAGGTTTTCATATCTCAATATTCTTAAAAGACTGGCAACGCATAGTACCGGGGGAAAAAACTCCAGGAACCAGTCCCTCAACTTGTTCCTAAGTGGTATCATTCCTAACGCAATATTTTCTGTATTAATTTCATTTTGTTTAACACTTTCACTTTCACGGTCACTATGTTGTCCTGCTCCTGACGAAGTATTGTTTATATTAATTTCATTTTGTTCAACACTTTCACTAAATTTTTGGTCTATTTCGGTTTTTTTTATTTTTATTAAACGTTTTAACTGTCTTTTGCTTAACATTTTTATTTTATTTTAATAACTCACTTTTTTATTTGATCACTTATAAAAGACGCGTCACACACGGATAACAATGCAGACTGAATTAAACAATTCCAAACATGATTGTTGTCGAATGGAAATTTCCACAGAAGGTAACGGGAGTTAGGATTTTTTTCTATTTATCTAGCTATTGCGCTTTATTGCATTACCCGTAATTGATCACAGAAGTGAATACAAATTAAGGTAGAGTAAAAATGCGCGTGCAACATCTCTGCTTCTTTTATGTATTGCCAGCAATGGGTAGGAGAAGCGAAATCATTTGAAGGAATTTCAATCAATGCCTTCTAGAATACATTATACTTCGAGCTGAATAGCGATTCTTTGCAGCATTACCGGCAATGGGTTGGTGAAGTGAAACTACCTTTAGAAGACATTACCTTAGAAGCGATTACCCTTAGTAGCGATTACCGATTTTTTGCTGGGAAGTGACTTCAAGGACACTATGACGTTGAAGGCACTTTATATATCCTTGGTCAAAAGTGGTCTTGAATATTGCTCAATAATATGGAATCCTTTCTATGAATCTAACTCCTATAAAACTGAGAAAACTCAAAAATTTGTTTACAAAAATTGCTTTACGTATGCTTCACTGGCCAGACGGCATTCCACCATATACCAGCAGGCACAAATTGCTTGGTCTTCAGGATTTGCATGACAGAAGAACTTTTATCTCACTAATGTTTGCCTATAATGTAAAAAACTTTAGCACGAATTGCTCTGATTTATCTAATTTGTTCATTGCATATATTCCACTGCGTGATCTTCGGCATAATAGATTATTTATCGAAATAAGTCATAAAATTAATTATGTTATGAATGAACCAATAACTAGGAGTATACATCTAGCAAATCGATTCAGTAGTGATATTAATTTTAATAACAGCTTATATAAATGTAAGCTTGATTGTTTTCTATTTTTAACTAGTCTGTAAGAAAGCATGTAGTTATCGACATGTAAGAATTGAAGCAGATCATAGTCAGCGCAAAGCATTTATCATACACCAAAGGCATGTATCAATTGGGTAAATCCAATTTCATGGGGTTGCCAGCACAACATAAAGCTTCTCCAACCCAATTTTCAACTCAACTAGCCGTGGCGAATCCTGTTTCATTGAACGCCGAGGCTCGGGTGACCCCAAGTTTCTCATAGAACTAGGAGGTGGGAAGGTCGGTATGGCCTAGAAGGTTTAATGTGATCATGGAAGTTTCTCATGGAACTAGGGGGTGGGGAGGGCGGGATGACATAGAATGTTTAATGTGGTCATATAAATCGTTCCCGAAATGGTCGGGCTAGTATTTTAATAGTGCTTTGTTACCGGGACGTACCGGATCTATGTATATCCGGCAAAGGACCATCAACATCGTTAATACAACAACAACAAAGCATTTGCGCACAAAGAAATGACTAGTAATTCAAATCGATATTATTGACAGGTTGACTTAGCACATTCTTTGTAACAGCTGACGACTTAGCACATTTACACATCATTGACCACAGCACGTAAAAATGTTAAATAAAAATTTTTTTTTGTGATCGATGTATTTTGAATTCAGTTTTAAAACTGCATTAAAATACAATTTTTCTAAAAACGCGATTTAGCACATTTTCACATTAAGCTAACGATATATCATTAAGCGATTACACGACGTCAATCAATCTAAAATGCGTGAAATGAAAAAAAAAATATATATGTATTTGTAAATATATTATAAATTTTTAGAACCGTATTGACCCTAGGATTAAGAGCAAGTGCACGTCATTACCAAGACTTCTTCCTTGAGAGAATTATAATTATGTTATACTAACTAGGTAAGGGCACATTCCTCTAAACTCAAAACGAGAGCTCAACTTCCTTCCAATTGATAACTCTTCTTCCATTTTCGTTATCTAACCAATGACCATCCTTTCGCAACCATTTCAAATGCTTTCCATTGCGTTTTCTCTAGCTCTTTCTCGCCTCCCTATCATCATTCACGCTCTCATCGTCGAAAAAAAAAATCAGGGAGAAATATTCAGATGCACTAGGGATGACAATGCGCTTCGAAAATTTTAGTATTATGTTGTAGCGTAGTTAAGTTTTTTACTGATACCGTTCCTTAATTTAAATCCTATATTGAACGGGTATAAAACAAACATTGTTTGTTTTGTTCCTTTCTAATATCTCTGAAATTGTTTTAAACCTTTCTTGAAATTATATTTTTAATTTAAGCAGAAGAGACAGGTCCACCAATAAGTAAATATAAATGATCAGGTTGATGTGCTGATCTTATTTAGCAAAGCCCGTCTGTCCATTTTCTGTTTGAACGTAAACTCCTTAGTATCTTAGTCATTGAGAAATCCCAATGGAATTTGATGAGCGATGATGGATGTATATCTAACACAATTGACCGTTCATATAAGAGGGTTTTCGTCAGACGTGCATCATTTTTACAGATATAAACTTTAAATTTCATCAGATCATCTGCTATATACAATCCATAGCACACAAAATAGCCGATTATTCAGATATGAAGTTCTTCGTCATAGCTATCGCGTGTAGATAGCAAGAACCGTGAAACTTTGTATGAGGATTATTTTGAAACTTTTTGTAAGGAATACCAAACAATTACGGCAGTAGTAGTAGCTGTAACCGAAGCTGCTAAAACACTGGAAGAAAATAGCTTAGATAGTAACTACGCCAACTTTCATATTGACAGCCAAGCAGCAATGAAGGCATTAATCTCGCATATGACAACATATTAAAGTGAATTACATAGAGTAACATCAAGAGAGAAATGGGAAACGGCCAGGCATACAACAACATTGGGTCTCAGGATATATGAGAATAGATGAGAATGAAAAAGCGGAAGAGCTAGCTAAAAAGGGGATGCACTCTCGAAGCATGCTCTGTAGACGTGTTAACAAGATTGAACGAAATAAAGACAAGGCGAGAATTGCACATGATCGACCAAGCAAGAAAAGCTGAGACCCAAGAACGGGGCTGCAAATTACGAAGATTATGTGCAGGTCTTCACACTTAAGACTAACACAGTTACTCTTATCATTTCAAAGAGAGGATTGTAGGTTCATTATAGGCATTCTGACCGGACATTGCCTTCTGGCGTCACATGTTTCCAAACTATACCTAGCTTGTGATAGCTGATGTAGGAAGTGCAGTTTGGAGGAGGAAACGATTGAGCATATTTTGCGCATGTACTCTGTGCTCACCAGGCTAAGACTATAGCTATAAGGAGTGATACAGCTATCATACCTAGAAGCAGCAAGCGGAATTAGTACTAGAAAGCTTCTTGAATTTGCCTAGAGGACGGAGCTCTTTTATAACATAGGTCCTGGTTTTTGAAAGGATCTTTCGGGTTGGTCGTTAAACAAAATTCTGCTAGCACTATGAACTCCTTCAGTCCATGTGAGGTCATCCCCGACCAGCCAACTTATCCTAACCTAATCTAACCAATCAATTCTTTATTAGAGATTTATCAAAAATATTTCTTATTTCCGTTAGACATGTATATGTATAGAGACATTACGGGTTTTTGAAATTTGATTAGATTATTGTACAGCTCTATTCGTGAAAAGCTGCGCCGCAGATATTACCGTCCTAACTTATTTATTATTGATGTGCTAATGTTTCGGTTCTGAGATGCTTCATCTTTCCTTTTAATATCAATTTGATCTCAGATGCAAAATTTGCAAGATTATGCCAACGCTTGCTTCTTGTTTCATCAAATTATGAAAAAGCGATTATATGAAACGAATGTAGGAAGAACAAGAGAATAACGAGGAATTTTGGAGATCTCCAAGTTCAATTGAATAGTTACAATATAAGCAAATTTTTGGCGGTATTTAAAAGCTCATAAGAAAAGTCTTTGTTTATTTCTTGTCGGAGTGTTGCCAATATTTTTATCGGAATCCTATCGATTTGTTACCGGCGTGTTATCGATTTGCTATCGAAAAAAATATAGTTTTGTTGTGAACAATTTTTGTTTTGTTATCATGACGTTAGCGAGTTGTTATCGATTTGCTATCGAAAAAAATACAGTTTTGTTGTGAACAATTTTTGTTTTGTTATTAAGACGTTACCGAGTTGTTATCGATTTGCTATCAAAAAGTTAACAAAAAACAAGTAAGGAAGGCTAAGTTCGGGTGTAACCGAACATTACATACTCAGTTGAGAGCTATGGAGACAAAATAAGGAAAATCACCATGTAGGAAAATGAACCTAGGGTAACCCTGGAATGTGGTTGTATGACATGTGTATCAAATGGAAGGTATTAAAGAGTATTTTAAGAGAGAGTAGGCCATAGTTCTATGGATGGACGCCATTTAGGGATATCGCCATAAAGGTGGACCAGGGCTGACTCTAGAATGTGTTTGTACGATATGGGTATCAAATGAAAGGTGGTAATGAGTATTTTAAAAGGGAATGGGCTTTAGTTCTATAGGTGAACGCCTTTTCGAGAAATCCCCATAAAGGTGGACCAGGGGTGACTCTAGAATATGTTTGTACGATATGGGTATCAAATGAAAGCTGTTAATGAGTATTTTGAAAAGGAGTGATCCTTAGTTCCCTAGGTGGACGCCGTTTAGAGATATCGCCATAAAGGTGGACCAGGGGTGTCTCTAGTTGTACGATATGGGAATCAAATGAAAGGTGTTACTGAGCGTTTTAAGAGGGAGTGGGCATTAGGTCTATAGGTGGACGCCTTTTCGAAATGTCGCCATTAGGGTGGGCCAGGGGTGACTCTAGAATGTGTTTGTACGATATGGGTATCAAACGAAAGGTGTTACTGAGCATTTTAAGAGGGAGTGGGCATTAGGTCCATAGGTGGACGCCTTTTCGAGATATCGCCATTAGGGTGGGCCAGGGGTGACTCTGGAATGTGTTTGTACGATATGGGTATCAAATGAAAGGTGGTAATGAGTATTTTAAAAGGGAGCAATCCTTAGTTCTATAGGTGGACGCCTTTTCGAGATATCGCCATAAAGGTGGACCAAGGGTGACTCTAGAATGTTTTTACGATATGGGTATCAAACGAAAGGTGTTACTGAGCATTTTAAGAGGGAGTGGGCACTAGGTCTATAGGTGGACGCCTTTTCGAGATATCGCCATTAGGGTGGGCCAGGGGTGACTCTAGAATGTTTGTACGATATGGGTATCAAACGAAAGGTGTTACTGAGCATTTTAAGAGAAAGTGGGCATTAGGTCTATAGGTGGGCGCCTTTTCGAGATATCGCCATTAGGGTGGGCCAGGGTGACTCTAGAATGTGTTTGTACGATATGGGTATCAAATGAAAGGTGGTAATGAGTATTTTAAAAGGGAGTAATCCTCAGTTCTATAGGTGGACGCCTTTTCGAGATATCGCCATAAAGGTGGACCAAGGGTGACTCTAGAATGTTTTTACGATATGGGTATCAAACGAAAGGTGTTACTGAGCATTTTAAGAGGGAGTGGGCACTAGGTCTATAGGTGGACGCCTTTTCGAGATATCGCCATTAGGGTGGGCCAGGGGTGACTCTAGAATGTTTGTACGGTATGGGTATCAAACGAAAGGTGTTACTGAGCATTTTAAGAGAAAGTGGGCATTAGGTCTATAGGTGGGCGCCTTTTCGAGATATACCATTAGGGAGGGCCAGGGGTGACTCTAGAATGTTTGTACGATATCGGTATCAAACGAAAGGTGTTACTGAGCATTTTAAGAGAAAGTGGATATTAGGTCTATAGGTGGACGCCTTTTCGAGATATCGCCATTAGGGTGGGCCAGGGGTGACTCTAGAATGTTTGTACGATATGGGTATCAAAGGAAAGGTGTTACTGAGCATTTTAAGAGGGAGTGGACATTAGGTCTATAGGTGGACGCCTTTTCGAGATATCGCCATTAGGGTGGGCCAGGGATGACTCTAGAATGTTTTTACGATATGGGTATCAAACGAAAGGTGTTACTGAGCATTTTAAGAGGGAGTGGGCATTAGGTCTATAGGTGCACGCCTTTTCGAGATATCGCCATTAGGGTGGAGCAGGGTTGACTCTAGAATGTGTTTGTACGATATGGATATCAAATTAAAGGTATTGATGAGGGTTTTAAAAGCGAGTGGCCCTTAGATGTATATGTGAAGGCGTTCTCGCGATATCGACCAAATGTGGATCAGGTGATCCAGAAAATCATCTGTCGGGTACTGCTAATTTATTTATATATTCAATAACACTAACAGTATTCCTGCCAAGATTCCAAGGGCTGTTGATTTCGCCTTGTAGAACTTTTTCATTTTCTTCTACTTAATATGGTAGGTGTCACACCCATTTTACAAAGTTTTTTCCAAAGTTATATTTTGCGTCAATAAACCAATCCAGTTACCATGTTTCATCCCTTTTTTCGTATTTGGTATAGAATTATGGCATTTTTTTAATTTTTCGTAATTTTCGATATCGATAAAGTGGTCGTGGTTATGGTCGGATTTCGGCCATTTTTTTATACCAAGATAAAGTGAGTTCAGATAAGTACGTGGGCTAAGTTTAGTAAAGATATATCGGTTTTTGCTCAAGTTATTGTGTTAACGGCCGAGCGGAAGGACAGACGGTGGACTGTGTATAAAAACTGGGCGTGGCTTCCACCGATTTCGCCCATTTTCACAGAGAACAGTTAGCGTCATAGAATCTATGCTCCTACAAAATTTCAAAAGGATTGGTAAATTTTTGTTCGACTTATGGCATTAAAAGTATTCTAGACACACTAAATGAAAATGGGCGGAGCCACGCCCATTTTGAAATTTTCTTTTATTTTAGTATTTTGTTGCATCACATCATTACTGGAGTTGAATTTTGACTTAATTTACTTATATACAGTAAAGACATTAAATTTTTTGTTAAAATTTGAATTTAAAAAAAATTTTTTTTAAAAAGTGGGCGTGTTATTCATCCAATTTTGCTAATTTTTATTTAGCATATATATAGTAATAGTAGTAACGTTCCTGCCAAATTTCATCATGATATCTTCAACGACTGCCAAATTACAGCTTGCAAAACTTTTAAATTACCTTCTTGTACAAGTGGGCGGTGCCACGCCCATTGTCCAAAATCTTACTAATTTTCTTTTCTGCGTCATAACGTCAACCCATCTACCAAGTTTCATCGCTTTAACCGCCTTTGGCAATGAATTATCGCATTTTTTCGGTTTTTCGAAATTTTCGATATCGAAAAAGTGGGCGTGGTTATAGTCCGATATCGTTCATTTTAAATAGCGATCTGAGATGAGTGCTCAGGAACCTACATACCAAATTTCATCAAGATACCTCAAAATTTACTCAAGTTATCGTGTTAACGGACGGACGGACGGACGGACATGGCTCAATCAAATTTTTTCTGGATCCTGATTATTTTGATATATGGAAGTCTATATCTATCTCGATTCCTTTATATATGTACAACCAACCGTTATCCAATCAAACTTAATATACTCTGTGAGCTCTGCTCAACTGAGTATAATAATCAGCATCTTATTAAAAAAAAGTATCGGCTTATTATCGAAATGTTATCGATTTTCTTTAGGAGTGTTACTAATTTGTAATAGCCATGTTACCAATTTGTTATCGAAAAGTTACAGATTTGCTTTCGATCGTTATCGGAGGGCCAACAAACTGTGTTCGGCTTGTTATCAATTTTTTATATACGATTTATTGCTTTGTTATGACAGATATACCGATAAAACTTCAATATGAAATCTATGACATAATAGTAACCTGTCTATAACAAGCCCGATAGGAGACCAAAAAGAAGCCAACGATACGGCTATAACAAGCTTATAACAAACAGCTAACTCGACAACAATAATTCGCTGTTGATAATAAACCGGTGGTTAAACAATAACTTTGTCGGTATTGGTTTTTGTCGACAAGAAGGCGAGAAAGTTCTTCCCGATAAAATTTTTTTCTATTTAATTGAAAAATATTGGTTTTCCCGACCAGTATGCTTACATATCCAACTTCGCGAGAACTCGGTACACACGTCGACCGAAATATCAAATTTCTTTATGTGCATCATAAGAAATATTTTTCCCCCGTCCTGAAAACTAGGAAAATGACTTGTTGACAGAAAATGCTTTTTGCGCCCCTGAGCAGGTTTAGGTTTTGGTATTAATGCTATATTGCATTATCGTGGTAGTAGATATTTATACACATACTTATATTTATATAACAATGCATGAAAGATTGTTTAGCCCCAAAGTGTATGTTGCACTTGTCCAAATATATTAGATTTTGTTTGTGCCCATAGCGGCATTGTTTTACAGACCACTAACAACTTGTATTATTATTGTTGTAGTTGTAAATACTTCTCCCTGACATTGTCCAGAAAAAGTGTGAGGAAATGTTGCTGCAGTTAAGAACTGCTTTAAATTTATTATATTCATTGAAAAAAGTGCGTGCAAAATAATAGCGATAAATTTACGTATTACAGCTGTCGGCAGATATATGCTGTAAGTAGATATCCAGATAGATGGCTTTGTCTTATATAGATAATTAGTCAACCACATCTGTTTTCTTTCTCAACCTTGGCTTGAATTTTTGACAAATCAACTCTTTGAATAATAGATGTTGCCAAATTGTGTTTAACATAATATCAATCAAAGACAACTTTTATATTTTCAGAGTATGAACTAACTGCAGTGAATGGCAGCAAGGCCGCAGATAGCAGAGCCGCCCCCCCCCCCCCCCCCCCCCACCCTAAAAAACAAACTCAATCCAGTAAAAAAATAACATAACATACATACATTTTTCAATTCACATTTTCAGTTTTATTTCATACAAAATAAGATTTACTGGAGCACTTACATAAATGAAATGTTAGATGTCATTGTTTGATTGCTTACATTAATTTTTGCTAAATATGTACATTTTAAGAGCTTGAATCAGCCAAGGAAAACCTTCCGTGCTTTTTGATCTGCGAATATGGAAATTACCGATTCAAAACTAATGCTGCTAACAAGGCTGGACTCCAACGCCAATGTTCCAAGGCTTGTCAAGCGATTTTGGCTCATAGTAGAACGTAAAAAATTGTTTACGCGGGGCAATAGACTAAAAGAACGCTTCCATTCAGCCACACTGACTGGGAGTGTGCAAAATATTCTTAATGCTATGCAGATATTAGGAAATAATACTTCCATATTCAACTCACGAAATTTGTTCAGAAGTTGAAATGGTGGCAGCGAATCACATCCCAAATTTGCTAAGTGGATGGCTTTGAGATGAGTGATTTCATCTATCAGATCCGTAGAAATATCGATGCCATAAATCGTGCAGAATAGTAGGTTCTGGAATGGAAAAGCCTAGAAGTATGCAACGAGGAAATCAGACAGTATAAAAGGCGATGCCAATAGAGGCGCGAGAATCAGTTTTATGTAAGACGCTTTCTAACGAGTAATAGTAGTGTTATTTTGGAAGAAATTAAATAAAGGCCATTTTGCATTATTGAATAGCGGAGTTATTTATTCAACAGTTCAGTGATTCGAACGTTAGTAGAAGATTTGCAAATAAGGGGAATTGCAGTAAATTCGTTACAGTATAATGTGGGAACAATGTACATGGCAGATCTGATGTGAGCAAAATCAGATAGCTCGTCAAGACAGGGCAAGGCAGAGGAAGGAAAGAAAAGGAGCGTATGGCAAAGGAAAGGTTTGTCAAATGCATGTTATCGAAAAGGTATAGACGAGTTATCGATAACAAAATTTATTGATGGGTTATCGATTTTGTATCGAAGAGTTATTGGTTTGTTATCGAGAAGGTATAGACTATTTATAGAAAAGTAATCGATATAAAACCAAAAATTATCGATTGGTTATCGAAATTTCTCGATTTGTAATCAAGACGTTATCAAATTGTTATCGATTTATTATAGAAAACTTACCTATTATTTATCTATATGTCATCAAGAAGTAATCGATTAGATATCTAAAAGTTATCAACTTTTACTAAACTATAAATTTTAATATAAAATACATGACACATCGGTAAACTATCGATAGGAGACCGAGAAGTTTAAATTATGTAGATTAGGTGCAACTGGCAGGACCGTGATGACCTCGAAAAGACTGATTGAATCCATAGTGCTACTGAAAGTTTATTTAACGACCAAACTGAAAAACCCTATCAAATCAGGACCTATGTTAAAAAATAACTCCGTTCTTTGGCAAATATTAGAAGCTTTCTAGAACCTGTGCTACTTGCTGCTTCTAGATCTGACAGCTGTATCGCTCCTTATTGCTGGAGTTTTAGCCTGGCAAGCGGGGGACATGAGTGCAAAACGTGTTCGCTCGTTTCCATGGTACTGAACCTCATTGCAGTTGTTAACGCTATGTTCTTTGCCACCAAGTCTACTGGTGGAACGTGTAGAATGGCATACAGTGTCGCCGTACTTTTCAGGGCTCCCGTAGTGCTAAGCACTGATAGCCTGAACACTCCCCCTAGTTTTTTGAGGTAGGTTCTTTTTGGGGTGTCTGTCCACCAAAAAAGACCTTCAATAAATACCTTTCTAGTACACCCATAAAGTGCCGTCGATGACATCTGCAGTCTCTCTTCCAAGTTGAGCTTAGAAGAAAACTTACTGTCAAGAGATATTCTCAGATATTTTGTGCAAGGTTTCTACTGCAGGGTCACCCCTCCCAGTTTGGGCCTCGTTCACTTTGGGACCTTGACCTTTTAGTAAGAAAGGCCATATCCATCTTTTCCGCGTTGGCTGCCAAACCGACATAAGATGCTCAGGTATGTATAACCAGAAGCGCCTGATCTATCAAAGAGTTATTTGTTGGAAAGTAATTTCGACTTATGATAATTGCAATTTCATCTGCGTATGCCGTCAGTTTGAAGGGTCCCTCATCGAACCGTCTGAACAGTTGGAAGGTTCACAAATGGCGCTGCAAGTATATGTATTTAGCCGGGTCAGAGGACTATAACTACCACACTGCACTCGACCTGTAGATAAAACAAATATTCCACTGTCTATTGCCCTTTCGTCGAATAATAAATTCATAAATACATTAAACTTAGATTCCTTTTACTGAAAAAGAATGAAAATATATTATTTTGTTAACATAAATCGTTCACCACTTTAAGTACATAAATTTCGCATACCGCAAGTGTGTAATTTTTCGGCCGAAAATATTTATTTCCAATTACAATTTTTTCCTTTTCTACACAGTAAATTTTCTTTTCCCCCCTTTTGTCGTTTATTTGTAATTTTTGTTTTTGTGTGAACAGCAATTTTTCTTGTTCACCTACGAAATAAAGGCGGCAAATGGCATAATTTCCTTGCGGCATTCAGTAGGTCAAACATGTTCACAGGCCGACCAAGCCAACCGACTAAGCAGAGGCTAAAATGGCACGTTGCTATTGAAATGCACTCAAGAGAAAAGAGGTGCGGCGACAAAAAAAGGGGTAGAAAGCACAAAAATAAAAAAGAATAAAAACTAAGATTAAAATTGCTAAAAAAAATGATTCGCAACACATTGAGCATAGAAGAATAACAATAACAACTGTAAAGATTGTTTCGCCGTTTAACTTAAACTTCACATTGAAAAATGTTGTTGCTGTTGCTGCAACGGCGAGACGACTGTTGCTTTTTCATTACCGCTGTTTACTAGCATTTAATTATAATGTGTTTTTTTTTTATTGTTTTTGGCTGCACTGACAAGCTATCGATGAATTTTTTTTCCGGAATTTTAGTTGTTGTTGTAAGCACGCCTGTGAAAATTTATTTTGGTATTGCTGCTGCTGCTGCTGCTTTTGGCATCGCCTTTGACTTTGGCTTTGCTTGTTGTTGTCTCCACTAAAGCTGAACTTAAGCATATCAGTTAGATTACAAGCGTTTGTTGTTGTTGTTTTCGCAGCTTTCCCACTTCTTTGTTTCTGGAGAAGCAACATCACGCTGCTGCTTTGAGTGTTGAGTAGGTGGCGGGTCGTTTTGGTCGTTGTCGTTTTGTATTCTACTCAAAAATGAACAAAGAGCGAAATGGGAAAAAGGAATTGAAAATACAAAAATGAAAAAGGAATGACAAAAGTGAATCAGAGAAAAAAGTTTAAACGTTTATAACTTGGCGTATGTGGGCAGATTATGGAAACGGACAAAACCAAAACTACTGTTCCTCTTTTTCTAAATCTTGTGTTCAGATAATAACTAGAAGCGTTATATTGGTGCAAAAAAAGCAATAAAACGCTCCGAGGATACGTGGACTATGTTATCCGTTCATAATCGTTGTTTTGTTAATTTGATATCGATAAGTTTTCGGATCTTTTCGATTTGTTATCCAAGTATTCTCGGTTTGTTGTCGATAACAATCGTTATTGATGAGTTACGTATTTTTAAAAGACAAGTTCTCCCTTTGTTATTGATTAGATATCGAAATCGATAACGATTCGATACAAGGCCGATGGTTAACAGATGATTCATCAATTTTGATGTTTTCAAATACATCAAAATGATACCTAAATCGTGGCGAAACTAATGCCGACATTATACCGGCGGTGTAGATCCTCCGTTCAAGTTCTGAGCAAAGCAACATCAAACAAGTGAGGAAGGCTAATTTCGGGTGTAACCGAAAATTACATACTCAGTTGAGAGCTATGGTGACAACATAAGGGAAAATAACCCTGTAGGAAAATGAACCGAGGGTAACCCTGGAATGTGTTTGTATGACATGTGTATCAAATGAATTTAAAGAGTATTTTATGAGGGAGTGGGCCATAGTTCTACAGGTGGAAGCCATTTAGGGATATCGCCATAAAGGTGGGTCAGGGTTGACTCTAGAATTTGTCTGTACGATATGGGTATCAAACGAAAGGTGTTAATGAGTATTTTAAAAGGGAGTGACCCTTAGTTCCATAGGTGGACGCCGTTTCGAGATATGACCATAAAGGTAGACCAGGGGTGACCCTAGAATGCGTTTTTACAATATGGGTGTCAAGCGAAATATGTTAATGAGTATTTCAAAAGGGTGTGGGGTTTAGTTCTATAGGTGGACGCCTTTTCGAGATATCGCAATAAGGATGGACCAGGGTTGACTCTAGAATGAGTTTGTACAATATGGGTATCAAATTAAAGGTATTAATGAGGGTTTTAAAAGGGAGTGGTGGTAGTTGTATAGGTGGTCGCCTTTTCGAGACATCGGCATAAAGGTGGACCAGGGGTGACTCTAGAATTTGTTTGTACGATATGGGTATCAAATGAAAGGGGTAATGAGCATTTTAAAATTGAGTGGGCCTTAGTTCTTTAGGGGGACGCCTTTTCGAGATATCGCCACAAAGGTGGACCAGGGGTGACTCTAGAATGTGTTTGTACGATATGGGTATCAAATTAGAGATATCAATGAGGGTTTTAAAAGGGAGTGGTGGTAGTTGTATAGGTGGTCGCCTTTTCGAGATACCGCCATAAAGGTGGACTAGGGGTGACTCTAGAATGCGTTTGTACAGTATGGGTATCAAACGAAATGTGTTAGTGAGTATTTTAAAAGGGAGGGGGCCTTAGTTCTATAGGTGGACGCCTTTTCGAGATATAGGCATAAAGGTGGACCAGGGGTGACTATAGAATGTGTTTGAACGATATGGGTATCAAATTAAAGGTATTAATTAGCCTTTTAAAAGGGAGTGGTAGTAGTTGTATATGTGAAGGCGTTTTCCAGATATTGAACAAAATGCGGACCAGGGTGACCCAGAACACCATCTGTTGGATACCGCTAATTTATTTATATATATAATACCGCGAACAGTATTCCTGCCAAGATTTCAAGGGTTTTTTATTTCGCCCTGCAGAACTTTTTCATTTTCTTCTACTTAATATGGTAGGTGTCACACCCATTTTACAAAGTTTTTTTCTAAAGTTATATTTTGCGTCAATAAACCAATCCAAATACCATGTTTCATCCCTTTTTTCGTATTTGGTATAGAATTATGGCATTTTTTTCGTTTTTGGTAATTTTCGATATCGAAAAAGTGGGCGTGGTCATAGCCGGATTTCGGCCATTTTTTATACCAATGCAAAGTGAGTTCAGGTAAGTACGTTAACTGAGTTTGGTAAATATATATCGATTTTTGCTCAAGTTATCATGTTAACGGCCGAGCGGAAGGACAGAAGGTCTACTGTGTATAAAAACTGGGCGTGGCTTCAACCGATTTCGCCCTTTTTCACAGGAGTAATTTATCGTCCCAGAAACTAAGCCCCTACCAAATTTCACAGGGATTGGTAAATTTTTGTTCGACTTATGGCATTAAAAGTATCATAAAAAAATTAAATGAAAAACGGCGGAGCCACGCCCATTTTGAAATTTTCTTTTATTTTTGCATTTTGTTGCACCATATCATTACTCGAGTTGAATGTTCACATAATTTACTTTTATACTGTAAGGATATTAAATTTTTTGTTAAAATTTGACTTAAAAAAAAATTTTTTTAAAGTGGGCGTGGTCGTTCTCCGATTATGCTAATTTTTATTAAGCATACATGAAGTAATAGGAGTAACGTTCCTGCCAAATTTCATAATGATATCTTCAACGACTGCCAAATTACAGCTTGTAAAACTTTTAAATTACCTTCTTTTAAAAGTGGGCGGTGCCACGCGCGTTGTCCAAAATTTTACTGATTTTCTATTCTGCGTCATAAGTTCAACTCACCTACCAAGGTTCATTGCTTTATCCGTCTTTGGTAATGAATTATCGCACTTTTTCGGTTTTTCGAAATTTTCGATATCGAAAAAGTGGGCGTGGTTATAGTCCGATATTGTTCATTTTAAATAGCGGTCTGAGATGAGTGCTCAAGAACCTACATACCAAATTTCATCAAGATACCTCAAAACTTACTCAAGTTATCGTGTTAACGGACGGATGGACGGACGGACGGCCGGACATGGCTCAATCAAATTTTTTTTCGATCCTGATGATTTTGATATATAGAAGTCTATATCTATCTCTATTCCTTTATACCTGTACAACCAACCGTTATCCAATCAAAGTTAATATACTCTGTGAGCTCTGCTCAACTGAGTATAAAAATTAGAAACATGTTTTTCAAAAAAAGATTTTTTTCATACGGGGTTGTCCCTCGGCAGTGCTTTGCCAAACACTTTGAGTGTTTTTCTGCCATGAAAAGGAGTAGGACGCAATTAAGAAAAGAAGCTCGTCCTAAAATATATTCAAAAGGTATCGTGCCTTGTATTTTTTAGTTCCTGTCCCATTTCTGGTCCCAGTCCCAGTCCCAGTCCCAGTCCCAGTCCCAGTCCCAGTCCCAGACCCAGTCCCAGTCCCAGCCCAAGTCCCAGTCCCAGTCCCATTCCCGGTCCCAGTCCCAGTCACAGTCCCAGTCCCAGTTCCAGTCCCAATCCCAGTCCCAGACCCAGTCCCAGCCCCATACCTAGTCCATTTTGGGGTATGAAAAATATATAAAATCCGATTATCAAACCAAATCAATATCCTCACAAAATTTCGTGAGAATAGGTGAACCCGTTTCGAAGGGGCTTAACCACAAACACTATGAGACTAGAATTTAATATACTTTAGCTCTATTGGCAGCAGAAGTAGCAGCAGCATCATCATCTTTTGCAACGACACATGCAACACAGCAACAATTGGTGTAATGACCCGCTTTGACTAACGAAAATGATGATGCTGATCCAAAAAAGGAAAAAAACCCTACCAAAAAGTGGGTAAGGAATTACTACCGTTGATTTGTAACCAGTTTCTATTTGTTATGTTTTTTGTTTTTGTAATTTTTTACTTTTTTTTTTGTCTTGCCCTACAGAAAGCTGCAACCGATATTAATGGAAATAAGCAAAAACGCATCCATGTTTACAGGGTCCCTCATAAGGACGGAACACCTGCTGAAGTTAATTGTTTTGCAAGGACGCTGTATTAGTTATAAGGCACTGTTCGGCGAAGAAACATTGTCTAATGCGGGTTTGACCTCCGCTTAAGCATAAATTTTCTTTTTCAGAGCTACAGAACTTAAGAGTACGATTAAATTTCAATTACGATTGCTGCAATTGTGATCCGCATACTTATATGAGTATGATTATAACAATTATAATCCTAAACAATTTACACTATGTAGCAGCAATCCTCGCGTTTTCATTACTTCAGGTACGTAAGCGTTAAATGTGAGCTCTTTGCCCGCTTTTACGCTACTGGGCTAAGCAAACATCTTTCCGTGTTTTGGGAGAATATTTCTCACATATTTGTTGACCATATACCACCTGTCACGTCGTGCGTCATCTTATGGATGACACTGGCTGGAGAAATATCGCCTTGTATTACTTCCACCCTTTCCCATTGCTGTGTGAATTAATTGCATCCGAAAAAGGTGTGTGCGTTTGTATTTTCAAACTTGCCCGTTCTGTGGAATATTCTCGGAAGTAGCACTGGCCACTCAAAATCTGTGTCAGGTAGAATTCGGCCTGTGGCGGCTCTAACCATGGTTCCAGCATGAGCATCAGATCGCTGGTACACTTGCCAGCATCGGATAGATTCTTTTCGTGCCTAAACACCAGCAACATCTCTGCCTACTTCTCCTCCACCATAAAAATGTATAAGGTCTGAAGCTTATGAAAGTGGCTTTCTTAAACATGGCCTTGGCCCGCCTGTGTCGAATTAGGTACTTTATAGTCTGTGCAGTTTTTTCGCAGTCTTCTTGAAAGTGCCAAACTATCATACTGATTATGGTGGGAATTCGTATCTTCGTGGGGATCATATTTCTCTGACCTTGATTTGTTTCGTACGTGAGCCCGCAATTTTTAAGCTAGTCACCTAATATGGCTAAGGAGCAAAGAGGTATAATGAAATATTGTTTTAGCGCATCGTGCATATCGTGCCACCTGATTGAAGGAATTTTTCACGTCTAGGGTGACCAATAAGATAAACGGCGTAACTTGTTATCACGCTGTTTTCGCTTTCCCTAGCACATTTTAAACCTCGACTGTGACCTATTTTGTGAAGTAGCCTTTGTGAGACCCATGCTGTGGATGGGACAGACCTCCTTCATCTTCAATGGTTGATATCAGTGTTTGTTTAAGAAGACTTTCCAGCATACCTGGATAATGATTGAAAAGTCGACGGGAAGCCCGGGTCCCCTGCTTTACGGCATTAGCACAAGACGCACTGTTTTCCACCGTATCAAAAACATCCTGGCTTCGAGGCATTTGTTAAACATATGCTGCATCAACTCGGACTGATCTATGCAGCCAGTCTTTTTGCTTCTGCTGGTATCCCATTCAACCCTGGGCCATTCCGTGCTTCAAAAAGTGTAGGAACGGTTTTAGCTCATCACAGCACGTATTCACCTTCTCTGTTTATTTAAGTGAGGAACGGAGCATCTTCTTTATTTCGCATCCTGTTCTCGTACATTGTTTGTCAAGGCGGGCTGAATTTCCTACATACTATTTTAAACCCTTGTCTTACAATTGCGCTTACTCTAATCGCAAACTGCGCTATCTTCCACCGTGTTGGAAGACTCCTGGCTTCCAGACTTGCAGAAGCAACTCGGGCTACTATAAGCAGCCAGTCTTATTGCTTCTGCTGTAATCCCTTCCAGCCCTGGGCCATTCCGGGCTTCACACTGTGCAGCGTCGTTTTTAGCTCACTACAGCACGTAATCGCCTCCTCTGTTTGTTTAAGTGAGGAGAAAAGCAGCTTCTATATTTCTCATCCTCTTCTCATCGTTTGTAAAGGCGGGTGGAATTTCAAAATTACTATTTTGTACTCTTGTTTTAACAATTATACCAATTATTGTAATTGTAATCCTAAAAATTCTACAATTACGGCTACTGAAATCTTTATTATAACTTACAAGTCCCAGTAAAATTTCGATAACTACCATCTCCCTAGTAAAAATATATCCTTCCTTTCATCGATCAGTT
Organism: Eurosta solidaginis; assembly: GCF_040869045.1. NCBI lineage: Eukaryota > Metazoa > Arthropoda > Insecta > Diptera > Tephritidae > Eurosta > Eurosta solidaginis. The sequence goes on from NC_090323.1 coordinate 54,235,132, forward strand.
ACGCCTCCCTAGCTTAGCGTTAGAGACTGTAAAACCAACCTTTAAATGTTCCCCTATCCCGCTGCTTTGGCGACGTCTGTATTCTTGCGTATCCACTGTAACAAAAATCATTTATGTGCGGGAGAAAAATTTGCAAAAGTGCTTAAGAATAGACAAAATATTTCTAAACACACACCGCCTGCTACTCATAATACAATAGTCAGAAAATACTAAGGGTAGAGTCGAAAACAGCGACCACAACCATTGCTGCGCTATTTGAGTGCTGAAAGCCAATGAAACATAAGAAACTAAGCTAACAGCAGGAGAATCTTCACTTGGCAAATTTTATTTATTTTTTCCCTTTTAAAGAAGCAAGTGAATAGTTTTTCTCAATCCTAAAACTTGCTATGTGGTATGCAGCAGAAAGCCACAACAACAATAATGCATCATTGCCACGCTCTTCAACACACTTTTGCATTTTTAATGAAATAAGGGGGACTCATGAAAGCATATAAACTTATAAGGTGTAAAATTATATCCATTTACACACGCTGTTATATGAACGCACCTAGTAATACTCTTGATAAACTTGATTGTTTAACAGCTGTATTATTGCCAAACAACATTTTTTGATTGTTACACAAATTAAAAAATGCCAAGACTAAGTGAAAAATCAAAACTAAAACGCCTTTACTTGCTGATATTGGAGATTTCTGATGAAAATGCCTGCTGTAATGTCTGCAAGGTTGCATTCCTTTGAGTTTACCGCGTTTACACAATGAAATGTGCGCGTAAATTTATACAAATTGTGTAAATGATTTTTCATACAAAATTTGACAGCTCGTTTACGCACTAGATAAATTTATATGTTTACACACTTTATAAGGCATTTATACGGTTACATGAGTCCCCCTATTATATTTTTTATGTGTTTCGGTTTTGTTGCAGGTTTTGGCTGGCCTGTTGATTTGTTTGTATTGTGGTTATTTTTTGCTGGAGACTTATTTCCTTTTTACAAGTTTTTCTTCGTCCTATTGCTTCTCGTATAAGTAAGTATATAATTCTCAATAATTTTGTAGGCACAGTGTCAAAGCGAGATCAACCTAAAAGAAGAATATTTCGAAAGAAGCTGACTCTCTCGATGAGGTATGCTCAATCCATATGGTTGAATCTATCACTTGTTAAATTGGTGCACCATCCTATCATGTGTAGGAGATTCCTCCAAAGCACGGTATGGGGGCGGGGGCACTCGCCAAGGAGCTTTGCTGTCCCCTCTATTGTAGAACCCGAAGGTGAGCACCTTAAAACTGAAGTTAGAATGAAGCGGTACCTTGGAGATATATAGGACAGTAAATTGCACTGTATCGAGCATAGTAAGGACAAATCCATAGAGGTCATAGCTGCCCTCTACGCCCCCAAAGCAGCTGTGGGCAGCTCCCCTTCTTTGCTATTTACGCAGCGATCAAAGCCTTTTAAGGCAGGAGCACCTATTTCTGTAGAAGCGGTGGGGATAAGAAGGGAATAGAAAGATTTGAACCTGCAACTAGTTTAATTTTTTTCAAACAAAAAGGAGGAAGGTCATTAGGTCATTCAGTGGTATCATAATGGGCCAGCTTTTGTAGGTGTATCCCTACCCTACCTAAGTGCTTGAAAAATTTAGATTTTTAAATGATTTTAAATACAAAAACCGGTGTAAAAAATAAAATCTGTTGATAAATTTATTAATTGGTTGTACTGTTTCGGAAAGCAGGGTATCCCAACGGCCTAAATCGGCTAGTGCGTACGCGCCAATTAATGATCCCGTCTTCTGCTTGATTATCTTTAATTTTAGCATTTCTCGAATTTATGGAAATATGCCCCAAAATTTCAGTGTCTAGAAGCTTCGAAAAGCCTAATCTGTCTCTTAGTATATTCATCATCATCAGTTGGCGCTCAAAAGCATAAGCGATTTGAACAGTTCCGTAAAAAGTCACACCAGCTATCCCTGTTTCGCGATAACGGACGCCAATTGGAAGCACCAAAGGAGGTCAAGTCTTCCTCCACCTGCCTCTCCAAACTAAGTGGAGGTCTCCCACTTCTTCCTTCCTTCCAAACTACGATGTCGATTGAAATACTTTCTTGGGTGGAGCGTCTCGGTCCATTCGCATAACATGAACTAGCCAGTGAAGCCTTTGGAATCCTTTTCGCTGCACTATCGTCATAAAAAATCGTAAAGCTCATACAGTTTATCATTATATCTGCTTCGAAACTCACCCTCAGCATCACGGGCAGGACTATAAATATTCCGGAGAATTTTTCTATGGAGCACTCCATGAGCCATCTTTTCTTGACACAGTCCATGATTCTGAGCGCCACACAAGGACAGGTTTGACGAGCGACTTGTAGAGCGTAATTTTAGTTCGCCGATAGAGGACTTTACTTTTCATTGCCTATTCAGTAAAAAGTAGCACTTGTTGGCAAGTTTCTCCATTTAATTTCTAAGCTGACATTTTTTTTGCTGTTAACGTTGGTTCCCAAATACACGAAATCCTTACCTGTCTCGGATTAATGTCTGTCAACAGTGTCGTAGCTGCCAAAGTGGGAATGCGCTGATTCTTTCTTGGATAACAGCAAGTTTTTCGTCTTATTCTCATTTAGCGCTAGGTCCACTTTCACGCTTCTTTATGTAATCCAGAGGAGGCAGAACACACAACGCGTTTGTTCAGGCCAATAATATCAATATTATCAGCATACGCCAGTAATTGTGCGCTCTTACAATAGATTGACCCATCACGGTTTAGTTCTGCTGCCAGCATTATCTTCTACAGAATTATGTTAAAGAAATCGCACGAAAGGTGCATCCTCCTCTGTCCTCATCTTCATTGTCGTCTTTGACTGCACTGCCTGGTGCAGCTTTTCGTAAATGGAAATTTTGCTGTTGAATACCTGCATATTTTCTTGCATTGTTAACCTTATGGCTTATCGGTTGCGCATTGAATGTGTATGCAGATATGTATATATATAAAAGGTGCAACCTGCAACTCATACCATATCGTACAATGTATATGTGTACTGATGGAATATATAAATATATGAACACCTTAAACTTCACAAGCATACAAGCTCTTACACAGACATTCCACAATTATTGACAATCTTTATATTGGCCCGGCGTTGCTTTAACTTATGAACTCTTTGCCAAAGCCATGGTCGTTGCCTTGCAAAATACCATTTAAAATTGCTTTTGACCGTATAAGCTTTTTGAACATAATAATGCAGAATTAATTTGATAATATTATAGAGAATATTAGATGGGATCAAAGTTGGTGTTTTCCTTCTAAAATTTTCAATAAATAAGTGCCAACAAATAAATAATTATCTTTTTTTTATTCTGTTAAAAACAAAATTACATATTGTGGCGAATATTACCATCATTATGCTGTTAGTAAATAAACACATTAAAGTAAACAGCCACACTTAGGTACACGCTAACGAAGAATATTCCTTACACATAACCAGCAGCTTGAAGCAGAGAGATTATTTCACATACACATATGTAGACAGCAGCTAAGAGCAGAAGTTGTTACTCACACACACACACACGCATATGGGTAGATCAAAAACATATATATACATGTATATAGTTAAATAACCAAGCATGAGATAAAACTGTTCTAGAAGGCATGTTCCTGAAACGTCCAGACCTTGGGAGAAATGGGCGAACGAGGTAACCTAGAGTATAAAAGCAGCGGAAGCTGAGGAATAAGTTTGATTTAAGTACGCTATTAGCGAAGTATAATTGTTATTATGAAGTATTACTCCCAAAGTAGTCTAAATAAAGACCATTTTGCAATACTGAATATTGGAGTTATTTTTCCAGCAGTTCAGCGATTTGGACGTTAGCAAAAGTTGAAAAATAATCCGAATTACCCAAAAATACGTTTCAATATGTATGGCACGCTACGAATACGTCACACTAAGTGACATGACTACTGTAGGCTTAATTAGGTTTTCATACACTAGAAATCAAAATATTCACTACTTGGGCACACGCATGATTTCTGAGAGAATTTTTCAACGGATTGATTCTACAGAACCGTGAAAGTATATTTAGCATTCCCGATTTGAGGTTGTAAAGCGTTAGCCGTGACAACATAAATAAATAAAAACAACATAGTGCAGCGAAAATAGAAAACATTCATGCAAGGCACCAGTTTGTACTACAGGTATAATAACTACCTTCGAACTAGTGGCAATCGTATGCAGAGCGGTACAGTTGGTAACCACACTTGTATGATTTCAGAACCACCTATGAGTGCACCAAGTAAGCAAAAGACAACACTTGCCATTTTGTAGGACATCACAATATTGAAAGTGTTAGTTACTCCGAGAGGATGGAATGAAAACTCGTCTCTTAATGAGATAGTTATGTGACAGTTCGGAGCTAGTAACATTCGTTGACTACTTCTAAAGATTATTAGGTGCATTGATTTTATGAGCTTTTTTAATATGACTTTAGGTTTATTTAGGAAATTTCCGTTTGACTTTATGACCACTTCTCGAAAAAGACCATAAACATACATAGAAACTCAAGATCAGCATAAAAGTAAAAAAAGGATGCAATGTCTGTTTAGTTGAATATTTTCTTCTTACTTCAAAGAAATTCTCATCGGTTTAGATTTTTCTTTGGTTGTTGTAGTAGTGGTTGTCGCTATAAGGACACCCCCCAAAGGCCTTGGGGGATGCTATCAATGTCGATAGTCCTTTGCCGGATGCGGATCCGGTACGCTCCAGTAACAAGCACCATAAAGATACTAGCCCGACCATCTCGGGAACGATTTGGTATGACCACATGAAACTTTAGATTTAAGTGTCTCGGAAATAATTTTTGGGGTAAATGTGTTTGAAGCAAGTGGGGTTCTCTCCACTATTCGATCGGTGGGATTATTAAATAAGGAGAATGGCAAATGGTGGTCAAAGTGGTTAGGGTTTGTAGGTGTTTTGACCCAACCTGGTTATTCTTTTTTTTTAATTTTTATATTTTTTGTGTATACCGGCCGTCCGCAAAAGGTTGATACTCAACCGGAAGTAGCTGCGAAAGTCTGGTACCATGTGGTGCAGCTAAGCCGTTACTCCGATTCTGCTGCTCATTTGGAGTAGGCCCGGTGATGGTATACACCATACAAATCAGCAATTGGGACCTGCATTTACTCATTTCCATGAAATTTTGCAATCAAAAGAATTTATTTCTATTCGCAAAATGGCACAAACAATTTACTTTGTTTATTTAATTTTATTTTAAGTAAGCAGCCTCCAGCACTCTCAGCTACATACAAACATCCAAGCAAAACTGATTCATGCCAGCCAATCCAGCCTTCGCAATAAAGTTTTGAAAAATTATTTTCAACGGCATTGTTTTGCAGCAATGTTAAGTGATTTTTTGCATCTCATCTTACGAGCGATTTTTCTCATGACCTGGCCTGTAACAATGATGCACAAAAACAAAAAGCTTATAACAAATAAGCAAAAAATAAACAAAAACTAAAAATCGAAAAGGCTCATTTCAATATCCATATACATATTTCTATGTAAAAAGTTTGCTTGGCCAGCGTGCCAATCCGCCAAGCAGCAGCCAAAGAGACAACCAACTTCACTTAACCGCGCTGCTATTGTCAGACATTGTGGCACGGCCACCACCAGAGCAGCCAATACCGTTTACCAAAAACAACATCAAAGTTCAATGAGTGGTGAGCAATAACTTAAGGCTCTGTCTGGCTGTTATGTAGGCTTATTGACTGGATCACCGGATCGAATATGGTGCGATGGATTCTTGGTGTCGCGTTTGTCAGGCGTATGCACCGATTATTTCACACCTCTGACATTGTATGCTTACTGCATACATTGTTTAGTAGCTGGATGCTGTAAGCGTGCACTCAAGATTTTGTAGCATTGTGAACAAACAGAAATCGATCAAACGTCAAATGGTTGAGTTGAAATTCAGACAGACGTGTGGCACGTCAAAGTGTCGCAAAATGAGCGGCGTAAGAAAAAACAACCAACGTAAATTTGAATAGCGAAAAAAATTGCAAATTTTCTTTTCATTTTTGTTGTTATTATAATTTTGGTGCATTATTGCTGTTCCTGCTGCTGCTATTTATGCAAAATACTAACCAATCAATTTTTTTGTTGCCGTTGCTCGCCAATATTTGAAAGGCACGCTTGTTTTTGTATTTCGTGTTGTTTTTGTATTTATTGTTTCTTGTTTTTTTTTTTTTTTGTTCTTTACTGTCAATTTGGTGTGAATTTGGGGCTGCTTAACAACGCGAGTAGTTACTGTTGCCCCAGCATGACATAGCAACAGCAGTGGCAGTGGCAGACATCAAGCAACTAAAGTATATCATGGCTGAGTAATCTTGATTTATGACTTCATGACTAGGCAATCAAATTGGAAGAGAGGGAGAGCAGCAGAAGGAATTTATAACAACACAATAACTGAACATTTTAAATAGATCATTATTGCTTTGTTTATTAATTAAGAAGGTTTATTTTTTATATTTGCAAAATATGCTTTTACTAAGAGACTATTGAACAAATAAAATAAATAAATACAATCCGCGAAATACCTCAGAAAAAAATTCGGCCCAAGCTACTCTTCCAATTTGCATCGTGCTCCTTTTATTTATCCCTAAAATTTTCGGGTCGGAACCTACAGGTTTTATGTCGTCTCCTAAAGGCAAGGCATATGCATATTTATTGAGAAGCTTTTCATGGCAGAAATTCATTCGGATTGTTTGCCAAATTACTGCCGAATGGCGACCCCGCTTAAAAGAAATTTTCTACTAATTGAAAACATTTGTTTCTAAATTTATTATATTGTCTTGCCCCATACCTGAACCCAGGAATTTCGGTGGGGTAGAGCACGCCAGCACCACAGCCGTTAAGTACTCTAGAATACATAAACATTTATATGTCTAAGAAAAAATAAAATTATTGAGAATATTGAGAGAAATATGTGCCAAAAAATTTTTCTCTAAATTTAATAAATTTTATATGGAATAACTTAAATTTTTCTATTTTTGTATTAATTATTAATGGTAAGTAATTTTAGTTATATTTTTTTCTAAGTTTTATATGATGACGAATAATATTATGACGATAATAAACAGATAATAGGCCTCGAAATTATACCAAATGATAACCAACCAGTTCAGGAATTATATCAAAATAATCCCAAAAATATAGGGTCGGAACTCAGTATATTTGTTTTTTGTTTTTATATATATAATAACTTCATAATATTCTGTTAATTTTAGCACAACTGTTCCAAACAAACTTTCGTAATAAATTGCTTGAAAGCATCCCGGTGATAGTGAGAGAATATGTTGTATCTCAAAGAAGGGTTGTTCATTTGGAAATGCTAGTAGCATTTGGATCGGGAAATTTTTCTGATCGTCACGATTAGTTGGTGAAAAATGGGGCGAACATAAGAAATTCGGATACATCACTATGCCACTAGCATATAAATTTAACACAACAACAACAGCAATGTAAGCAGACTAGATTGCAAACAGCTCACACACATGAACAAGTAACAAAGAGCGTCGACCACATTACACACATATATGGATCGCAATAAAGAGCGCATAAGACATTACATAAACCACACACAAATGCATAGAAGACAGCTGCAAATATGACTTAAAGAGAGATGAGAGAAAAAATGAAGGGGGGGGAGGGGGGCTGTAGGAGAAATAGACGAACGAAACCGCTTATTGCTATAAAAGCGGCTAATCTATATAATGGGGAGTCAATTTGATTTTATTACATTATGAAGTACACGAATATACTGAAATCCACAGTAAATCATAATATTCTTTATTTACAACACTACTATAGTATTAGAACTTAACGATTGAAATTTTTCGCATAATTCATTAACCACTTATGAAAATCAAAATGAATGCTTATTCCTCAGACTGAGCTGCTTTTACGGCACTCAGTTGCTTTCGTCACAATTCTTCTCACAGGCCTTAGGCCCTTCTCAAACAGCCTTCCCGAATAGTTGTTCATTAAGTTCTTGTTTCTGTGTCTCATATTGGCTTTAGCTGGATACATGTATGTCCGTAGTTTATGTAATGTCATATGCGCCCTTTCTTGCTGTGCATATGTATGAGTAATATTGCCTGTATTCTTTGTTTTGCTTAAATTCACCACAGTGAAGTAAGAAATATAGGCAAATAAATTACAATTAAAAAATTAATTAGGATATAAAACCTATTCAATCGATTCATTTTCACCTATTGTATGGAGATTTGCAAAAGTGCCTATTGTCTTGGATATATTTCCACAGGCTATTCCAAGAGCATTAGTTCACCAATGAAATTGAATCCTTTCAAATCTAGCTTGTAAGACGCAACTTCATCTCCAATTGAATTTCATAAATCATCAATAACAGGAAGAAAAGCTTCGATGTGAAACTTTTCTATGGGTGAAAGTTGTATTGCCAATGATTGAGAGTAAAGGGGTTGCAAGCGAACATTTGCTGATCGAGTTCGTACAGACTTATAGTAGCTTCTGCTTATGTATCGAACTCATCTCGTTTTGGTTTTACAAATGAAAGCAGATAATTCAAAGTATTGACAACAATTTGTAGTTTAATCGCAGAGTTTTGAACAAATTTATTGGTCGAATCACATTTTGAAAGATTATCAAGCCAAAAGGTAACGTATAAAGTTGTCTCGAGAGAGCGCATTTTTTGAAACGGTTTTATTTAGGTTGACTTGACAGGCTGCACGGCCGTTGTGAACGAATTTTGTAATTGAAAGTTTAGTTTAGTTTAGTAGTTTAGGCGCAAGGATCGAGACATTCAGAAAAATCGTATTTGCGGTCCGATTTGGCTCATATTTGGAAAACATAATATGTACAAGAATAGAAAGCGACCTATGAAAAAAATAGCCACTAGGTGGCGCAAGGATCGAGGTATTCACAAAAATCGTATTTGTGGTCCAATTTGGCTCATATTTGAAACACATAATACATACAAGAATAGAAAGCGACCTATGAAAATGAATCGCCGCTAGGTGGCGGAAGGATCGAGATATTCACAAAAATCGTATTTGAGGTCCGATTTGGCTCATATTTGGAACATATTATACATACAAGAATAGAAACCGACGTATGAAAAAAATCACCGCTAGGTGGCGTAAGGACCGAGATATTAAAAAAAATCGTATTTGTGGTTCGATTTGGCTCATATTTGGAATAATACATACAAGAATAGAAAGCGACATATGAAAAAAAATTGCCCGTAGGTGGCGCAAGGATCGAGATATTCACAAAAATTTTATTTGTGGTCCGATTTGGCTCATATTTGGAACACATAATACATACAAGAAAACGACATATGAAAAAATCGCCGCTAGGTGGCGTAAGGATCGAGATATTCACAAAAATCGTATTTGTGGTTCGATTTTGGTCATATTTGGAATAAAACATACAAGAATAGAAAGCGACTTATGAAAACAAATCGCCGCTAGGTGGCGCAAGGATCGAGATATTCACAAAAATCTTATTTGTGATCCGATTTGGCTCATATTTAGAACACATAATACATACAAGAATATAAAGCGACCTATGAAAAAAATTGCCGCTAGGTGGCGCAAAGGTCGAGATATTCAAAAAATCGTATTTGTTGTCCGATTTGGTCCATATTTGGAATAATACATACAAGAACAGAAAGCGACCTATGGAAAAATCGCCAATAGGTGGCGCAGGGATCTCGATTCACAAAAATCGTATCCGTGGTCCGATTTGGCTCATATTTGGAACACATGATACATACAAGAATAGAAAGCGACCTACGATGTCCGATTTGGCTCATATTTCATACAGTCCGCTAGAAGTGACATCAAAATATTTTGGAGTTGGAGGAGGGACAAGCATATGTGGCGCAGAGTCGAGTAAAGTCTTTGGAAGGATTATGTATTGAGGACTTAGATTGTAACAAATTGTCAGGAAAGACTCCTTGTAATAACGAGCAACTAAATGAACTAAATAGAATGAGAAATAATAGGGAATTAAATAATAACTAAAAACTTGATAATAAAATAATTAAAAAAACTTCTACTCATACTTTCGTTCTCTTCGCAGTAGAAACCCTGGAAGAGAATAGCTTAAGCTGCAACCGCGGGGCTGTAAAGTGTCGAAGATTATGTGTAGGTCTTACACTTAGACTAACACAGCTGCTTCTATCATTAAAAAGAGAGGACTGTAGACTCATGACGGTTATTCTGACTGGAAACTGCCTTCTGGCGTCACATGCCTTTAAGATAGCCGTTAAGTACTCTAGAATACATAAACATTTATATGTCTAAGAAAAAAATAAATTATTGAGAAAATTGAGAGAAATATGTGCCAAAAAATTTTTCTCTAAATTTTATATGGAATAACTTAAATTTTCTTATTTTGTATTAATTATTAATGGTAAGTAATTTGAGTTATATTTTTTTCTAAGTTTTATATGATGACGAATAATATTATGACGATAATAAACAGATAATAGGCCTCGAAATTATACCAAATGATAACCAACCAGTTCAGGAATTATATCAAAATAATCCCAAAAATATAGGGTCGGAACTCAGTATATTTGTTTTTTGTTTTTATATATATAATAACTTCATAATATTCTGTTAATTTTAGCACAACTGTTCCAAACAAACTTTCGTAATAAATTGCTTGAAAGCATCCCGGTGATAGTGAGAGAATATGTTGTATCTCAAAGAAGGGTTGTTCATTTGGAAATGCTAGTAGCATTTGGATCGGGAAATTTTTCTGATCGTCACGATTAGTTGGTGAAAAATGGGGCGAACATAAGAAATTCGGATACATCACTATGCCACTAGCATATAAATTTAACACAACAACAACAGCAATGTAAGCAGACTAGATTGCAAACAGCTCACACACATGAACAAGTAACAAAGAGCGTCGACCACATTACACACATATATGGATCGCAATAAAGATCGCATAAGACATTACATAAACCACACACAAATGCATAGAAGACAGCTGCAAATATGACTTAAAGAGAGATGAGAGAAAAAATGAAGGGGGGAGGGGGGCTGTAGGAGAAATAGACGAACGAAACCGCTTATTGCTATAAAAGCGGCTAATCTATATAATGGGGAGTCAATTTGATTTTATTACATTATGAAGTACACGAATATACTGAAATCCACAGTAAATCATAATATTCTTTATTTACAACACTACTATAGTATTAGAACTTAACGATTGAAATTTTTCGCATAATTCATTAACCACTTATGAAAATCAAAATGAATGCTTATTCCTCAGACTGAGCTGCTTTTACGGCACTCAGTTGCTTTCGTCACAATTCTTCTCACAGGCCTTAGGCCCTTCTCAAACAGCCTTCCCGAATAGTTGCTCATTAAGTTCTTGTTTCTGGGTCTCATATTGGCTTTAGCTGGATACATGTATGTCTGTAGTTTATGTAATGTCATATGCGCCCTTTCTTGCTGTGCATATGTATGAGTAATATTGCCTGTATTCTTTGTTTTGCTTAAATTCACCACAGAGAAGTAAGAAATATAGGCAAATAAATTACAATTAAAAAATTAATTAGGATACAAAACCTATTCAATCGATTCATTTTCACCTATTGTATGGAGATTTGCAAAAGTGCCTATTGTCTTGGATATATTTCCACAGGCTATTCCAAGAGCATTAATTCACCAATGAAATTGAATCCTTTCAAATCTAGCTTGTAAGACGCAACTTCATCTCCAATTGAATTTCATAAATCATCAATAACAGGAAGAAAAGCTTCGATGTGAAACTTTTCTATGGGTGAAAGTTGTATTGCCAATGATTGAGAGTAAAGGGGTTGCAAGCGAACATTTGCTGATCGAGTTCGTACAGACTTATAGTAGCTTCTGCTTATGTATCAAACTCATCTCGTTTTGGTTTTACAAATGAAAGCAGATAATTCAAAGTATTGACAACAATTTGTAGTTTAATCGCAGAGTTTTGAACAAATTTATTGGTCGAATCACATTTTGAAAGATTATCAAGCCAAAAGGTAACGTATAAAGTTGTCACGAGAGAGCGCATTTTTTGAAACGGTTTTATTTAGGTTGACTTGACAGGCTGCACGGCTGCACGGCCGTTGTGAACGAATTTTGTAATTGAAAGTTTAGTAACTTCCCGATAAGCTACAAGCTTGAAACTTGGAATATAGTTCAGAATGCGATGACAATAGTAAGAAAAAAAACGCCGCTAGGTGGCGCAAGGATCGAGACATTCAGAAAAATCGTATTTGCGGTCAGATTTGGCTCATATTTGGAAAACATAATATGTACAAGAATAGAAAGCGACCTATAAAAAAAATCGTCGCTAGGTGGCGCAAGGATCGAGGTGTTCACAAAAATCGTATTTGTGGTCCAATTTAGCTCATATTTGAAACACATAATACATACAAGAATAGAAAGCGACCTATGAAAATGAATCGCCGCTAGGTGGCGGAAGGATCGAGATATTCACAAAAATCGTATTTGAGGTCCGATTTGGCTCATATTTGGAACATATTATACATACAAGAATAGAAAGCGACGTATGAAAAAAATCACCGCTAGGTGGCGTAAGCATCGAGATATTAACAAAAATCGTATTTGTGGTTCGATTTGGCTCATATTTGGAATAATACATACAAGAATATAAAGCGACCTATGAAAAAAAAATCGCCCGTAGGTGGCGCAAGGATCGAGATATTCACAAAAATCTTATTTGTGGTCCGATTTGGCTCATATTTGGAACACATAATACATATAAGAAAGCGACATATGAAAAAATTGCCGCTAGGTGGCGTAAGGATCGAGATATTCACAAAACTCGTATTTGTGGTTCGATTTTGGTCATATTTGAAATAAAACATACAAGAATAGAAAGCGACCTATGAAAACAAATCGCCGCTAGGTGGCGCAAGGATCGAGATATTCACACAAATCTTATTTGTGGTCCGATTTGGCTCATATTTAGAACACATAATACATACAAGAATATAAAGCGGCCTATGAAAAAAATTGCCGCTAGGTGGCGCAAAGATCGAGATATTCAAAAAATCGTATTTTTTGTCCGATTTGGTCCATATTTGGAATAATACGTACAAGAACAGAAAGCGATCTATGGAAAAAATCGCCAATAGGTGGCGCAAGGATCTCGATTCACAAAAATCGTATCCGTGGTCCGATTTGGCTCATATTTGGAACACATGATACATACAAGAATAGAAAGCGACCTACGATGTCCGATTGGGCTCATATTTCATACAGTCCGGTAGAAGTGACATCAAAATATTTTGGAGTTGGAGGAGGGACAAGCATATGTGGCGCAGAGTCGAGTAAAGTCTTTGGAAGGATTATGTATTGAGGACTTAGATTGTAACAAATTGTCAGGAAAGACTCCTTGTAATAACGAGTAACTAAATGAACTAAATATAATGAGAAATAATAGGCAATTAAATAATAACTAAAAACTTGAAAATAAAATAATTAAAAAAACTTCTACTCATACTTTCGTTCTCTTCGCAGTATAAACCCTGGAAGAGAATTGCTTAAGCTGCAACCGCGTTAACTTTTATATTGACAGTCAAGCAGCAATTAAGGCAATAATCTGGCATAGCACAGCATCTAAATGCGTGTTAGAGTATAAGCAGTCTCTGGAGAGAATCGGGACAGGGAGAAGCATACATCTACATTGAATCCCGGGGCATATGGGAATAGATGGGAATGAAAAAGCGGACGAACTAGCTAAAAAGGGCGCATCCCTTGAAGCTTGCTCCGTAGACGTCCCAATCAGATTGGGCGAGATTAAGCGAAGACGAGAGGTGCACATGATCGACCAAGCGGGAAGGCGTGGGTTCAAGCGCGGGGCTGTAAAGTGTCGAAGATTATGTGTAGGTCTTACACTTAGACTAACACAGCTGCTTCTATCATTAAAAAGAGAGGACTGTATACTCATGACGGTTATTCTGACTGGAAACTGCCTTCTGGTGTCACATGCTTTTAAGTTAGGCTTGCTCAGCGATAGCAGATGTAGGAAGTGTGGGTTGGAGAAGAAACCGATGGAGCACTTTCTGTGTTCGTGCCCTGCACTTGCCAGGTTAAGACTCCAGCTATTAGGAGTGATACAGCTGTCAGATATAGAAGCAGCAAGTGGCTTACGTCCTAGGAAGCTTCTAGTATTCGCCAAGGGGACGGAGTTATTTTATAACATAGGTCCTGGTTTTTGATAGGGTTTTTCAGTTTCGTCGTTAAAACAAACTTCTGGTAACACTACGGACTCAATCAGTCTCTGTGAGGTCCTCATGTACCGGCCAGTTCAACCTAACCTAACCTAACCTTCGTTCACTTCCACCATCACACCCATTTTCACTCTTTCTATCTCTCACCGTAAACAACTTCATATACGGAAAATATTTACCAAAGCATATATAGCGAGTTGAAAATGTTTGTTTCACTTCCACTCCTTCCTTCCTGGACTTTCACTCTTGCTAAAAACTTGAAAATAAAATAATTAAAAAAAAAATAAAATTTTAAGATAAACGGTTTTATTGAAAACAATACTTACTTGAAATAATAATATTATTAAAAGCTAGAAAATATTTAGGTAGGTCCTAGGTACTAGTCATCACACTCCTCATCAATCTAGGGCGTAGATCAAATAATTAAATAAAAGCGTTGGACGCGTCAAATTTCTATTATTAGTCATAAGTAAGACCAACTGAACCTTAATCAGGTTATGATACGCCTCACATTTTTAGAAATTTCACGCGCCCAATTTTTATTTAATTGTGTAATCAACGGCCTAGATTGATGAGGAGTGTGATGACTAGTACCTAGGACCTACCTAATTATTTTCTAACTTTTATTATTATTATTATTTCATGTAAGTTTTGTTTTCAATAAAACCGCTTAACTTAAAAATTTTTTTTAATTGTTTTATTCTTACTAGTTACTGTGCTTGACTTCTACCCCCGTCTTTCTTTTCAGCATTATCTCAAATCT
Source organism: Eurosta solidaginis (assembly GCF_040869045.1). Taxonomy (NCBI): domain Eukaryota; kingdom Metazoa; phylum Arthropoda; class Insecta; order Diptera; family Tephritidae; genus Eurosta; species Eurosta solidaginis. The sequence continues at coordinate 54,250,179 of NC_090323.1, forward strand.
GAATAAGTATATTTTTTATGGGTACGAATCATGGCTTTTGGGCTCATAGCTACTTTCACTAGTGATAAGCTGCTGCTCATAAATATCCAGTATCTCATCAGTGAACTCGTAAAAAACAGAAATATTTTTTTCTAGAAAATTAACACGAAAAAACGCTATTTGGGGCACGCTCTGGGTGCTGCACAAAACGCTTTGTACTTGCCGTGCATATTCGGTGAAGTATCGTACGACTGAAAATGACCGTCTTGGATGACGATGCTATGATTCTGAAAAGCAGTAACAAAGCATTTGCTATGTTTCACCCATGTGAAACAACCAATCATTTGGGATGAAGTTCAGAAAACGTTCGATTGGATTAAGCCTTTCCATGTATCGATAGTTACAGTCAGTTGGTCAATGTTTGCGTCGTCTTGTGAGGGCCTCTTAGGGGCTGCGACCACGTCAGAATTGGCCTTGATCCGGCGCTGGTTAATAATTTCACTTATACACGGCCTCCAGTGTGATTACTTTGATATGAAAATATTGCAACATATAACGTTTTTTATCGTAGTGGTTAGGGCGCTCTATAAAGTTATATTCTTGAATGGGGCAAAGATAAAAGTTAAGGCAAACACATCTTCTATTTCGCTCTCACAGTAACTCTATTCTGAATTCCTCAAATATTGCTTATTAAAACCCTTGAAATGTTGAAAGTCTAAAACAAAAACCAACAAAAATGCAAAATAAATCGGAATAGATGGACAAACTGAATGATTGGCAGTTTTTCGTTCGCCCATCGAACATTTTCGCATAGTCAGTTTGTCGGCTTGGAATTGTTGTGAGATAGAATGCGGCTGCCAACTTTAATTTGACAACCATTTGAATTATTATTGCTAAGAAAATGCAACATACATCGCCACAAAGTTAGCTTAAACTGGAAGCATCAAGAGCATTAGCAACAACAAAGTTTAATGTCTTTAAAAGGATAAAAATTCCCAGGCTTTACAAAGTTATTTTCTGTTATATTTTTCTTCAGTTTGCTTTTTTCCTCCCTTTATTAAGTTGCATTCTCGTAAGTAGCATTGCTGTTGTTATCTTTGTTTCATTTTCATTTTCATTTACTCTGAGCATCTACTATTCAGTGGGCATATTGGTAAAGTGAAATAAATGGTCAACGATTGCGATTGTGACCAACAGCAGCAACAAATAGAAACAAAACAGAAGAAAAAATTTTAAACAAAATTTTAAAAAAGAAAAAAGGTATTTATTTTTCCGCAAATCCAGCAATAACAATAACATTATAAAAAAATAATAGAAAAATGAGCTACAATGAGCTGGTTGAATTGGCTTTTTATACCTTTCATGAAAATGAAATGGTATATTAATTTCGTCACGAAACCGAAAATTGTAAGTCCTTAAAGGAAAATAGATAGACCCACCATTAAGTATACCGAAATAATCAGGTTGAAGAGCTGAGTTGATTTAGCCATGTCCGTCTGTCTGTTTGTATGCAAACTAGTCCCTCAATTTTTGAGATATCTTGATAAAATTTTGTGAGCGGGTGTATTTGGGTGTCCGATTAGACATTTGTCGGAACCGACCGCATCGAACCACTATAGCATATATCCTCCATACAACCGATTTTTCAGAAAAAGAGGATTTTTGTAATATCTTACCCAATTTAACAGATTGAAGCTTCAAACTTCACCATATACTTTCGTATATTGCACATATTGTTGCCTGAAAAAATTGATGAGATCGGTCGTATATATAGTATATATCCCACACAACCGATTGTTCATATAAGGAACTTTTCGTAATTACTGCCCTATTTTAAGAGCTAGAGGATTCAAATTTCAACGAATGCTTACGTATATAGCACATATTGTTGTCTGAAAAAATCATAAAGATCGGTGGTATATATAGCATATATATATATATATTTTCGCAAATTTTAGCCCCATTTTAACAGCTAGAAGCTTCAAATTTCTCCCAATACTTACGTATATAGCATATATTGTTGTCTGAAAAAATTATAGAGATCGGTTGTATATATAGTATATATCTCATACAACCGATTGTTCAGATAAGAAACTTTTCGCAATTTCTACCCCATTTTAACAGCTATAAGCTTCAAATTTCACCGATTGCTTATGTATATAGCATATATTGTTGTCTGAAAAAAAAATAGAGATCGGTTGTATATATAGTATATATCTCATACAACCGATTGTTCAGATAAGAAACTTTTCGCAATTTCTACCCCATTTTAACAGCTATAAGCTTCAAATTTCACCGATTGCTTACGTATATAGCATACATTGTTGTCTGAAAAAATCATAGAGATCGGTTGTATATCTAATATCTAATTCTAATCTAATCTAATATATATTATAAATGGCAAAGTTTGGATGTGAAGATGTTTGGATGTTTGTCCAGACGTTTGTCTTTGTAAGTCAATCACGCAAGAACGGCTGGACCGATTTGGATGAAATTTTGCATACGTATAGCCAATAATCTAGAAGGATCTACTAGCTATATATTTTTCAAAAGGGGCGTGGTCCCCGCCCCTAGGAACAGTTATAATTTAATTATTATATTGTTTCGTCTTTGCGACTGAATCACGCCAGAATGGCTACACGGATTTTGATGAAATTTGGGACACAGACAATAGTCTACTAGCGAAATTTTTTTCGAACATGGAAAGAGGGGTGGGAGTCCCACGACCCCTTCGAGCAATTACTTTTTAATAATTTTTACACATTATAACTTTACGTATACTGGCCTTCACCAATATCACAGAATCAAGGGGTCAAATAAGTCGAGGGCTTACAAAGTAAGCAGTGACACCCTCCGCCCCCCCCCCTTTATCTACACCTCTGGTGTAAAATCTATAAATTGTTATAACTCAATATACATTTTCTCCTAAATCAATTGTTTTTGGTATCTGGCACATACAGATCGAGATGTAGATAATTTTGGAGGAACGATCAGTGGTCCTCTCCTTCTACTCCCGCCATCCGCCGACCTTCAATTGTTTTTATTAGCACGCTTTTATTAGCTTTACCTGTTTCTATGTAACTTTTCATTCGCTCCAATGCGCCTGCTGTCGTATTAACATGGTTTTATAATTAGCTTCACTTTATTTGCAATCCCGTAAGGGTCATATCGAGGCCCTTCCGGGATTATTTCTGGATGGTTTTCGGGATCGGCCCGGGGTCCCGCCGGGGTAATTTCGGAACTATTTCGGGATCATTTTGGGACCCTTCCGGGATCATTTCTGTATAGTTTTCGGGATCCGTCCGGGATCCCATTTTGGGACATTTTCGGGACTATTCCGGAATTATTTCGGGACTATTTCGCGATCATTTGGGGACCCTTCCGGCATCATTTCTGGATGATTTTCGGGATCCGTCCGGGATCATTTGCGTACCTTCGAGAGATAAATTCTTGATGGTTTCCGGGATCATTACTTGACTTTTTCGGGGTTATTTTGGGTCCCTTTAGGCACCATTTCTGGATGGTCTTCGGGGTTCGTCCGGCATCCCGTCGGGGTCATTTCGGGACTTTTTCGCGACTAATACGGGATAATTTGGGGATCCTTTCGGCATCATTTCTGGTTGGTTTTCGGGATCCGTCCGGGATCTCGTCGGGGTAATTTGGGGACTTTTTCGGGATCATTTGGGGGCTCTTCCGGCATCATTTCTGGATGGTTTTCGGGATCCGTCCGGGATCTCTTCGGGGTCATTTGAGGACTTTTTTGGGATCATTTGGGGGCTCTTCCGGCATCATTTCTGGATGGTTTTCGGGATCCGTCCGGGATCCCGTCGGGGTAATTTCGGGACTTTTTCACGACTAATACGCGATCATTTGGGGGCTCTTCCGGCATCATTTCTGGATGGTTTTCGGGATCCGTCCGGGATCTCTTCGGGGTCATTTTAGGACTTTTTTGGGATCATTTGGGGGCTCTTCCGGCATCATTTCTGGATGGTTTTCGGGATCCGTCCGGGATCTCGTCGGGGTCATTTCGGGACTTTTTCACGACTAATACGGGATCATTTGGGAACCCTTTCGGCATCATTTCTGGATGGTTTTCGTGATCCGTCCGGGATCCCATCAGGGTAATTTCGGGGCTATCATTTGGGTCCCTCCCAAGATCATTTCTGGATGGATTTCGGGATCTGTCCGGGATTCCGTCAGGGTCATTTAGGGACTTCTTCGGGACTATATCGGGATCATTTCTGGATGGTTCACGGGATCCATCCAGGATCCCTTAAGGGTCGTTTCGGGACTATTAGGTGATCATTTGAGGACCTTTCCGGCATCACTTCTGGATGATTTTCGGTATCCGTTCGGGATCCCGTCGGAATCATTGCGGGACTTTTTCGGAATCATTTGGGATCCCTTCCGGCATCATTTCTGGATGGTTTTCGGGATTTGTCCGGGATCCCGTCGGGGTTATTTCGGGACCTTTTCGGGGCTAATACGGGATCATTTCTGGATCCTCTAGGGGTCGTTTCGTGACTTTTTCTGTGTTATTTCGGGATAATTTGGGGACCCTTCCGACATAATTTCTTGATGGTTTGCCGGATCCATCAGGGTCATTTCGGGACCATTTTGGGATCATTTGGGGACCCTTCCGAGATCATTTCTGGATCCGTCCGGGATGCCGTAGGAGCCATTTCGTGATTTTTTGTTACTCTTCCGGGATAGTTTTTGGACCCTTCCGGGATCATTTCTGGATCTGTGCGGGATCCCATCTGGGTCATTTCCGGGCTATTTCGGATCCATTTTCGGATCCTTCCGGAATCATTTCAGTATGGTTTTCGCGATCCGTCGTGGATCCCCTCGGAGCCATTTCGGAACTTTTTCTGGAGTATGTCGGGATAATTTAGGGACCTTTCCTGGATATTTTCTGGATGGTTTTTGAGATCCGCCTGGGAGCCCGTCAGGGTCATTTCGGAACCTTTTCGGGATTATTTTATAACACCTTCAGGGATCATTTCTGTGTGGTTCTCTGGATACGTGTAGAATCGTGTCGTTGTCATTTCGGGTTTTTTTGGGACTACATCGGGAACTTTTGGAAACACTTCCGCGTTTCTGGATGGTTTTCGGGATCCGTCCGCGATAGCGTCGCGGTCATTTCGTAGCTTTTCTGGATAATTTCGGGATCATTTGGGATCCTATCAGGTTATCAGCTCATTTAGTTCTTTTTTTTACTCAATTAAAAAAATAAAATGCATTAGACAGAAAACAAAATTTTAAACAGATAACTTGATAAGAAAGCTAACGCGAATAGCCCATATATTTTAATTTCTCCTTGCGGACGGGGCCGCGGGTAAAGGCTAGTATCTAATCTAATATATATTATAAATGGGAAAGTTTGGATGTTAAGATGTTTGGATGTTTGGATGTTTGGATGTTTGGATGTTTGTCCAGACGTTTGTGTTTGTGACTCAATAACGCAAGAACGGCTGGACCGATTTGGATGAAATTTTGCACACATATAGCCAATAGTCTAGAAGTATCTACTAGCTATATATTTTTCAAAAGGGGCGTGGTCCCCGCCCCCTAGGAACAGTTATAATTTAATTATTATATTTTTTCGTCTTTGCGACTGAATCACGCCAGAATGGCTACACGGATTTTGATGAAATTTGGGACACAGACAGTAGTCTACTAGCGAAATTTTTTTCGAGCATGGAAAGAGGGGTGGGGGTCCCACGACCCCTTCGAGAAATTATTTTTCATAATTTTTACACATTATAACTTTACGTATACTGGCCTTCACCAATATCACAGACTCAAGGGGTCAAAAAAGTCGAGGGCTTACAAAGTAAGCAGTGTCACCCTCCGCCCGCCCCCCTTTATCTCCCCCTCTGGTGTAAAATCCATAAATTGTTATAACTCAATCTAAATTTTCTCCTAAATCAATAGTTTTTGGTATCTGGTACATACAGAACGAGATCTAGACAATTTTGAAGGAACGATCAGTGGTCCTCTCCTCTACTCCCGCCATCCGCCCTCCATCAATTGTTTTTATTAGCACGCTTTTATTAGCTTTACCTGTATGTTTCTATCTAACTTTTTATTCGCTCCAATGCGCCTGCTGCCTTATTAACATGGTTTTATAATTAGCTTCACCTTATTTGTAATCCCGTAAGGGTCATATCGAGACCCTTCCGGGATTATTTCTGGATGGTTTTCGGGATCGGTCCGGGGTTCCGCCGGGGTAATTTCGGAACTATTTCGGGATCATTTTGGGACCCTTCCGGGATCATTTCTGTATAGTTTTCGGGATCCGTCCGGGATCCCGTCGGGGTTATTTTTGAACGTTTTCGGGACTATTCCGGAATCATTTCGGGACTATTTCGCGATCATTTGGGGAACCTTCCGGCATCATATCTGGATGGTTTTCGGGATCCGTGCGGGATCTCGTCGGGGTCATATGGGGACTTTTTCGGGATCATTTGAGGGCTCTTCCGGCATCATTTCTGGATGGTTTTCGGGATCCGTCCGGGATGCCGACGAGGTCATTTCGGGACTTTTTTCCACTAATACGGATCATTTGCGTACCCTTTCGGCATCATTTCTGGATAGTTGTCGGGATCCCGTCACGGTCATTTCGGGACTATTAGGGGATCATTTGAGGACCTTTCCGGCATCATTTCTGTATAGTTTTTGGAATCCTTTCGGGATCCCGTCAGGGTCATTTCGGGGCTTTTTCGGGATCAGTTAAGGATGGCTTTCAGGATTCGTCCGGGTAATTTCTGGGCTTTTCCGAGACTATTTCGGGATCATTTTGGAACCTTCCCAAGATCATTTCTGGATGGATTTCGGGATTTGTCCGGGATGCCCTCAGGGCCATTTTGGGGCTATTAGGTGAGCATTTGAGGACCGTTCCGGCATCACTTCTGGATGGTTTTCGGTATCCGTTCAGATTCCCGTCGGAATAATTGCGGGACTTTTTCGGGATCATTGGGGTCCCTTCCGACATCATTTCTGGATGGTTTTTGGGATTCGTCCGGCATCCCGTCGGGGTCATTTCGGGACTTTTTCTCGACTAATACGGGATCATTTGCGGGCCCTTTCGGTATCATCTCTGGATATTTGTCGGGATCCGTTCGGGATCCCGTCAGGGTCTTTTCGGAACTATTGGGAGATCATTTGAGGACCTTTCCGGCATCATTTCTGGTTATTTTTCGGGATCCTTTCCGGATCCCATCAGGGTCATTTCGGGACTTTTTCGGCATCATTTAAGATTGGTTTTCAGGATTCGTCCGGGATCCGTCAGGGTAATTTCTGGACTTTTCCCAGACTATTTCGGGATAATTTTGGGACCCTCCCAAGATCATTTCTGGATGGATTTCGGGATCTGTCCGGGATGCCGTCAGGGTCATTTTGGGACTATTAGGTGATCATTTGAGGACCTTTTCGGCATCACTTCTGGATGGTTTTCGGTATCCGCTCAGGATCCCGTCGGAATTATTGCGGGACTTTTTCGGGATCATTTGGTGTTCCTTCCGGCATCATTTCTGGATAGTTTTTGGGATTCGTCCGGCATCCCGTCGGGGTCATTTCGGGACTTTTTCTCGACTAATACGGGATCATTTGCGGGCCCTTTCGGTATCATCTCTGGATAGTTGTCGGGATCCGTTCGGGATCCCGTCAGGGTCTTTTCGGAACTATTGGGAGATCATTTGAGGACCTTTCCGGCATCATTTCTGGTTATTTTTCGGGATCCTTTCCGGATCCCATCAGGGTCATTTCGGGACTTTTTCGGCATCATTTAAGATTGGTTTTCAGGATTCGTCCGGGATCCGTCAGGGTAATTTCTGGACTTTTCCCAGACTATTTCGGGATAATTTTGGGACCTTCCCAAGATCATTTCTGGATGGATTTTGGGATCATTCCGGGATGCCGTCAGGTTCATTTTGGTATTAGGTGATCATTTGAGGACCTTTCCGGCATCACTTCTGGATGGTTTTCAGTATCCGATCAGGATCCCCTCGGAATCATTGCGGGACTTTTTCGGGATCATTTGGGGTCCCTCCCAACATAATTTCTGGATGGATTTCGGGATCTGTCCGGGATCCCGCCAGGGTCATTTAGGGGTGCGTTCGAGATCCCGTCAGGGTCATTTCGGGACTTCTTTGGGACTATATCGGGATCATTTATGGATGGTTTATGGGATCCGTCCATGACCCCTTAAGGGTCATTTCGGGACTATTAGGTGATCATTTGAGGACCTTTCCGGCATCACTTCTGGATGATTTTCGGTATCCGTTCGGGACCCCGTCGGACTTTTACGGAATCATTTGGGATTCCTTCCGGCATCATTTCTGGATGGTTTTCGGGATTTGTCCGGGATCCCGTCGGGGTTATTTCGGGACCTTTTCGGGGCTAATACGGGATTATTTGGGGATCCTCTAGAGGTCGTTTCGTGACTTTTTCTGTATTATTTCGAGATCATTTTGGGACCCTTTCGGCATAATTTCTTGATGGTTTGCCGGATCCATCAGGGTCATTTCGGGACCATTTTGGGATCATTTGGGGACCCTTCCGAGATCATTTCTGGATCCGTCCGGGATGCCGTAGGAGCCATTTCGGGATTTTTTGTTACTTTTCCGGGATAGTTTTTGCACCCTTCCGGGATCATTTCTGGATCTGTGCGGGATCCCATCTGGGTCAATTCCGGACTATTTCGGGATCATTTTGGAATCCTTCCGGAATCATTGCTGTATGGTTTTCGCGATCCATCGTGGATCCCCTCGGAGCCATTTCGGAACTTTTTCTGGAATATGTCGGGATAATTTAGGGACCCTTCTTGGATATTTTCTGGATGGTTTTTGAGATCCGCCCGGGAGCCCGTCAGGGTCATTTCGGAACCTTTTCGGGATCATTTTGGAACACCTTCAGGGATCTGTGTTGGTCCTCTGGATACGTCTAGAATCGTGTCGCTCTCATTTCGGGTTTTTTTGGGACTATTCGTGGAACTTTTGGAGACCCTTTCGGGGCATTTCTGGATGGTTTTCGGGATCCGTCCGCGATAGCGTTGGGGTCATTTCGTAGCTTTTTCTGGATAATTTCGGGATCATTTGGGATCCTATCAGGTTATCAGCTCATTTAGTTCTTTTTTTTACTCAATTACAAAAATAAAATGCATTAGACAGAAAACAAAATTTTAAACAGATAATAAGCAGGCTAACGCGAATAGCCCATATATTTAAAATTTTCCTTGCGGACGGGGCCGCGGGTAAAGGCTAGTATATTATAAATGGGAAAGTTTGGATGTTTGTATGTCCAGACGTTTGTCTTTGTGCCTCAATGACGCAAGAACGGCTGCACGGATTTAGATGAAATTTGGCACACATATAGCCAATAGTCTAGAAGGATCTACTAGCTATATATTTTTCAAAAGGGGGGAGGTCCCCGCCCCCTAGGAACAGTTAAAATTTAATTATTATATTTTTTCGTCTTTGTGACTTAATTACGCCAGAATTGCTACACGGATTTTGATGAAATTTGGGACACAGACAATAGCCCACTAGCGAAATTTTTCTCGAACGTGGAAAGAGGGGGGGGGGGGGGGTCTCACGATCCCTTCGAAAAATTACTTTTTAATAATTTTTACACATTATGACTTTACCCTCAATAGGTCAAATAAGTCGAGGGCTTACAAAGTGAGCAGTGACACCCTCCGTACCCCTTCCCTCACCCTATGGTGTAAAATCTATAAATTGTTATAACTCAATATAAATTTTCTAAATCAATAGTTTTTGGTATCTGGCTCATACAGATCGAGATCTAAACAATTTTGGAAAAATGATCGGTGGTGCTCTCCGTCTCCTCCCGCCATCCGCCCTCCAATAATTGTTTTTATTAGCACGCTTTTATTAGCTTTACCTGTATCTTTCTTTGTAACTTTTCATCGCTCCAACGCGCCTGCTGCCTTATTAACATGGTTTTATAATTAGCTTCACCAATTTGTAATCCCATTAGGGTCATATTGAGACCCTTCCGGGATCATTTCTGGATGGTTTTCGGGATCCGTCCGGGATCCCGCCGGGGTCATTGCGGGACTTTTTCGGGACTATTTCGGGATCATTTTGGGACCCTTCCGGGATCATTTCTGTATAGTTCTCGGGATCCGTCCGGGATCCCGTCGGGGTAATTTCGGGGCTTTTTCTCAACTAATACGGGATCATTTGGGGACCCTTTCGGCATCATTTCTGGATGGTTTTCGGGATCCGTCCGGGATCCCGTCAGGGTCATTTCGGGACTATTAGGGGATTATTTGGTGTACCTTCTGGCATCATTTCTATATGGTTTTCGGGATCTGTCCGAGATTCCGTCCGGGTCATTTCGGGACTTTTTCTTAACTAATACGGGATCATTTGGGCACCCTTTTGGTAAAATTTCTGAATGTTTTTCGGGATCCGTCCGGGATACCGTCAGGGTCATTTCTGGACTATTAGGGGATTATTTGGTGTACCTTCTGGCATCATTTCTATATGGTTTTCGGGATCCGTCCGAGATTCCGTCCGGGTCATTTCGGAACTTTTTCTTAACTAATACGGGATCATTTGGGCACCCTTTCGGCATCATTTCTGGATGGTTTTCGGGATCCGTCCGGGATCCCGACAGGTTCATTTCGGGACTATTAGCGGATCATTTGAGTACTTCTCCGGCATCATATTTGGATGGTTTTCGGAATTCGTCCGAGATCCCGTCGGGATCATTTCGGGACTTTTTCGGGATCATTTGGGGTCCCTTCCGGCATCATTTCTGGATGGTTTTCGGGATTCGTCCGGGGTTCCGTCGGAGTCATTTCAGGACTTTTTCGGGATTATTTGGGGTATCTTCCGGCATCATTTCTGGATAGTTCTCAGGATCCGTCCGGAATCCCGACGGGGTCTTTTCGGGACTATTTCAGGATGATTTGGGGTATTTTCCGGCATCATTTCTAGATGGTTTTCGGGATCCGTCCGGGATCCCGTCAGGTTAATTTCGGGACTATTAGGGGATCATTTGGGGCCCTTTCCGGCATCATTTCTGAATAGTTCTCAGGATCCGTCCGGAATCCCGGTGGGGTCTTTTCGGGACTATTTCAGGATGATTTGGGGTATTTTCCGGCATCATTTCTAGATGGTTTTCGGGATCCGTCCGGGATCCCGTCGGGGTCATTTCGGGACTTTTTCTCGACTAACACGGGATCATTTGGGGACCCTTTCGGCATCATTTCTGGTTGGTTTTCGTGATCCGTCCGGGATCCAATCGGGGTCATTTCGGGACTATTAGGGGATCATTTGGGGTCCCTTTCGGCATCATTTCTGGATGGTTTTCTGGATCCGTCTAGGATCCCGTCAGGGCCATTTCGGGATTATTATGGGGATCATTTGAGAACCTTTCCAGCATGATTTCTGGATAGTTTTCGGCATCTGTACGGGAACCCTTCGGGGTAATTTCGGGACTATTTCGGGATCATTTACGGACCCTTTAGGGGCGTTTTCATGACTTTTTCTGTATTATTTCGGGATCATTTGGGGACCCTTCCGGCATCATTTTTTGATGGTTTGCCGGGTCCATCAGGGTCATTTCGGGACCATTCTGGGATCATTTGGGGACCCTTCCGAGGTCATTTCTGGATCCGTGCGGCATCCCTCGGGTAATTTCGGAACTTTTTCTGGACTATGTCGGGATAATTTAGGAACCCTTCCTGGATATTTTCTGGATGGTTTTTGAGATCCGTCCGGGAGCCCGTCGGGGTCATTTCGGAACTTTTTCGGGATTATTTCGGGATCATTTTGGTACCCTTCAGGGCTCATTTCTGTGTGGTTCTCTGGATAAGTCTAGAATCGTGTCGTTGTCATTTCGGGTTTTTTGGGACTATTTCGGGAACTTTTGGAGACCCTTCCGGGGCATTTCTGGATGGTTCTTGGGATTCTTCCGCGATATCGTCGGGGTCATTTCGTGGCCTTTTCTGGATAGTTTCGGGATCATTTTGGGATCCTATACGGTTATCAGCTCACTTTGATTTTTTTTTACTCAATTACAAAAATAAAATGCATTACACAGAAAAAAATTTTTAGCCAGTGAATAGCCCATATATTTCATTTTCTATTTGCGGACGGGCCGCGGTTAAAGGCTATAGTGTTAAATACTTTGTATTATTTACTTTATTTTTAAAATAATTTTTAATTGAGTTTTCATGTTAACTTAAAATTTTTGAATAACTTCAAAAAAACAAAATTCTAATTAGTTTTGAAAATATTTAAACTCAAAAATAAATAAAATAATATTTCTAAAAATAAATATTTAAATATTTGGTTAACCACCAAATATATTGGCGATCCTGCCAATGATCCTACAAATTTAAAACGAACTTTAAACCGAACTTTAAAACCAAAATCAACTTGGATCATAGACGAATTTATTTTGCTTTTATGTGATTTCGCAATATATAGTAAAGTGATGTAATTAAAGAAAACTGGGATCATTAATGTACATAACTATCTCTCCATATTTGTTATAATAAAAATAGCATAATGCAGTACGCGCTGAAGAATTAACTGAATAAAAAAAATTTAATAAATAGCACTATTGAAATTCTTGTGCATATAATTTAACTATGTTTGTGTTCCCTATACATTTGTGAACAGGAAGCAATACAACAACATTCTGTGCAAATTTCATATAACAGTCGCTGTAAATTATATATACGAAACATTAAAACAAAGAAGAAGTGTTGAAAATCAAATTAAAAACATAAAAGTACGTATAACAGAAATTTACTAGTAAGCATTCTATGAATTTTATGCAACATAAACAAAATACAAAATAAAATTTGTTTACGAAATGTTAATTACTAAAGAACTCTAAAAACGTGTGTGTAAACAAAATAAAAACATTTACAACCTAATACTCTTAAAAACAACGATTGGGTTATCCAAGCCACAACAACAATTTTGCACGCAATACACACAAGAACAGATTAAAAATGAAGACATCACGATGAAAGTTAAGAGATTTACAAAGAAAACAACAAAGCCATTGCATATTTTAAAAGCATTGCGATATCAAACAATACATATATTAATTTCAAGTAATTTTTAAACAATCATCAATCAACTACTTATAAATTTTAATATTTTTTTTATTAAATTTAATTTTATGTAAGTATAATTTTTATTTTAATATTAAATTTAAAATTTTTCAATTATAATTTAAATTAAAATTTTAAACCTTTTAACTTTCAAATTTATTTTAAGATTATTTTTATATTTTAACAATTTTAATATAAATTATTTAAATTTACTTATTTTTTATATAAAATTAAATAATTTATTTAAATTGTTAACTCCCTTTCCAAAAAAAAAAAAAATCTTAAATATTTCCTAATTTTCAAATTTTTCATTTAATCTTTTTTTTTTTTCATATGGTTCTACGTTCACCAATACGAACCCGTAAGTTTACAAATTCGGAAAATCAAAACAACAATTATACAAATAACACAATGACTCACAATACAACTCAAAATTCTAACATTAATACAACACAAAACAACATCTCTAATATAACAAAAGATACTTCAAGACAAGATAACTTTACAAATTTTCCTTCTACTAAATCTATTAAATTACCACAATTTTGGCAAGATTCTCCTGATGCCTGGTTTTTACTTGTTGAAGGACAATTTGAAATTAATAATATCACTGATGATAATTTAAAATTTCAAAATGTTCTAGTTACCCTTCAACGAGATACTATTTCTAAAATTTTTGACGTTATTAACCCTCCTCCTCTTTTCAATAAATATGATACAATCAAAAAAAAATTATGTGAAAGATTTTCTCTTAGCGAAGAAAAACGATTAGAACAACTATTTTCAAAAACTGAACTTGGTGATCGTTCACCATCTGAATTATTCAGATTTATGAAATCACTTATAGGTACTGACTCCATTGTAAGTCAAGAATTACTTTTCTAATTATGGATTCGTAAATTGCCACAAGAAATACAAATCCATTTAACTTCTAGTAACAATCAAAATAAAGATGAAGTAATTATTTTAGCTGACAAACTTTTTGATTTAATCAACAAACGTCATTCTTCCAAATCTCCTATAGCTTCGAGTATAAATAATAATATTTTAGAACAATGCGTTAAAAATTTAACTGAATTAACCACGGCTATTTTTCAAAATTTAAATAAAATTTCTAATGATGTTAATCAATTACAAATTCATTCAAGATCTAAAGATAGAAATAGATCTAAATCTCTAAATTTTTCAATATCCAGAAATTTTTCAAACAATCGTAATTTTAATTCACAAACAAATATTTGTTGGTATCACAAAAAATTTAAAAATAACGCTCTTAAATGTATACCCCCATGCAATTTTAATCAAAATCAATTCAAATTCCGAACAAAATTTAAACTGAAACGATCCATTATGATGGTGACTGATAATGGAACTATTACTAAACCTACTCGTCCCCTATTCATATTTGATAAATTCAATAAACTTAATTTTCTTATCGATACCGGCGCAGTCGTATCAGTTATTCCTTTTTCTAAATTTAAAAATTTATAAAAGAAATTCGGATCTTACTTTGACTGCAGCAAACGGTTCTTCAATTGAAACTTTCGGTACAAAACTACTTAAAATTGATTTAGGTTTAAGAATAGATTTTGAATTTCCATTCATTATTGCAAACATTGATACCACCAATTTTAGGAGCAAACTTTTTAGAAAAATTCAGGAATTATTGTCAATATTAAAAATAAAGAAATAACGGATTCTACTACAAAAATTAAAGTTGCTGGATCTTCTGGATTTTCTGATATTTTCTCACTCAAAAATTCCTATTATCGAAAATAAATTTTCAAAATTACTTAATGAATTTCCGTCTATTACCTGTGAACCAGATTATACTAAAAAAAGTTAAACACCATACGGTTCACAAGGATAGAAACAAAAGGTATTTTACCATTTCCGAAACCCAGACGTCTTGATCCAATCAAACTTAAAATTGCTAAAGCTGAATTTGAATTTTTAGTTAAAACTGGTATATGTAGACCCTCAAATTCTCCTATTGCATCTCCACTTCATCTCGTTCCTAAGAAAGAACCAAATGATTGGAGACCTTGCGGAGACTATCGAAGACTTAATTTTATTACTACAACCAGATCGGTATCCTTTACCACATATTCACGATTTAACAATTGATTTAAAAAACAAACAATTTTTTTCCAAAATTGATCTTGTGCGTGCTTACCACCAAATTTCCAATGGCAGAAGAAGACATTCATAAAACTGCAATAACTACCCCTTTTGGAATGTTTGAATTCGTAAGAATGCCTTTCGGTTTACGAAAACAGTGCTCAAACTTTCCAACGCTTTATTAATGAAGTATTTTCTGATTTCGAATTTGTATTTACATACATTGATGACATTCTTATTGCCAGTGATAATGAAGATCAACATATAAAATCATTTAAAATCAGTTTTCAAAAGACTTGAAGAATATAATTTAAATATCAAACCTTCAAAATGTACTCTCGGTGTAAATAAATTAAATTTTTTAAGTTACGAAATTTCAGGCGAAGGTATTAAACCATCTTTCGATAGAATTGAAATCACAACAAAATTTTGAAAAACCAATTTCTATAAATAAATTACAAAAATTTTTAGGTATGATAAATTACTATCACAGATATATTAAAATGTTAGCAACAGAACTTAGTCCTCTGCATGAAATGTTAACACATGCAATTAAAAACAAACTCAAACAATTAAATTGGACAAATGAAACCGACAACAGCTTTCGAAAATGTTAAAAAACTTTTTGCTAAAAATACTTTACTTACACATTTCGACAAAAATGCTACTTTATCATTAGCAGTAGATGGCATCAAATGTT